>NC_138156.1:25030275-25630275 GCF_964199315.1 Orbicella franksi
GTTATCATTATTATTTGAATAACTTTTTCAAAATAGTGAGTTGTCTGAACTAATTTTCTTGTTTAAAGGCTAGCTTAACTGATTATTTCCTTACCCGTCGCTCGTTGGAGTTTTGACTTCAATAGTAAACTTTCAGCAAAACGCAGATTGATTCACAATGGATTATAGCAACGATGATAAAGATGTTGCTTCACTCTTAACAAACAATGCGATCGCGTTGTTTATAGACGCTGATTTATTTAAGGATTATTCCACCTGCTTGGAAAAAAAAACCTCTCCGGAGGTAAACAATATTCATCTCATCATGTACGTTCCCTGCACACGATCAAAATCAAATTTCTCCTCGTAGCATCAACGCATTGTCAAGTAGAGTGGTGATGAGAATAAAGAAAATAGTCAAAGGCAAATAATTGTAAGGAGAATTTACACAATAGGGTGTAATGTTCTACCGGTCGTAAGCTAAACAAGAGAAACCATGCAGAAACACAAGCTAACAGACTTCGTATCAAATTAGAGGACCGATTAAAAAAATCTTACCTGTTGTTGAAGCTTGTTTTGTTATGAGGCGGCTATTTTCAATTTTGAACACGCAGCCATCTGGTGCGAGATCTGGAACCGAGAAATCGTCGGAAACCACTCGTGGCCTTATTCTTATTCTCGGTGCGCGATCGGTTGTCCTGGTATTTTTCCGAATTTTCTACGCCTTTTGAATAATTAAATAAATAGCGCGAAGCTATGTTCGGAAATTTTGGTAGGGCTTTAAACATCTGAAGTCCAAGAAAAGGACTTCTCTGGGGTGGCCTTAACTTAATTCCAAGCTAGAGAAGACAGTAGATTCAGTCTCTGGAGTATTTGAAGGTTGCTTCAAAACATGATAATAAAAAGACGTGTCTTGATTTATTAAAAAAATACCAAATGTTACATTATGTTCTCTCAGGCAGTCCAGCTTAGCCTGAGTTCGTGTTTGATACTTAGAAAAACTCGTAATTTCAACACCACTTTCATGTTTGAAGACGCGGACAGACTTATTCCTTCTGCCACCAATCAAATGAGTTCAAGAAAGTAGCTTTATTGCCGTCGTATAAATTGATATTCATAGTTAAAATATGGTGACAGATCGACCTACTGCTGTGTACATGTGGACATACAACAGCCTCGTTACAATTTCAAGTGTTCAGTGATGTCGTGCTACGTAAAAATGCTAATGATATCATTTGTAACAACTCTTCAAAACAACAGAACATTTCTTCAACTAAACCACTGCGACTCGCCAAACGGATCCGACAAGAGACCCTGCCAAGAAAAAATTGCGACTTAAAAATAAGTTTTACAAACTAAAGCGCAAACTAAGGAAAAAGCGTGGTGCAATGAAAGTGCCGTAGGAACACATGTTACATGCCAGGCATAGCAGTAGCTGCAAGCTTAACTGGATTATCGGAGATATCCCGAATGACCAAGAACTAATCTCGAATCTCCAGCGTACCTAGGTCTTATAGTCTCTTCGGTAAAAGGTTTCTTGGCAGCATACACAAAGGGGCTTTTTTGCCAAGGAGATTCCAAGTATTCTCTATTTTCCAATAGGCCATTTTACAGTTGTCTGCTCAGTGACCTGGCCTTTGTATGGCAGCGAGGCTAGAGTTGACCTTGTTTTGATACAGACCTCACTGCTTTTGTTGTGTAAAACAAGTTGTTCTGATGCTAACTAGGTGCACTTACATGACAAAAGCAGTGAGGTCTGTATCAAAACAAGGTCAACTCTAGCCTCGCTGCCATACAAAGGCCAGATCACTGAGCAGACAACTGTAAAATGGTCTATTGCCCATAATTCACACTGTTTGCCCCCCAAATTTTGCATAAACTATTGTTGTGAAATGCTCTTGGGAATATGCACACCTCCCAAGAGGGGGGCAAACAAAGTGAATTATGGGCAATTGGAAAATAGAGAATGGCGGCAAATTATGGGGAGGAAATAGATTATATATACCGTGACTACGTACAACTCGTGCGCGCAGTTCAACACTAAACTTATTCGGCTGTCAAGTAGGCCAAAATTTGCCTGTCTCCTTTAAAACTCAGTCGGCCATGCTGGACAGCTAAGTTGTCCAACACCAAGACATCTCTTTTCCGCCAAGGAAATCCAACCGCATTCCTCCATCCTGTTGCCCGGATGTGCTCAATGACTTCCGGGTCGATTTCACTTCCGTCGCCGTAAGTTGTGTGAGTTGGGTACATGTGGTCAGGAATCGTGACGTCATCAAACATGGGTGATTCCTTGTAATATGTGTTGTGATGCACGTTTGGTTGCGTGAACCAAATTTTGCGGCCTGTGATTGGATGAGTAGCCAATGGCGGAAGTGTGTACCAGTAGTAAAGATTTCCGGTGTCCTTCTCCCATTCATAGTTGAACTTTTCTCGTTGTAAAAACTCCTCCACTTTCTACAAGATGATAAACAAACAAACATTGGTTCGATATATCGTGGCATAGCTCCCTGATGCTCCCATTTTGAAGTAGACGTAAACAAAGTAAGGGATGTTAGGCCCCAACCCCGAACCCTCCATCCGAAATACTATCCCACCCCCAAAAAACCCTCAAAACAAACATAATTTAAAGGGGCACCATACCGAATGCCGTGGGCCCTTTTTGCTCCGAATACTAATAGGAAAGGTAGGCGAAAGAGTTCGACTCCTTGGACCTAACAGGGATCCTTTCCCCGTCTCCTCTCCTCTCCTGGCCCTCTCCACCCAAGCAGAAATCTCTCCTAAGCTACGCCATTGACATTCGTAAGATCGGTAAACAACACATCAATTTGTTCGGGAGTGCTTTCATCAGCCATTCACAATACAGATTAAAAACTCTTGAAGCCACACTCAAGCTGTTTCATAGTGCGGCTTTAGCTATATTGAGACCCCACGCCGCGATTTTTGTCTACTCTAAGCTCCCCGAATTCTTTTGGCCAAACAGGAACCAAAAACGCGGGAAAACATGTACAGGGTGTGTTGGCAGGTTAAAACTGTAGCCATATTGCATTATACCTTTGGGTCTTTAGTCATGAACGACTGCTGCCATGATGCATAAGGTTTGTGTTTTCCGTCAGGTAAATATCGTGTGTAGCGGATCTTCTTTTCCTCAAGTTTCTTTAAAACCTCGGGATCAAGTTGAGCGAATACTTCACAATTTCTGACCAGCGGAGTTACCCCACCCCATTCTTCATTTGGCTCAGTGAGGCAAAAGAACACAATCTGTAAGCGAGAAAAAAAAGGCAAACATGCTCACGTGTTAAAGTGGCCAGTTTGAAAAAAAAAGGTATGTATCTAACTTTCACGCGCACGTTAACTGAGAGCGAATATAGCTGAATAAGATGAACGTTTGCAAAAAGTTGGGCATTTTTTTGAATCTGCGTGTTCCATGAGTTAATAGCAAAAGTACGTACATGTCTATTAGTAAAACTTAAATCTTAGAAACGTTACCTTCTTGGGATAAACAGGTGAACATGCCATCTCATTATGTAACTCGATATTGAAATCCGGGGGGTCACTGGTGGATAAATACACCTCGGTTTCTCCTTCCGCCAGATATCTGTTTCCTGTTCCGCCTTCGTAACTCGTTGGTTTGTAGCCAAGACTCGATGTGAACTTTGCAAAATCCCCGGCTTCAAACAAGGGAAGATTGCGAAAAAGGACCGCGTTGTATTCTGGAATAGCTCTGTCCAGCTGTTCACGGCAAAGTTGGCCCCATTTCTCTACGCTCACGTGACTGACGGGATCGGCCCGCAAGGCGTATGGGAAGCCTTTTCGAGCGGGCGCCAGAAATTCTGGGAAACTTTCTCCTTTGGAACCTGGCAAATATTTTCTTCCAGCGAGGCGATGTTTAAATTGAAGTGCTAGGTCTTCGTGAGGAAGGGGCGTAAAATAGGAATGCTTTTCAGCAACTTGAGGCTTTGAAACAAGAGACCGTTTTTGCGTGATCCAGCATAAGACAGAGGAGGTTTCTTGGCGCGAGTGATTTCGCAAGAGAAAAACTTTAGATGTCAACATCCTGTAGAGAGATATAAGAAGAACTGTGGTTAGGTTTGAGCCAGCAATTGAATGTCCAGTGACTGAGATTCTAGCTAAAATCAAACTGAGTTCATTACTTTCGAGTAGTTTTGTAATAAAAACTAAAGGTAAGCATTACCTTTTTAAGGGATAAGAGATGACGTCAGTTAAGCGTTTAGCCCACTCTCTACTTACTACACAAGTTTACCCGCGTTGTTTAGCGGACTACACGGGCGGAGAAATGTGATAAAATGGCAGGCTGTCAAGCCACAGTTAATAGAGGGGACTGGTTATGAAGCCCGGTAAACATCAAAGGAGCAAAGAAAGATGCTAAGATTTATGTTGGAAGGTCCACGACAGTGCTCAATCTTTTATTTTGCGCTCATATACTATGCATGAATTACGTAACCAACGCGTTTTTATTGGTTAGTTCCTCAGTACGGGGTAAACAATTATTGTGTTTTGTGCACTGTCAAGGCCAAAAAAGCGAACAAAAACATACAACAAAGAACTTTGTCGGGTTTCATAACCATTCCCCTCTATTAAATGAAGAATACAAAAGCAAAAACCGACACAACGTAGGATGATTTTTTGAAGGTGTACTATATTTCGGCTGGCCAAACCAGCCTTCTATTAACTATGTTCAAGCAAAAGGATCTTCGTTTTGTCATTCTAAAAGCCCAGTTCTCTTGGGGTAACCGCTGATGACATCATTGTTTATTCTTGCCTTGTCAGTATAAGACTTTACATAGAAGAAATTAAGGTAGATGGTTGACTCAAATATAATCTCTACTGGCTGGTGAAATCAATTTTCACTGAAGGAGATATTGGCTTTCAAAGACTGCAAAATCTCAGTATTTCAAACGCACTCGCTGGAGTGAGGTGTGTGGTTTACGGAAAATTTTAAATTCAGTGCTTCAAAAAACGGAGCGGGAGTTTAATCTGCTCTATTGTTATTTATGAGATTTAAACAAGTATAGAAACGTTCAATTGCATTCCCACACCTTGGGGGTTTATAAGCTCAAACATTGTAAAATTTTTGATTTTTTAAAGCCCGCGTCACCCTAGTGTTTTACAAGTCGGATTCAAATATTTTGGACACAGTTATCCGTGCCATGCTCTTTGTTTATTCAGAGTTGATATTTTTGTAGTAACTCGACCAGAAACAAAAGCTCTTATGATAATAAAGCTAGTATTGTTCACAAAGGTTCTTATAAATGAGCAAAATGTATAAATGAAATAAAATTAATAAAATACAACTAAAGTATGCGATGCATAAAGCCGGAATTTTAGTCACCCGTCACTTATTTTTCCACCAAGGTCCTGCTGGCTGAGAGCTCGAGGGACGGGTCGCGCTGGGGACGAGTATATAATGGCTTAGGCTTATTACCAGGCTTGTTCCTAGGCTTCAGCTAAACCCCAGACTCAGCCTTTTGCTGGTAAGATCGCTTTAATTTCTTTCCGTTGGCCACGCATAAATTTTAGAAGTCATCTTATTAAACATAAAACACATTATTTCAGATCAATCGAAATTTCCTTTTCTAGAATAAGTGTGCAACTAGCTGATCTTACAACTTATAAATGTTCAATCAAGGACACGATCCGTAGCCTGAAATGTCAGTCAGTCACTTCCCCACCTCCGTTCCCCCCCCCCCCCCCCTCCGGCCAGCCTGATGATTTGGCTTAGCGTGGGGGACGCCTGACATTTCAGGCTACTCGCCATCTGGCGCCTCTCCAAAAATGAGTGATATGCATTTATGAACTAGCGTCTTATTTTGACAAAGAGTTAGGTTCAAAGTACTAATTTATAAAAGTCTTAAATTATAATGGCCAGCGGAAGATTTAAACGTTAGCTTTAATTATTATTCCGAAATAAACAACGACTGAATTACTTACTTAATCAAGCGCAGTTACGCTGAAACCGGAAGATAACTACACCCGAAGTTTGACTTGATTGGTTTCAAAAATTTAATTTAAGTTGATCAAGCGACCCTGTCTGCATGTGTCTGATCCTTGGTTTTTACACCAACTGACAGATATTGAGACTAACTTGTGATGCGTTCGAAAAAGCTGGGCCAATTGCTTTGAACGTTGCCTGTGGTGTCAGTCAATTGAAGGCTGCTAGTTTGTCCCTGTATCTTTCAATTTTGATCATTGTATTCGTTATGAAAACTTCTACTGCGGTAAATCGGCAAATAATTTCATCGGGTGAGACCTAGCTAGACACAAGTTAAAATCTTAATATTGATTTATATGTGACTGTATATCGTACCCCAGTAAAACCGACACGTTTCCAAGAGATTAAACTTGATACAAACATGACGTTGCCGCGAACGTTACTTTAACAGTTTGAACTATTTCATTTCAAATTTTAACGTCCCAAGAATAATTATTTCGCCAATTCTTATCGAGGCCAGAGAGTCATTGACCATACCCTTTCAAGCTCTAATAGTATTTGTGTACCTCAGTTAACCAGCGAGTTTTAACTTCACTCTTTCTCGCCCTCTGTCAAGTATTAAGTAAACCATTTCAAATCGGGTTTTGATAAGTTTGTATAATTGTAGAGAAGCCCTTTAAGTGTAGCATATAAAGTGTGAGTGACCAGTTAGCAAATAGAATTAACCGCAAAGATTGGTATGTTCACTCCCGTTAATCTAACTGAACAAATAAATAAAGTGAGGAAGTTATCTCAGTAAAGAATCTTTCCATCTACCTCTTCAAATGTTGTTAGATTCCGAGACAAGACGGTCGAAACTTTTCAATGCTGAAGTGATTCGTAACTAGCCAAGGCCCTCTTTAGCACTGTATTGTCATTAGGGCTGTCAAAAGTACAAATATTTTCACTTTTATACTTAATTATATTAGACTCTGCGTATTTTCTTTTGATTTGACTGATGAGAACGATTATTTCAGCAAAATGCACTTTTATGACGTTGATTTCCGGAAACACCGTCTTAAGATAAATATGAAAAGACTGAGATGATATGGTTCCTTCGCCTGCCGAGATTTGTCTCAAACCTTAGGAATGCATTTGTAGTTCAGAGACGAAGGCCGGAAAGTTGGTTTTCGAGACGTTTCCGGCATTTCTGAAGCAATATCCAAAACACTTTCTTTGACATCTATAAGGTTCATTTTAAATAGATCATTTCTGATATAGGCTTAAAGAATCTTTTCTTTCGCACCGACCGGAATTTTTCAAATATCTAAGAAGCAATAAAAACACATCCTTCTTTATTATGTAGTGCACACTTAATTAGCTTCAAACTGGACCTCAGGGAAAAGAGAAATTAGAATAATTTTTGCCATTTCACAGGAAAGGCACGGAAGCTATCTCGCTTACAACGACCGTATTCCGTCAATCTTTCTTCTTTAATGTTATTCGTAGCACAGAACTGGAGGAACAGGGGTAAAATTCTGCTCGTAGTACAGGGCTCACCGATTGACAAGAAGCATTTTAACTTCGGCGATATCGCTCTGAAGAGGTCAAGATAAATAAATATTTTCTAGTGACTATAAAATGAGTGGCATACACCATCGGCATATCCACAGCCAATTGTAGACTCATTAACCTTGTATTGCGACCCGTTCAAGGGATCTTGCCAAGTAACACTGCGAAACATGCCTCTTTTACTTCACGGGCGCAGTTCTTGTGTCTCGCAAGCTCTCCACGTTTCAAGCTATCTCCAGGCTCCATTCTCGTTCCCTCTTAACCGGTGGGGCCTGAGAAAAAGGTAGTCTGAAGACACAAGACTTGATGGGCCAGAATCTTCGACTAATATTTTAGTTAGTCCCTCAGTATGTCATTTTTTATTTTTTATCGTTTTTTTTAATTGCAACAATAACATTACTACAAAATTACCTACTTTACTGACAGTACTAACATAACTTACTATTTAACAATACTTACAAAACTTACAATACTAACATTATTTACAATTTATTAATATATCTTACATTACTTTCATGTAGGACGTTAGCTACAATAGGTGGCTTTCTTACATACCGTAGAATTACGAAAGTAACGGCCCCTGTTACTTTCGGATTTAGCAGGCAAAAGGGGCCGCTACTTTCGGGTGGCCGTTATTAACAATTAGACCCGTGGCCCGACTTAAAGGCGAGGGGCCTAATTGTTTTAGTATCACCCAACTAGTCGGACAGAAACGGCAATAATGAAGTTAGCAAATGCAAGTTGAAGAAGTATTTATTTGGGTATAAGACGAAAGAAAGCGTTACGCTCGATTGTGCCAATTTCGCTACTCGAGGACTATTTAACAATTAGACCCGTAGCCCGCAAGGGCTACGGGTCAATAGCCCATCAGGCGAAGCCGAATGGGCTATTGACTCGTGGCCCTTGAGGGCGAAGGGTCTAATTGTTTTAGTATTGCCCAACTAGTCGAACAGAAAAGGCAATAATAAAGTTAGCAAATGCAAGTTGAAGAATATTTATTTGGGAATAAAACGAAAGAAAGCGTCACGCTCGATTGCGTCAATTTCGCTACTTGAGGACTATTACTAAGAGTCCTCTAGTAGCGTAGCCAATTAAAATGCAGGATATGTATTAGTCCACTAGTTGGGTGATACTAATTGGGGCCAGTTAGCTAACTGGGGACACCTAACTAAAGTCAATAACTAATAACTAGTTTACAAAGAAAATTAATTAATAAATGTTGAAGTTGATAAATACTTATTTACGGCATAATAATAATTACTATAAAATAATATAAGATGATTCAGTTCACGATTTACATGACAAGACTCAATGAGGTCGCTCCCCGGGGTCGCTTCTGGGAAGCCATGAAGAAACTCCAAAGTCCGCTGTGAAAAAAATAATGTAAATGAACATAAAATGGTTGGCAATCTCTGGCAGGAGGCAGACCAGTTGGCTTTTACAAGCGTGGACCACAAGAGCTGAAGACGGGACTACCGAAAAACAACACCAGCAGGTAGTCAGAGCGGGACTTGAACCCGCGATCTCGGGATGTTGCCTTCAGTTTGATAATTGATTTATTCGGTAGATAGCCTCTGAACACACTGTGATTTGCGTTGGGTTTGGTAGCCAGTGCGACACGCTGAAACGTCCTAGACTGGAAACACTATTCCCCTCCTCTATCAAGTTATTCGTTGGGCAGCTACATAACGCAATTTTTATTGCAATTTTGTTTTTGTTTTTGCGAAAGTTTCGTTGGATACACCCTGCGAGCAGAGCCGCTTTGATCTCTTTTTTGATGCACTGTAAGAAAAGGCTCTGCTTGCAGGCTGGGTAGTGTGCGGGGAAGGCGTATCCAACGCGGCAAGGGTGAAACGGAGACAAGATTTTCGACCCCAGTTTCCCTCGATGCGCATTATTTTGATGGCGGCCATGATGCCTGTTCCAGGTTTGTAGTTCGTGTGATGTTTTGTTCTGATTATGTCTTCGAAAACAACCTAATGCAGCAACATATTTGAACGAATGGTTTAATCTTATCTTTCGTGATATTACTGATTCTGTTTTAATTTTCACACAGACATTTTCTTTGCTTTTCTTGCTACTGAAACAACCCAGTAGCATCGAGACGATGCTTGAATTATAACGAGAATTTTAATTTTTTTTTTATAGGTTTGAAATAGGAAATAGTCATTTGAAAGTATTTACGCTTAGCGTTGTATTCTAGAGTTAAAAGCTATATGTGAAAAAAATGACCAATGCGACATTATGCCAAGAAAGGTAGAGGGCTACAGGATAAAAGCTTGCATACGTGCATGTACAGAGTTCATGAAGTGAGCTTACTCACTTTATCCCACAGATCATTGGCAGAAACATCACATTGTGATGATATATGCATATATCCAAACCAGATACCATAATGATCCGCTGTTCCTCAAGGGAGGGCGCCTATTCAGCACCTATTCAGCACCTATTCGGGACAGAGCACTTATTTCTTTTTTGAGAAACAGCCAAATGTTCAAAACAAAGTTTTAATACAGTATTTATTTAAAAAGGAACAGTAATAGAAACTGTGACAGTAAAAAAACGTGGTGAATGTTAGTTGACATGAGGGAATTTTAATCTATTTCAATGCCGATAGCTTTGACAGTTTCACTTATGGTACATCGATATGTAAATATAAACTTTCCGATGCATCGTGTTCAATGTGGGATTGGGTGATCCCTTCGAAAGGATCCTTGTCGTGTGAATTGCTCATGGCTTGTTGACCAACCTTGAGCTGTTTTAGCCCTGTATGGCAAGGCTGATTTTCCTTGAAGCAATGAATAATATTAGAATAGGGACACTTATTAGAATGGGAGCGTTTATTGGAATAGGGGCGCTTATTAATAAAAACACATTTGAAGGGGGGCACTTATTCAAATGGGGGTGCTTATTGCAAGAAGGGCACTAAATCAAATCATTACAGTATTTGGCAGTCTGAAGTTATCACAGAATTTCCTCAAAACATCTCATTTTAATTTTTCTGAGAAAAACTTATCTTTGTGTTGAGATCAGGTCTGTCATCACGTTTTGATTCATCTGTGGCCTTGATTTTCAAAGCCATACTGCATAGCAAACTTGTTACTTTGTGGGTGAATTGTATCAGCTACAGGCAAGTTCACTTGCAACATCAATGGCCATCAAGCATGCTCAGCTGTAAGAGGTACTATGGGTTATAGCTCTTATTGACAGCCCTGGAGATGTCAAGGAATTCTAAACATTATTTTTGCTTTGTATTTGAGGAATTTTTCGAACTTAGGCATGCCATAAAATCTGAATGTTTTTGACACATTTGTTTGCCATGAACACAAAGAAAACTCGAGATCAAGTGGTCCTGGTTCGAGCCCTAGGTGGGGTCACTGCATGGTGTTCTTAGGCAAGACATATACCCAGGTGTATAAATGGGTACCAGTGAATTCAATGATGAGGGTGACCCTGTGATGGATAGTGGCTTAGTACTACAGAAACTTGAGAAAGCTCTGGTTTTATAGGCCATTTGCTTGATGCAGATGTTATATATACCCTTAAAACATAACTGTATGGATGATCTGTTCTCTTTGTTTTTTGTATTTTTGTCAGAAACTAACAGCCACTGTACAGATAGCCCTAACTACAGAGACAAATACAAGACTTTAAAGAGGAAACTGAAGTTTCTGCTTTATGTAAGTAGAACTCCATCTTTTTAACACCTCCACACTACTTTTTCATATTTACGACATCAATTCTATTATCTTTAATCTTTATCCTGGTGCCTTGTTAACATGACCAGTGCCCCTTCATCTCTCTAAGTGTATGCCAGTAATACAATCAATTGAAATGCTTGTTATCAAGATGTATTACAATAACATTATAGACATAGTGTTTTACTGGAAAATACACCAGTTGTAGAATTTATACCAACTTTATTCAGGACCCAAGCGGTGTATTTTCCATATAATTTGATGATGACATATTTTTTCTTTTGCTTTTTCACAGTCACTGTGTTTGTTGTCAGTTATTTTTACAAACAGTCAGTTCGTGTATATATAATAATAAAATATTCAATTGGTTTATTGTTAGTATTTTTCATTGCATGACTGATTACAACAGGAACAAGAATATTTTCAAGAGGAACTCAGAAGAGTGCAGAAGAAACTTCTTCGGGTTTCCCGCGACAAAAGGTGCAATCTACATGTAGTTACTGCTGATTTTATAGCATTTAATATCAGAAATGGAAATTTGTATTTAATGCTAGACTTGTCTATGCTGCTAGTATTAATTGCTGTGCTTGTTTTAACCCAAGGCTGAGGTCATGACTACCCATGACCTGTAATCAGGTATCTTTTTTGGTGGCATCTTTTTTTTTTTTAATAAAGGGAGAGAGGGTATGATTGCAGGTAAGCCGAGGGTACACATGAAGCTTTTTACTGAACGTCAGTAGCTACAACTTTTTCAAAATATGTTTATTACAGAACATGGTGAAAATTAGGTTTTCTATTTATTTCACACGTGATGCAACCTTAAAGAATTAGGACATTTGTTTATTATTATGAAGTGATTTTATAAATAATGCATGACTTGTGTAATGGAGGCATCACATGTCTTTACCATTGTATTCATGGACCAACTTTTGTGGCAACTTGTGACTGTCAAAACCTCACTCAATGTACCTGTGGTTTAAGCATCATTTAGTCTGTAAACAACAAAAATATAAGGGCTAACTCCTAATTGACTTTCGACTTGACTCATACAGTGTATTAATATATTTTTTCACAGAGCGTGTCGAAGATTTAATTGATAAATTGGCTCCCCTACTACTTGGGAGAGTTGATTGCAATATGCATGTAAAAACTACAGACCTGTGTAACTGTCACATCTTAACGGCGGTGGAGAGGAGTACTTCGCTGTTATTAGGGGGGGGGGGGGGGAGACAGGGAAGGGATGGGAAGAAAACCATCCAACAAAAAATACTAATGTGGAAAGCAATTCTGGTGGAGAAAGCCGTGGATTGGCACCACCCTACTCCCCTAGGATTGTGCTAGGTCCCAGATCCCCATGCAATGCAACAACCTACCGGTAAGTCCCTGTTAATTTAAGTTAACTATCATTTTCTTTTCCTTTTTTTACATAGTTTTCTGCTTGACAGACTTCTGCAATATGAAAGTGTGGATCATTCATCATCTGGTAAAGATACACTACCTTTGTACATTTAATTGAATTCTCCACATAATGGAAAAAATGAAATGAGAATTCTAAGTTTCATTTTCAGCTCAATATCTTGGTGTTTCATGATTCCACACATTTTCACTGGTAACACCTTTTTCATGTGTTGTCAGTATTAGAGTTTTTTGTGGGGTTACAACACTGATAAATGCTTTTGCAGGAGAATAGCAAATTTTTGCTGGTAGTCTAGTTAACAAATTACAGGGCATTGGTAGGCTAAAAACCTTTTCTGGGAAGTTATACATGATACATCAATACATTGCAAGTAATTTTTTAAAAGTTGGGAGAAAACTCCAAAACTTTGGTTTGCAAGTTTGTGAAAAAAATTATAAACAAAAGAGCTGTACACCAAAAAATAATGTGCAGTGCTTACTGATTTGTTTTTTCCTGTTGGGGTTTTTGAACTTTTCCTTTTCTTTACTACACTAACTTGACATTGTTAATGTTCTGTTGCTCATCATTAGATGATGATGGTACAGCTTCATCCTCAGGTGTGAGCGATAGTGAAGGACCAAAGGTAGTTAATATTAAACTTTATGCGCTTACCGTGTTTTGAATTACATGTATGGGGGGGGGGGGGGGGGACAGGGGGGTCAGAACCTCCTGCTTCCCTTACCCTACTCTCCTGCTTCCCGTACCTTTATCTCCCATGTCCTGCTTCCTTCCCTTGTAAATAAGGAGACTCAAAACACATCCTAGTCATTTAGGGCAAATTTATGTTTGCTCATTGGCCCAAAAGTCTCAAAAGACACTAAATGCAAGTCAGATAATGTTTTGAGGTCTTGTTTGTGAAAGTATTTGAACATTTAATAACATTTAATATAAGAAGTTAAATCTTATGGGCTGAAAAAAAAAACAATTTCCTGCACTTAAATCGCATGCAATGCAAAGTTCACAGACATGCAAAATAGACCAAAAGCAGCAATTTCATATCCTTGGACACTGGTTATTTCTTTTAATTTCCTTGCGAATTCTTGACATGCTGACTTTCCTGATATTGGCAATTTTCTTTGTTTGCTGATCGCAGAAGCAGTCAGAACTGCCGTTCATTATCACCACCATAGTCATGTGACAAATTTAGCCAGTCTCTCTGACAAGCATATAAAACTGTAAAGAGTGTTTTATGGTTTAAGAAAAGGTTAAGAAGTGTTTGACAAAAAGTGACTGCAAAATGGATATATATCTTTTAGGTACTTATTGGAGAAACACCTGTACAAGCTACTAATAGGTGAGGAGCTTCACTGTCAATGATAATAATAATAATTATTTATTACCCTTTTGTATTAATTGTTATGTTTTATTTCCGGCCCGAGCAACTCAAGAGGCTCCAGCTCAAGTCTGTACTGGGTTTGTTGTTTTGTACTCTGGCCTGACACTTGAATACTCGCCTCTTTCCTCCTTGGTGTATAACTTGGTACCTTATGACATGAAATTTTCTTGACATGTTTATTTCGCGATTCTGAGGTGTGTTATTTCGCGACACTTACATGTAAGTTCCACGATTTTGCAAAAATTTGTATTTTGAATCACTTCAACTTTGCATTTTTGATTAACACAATTTATTTCCTTGGCAATGTTACTTTAACGTCTCCTTGAATTTATTAAACTGACTTTATTTAAGGTACAATAACCTCACAATTAACAAACACGCAATGGTGGGACTATATGTCAATGCATCCAGAGTTTGAAAACATCTTACGACGATTTCAGTCTCATGTGTGAAATTCAAAATGTTGTCGACAAGTGGAGACTACGGAGTGACTATACCTTGTCCAATTGAGCGACTCAGTGCATCTTGAACACCACTTTCTTAAGAATCTTCATTCACTTACCTTTCTACTGGCGTATTGAATATAGAATTCTGTGCAGATATGCTGCAGAAAACAAGTATTTATAACATAAAATTTGAAAGATGCATGGATCCTGTTGCAATTTGAAGGTAATTTTGGTTTAAAACTGGATGATGTTTTGGTTATTTATCATATCATGGCCCCTAAATCTTATCGTACTGTGGAATCTGCATTCACTTAGCTTTCAAGTGGCGTAATTAACTTAGAAATCTTTGAAGATGTAATGGAGAAGAAAATTATTTGCATGAGTTGCATTGGTTAGCACTGTGACAGGTTGAAAGATAAATGGATCTCATTGCAATTCGATGGAAAGTAGAGTGAAATACAGCATGATTTTTTGGCCGTTTAACGTAATGTGGCCTCCAAACCATTAGGTACTTGAAATCTACATTTAGCTAGCTTTCTAATGGCGCATTCAACTTAGAAATCTGTGGAGATGTTATGGAGAGACAAATTATTTACATGAGTCAGTTAGCACTGTTATGAACTTGTGTAGATCACACTGTCACCCGACAGGCCGGAAATATGGCGCAAGTTATGAGTTATTTTTAAAATCCCTAACAAACCTCAAAATAACTTAGTTTTGAAATATCTGCCTTCTCTTAGCTTCAAAATAATACATTGCATTTAAAATCCCCTCTAAAAACAAATATTTTAGCCGATATGAAAAAGCAGCTTTACACTTGCGCAGCTCATGATACTGTCCATTCAAGGACAACCTTAAAAAATACAGGGAGTAACCTGGTATACCATCCAGGGAGAGTTGCAGTTTGTTGTTCTAGACCAATTTGTATCCAGATCCTTCCAGAGAAGGTTTTTTGAATTGACCCACCCCCTCCCTCTAGAAATTCCAGGTTAAGTGTTTGAGACTTCCTGCCTCCTCTGAACTTCCAGTGACCTTCCAAGGGGGGTGGGGGTCAGCGATATTTTCTAGAACTGTGATAAGCTCTGACTGAGAGGGGTGAGTACACATGTTTTCACTGTAGATTATTTGAATTGAAAGTGTGGAGTTTGTTGTACTTTCTCAACAGCAGCAGACCAAAGAAGACACAAGTTGTAAACCATGGAATGTCAGCAGAAAGTTTGGGCATGTTCCCCTATCCTTCTTCAGATGGAACAAGTAGTGCTGTGAGTAGATTTGTTTACACACTTAAATTAACACAGTTTTCATTGCTACATGACATGTGGCCCCTGTTTAGGGTTATTGTGTTTTCTTCTTGGGCAAGGTACTTTATTATCACTGGGAGTACCAGGGTTCTGTTCTCCATGTGAAGGGCATGGATGCCAGTTGTTAAATACAGGCCATAATAGCAGATTTGCACGTTGTTGTCATTTGACTACAACTACCGGAATTCCTTTCGTTTTTTCTTTATTATTTAAATTTTGAAGCCCCAGCGGGGTTTAAATAACAATTACCCTAATTAGCATAAGAAACAGAAAGAATGAAGGATTCTGGTAGTTGTAGTCAAATGACGCCATCATGCAAATTGCATATTCAGATCTGCAATAGACCACCATCCTATAATAATAACAGTACCAGGAATAGCAAAAATCTTTATAGGAGGAAGTGCCCGTCATGTAAACATGTGGTTTTTAGGGAGGTCCTCCACAAAATAAAAAGTACAAAACAAATATTCAAAAAATATTAAAAAAAAAAATTAAGATGAAAATACTAAATATAGAATGTCACAGAAATAATGAAGACTTAAAAATGTACATATTTACAGAGCATTGCTGTGTTATCCCATGAACTGTGTGCTTTAGAAATTGTAATTTCTCAAATGA
Organism: Orbicella franksi; assembly: GCF_964199315.1. NCBI lineage: Eukaryota > Metazoa > Cnidaria > Anthozoa > Scleractinia > Merulinidae > Orbicella > Orbicella franksi. The sequence continues at coordinate 25,046,614 of NC_138156.1, forward strand.
AGCTGTAAGCTGATAAAAATGTCTACAGTGGAATCTCAATTTCTCAAATTCTCAATGTTTTGAACCTCCTGATAACTTGAACCAAAGTCACTCTCCTCCCCTGAGTTAACCACCGTGATTTCCCCCATTTTCTCAAACTTCCCAAATTTTCAAACCATTTTCGTTTTCCCTGGGGGTTCAATAGATTTGCATTCCACTGTATTCAGTGACCTCTGTAAAGCTAGTCATTACATTTTAGCAAACATCTCATAAAATGAGACTGCTAGTTAGTTCAATTATTTGCTCATCATCTCTATTCTCATTGACAAAATTTCATATTCCGATATTCCGAGTGGGAAGAAGCTACAAATGTCTGCAAATTAAGCCCAGTGTGATGCGTTAATGGACCTTAGTCAGCCTCCAACATTTTCAATGCCATTGAAATTATTGATATTTCATGGTGAAGCAAAATCTTATTGGTTTACTGTAAGTGGCTTGTATTTCTGAAAGTATGTATAATTATCTTTTAATTAGTAGTTACACAGTGATTTCCTTCGTTTCAACATGCTCTGAATAAAATACAATAGCCAAACTCTTGCAGGTAAGCAAAAACAAAGGTGTGGCTGACTAGGGTCCTTAAAGGGTTTTACCTGGTACCAGAGAAGTTGCGATGTTATACCTCAACTCAGTTACGTTTTCCCATTTTGAGGAGAACATGTCACATGTTGTGGGTCAAAACTCACTCACTCCCTAGGGGAACAACAACTTGAACTTAATGGCTGGCCCACGTACGGGAAACAGTGAGTTTTATTTCCCCTCAACCTTGGGGAAACAAAACTCTCTGTTTCCCGTATGTGGGGCCAGTCATTAAGTCCTTATTATGTACCTCAGCCTTCAGCATCAGCATATAATGCAAAATCTTGGTCCTTGAGAATTACCAATACACACAGCTTTTTAGCTGTGAACTGTGATTTCAGTGCATCGGCTAACATAATAATAATAATAATAATAATAATAATAATAATAATAATAATAATAATATTTAATATTTCTAAGGCGCAAATTAGGATACAGTGCACATTTGACTCACTGATATTTTTAAAACTCCTTCTGACTTTGTTTGCTTCATTTGAGTATTTCTACTGACATATTTATTCTATTTTTCCAGGGGGGTGAACCAGCTGCTGTCAACAACAAGAAAAGTATTCAGTGTAAATACGTAAATAATGTAAGGAACAGTTATTGTACTTCTTTTCTCGCATTCTGTTTGATATGCCACTGTTAAGAAACAAGAAACTAACCTCGGTTTGCAAAACCGAATATATGAAGACACCAATGATCATCACAGTTATATTCACAATTTAAGCAGTTGTGAAATGAAAACATGAAGAAAATTCAGGCTTGAACGGGATTTGAACCCATGACCTCTGCGATACTGGTGCAGTGCTCTACCAACTGAGCTATCAAGCCAACTGGGAGCTGGTCATGTTGTGAGTTCGTAATATACCCCTAGACAGCAAAGAATGCAAGTGAATATATGAAATATCATATATTGAACTGCAGAGAAAGATTAATTTCACTTGCATTCTTCACCATCTATGGATATATTACAAACTCACGAAGTGACCAGCTCCTAGTTGTCTTGATATTTTAGTTTACTCAGTTGGTAGAGCACTGCACTGGTATCACAGAGGTCATGGGTTCGAATCTTGTTCAAGCCTGAATTTTGTTTCAGGATTTCATTTCACAGCTTGTATGAAAACCGTGTCAAGACTTTGAACCAAAACAGCCATGTGCACTTCGATTTCACAACACCAAAAGGCCTCAGAATCACTCCAAGCGATGAATGAAAAAAAAAAAAAAAAAGATAAAAAAAAAAGTAGAGAGAGGAGAGCAAGAACAGGGAGATAAGAGATTGGAGGAAAAAAGAGACTGACATTCCTTAAAATTTTTATATCGTCTATTTTGAGCAGGGCGTAATTTCTTTGTTTTCAGGAATCCAGAATAACTGCAGTGATCATTGGTGTCTTCATATCTTTCTTCCCAGTTTAAATATATGATATTTCATATATTCACTTGCATTTGAAACCAAATATATTGCTTACTTCTAGATGTTGATTTGCCAGAGCACATGATCATTTTCAATGCTGTCTGGTTTGTGTTTTTCAGGGCAACCAGTGTCAGGAGAGAATCAGTAAGAGATCCAAGTCAGGATACTGTAATGCACACAGGACTGTTATACGTATTTCCAAACAAGGTTCAAACTTTTTGTTCTTATCATCAGGGCCATAGCTAGTAACATGCAAACAGAGGCACTTGCCTCGTTTGTGTTTTTTTTGTTGTTGTTGTTTTTGTTTACAGTCATCTTAAAAACCCCAAATACTTAGGAAGGGAATTTAATCGTGGACATTACATCAGTGCTAATTTTTGTCTGTCTATCGCTTGGTGCATAACTTTCAGTTGAAAATACATAAAAGATGAAAACGTAGCTAATAGAGGGGAATGGTTATGAAACCCAAAGAAGCCTTTGTATGTTGTTTGGTTTATTGACCTTGACTGTACACAAAACACAATAAATTGTGATTGTGGTTTGCTGCTGACTGAGGAACAAACAAATAGAAATGTTTTGGTTACGTAATTCATGCATAGTGTTTGACGTAAGATTGTTCACAGTAAGTTGTGGACCTTCCAACATAAGTCCTAGCAGTTTTGTTTGCCCCTTTGTCCTGGGCTTCATAAAACAAATTGGGTGTTAAGGGAGTTTCACTTGTTTTCGGTTTATCTTTAGGCTCGACTACCAGCTGCTGTTTTGGGAAATGAGTGCAGCCAGACCCAAGAGAACGGTGGAAATCAAGACTAGTTTATCTTGAGCATTTTTCTAACCTCTCAATCTCTGCTTTTCCAAGCTCACTATGTGGACTTGATGTCACTAAACCCATAGTGCGTTTTTATCATGAGCCCCTGGCTCAGGAGCTTGTGCCACCACTCCCTACGTTTACGAAGTCCTCTAAATAAAGTTACCTTACGTTACCCATCAGAACCATCCCATGTTAAATTTAAAAGGATTTATCCATTCCAGGATTGGTCTTGAGCTTGGTTTCAGTTTGATTAGTGTATGTTCTATCTAAGTTTGGACTTAAAGTACATGAATAATTGACATTCATATAAGTGAAATAAAAGTGCTCAACCACAAAACTGTAACTATACGTGAAGCAGTTGAAAAGAATTATCTGATGCTCTGCATTTATTGTTTCAATCCAGCAGTGGCCTCTTCTCCCAAACAGCTTCACACAAACTCAAAACCTGTTCCTGATCCACAAAGAGACGATTCAGCTATGGTGGACCAAGTAAGGACATAACAGCATAATACACCTTATTCCAAAATGGCGGCCAATTTATTGCTCTTTTGTTTGCATGTTAATTAGCCCTCTTTGCCTCATTTTCACTTCAAAATTTTTTTGTATTTTGTACATGTTGACGAGGCAAAGAGGGCTCATTACCATGTAAACAAAAGAATGATAAACTGGCTGCCATTTTGGAACAAGGTGTATTCTTGGAGGCAGTGTGGCTGAGTGGTTAGAGCGCCGGATTTGAAATCCGTAGCTCCTGGGCTCAAAATCCCGTTCCGACCGCTTGCTGATGTTGTTCTCGGTAGCCCCGAGTTCAACTTCTCAGCTGCGCTTGTAAATAGCCAACTGGTCTGCCTCCAGCCAGTTGGGATTCTTAACCTAGCTATGTTTATTCGATTATTTATTTATCATCTTTTGTTTACATTGGTCCTGAAAAGCCCCAATGGGGAGTGGCCAATTAAGTATACATACATATATATATATACATACATTCTTTTTTTTTGTGAGTAAAATACTAGGGTAAACTTGCAATATACTTATGTTTGTCGTGTACATTGTGTGGCAGGAAAGATGTTGTACGATTTAGAAACCTGTTTTAATACTTGGAAACCATTACAAGGCTTTACAATCATAATCTCTTGCTGCAAATTAAAATGAGAAAATAGCACTTGCAAATTTTTAAAAGACTTCAATGTGCACTCACGTGACATGCTCATGCAACTGTGTGCCGTTTCGCCCGGTGTCAGTTTTCCCGGACTGAAGGTCCCTTCGCCCGAACTAAAAGTTCAAAGAAGGATATGTTATTAAACTTTTCTTTCTTTGAACCAAACGAGCAAGGAAGACGGTTTTGTGGGCAAAATGAAACAAAATAACACCAAATATGTCTATTTCTCGTTCTTTAATTCACTGACCTCAGAGCTGACTATCCATCCGGGTGAACTGCATTTGGGCAAACCGACTTTCCGGCGAAGCAACCACAATTCAATTGTGTTAGTCTGAAAATCATGTAATTCCCTATACTAGTATCCTGTGGACAAACCTTAAACCTCCCAGCGTACACGGTTCACTTCTCGAATCGCAGAGATAGCCATTAGAACCCTTTGATTTTACTTTACTCTGATAGCAACAGTTGGAGCGGCTTCACCAACTCTCTGAATCAAGCGGCTGTACCACCTCTCACATGCCACAGGCCACTGAAGAACTTCCACAGGAAATGTTTAATGTGGAGGATGATGACAGAGATAGGTGTGTTTATCATTCACGACTTGTTCTTGATTAATAAATGCAATAAACCAACAGTATTTTTTCACTATTACGCCATTTTACCACACAAGGTCAAGAGAACGCGCAAAATGTATATGGCTGAACATTGGCCTCGTTCTTTTCTCGGGTGTTTATGGACCTCGAATCCGTCTGTGTCCATAAACGCCGAAAAAAGAACTTGGCCAATATCCAGCCATCTTGACCTCACGCTTGGTCAATAACCATTCTCTCGCGGGAGAGAGCGGGTGATCCCGGGCGGGCTTTCCAGCTTGGATAGCCAGTCACAGCGCCGGATTCCGTTCATCTTGCCTGCTCAGTGAGCTAGCCATATAGACAGAGTCTGTGTTGCACTGTAGAGTCGTATTTTTGTTGCCGTCATTCGCACGTGCCTTATGTGATCGGTACGATGTTCGGATGATGCAGGAACTAGATACCGAAATACTAGGAAATGACGTAAAAGTGGAATAGTGAATGCTTTATTCGATGGTTTGACATATAACATGCGTGGACATTGCGCTCATCACCTCCTTGTCCCCGCGGGGCGCGGAAAAATACTACGTAACAAAATGGTGGACTCCTGGTTAGATAAATAGACGGTCCAGATTCGAGCACTGGTCTGGGAAATTGTGTTTCGTTCATGAACAAGACCACTTTACTCTCACAGTGCCTCTCTACGCAGGTGCACAACTGGAACAGGATGCCAGCCAATTTAATGTAGGGGGGTGGACGGGGAGGTACTCTGTGTTGGACTAGCGTGCCATCTGGGAAGGAGTAGAGATATCCCTAGTCAAACACTTAGCTGATTATCAATTTTTTGTTGATAAAGGCCTACTAGCCGCACTCGTTGGCCCTTTGACAGAGCTAATAGCTAACTAATCCCTTTATACCTCTAGTCTGGTTGTTTTATGTTTCTTCAACCATAGGAACGTGTTGGCCTGTTTGGCCGCCATCTTCGAACGCACACCTAGCATGCCTATAGTAGCCTCTTCCAGGTATTCGGGTAGTTGGGTCGCAGCGCAAAAAATGGTGCTAAAAAAAATGGCGCGTAAAATGACCCGAAAAAATAGGGGAGAAGCGTGGCGTGGGAGAGCGTTCCTCGCGCCAAGCCCTTCTCTCTTTTTTTCGCTCCCCCGTGTTTTTGGCGCTGTGCCCCATACTAACTTAACGCGCGGAAGAGGCTAACTTGAAAGTGTTGTTTTAAAAGGCCTAATCACGGTTTTTAGCGCCATCTTGCCGGGTAGGCAAAGCGATCAAAAATTAGTGTTTGTATGGGAATCGGATAGCAAATAATTTGGGTAAATATTGAATTTTGCACAGCCTATGAATCGCAACTTTACCATACTAGGTAACAAATTGTATTCACCAAATTTGAAGGACGTAGTTGGGATAGAAAACGCTCAGTTAATTTTTAATTTCCCATACATTTGTCTGTAATTTTTTTCCCGCGGACAGGGTCTACCCAGCCAATTTTACAGACAAATGTATGGAAAATTAGAAAAATTAACTGAGCGTCTTCTAGCCGAGCTACATCCTTCAAACTTGGTGAATACAATATTATAACGTTGCGATTCACAAATTGTGTAAAATTCAATTTCTGAAGAAGTCATTTGCCATCGGATTACCTTACAAATAAGATGGCGTCGAAAACCCTGATTAGTCGTATTCATTACTCTTGCAGCGAAAATGAAGATTCTCCTGGATCATCGAGTTTCCATGGCAACATATATGAGGGGGACGACGACCTTGTGATTGACCTTCAGGAGTAGCCCAAACTCACGTGACTACAGAAAAATTACACTGTGACATTTTGTCAAACATCTGTTTGCGAGAACATCGTCGCGTTGTGTTCGCGATGTGTTCGCAAGAGAAATTAATTGTAGTTGCTGGGGTGGACTTTTCTTCGCGGATCATTTCCAATCCAAACTGCACACTCGTGGAATTCTACCCAGTAGTAAATATCTTCGAATGACCGACTTCTTGTTGTTGATCACTTAAATTAAAGTGGTTTGTCCTCAAATTTTATTCGTTGTATTTCTACTTCGGTTGTAGACAGGCCCTCCCTGATGCGTATTATTTACAAGAACTCCTAGTACTAACGGATTCTTACAATGAAATCGAATTCACAGTCAAAAGTTTGCTCGTTAATTTCGGTTTGAACCTTGCATTTGGCCTCTTCGTTCAGTTAGTTGGGTGCGCAGCGCGAAACGGTGGAGCGAAAAAAGAAAAGAGAGAGAGACATTTTCGCACGGCGCCCCAACTAACTGAACGCCTGATAAAGGCTACCTTGCATCAAAACCGGCAGTGAACTGATGACGAGTATCAGGCGTACCTCCGCCCCAGAGTTTGGTCCAGACGAATCAGCAACAAACTTCCACGTGGAATAAATATCGTTTTTCAAGCGTTCATAAACTTTGACTTTAGTTTTATGTCAAATGGAGATGGGAAAGAGTGAAAAAGCTGGAGCACCGTGCAAATTTTCTCCTTCCCTTGACCTTATCTCCCCGCGTTCCGCGCTCGTTCCCAGGTTTTACTAGTGACCACACCATTGTTTCTAGTCCTCTGTCAGGAAGCAGTCACTTGGAATCGTTTACGTATAAAAAAACTTTATTTACTTGAGTTTTTGCTTTATAAACTTTGAAGTTTTAAGAAGCTTTTATAGTTTTGGCAGGTCTTGATGATTTTACAAGCACTCTTTCTCAAGATATGATGATAGATGCCAATGCAGCCATAACACTACATCCCGTTCAAAGTCTGAATATTTTCCCAGGTCTTTTTTTCCAGTAGTGTTATGGCAGCATTCGCATCTACCATCATGTCTACATTTAATTGCTACTGTTGGACATCTATTACTATGGAATTCACATACTTGAGCCGAGTATTACGTCCATTGAACATAAAGGGCCAACCCACACACGACCGCTCTCATGTGGCTTTGATAGCTCAGTTAGGTGAGCATTGCACCGGTGACGCAAAGGTCGTGGGTTCGGATCCCGTTCAAAGCCTAAATATTTTTCAGGTCTTTTTTCCCAGTAGTGTTATGGCAGCATTCGCATCTGTCATCATGTCTACATTTAATTGCTACTGTTGGACATCTATTACTATACATGCACAAGGCCTACCTACCACACTTAAAGCACCCTCATAAAGGTCTACTGTCGAATGCTCTCAAACCCACCAAAGTGTCCAGATCAAGCTATGTCGTCAGAGGTAACCGTGTTCTGCAATTCGACGCCCATGTGATGTTTAGGTTCGATACCTGTCGAAGGTACGACAGGCGGGCGATCAACCAATCACAAGCGATAATTTTTTTTTGCCAACGGCTAAACAGAAAGTGTTTATAAGATAGCTCGCGTTACTTGAAGGTTAAAACAACGACGGGTTGCTAGATAACTGCACTACATGCGAGTTCTTGATCACGAAGGTGCACCAGCGTATAGAGGCATACCAGGTGAAGATATGGGAAATATATAAAACGACAACAACAGCAACTAAATCGTACGGATCCATGTGATCGACTGTAAGTTATAATATGTGGAGAGGAGAGTGGGTCGGGTAGCGTGGGATAAGGCCGGGGGTAGGGTGGTGAGATAGACAGAGTAAGACGACGAGGTTGCGTATCACTTCGAGATGATAAGAAATGTTAATGTCAAAGTACACTGTCGTTAAGATGAATTTCGTTCATTCCTGAGGTTAAAATCACAAAACGCTACATCTTCCGACTTTGATAAACTTCTATACCGATCAATAAAAGATTAAATGCTCGGGTCAGGTAAATCAATTATGCTAATATCCGCATTAATATTGGCAATTAAACAGGTACCTAACAAGTGACGAGCTGAAATAAGGTATCGTTTTTTCACGTTGTGGAGTTTAGCTTGCCTCTCTTCGTATATCGGTTGAAGTACAGGCGTTCTTTGCAGTGGCCAGCTTGTTAAGTGTCCAGGTTGGTCCTGAGGACACAAATGGACCTGCTAGAGCATCGAATGAGAGAAGCCCATCGACGGTACACCGATGCACAATGGCGTCTCAAGTTGGAGAGGCAGCGGGCAAGCGAGAACATTCAATGGATCATTTCATACAGCAGAAAAATTCAAGCGTACCAAGAGAGATTACGAGAAACAAACGAGACGTCTAGAGATAAAGTCGAGAAACTGAAGCATGTTTACAAGAACATCGAGTTACACGGACAAATCCTTGTTATTAGGGAAGGTTTAAAAAGAGCTTTGGATTTGACATCTAGAGCGGAGAAGAGAGTGGAAAAAGTATCCAAAGAATTAGGACGGATGAGCGAAGAAAGATTGGAATTTGGAATACAGGACAAGGGGAAAAGAAAAGAACCATTTGATGCGAAGGAAAGGCCCACGGAGCAAAATTTGCAAGACGCCAAATACCAAGAGTTTCTGATATTGAGAAGGAAACTTCAAGGGGTTAATATGCGACTCGAAAATGCTGGTGAGAAACTCGTGGGTTTGCAGATGCGGAAACAAGAATTAATCCAGAAGATCGATAAATATAAAACTAAAAAGCACGACATCTTAAAAGCTAAAACAGTCAAGGAAAGTCTCCACAGTGCCAATTTTAAACTCTATTGCGTAGAACTTGGAGTGATATAAGAATATTCAAACGGTTGCCGAAGGAACTCATTTGTAGCAATATTGTAACCGACCCCAGGCCCGAAAATAAATTATAACTTGAGATCACTCACTTGAATCTACAACGATCTAAAGAGGACCTTTGCTGATCTTGTCAAGTCGACTCTGACATGGCTATTGCTGAGTGATTTTTTTTTTCTGTCGTAAGTCAATATGTTAGCTTTACAGTCGAAAATATATAGACTGCGGAGGCAGTTATGGCTGTGAATTGATTGGCAGGTAGATACGTTATCAGCACCCTGAAATAAATGTTTAAAACTTTCATCGGACGAAGTGTTCGTCAGTCTTCGTTCTTTACGAACTAACTTACGACTCGAGTGGAGACTCCACACGAGTAATGGTCGTGCACTGCGCGATAAGTTACGACTCTACATGAGAAGTAGTCGTGGATTGCGAGCAAGCTACGACAGAACTCGAAAAGTTGTCGCGCCGTGCCAGCTAAGTTACGACTCCACACGAGCAGTGCTCGTGCACTGCAAGCTAAGTTACGAGTCCACACTGGTTAATTGTATTTTACGAACTACTTACGACTCGCATGGAAAAGTGGTCGTGCGCTGCCGACTGCGCCACGATTATTGCAATCCAGGCAATTTGTATATTGGGTTAAAAATGCAACCGTTTCATGACTACCGACATTTTGGAATAACAGTAAACCTGGAAGAATAACGGTGAATTTTGACTGATCATCGACCACTATTCGTACCATTCGTGCAGTAAAAGCTGTAGTCGATCCATTGACGATCCGTGATAAGACCCTCCTTACCGATCATAATGGGGTTCTGGCTTATTAACATAATTTGTGGAAATTCACACGCCACGTCATGCATCGAGCGCTTCCTAAATAATAAAATGAACAATGATAGGGCAGATGGCCATTGCTATAGCTTTGCCTGAATTTAACGATCTTGGACGTTCGGTGACCCCTAGGTTTTTTAATGGATCATTTCCTGTACCGATTTTCTACGTTTAGAAGCTTGAATTTTCATTTGGAATTATTAACGCAACGGATCCACTTATACAAAATATTACTACGATAGTTTGTCTACGTTGATCCATCTTTGATATTAAATTTTAAGCTAAAAACCCTGGAGACCGTGCTAATTTACGCGCGCCAGTTTTTCAAACTCAGACTAGTTTTCCACACGCTTTATCTCTGAAACGAAGTCCGTGGTCCCCAATTTTTCCCCCCAATTTTTTATTTTTATTTCTGAAGCAAGCAATTCATTATCTGTCCGCAGTAGAAGTTTGAAAAAAAATCTATCGACTGGAACGTTTTCGCGCGAACGTCCTTAAAAAAGCGCGAGAGCCGAAGCGGACAACCTGGAAGTAAAGTCAGAGAGGAGAGAAGAAACTCGAACATGATGTACACCTCATGCGGTTTATCCACAAAGAACACCTGCCTCGTTGTTACGCCTGCCAGCCCCTTTCACCAGTCAAAAGCTTCAAATGTAAATTCTCATTACGAATTTCCATACTCTTTCAGAAAAGAGTTGCGAGAATTTGTTGCTAAATTAAGACAATGTCCCTGATTTGATGAATATCGTTATTCTCATGACCTGTCTCTTTGATAATGTAATGATAATGAAAGGGGAAATTCGATGTTGATCACGGATGTGTCGACGTTTTGTACACACTCGACGCACTGTAAACTTTTCATCGCGGTAGTTCGATGCAAAGTCTGTTAAATTTGTGAAATCCGCTACTTATGGCAGCCCTGAAGAGGCTCGAATATGGTGGATGTCTGAAGAGGATTGAAGAGCGAAATATCTCGAATTTAACAGTTTTTTAATATCGTTTCGAAGTTATTTGAAGTGGGTCGAGTGGGTATGAAGACTTCATATCTTGTTTTTCTCGTTACGCTATCACATTTCTAGCCTCGGCGTTTTAAATTTCTCAGTCATGTTTTTCTCGTAGTCAATAGTTCTTAAAATCTACAAAAATCTACAGGTGTTTCCAAACAATAATAATGACTAATTGGTCACCGAAATATTTGTTTTCACCCCTCATTAGTGCTTCCTTTTGAGATAATAGATATTATAACGTTCTACGCTTATTTCACTCTTTCACGGGGGATCTTCGTTCGTAAAAGACGTTTTAAAACATCTCTACGACATCGATCGGAGTTAACTGAGAAATTGTGATTATGGCCGAGAAAATGCCGAAGTTGAAATCATACATTTTGGATTTGCGGAATAAAATCGAGGCAGCAGAAGAGAAGCATCGCAAGGTCGCCAAAGTGTTGAAGATAAAGCAACAGAGATAAGAAGTACTTTGGGAAGACATAGCATTAAAACGTCGAAAACTAGCGCTTAAAAAAGAAACGCTGAGGAAAACATATGAACTTTTGGAGGACAAGCACCAGAAGTTAGAAGAAGTTGACGAAATACTCTACACAAATATGTTGATGTCTAAAGAGCTCAGAGAAATAGACTCGCGCAATTCCCCAAAATGCTCGTCGCTGGAAGTTGCGTTGAAGAAAACACGCACTAAAGCCCAGGAATTTGAAAACAAGACGAAAGATCTGAAAATACGGGCTCAGGTGTATGCCCGAGGGATTCAAATGGCAAATATCGCCGAGATGAAAGCGGAGAGGAAAAGTGCCGATCTCCAAAGCAAATTTATTACAAGGAAAAGCCTGCTGGAGCGCCTGCAAGTGAAACACGAAGAATTTCACGAACGCGAGAAGGATTACATTGACAAATTACACATGCTTGACGAAAGAACCATCGAAGCCACCACAAGAGCTGAAGCTGCCGAGAAAAGATCGCATTTGTTTGAAAGTAAAGTTTCAAAACTTCGCCAAGAGCTTAATCAACAGACGAGCGACGCGACGAAACTATTTGCGCTAAAGAATGAACTAGAGCACCTGTCGCTGGAACATTGAAGTTTTAACAATGAAAAAACTACAACAGTGCGAGATTATATAGTCACTACACTGTACGAAATCTATGCTGCATTTACAGGACTGTATTTTGTAATTTGTACGTAAAAATTAGATTTTCCTAGTCCTTGTAAGCTGCATCTTATTTTTTGGCTTTAATCACCGTTCGGATTTTTACACCTTATGTTTTGCTTTAATCAGTTTTCGATTTGTAAAGCGTGCTGTCTTTGCCGACGGTCTATGACAAGAACTTATGCAAAGACGCGGCGTTCAATAACTAGAGAAGATTTCGCATTTCGTTTCATGCCAAGAACCAAACGATTTCAAAGTGCCCTGATTAATTGATAGTAAACCTTGAAGAGAAAAACTGTGTGAACCTCACAAGATCACACATATGCTTACCAATGAAAACCAAACGCGAATGTGTCTTGAGGCCAGCGTTAAGGAAGCTCATTCATATATTTTCGGAAGGAATTTGGCGTTTTAAAGGAAGTTCAGGTTTAATCTTACAAGGGATGCTGTGTCTGAATCATGTTTAGGTGCGCACAAAAATACTGCATGTTAATAACAGGTTTATATACAGAACACAAGTGACCTCTCTAAGCATGTTGGAATAAATCACAGAAAACTCTCCTTTATATGGGCTTACAATGGTAAGCTATATCTCTCTGTAAGAGTTACACCCCAGAGGTTTGGGAGAGAGAGGGCTTACTAAAAGCAGAATCTTGTGTCAGATTTTGTGACAGAGGGAGGCAGAAGGCTGTAATTATCAGAATTTTACAATACTTCGTTTGCGGAACCTCATTTGTCTTGCAAACGCACCACCTGATATCGATTTTTCAAGGCTAGACCATAACAATCTTGTAATTAAGCCGTATTCATCGCTCTATGAAAGACAGAAATGAGTCTAGAATTGGTCCATCCACTTGCTAACAAGTCTTGCTTTCCAGAGATGTCAAATCTGACGTTTGAAAGGGTAGTTCGAACTACAATGCAATCTCCTTTGTCACACCGAGTACTGATTAATCAAGAGATCTGTTTCTTCCCTTAGGCGTTTCTTAGGAATGCTCACGACTGTGTCCTTTGAGTTGGGACAATTTTTAAAAGGTACTAAAATAACGAAATAAATAAACTTCTGTGGTAGATGTCATCTCCTTCTCTTTCCACTCTTTTTGTTTCTTTTCTCATTTGCTCGCTGGCTTCTTAAGTCTTTCTTCATTCGCTGGTCAACGATTTTATAAGGACCTTTCACACCAGCGGGTCTCTTCATACGTTTGGCAGCTGAAAAAGAAACGTTTCAAACATATTTCTCTTACATAGCGCATAAAGCTTCGAAATGCTCTCGTAAACGAGGAAAACAAGGGTGTTTTTAAACAGCTACTCACGTTTGCTGTATATAACGCAACAATGTTAAAACAACAACACGAGATTGGTGAAAAGCGCGGGAAAACCTGCAACCCGTGAAAAGCGCGGGAACGCCACGAAAGGCAAATTATTAAAAACTGGATCGCTGAATTATGAAATTCAAGAGTTTTCATTGGTTTAGCCATCATGGTATATGAGCAATTATACCAGGCTCTACAAATATGGCAAGCGTACGCGTGATCTTTTGGGTGTTGTTTTAAATTTTATTTTAGTTTTCTATATTTTGGCGGCGTTTTTAATGAAACAGTTATTCCACTCGCGCTGGTTGGATATTAGATGATAGATAGATGTTAATGAAAGCTTTCTTTCTAGCAAGACTTTCCGTTTCCCATAGTGTTCTCAGATTTTTTTTCAGTCCACGGTGCAGGCTGATGGTGTAAATGTTTCACAGAAAAAAAAAAACTGGGGAATTAAATCAAAGGAGGACTGAAATAAAAGTCTTCAAGCTGCACGGTAATCCATATTAAGACCAACAAAATGTAACGCACCTTGCCTTTTCTTTGCGACAACGTACTTGACTTCTTTAGGTTTCCCTTTAAGAGCGGCTTTCTGGTACAAACTACAAAGACAGAAAGAGAATCACCAAATTGCAACAGCAATGCCTGTAAAAAGGGCGTCAAATGCACGGTACAGTCCCGGTGTAGAACATGTACAGTTGCCCAGTGTGTATGCATTCATTTTGCTACCTTTTAATCTGATTCATTTTTTCTTTCTCGGAGACATCAACGGTATCGCAAATAGCCTCCGCCTTTTTACGAGCTCTTTCCAGTCGTTTCATTTCCTGAAAAAAAAAAAGACGAAGAAGAAAAAGGAAAAACAAAAAACAAAACAAAACCAACCGTAGCGTAAGTGAAGACTCTAAAAGCCTAGCATTCGTATTTCAATTCGTATTTTAGTATTTCAGCATTCGTATTGCAGTTAAAATCATTGCTTCGACCTAAAAGTTTAATAACAGAACAGAGGAGAGTAATCTCAAAATCAAATCAATCATGTAAGTAATAAGAAATAAGAAAATCATCGCTGAGAAACTGGAAGCAACAACTGAAACCTGTGACGGTCACGGGGAATGAACTGGAGTCTGTGACTGGCAAGGGACATCATGGCGGGAAGAAACTGGAATCTGTGACTGACAAGGGACATTATGGCGGGAAAGAACTGGAATCTGTGACTGACAAGGGACATTATGGCGGGAAACCAACTGGGACTTTTGACACAGGCGACACGGGATTTTTACCTTTCTTTTCTTTCTGGCCTTGGCCTCTGCGATCTTTTTGACCGGCCTAACGTTGATTTCTTTCATTCTTGCTTTGTAATCAGCCACAACCTCTTTGGAAACTGGTAACTGTCGCTGATAATGTTTCGATTCATCTTCCACAAACCAAGCCGGGAGACTTTCATCGTTAAACGCCCATCTGAGAGGAAAGTACCAATATTATTACATCCTGGAGAGAAATTCGCAATTATAACAAAATAATTACAATTCATAACTCGTAACTCAAATTCCAACCTCGATCCCAGTCTCTCTCTCCTTTGCCTTCCTTGTCGTTTTTTAGGAGAGAGCCTGGAATCGACGTTGTTCGATGTCCGTGAAATGGACAATCCTCAGAGAGAAAATGTTCGTAACAAGCCAGTGCAGCACTCGTTGACGTTTACAGGGAAAAGGAAGGCTTATGATGATGGAATCTCCATCGGGTTGTGTATTTTCCTGACCGACCTGGCAAAGATGAACGACAGTCAGGTCCCGGTTGTTTAAATAACGCTCTTATGCTATCCACTGGATGGTGGTTTATCCGGTGGACAACGCTATCCACCGGGGGTGGGGGGGGGTGGGAGGCTCCATATAAAAACAACGGGGGTGTTCGTCGTACCTTTTTAGGTGTTAAAAAGTCGGTTTTGGTACCTCTTAGAGTGCTTAGCTTCAAAAGGTCCACAATGGGATCTTTTGCAGTACCTTTAAGGGTATCGAGCCCAAAAGATATGACAGGAGATAATGTGTTGTCTTAGAATTGGTACCTCTAAGCTGTGGAAAAAATTTCAAGCCACTCCCACAAAACAGGATCTTGGTAATTCTGAGGTTTTTTTTTTTTTTCAAGATTTCCGACGAGCATCCCGGTCCTTTTCATATGGGAGTCCCCCCCCCCCCCCGGGTTTTCCACCGTTTGAAAAATAAAGCCTTGCAGAATACTAAGAAAACAGGAACAACTAGAAGACTAAATGATTTCCTATGAACTATAGTAACCCTTTTCAAGATATTCGGACATATTCGGGTCGTCTTCGTAACGATCGTTAAGTTTAACCGATCTTCCGAATAAATACGGAATTCGTGTTCGCGATTCACCTATGATATCCAGCATCAATTAAGTCCCGTTTATTTTTTCGTGAAAAAGCCATCTTGTGTCCCAGTGCTAGAGTTTCAGGAGTAAGCTTCCTCAAATATTCGCCTGTCAAGAAAAACAAGAATTTTCACGTCAGGTTCACCTCAACCTGTTCTTAGAATGTATTACCCTGCTGTTTTATCAGTTTACACATTTAATTCTTATTAATTTTCGGAGTATTTCTGTAATTATTTCATTATTATTATCTATGATTTATTTTCAAGTTTTACAGTTGGCGTGATAACTTAAGATAGTTTTTTTGCCGACTTAAAAATGTAGATGTAGATAGGTAAATGTGTGACAGGTTTCTAGAAAACGATTTTAATCAGTATCATTGGCCTAGCCGTGAAAAAAAAAGCAAAGACGGAAAGGTCCGTTAAACTTACTATTATCTTCCACTGGGACAACCTCGAATTCATTTTCTTTGGAACTGCCTTTTTTCTCATCAATGTTCTGTTGTTTCGTTTTGTTTGGTGTAATTTCTTCCTCACTGTCGGCGCTATCGCTTCCTTCACCGCCACTTTCCTCTTCATCGTCATTCCAACGAGCCTTTTTATCTTGTTTATTTGTTTTCTCCGCTCCTCGCTTAATTCCCTGTTGCTGATAAGTCGCATTTGCTTCTGAATTCTTTTCTGTAATAAACAAATACAACAAATCAAGAGCGAAGAGCGAATAGCGAAGAGTACAGGGTAAAGAGTAACAGATCTGACTTGACTTGACAATAAACAATAACTTGACAATGAACATGAATATCACACGCAGCAGTGCACGCAGCAAATGGGACGTTAAAATGACAATAGAAATTATTTCTAGTCTACAGTAGGGTTGCAGAAAGCAGTTGAACGTGGTCTGGATACGAACAAGGGTTAAATAGTCCTAGCAGCACACTCCACCCAAAACACTACAGAATACCATCCCCCCAACCCCCCCCCCCCCCTCCCCAACCGGGATTATAAGCCAAATTACAGGATTGGGAAAAATGTAAGGGCTAGTTTGAAGATTTGAAAATGCAGAGCCTAGCTTTGTATTTCAATATAGTGAGTGGTACCTTCGTCTTTCCTCCCATACTTACTACTCGAAAGAAGACGACTGAAAGAAACCAAAGCTATGTGCGGCATTTTTTTGCAGCACCCAAATTAAATTACCTACAGTACGGATTAATTCACCTAGAATAGTTCCTCCCTGATTTGTGTACTCTTCCACCATCTGAGATATCTCCAGGTCTTCATCAGCCTCGTCCTCTAAACCCTTAAACACATCCTACCAAAGCGACGAGAGATGTCAGTAGTTTATACAAACCAACACAATTAACTCATGTAACACACATGTAGCCTGAGAAAACAGTGATGATCTAAGACCACATACCTTTTCAAACCACATATTTGCTTTCGCCGTGAGAGGAACTTCAGGTTCTAAGTCGACCAAGAGCGGGTTTTTATCTCTCCTGTTAGAATTAAACGGCAATTCATATCAGTGTTGAAATCATTTACACTATAGTTAGTCTGTTGCAGTGTACGGACTGCTCAGGGCGCGACTCCTGTTGCTTGAGGAGAACTTAGGTAGCGTCCAGACTACGCCGGAGAAATTTCAAAACGTAGCCTTATTTCTACGGTTAGGGCTACCGTCCACACTAAAGCCTGGTTCTCATATCCCGCCGACCTACCTGTGACGTAGTCGCCGGTTGCAACTGACAGCGTTCGCCGATCTGTCCCAGTGGGTCTCCGGAGCATCTACGATGGATCGCCGACGTATTCAAATTTGCTCGAAATGTAAATCGAATTGTGCAATTTTCAACCATTTTACCTGTAGATATGGATCGAATCGTCTCACTGGAGTACGTTGCGTCCGCAGATGATGATGCTCAAGTTGAAATCAGCTCAACTTCGCAGGCATAGACCACGAGAAGTACTACTCGTAGTCTATCGCAGGCAAGCCGGCGGTCAATGCCTGGGATAGATTATGATTCGGCGATAAATCTTCACATATGCCGTAACGGATTCCCAGGCCGTGCCGGCGGCTATGTCCCAGATATGTCGGCGGCATACGAGAACCAGGCTTAATCCGTCACGAAAACAGCGCTTTTCGAAAACGATGACATCACGATGATCACGTGATTTCCCCGTCCGAGCTTTCATCAAACACAAATCCAAAATGACCGGTGATTGTTGTGGAACCTCCGTTTTCAAATTTCTCTACCGTAGTGTGGACGGGGCCTTAGAATATTTCCTAGTTAGAAGTAAATTATCTCCCTGGCCAATTATCCTCCGTTCCACAATAGTACTAGTTTGGTGATCTGCTGACGTGTTCATTGGACTATCAGTATTCTGAGGAGAAAATGGATGGCCATCACTCTTGAGGTTGTGTAGCTCTAGGACACGTTGACTTGATGGTAGTGCAGTGTGCTCGACTCTGGATTACGTTGTCAGGGTTTGAACGGTGCCCGGGGTTACTGAGCCTCATTCCCGTGGGGGGTGGGGGGTTGTATTGTGACACTGGTGAGCTGTTGGCGCAACATGACAAAATGCAGGGGGAGCTGTCATGTGACTAACACCCCCCTTTTAGACGAATAGCATTATTGTTCCCAGCTGCTTTATGCTAAGGAATCAAACCGGGATAGGCTCCGGCTTTGTGGGATGGATTCTACCCAATGTGACACTCTTCACTCGCTAAGCTCAAACGGCTGATAAACAGCAACAATAGCAAGCGGTAGGACTCAATTGAAAGAAAATAGAAGACAAAAAATCACTAACCTCTGCTGCTTTTCGCTGTTCGGCTCCATTCCTTCAACATTTTCATTAAATTCCAACGGTTCATCATCCTTTTCAGAACAATTCTCACTCACATCATCACCAACATCTTTATCATCACCAGCATCTTCATCATCTGACGCTGATTCTATTTCCTCTTCATCCTCGCTTTCTTTCTCATCTTCAAATTCCACATCATTTGTATCCACTTCATCTACTTTGTCAAGATGCTACAATGAAAAGAGTCAGGACATCCTAAATAACCATATGTTATTTGCCAGTTGGGAGGTCCGTATAGTGAAAATCTTGCAGGCCTTGGGAGCATTTTCAAGCCCGAGGCCCAAGCTTTTCACTTTACGGACCGACCGTAGCCGGTAAATAACTTACGTATTTTTTCCTCTCTCTCAAACTACTTCTATAATCAATGACCTTTTCCACACACAAACATCGAGCGCGAGTTAGCGTGACCTTTGTCAGAGATTGGAAAATCCCTATCACTCTAAAAACCAATCAGATTGCAGGATTCGTTGACTTCACGTTTCAAGCCTCACATGTGATAATTTTGCCAAGCACAAGAAAACGCATGTATCATCTAATTCATGCCCAGTCGTTCGCCGTGAATCAAGGCTACAATTTTACACGCAGTGATTATTTTTCAAACAGTTTTTCGATGTATTACAAGAAAGAATCTTTCTCTAATGTTCATTGTAAGTTAGGGAGAAATTAAAGAAAAAAAATCCCCAAAACGCATGCTACACCGAAACCTTGGTTTGTTAAATTCATCCGATTTGGAAAATTCAGTTCTAGCTGTTCCACGAATTTAAGTCAAGTGAATTTTACATGATGATCCAAAATGACACCTGTTTACTCTTGATGTTCGCAAGAGAGAAAATCTCCATGTCAGTTTCCATGTCCTTTGTGTCTCCTGGTAGGATCATTTTCAATCTCATTTTCTCCTGTAGTTTTTGCCTCTGTTGCTGTACTTTCCTCTTTTGTCTACAGACAGAAAATGTCATTCCGTTATATTGGGACAATATGCTCTGGTGTCTTTTCAAGATGATCCCAGAACTGAATGAATATTGCAGAGGATGTACAGGTTTTCAGTTAGCCTGCCTGGTTGACAGTCAAAGGGGAGGGAGAGGGGGAAACTAGAGGCGCGAAGCGCGATAGAGGGGAAAGGACAGGAACCATCCCTTCCAACCCATCGTGCTGCGCACTTCTAATTTCCCCCTCTCCCTCCCCTTGAACGCTGGCCATGCAGGCTAGTTTTCACTGGTAGTAGCTTGTGAACAGGCTCCCAGTGAGCCTAGTGAGCCGAGCATGGTAGGCCATTTGCTCTTGGCTAGCACCTTATAACCCAGTTTAGAGCCTGTTAACCAGCTAGACATATGACAACTTATGGTTATTGTACTGGACTCTGACTCAAGTGATCCAGGGTCAAGTGCTGTCAGGGACATTGTGTACTGTTCTTGGACAATGCATCTTGATTTCATGGTGCCAGTCTTGACCAAGTTGAATTAAAAAGAATATAAATAAGAACAGGTAAATTAAATGCTGGGAGTGACTCTTCAGTGGACTAGCATCCCATCCTGGGGGGAGTAGGAATTCTCTTACTTTATGGAAACGAGAGGGAGGGCCATAGGCCTGCAGGTGTGCAAGGGCCTACAGTTGTCAGCAGTACCAGGTCACTTTCCGAAGGGGGGACTCCCATATAAAAAGAATGGGGGTGCTCATTGGAAATTTTGAAAAGAGCCCCTCAGAGGTACCAAGATCCTGTTTTGTGGTTGTGGCTTGAAATGTTTTTAACCCCTAAGAGGTACCAATTCCTGTCAAATTTTTTTTTTCGGCTCAACACCACTAAAAGGTACTGCAAAAGCTCCTGCTGTGGGCCTTTTGAGGCTGAACACCTTAAGAGGAACCAAACCACGTTTTAAACCCCTAAAAGGTACAACAAACATCCTTGTCCTCCTTATATGGGATCCCCGGGGTCACTCACTTTGCCTCCTCAAGTATTATTCTCATCAATATTTTGTCTCTACCTTTTAATAAGAGCATTTTCTTCTTCTCTTAATCCTTCAATTGTCTTTTGAAGAGTTTCCTAAAATGGGACTTGTTCATATTAGACAACTGATATCAAGGCTGTGGTCTAAGACAAAATTACAAGAATCCCAAAGGTTCCTAACCATGAAGTCCTTGATGCCCAGCATTTAAGCTTATATGAAAAAAGTAAGTTTTTTCAGTCGCCCAAAGCAGAAGTTAGTTGCCTGTGGCAGCCAGACGCTTCTAGAGCACAGCTCTGGTTATACTTTAGAAATGTCTTTTTCCCAGAAAGCAGTTTGTACTTCACAGTGAATACAGAATCAAGTAATAATAATGAATCTCTAATTAACAATTAGATTATAAGCTCGAGATTTCTATGAGGTGATAGCTGATGAAGCCAAAGGTCGAATCAACTATCACCTCATAGAAATCGGTTTCCAATTATTTCTCCATGTATTATGAAACTTTGCACCTTAAAAAGATCGCTTGGATTGAATTGTCTTTTAAAATTGAAGTTGTGTACACGCACACATCATTTGTTTTTCAATAATTTCAACTTTTTTTAAAGTCAAGAAACCGTAAATGTCCTTCGTTTAGTCTTTTCAGAAAATTAATATTATTATCCATTTGCATCAAACTTTTGCTCCAAAACTTTGGAAAAACGAAAAAAAATGTCACTATTTCGTAGACGACCTCCAGCCACTGTACACTAATGGCTGATAGTGTGCAATGGCTCAGCCAATCAGATTACAGCATTTGCATTAGTATACTAGTAGAATTTCTGCTGGTGTGAGAAACAAGAACAACACCTACTGAACATGATTTGAGCATGTGCTTTGTTGTAATTGGATATCTTCAGGGGCAGGGGTAGAAGGGAAGTTCTATGTCACAAGGCATCAATAAAATGGCATAGGTAAAATAACTTTTGGCTCCTCCATCAAAACACAATAGGTAACTCAATTTATTAATCAACTGCTGAAAGTCTGGAGACAAAGCATCTTTTATATCAAGTTGGGAAAATATGGTCTAGATCTAGTGAAGGCTATTTTTTAATCAAACCAAAAATTCAAATCTGATGTCAAAGATTTGTGAATTGAATTGAATGGTCATAATTGTGAATAATCGAAATGTTAAGTTAATGTTATAGTCCTAGTAATCAGCTGACCTCTTCAGTCTCTGTTAAAGTGTTCTGTTCATCCTCTTGGTTCCTGTCAGGGAACAAAGCGTAAAGTAAAATGGTCAGCAGGGTCATGCAATCTAATTTTATAAAGTGAGTCACTAGATCATCCATAACTCACTAGTCAAATCACCATGTGGCATTAGAATCAGCTCATTTTGAGAGTAAATACTCTTGGGAATTTTGATCATCCAAGAGTCACAGAAGAAAAGCCTCCCATGAGTGTAGTATATGAATTCACATGTGATTTGTGCCATACAAATTTGCTTGGGTTCACTTGCTGCCACCTCCATCAGTGCGTACATGTAGAAGAACATAAGCATTCTGTGATAAGAAAACATTTCAGGGACAAGCATGGCTTAACACCCAGTGACTTAATTGAGAACTTTAAAGTCATAGAGAAATGCTGTGGCAACTCGAATGTTTGATCTTTGAAATGCTTTGGATTAGGTAAGAACAGCAGACCGAAACTGAACACACAAATACCATTCGCACGAAACTTTTTACCTGAATGCTTTCATGTCATCTTTGCTAATTATTTGTTTCCTCACATCCTAATTTCTATAAATATGCCTTGCCATTATTGTTAATTTTAATTCATTTGACAATGACGATAAGATGTCATCGAAACATCATGTTGCCTTATTTTTGTTCATTTTCTTACTTAAATTTTGATCAATGGAAAAAGTATTAATACTTCTTATCATAATTGTTAGACAAAGACAAATACCAGTACACCTCAGGCGTATGTGACGCAGAGGGGTGCAAAGGTTTAGCGTGTCATAGGTCTTAAGACACTTCATCATTTTGGCCAACCAAAATGGGGGGCTGTAGGTAGGGGGACAGGCCAAATCAAATTAGGTCTCCTTTATTCCACATAAGGTATTTTGGTGAGCATTATAGTTACCATTCAAGTATCATATAAGTTGTTTACAGCTTACAAACCTTGAGCTTTTAGGTTTTTCTCCATAGAACTCTTTCCTTAATGCCTTGTGCCAGCTCAAAAGACTCCTGCATTTTAAAATGATAACAACAGGTAAACTACTGTACACACATGTAGCTCTCTTTGCGGGCCTTTTTGAATCAAAAGGATTAATATGAAGGGAGTGATTGAGGACACACAGGTGAAACACATGACGTTATACACCTTGCATTATTAACAACAAAAAAGAAGATGATTAAAAGCAACTTTTTTTTGCCTTACTCTTCTCAAATTATATACATGGTATTTAGGAGAAGAGTTATGTGTGTGTTGAGAGGGTAAACACACACTAATGTAAGTACAAGACTCGTAGTTTCCAAAATTTCAGTACATGTTATTTTCCAAACTCCCATGATATTGTTGAGATCACAAAATATTGTTGAGATCACAGTGTCCCAAAATGTTTCTTCCAGCCTTCAATGGTATTAAATTTTCCCAGACTTTTCTTCAAAATATCAAGTTTTCCTGACTCAAAATAAAATTCCCTGACTTTTCCCTGACCTTGAAGAAGTCTTTTTTTCCCTGATCATTTGCTGATCCATGGCAACCCAACAAATTCAATGCAAACCACACACTTTGTATGATTCTAATGTTGTTTTGTAAACCTTACTTTATGTCTGACTTTCCCAGAACTTTAACATCTTTGCAGGCTTCTTTAATCTCCTCTGTGGTCAGGACATGTTTTCCATATTTTTCATCATCAAAAACAATCTGTATTAAGAAAAGACAAAGAAATAGTTCTAATTAAAATATTCTAAAAGACCATCTTTGGCAACCTACAGGTACAACATGATTCCAATTTAATTTTTGTAACTCTACAATGTATTTTTTGTATGAAATGTTTACATATACACAGTTACTAACATCAACCTTGCCTTGTTTATTCTATATCCTAAGTGTCACAACAGCTCCTTCCACCAGAGAGAGAGAAAACTAAGAGTAACCCTTATTATAAATATAATACTAATAACTACAATTAACTCCTGTTTGTAATCATTTCACAATGTTTTTTCTCGGCATTAGGCTAAGGCAACATTAAACATGAAACAAACCTCATTCACCACACTTAAGATATCTAGAGGATGTTCTGTTTGCAGAAAGTCAGACACTTTGGCTGATCGAAACAGAGTGTAGTTGCCTTCTTCATATCCTTCAGCACGCTTTTTCTGTTTCTGATAAACAAACAAAACACACAAGTAACACAATGCATAGTCAAGAACCTACTTAATATGTCTGGTACGTGGTCTTTGATAATTTATGGTTCCAAAAAATATTCCTACCCACCCAAAGGAGGGTTACTAGAAATTCCCAGGGGGAGCGGGTCCTAAAAGCCAAAATTTCTACAGGAAAATATGAGCCACACTGGAATTTCTAGAGTCATTTTTTTAGGGGGGGTTTAAACAAAATCCCCTCTGAGGGAGGGGTTTGTCAAATGAATTTATTAATTCAGGGACAGATCTAGAGAGAGGGTGCAGGGGTTGCAACCCCCCCCCCCCCCCCGAGATGAAGCCTTCTTCGTATTTGCTTTTAAAATTTGTTTACCTCACCAGTCAGCTACACCACTCCTTAAGTGGTGCACCCTGTCCTTAGAAAACTCCTGGATCCACCCCTGAATTTTTCAATATCAATCTTTCTGTCTAAAGCAATTGCTTTAGATCATTGCAAACTCTGATTTACATGCTGTGGCTGAGAGACATATATTGTGCACTCAAGCTTTGTTTAAAATGCTTCCATGTTAAATTCTCTTCCTCACTTGAGCAGTAAATAATAACATCAAGCTAGCACAGTGCACACTGCAAAACAAGCACAGACTGATGGCTGGAGCACTTAAAGGACAGTCAGACAGTTACATATTAAACAGAATGGCACACAGATGAACAGACGGAAGCATGGGTAGTTTAACTTCACTGTTTGACAGTTTTACATTACTGCGTCTTTCTCTTTATACCTCTACTTGAAGAATACTGATTTTCTTCTTCTCTTCAGGCTCAACTTCTTTAAAGATGTGTCTTGGGTCCAGAAGTTTGGGGTCAATCTTAGCTGGCGCTACGTAACCCTTGGGAGAGAAAACAAAACAAATGTAAGTTAGGCCTGTCATTCATGAGTGTACAGCTAGTATATACATGTACCTCTAGTGCTTATTGCTTAAAAGCTTACTTCTGGCCATCTTTCTGTTGCACAAACAACACTACACTCTCTTAGCATTGTGTGACCAAGACCAGAACTGGACTTATCCTACTAAATAACAACAATGAGGAGTAAGTTACGGGTACTCTTCTTAGAGGGGAGGCTAAGCCTTCTCCTCTCGCATCCCACGGGAATTTTGCTCATTAAGACTGCTTGCGTTTATGTTAATGAAGAAGAAATGCTGCCCAGAAGATTTTAAGTCTATGTACGCTCTTTAACTGCATGTTGCTTCAATCACACACCTGACATACAACAAAAATCTCAGCTGACTCTGATCTTGAGGCCTGGGGCTTTGTAGAATGAACCTTCTTAAAAAGTTGTTGGAAGACCCATAACAATGGCTGATAATCTTTTGATCTGAACACCTAGAAAAAAAAAGAATCAGAATTCTAACTAATATTACGGTAATTTTATAAAGGGCATAAGATTAAGTCTGCATATGAGCCAAGTGACCCATCAGGCCAGAGTTTATCTCAGTTTGTGTTATCTCTGTAGCATGAAATGACTAGGAATATTTCTACCCCTTGGATGGGATGCTAATCCATCACAAGGTTACCCCCAGCATTAAATTTGTTGGTACCCATTTGCATTGTACCCCTGGGTGGAGAGAGGTGCCGTGAGAGTTAAGTGCCTTGCTCAAAAACACAACACATTGTCCCTGGCCAGGGCTTGAAACCAGACCACTCAATCCAGAGTCGAGCACACTAACCACGAGGCCACCGTGCTGAATCCAAATTCACAATAAGCCAATCACAAGTCTTGTCAAGCTACTGCCCTGATCTCCTGTCACTGACCTGATATGGCCACATTTTTCACAAAATTTAGGGGTGTTAAATACCTTAACTGAAACCCGGACTCGACCCATTAAAGAATTACAAAAAAAAAAAATAGAAAAGATTAGTACAAGCAAACAAGTTGCATGGGATTAATGTGGTGGCATTCAGGGCAGACAATTTTGTACGTTCAGAAATTGTCTACATCAAAGACCTTATACCAAAAACGTCCCTACCACTTAACAACTGTACATCTGTACATATACCTTGGTTATAAACCATCCGCCTTCTTGTAAAAAATCACAAGCTAACTTCAGAGCGCTAAGGGTAAGTTGAGCTAATAAAGGAAACAAAAAAGCACTTTGTGTAAGCAACAACTATTTATTAAGCTGCCATAATGTATTAAATCATCAAATCTTGCAATGTTACACTTGACTTGGATGAAAGCATGATTACCTTGGGTAAAAGCATCTTGTATCCAAGCTGAGCCAACATTTGGAGCTCCGTCATTCAAAACACAGTCCGCTTTCCATGTATGGAGCTCTTTGCTTATCAGCTGAACAATGAATTAACCAGGAAGTAAAAAAGAAATCAGCACATATTACAAAGTCTATTATTTGTATAACACTGCACAGAGTTGTTTTCAATTGAGTGTTGCAATACCAAAACCAACGTAGTTGTAAACTATAGCTGTTAAGGACGCTAGACAAAGGTCAATTTTGATTAGTTAATAATTGTCTCTTTATCTTAGTTACGAACGTAGTTACAATGTTTACTTCTTTTTTACTGGTTTTGTAATCGGACCTTTAGGCGTCACCACGCGCATATAAAAGCTGAGTTAGAGTCCTTTTGAAGTAGTTTTTCTTTCCATCTCACGTGGTCTTGTCAACCTTGAACTCTTGATGTTTTTTGATTTCCTAACCTTTGGTTCAAGCGGGACCGATATGTGAGTACCTTTGTCATTTTGATTAGGTTACGTTTTTTTTATAGCTATGGGCGAAGGAATACAAAGGAACATTGTACAATGTTAATTGATTTATAATCGTCTAAATTAAAAAGTGTTCTGAACCTTACTAGAGTGAACGCCCACCTTTTAGGCTCGAAAGCATTGAGCTGTTAATTAGTACCTATTGTTGTGTACTTCTGTGATCGAATCTTGTTTAGTATCTTAACGTAGTATTTATGCTGGCTATTTTTTGATGTATTGTTATTCAATTTCATTATGTTATCGATTCCAAATCGTTAGTTTGTCTCGTGTAAGTTTTGACTATTTGTTACGCAACTTTTCCGCTAAATTGATAGAAATTTGTTACATATTGTTATTTCAGTTTACGATCGTTTATGTTGATGCAATAAATCGCCGATAACCGTCAACTTTGGTTTTCCGTGGTTTACTTGTCTACCCTTGAAGACGACCTGTAAAGTAGTCCCACCCACTAGTTTGTCGTGACATGCCTAGAGCTCATTTTGTATTGTCTCGTTTTGGAATTTGCCAGTCGCTGCAGACGTCACAATAGCCAATTCACAGACAATACGGTGAACAAATCAAAACTTGAAGTAATTACACATAGCTGACGCAGAGTGCGGGAAGACATATGCAAACAAGTTATGATTGGTTTTGGTTTTACTTCTGATTAGATGAAAAAGTGTCATGAGTTTTTTAGCCAATCATGTAGCATAATTGATGCAAAACCAAATACTTTATGACACTCAAATGAAAACTGCTCTATCCACTACCGGTAGTCTGATATACAAGTTAATTAACAAATATGGAACAGCATAGTGGACTTTCTTAGACTGAGAGAAAAGTTGTCCTTGTTCTTGACAGCACAGATTGAGCGCAGCAACATCTACACAGAAAGATCAAGCAGTGATATTGTGCAGGAATACCAGGAAATGACTATACCTACCAAATGAAGGGCCAGGGGTTCACTAGACAATGTATAAGACTAAAAGGGGGGTAAACCAATAAACCTTCCATGGGAGGGGCACATGTATATAGGTATGGTCAGCACACAGTACTGAGTACATCGTCTAATGGATTGCCTGTAAAATTGAGTATTATGCTTTTTGGTAGGAAGTTGAAGCAAATCGTGACAACCATGGCAACGAAAATGTCACCAAACAAAAGGCTTTAATGAGCAGAACAATGGCTGTGCATGTGCGGTACAGATCTTTGTACATGTACATTTCTTTGCCATTCTCTGTAAAACAACGTGAAATGATCAAGTTTTGCATAGCCTGAGGAACGCAAAAGACAACAGCTAATTTTTTGTATTTTCATTATTTTAAAATTGAATGCTCTCATTGCATATTTAGCCTGAACACATTTTTAGAGCAATTGGTGTACTGAACAGATCTTGAACCTTGCAAATTTCACTGGTAAAATATAAATTCATTTTTGATGAGGCGTGGTCTTCGGAATCACCGTCCTCTTTGCTTAAGGTCCCTAGTGGCCTAATGTCACCCATGAAACCAAGGTATTATATGCTCACAATTTCCTTTAAAACGTTTACCTGTCTGCACCTGTCTGTGGTTATATCCTCCTGCATTGTTATAACGTTATGAATGGGCTTAATGGAAACCAAGTCAACACCTGGAATAAAACAGTCACAATCAGAACAAGAAGTGAAACATCTAAGGGATATTTGAAAAAATATTTGACACAATAATTTAGATTATTCGCTCTCGATTTCTATCGCGTGATAGAAATCGAGAGCGAATAATCTAATTGTTTTAGTATAAATCTATTAGTTGGTCAAACCTTTATCTAAATCCTCTTCACAGACACTTCAAAAACACCAAGAAGCGGCCATCATTTTGTTATCAAAGGCACACTGCTACACTACTCACTATCTATCACAGAATAGATAGTGAATAGCATAGCCAATCAGAGAATGGTATTTATGATAGAACACTAGAGTAGATTTATACTAATAAAGAATATCATACCACCAGTTACTCACCAACAATTATACTTGAGATTGGCATAAACTTTGATGCGACTTGAAGCCTTAATTGATTGACAGCACAAACAACAAGAATATAGTTAGGTAAACAACAAAATCAAGAAGTATTCTCTACATGTACATTCAGGGTGCAAAAGAAGTCACATCTAATAGTCCTGGGCGAATCAGGCTTATGGATCTCATCCTTCACTTGTTCATGAGGAGGAAAATATTTTTAGGTCGAATCTGAGAAAATTCTAGAAGTACTGATTAAGTTATTATAAACTTTTATAATATAGATAGGACCCTGCGCACACTCTGATTAGTCAAAAACCCATGTTTTATCACAGTATAAAACATAGAAAAAGCGTGTTTTATTGTTTTTCACCACATTACCTCTATATCACAAAGCAAATGAAGAAGCCTAAGCCGTGTATTACACTGTGATAAAACACTCTGGACATTTAAGAACACTTGAGAAATGTAGAAAACACTCGTCTGCAGCTTGTGTTTTCTACATTTCCCTCATGTTCTCAAATCCCCGTCGTCTTTTATCACAGCGTAATACACAGCTTAGGCTTCTTTATTTATTTATTAATTTTTTGGGGGGGGGAAGGGGGGAGGAGGGGGTGGGAGAAGGGGGTGGAAGAAGGGGGTAGTTAAAATAACTGTTGGGCTAGCTAGAACATCCTGGTCACAGCTACCTGAAGAGCAACCTGGAAGACTGACATTGTATTTCATGACATTATTTAAGGTACATGTTGATGCTGGTGCAGCAATCCATAGAGATCAATAAGGAAGACTCATAGCAACTTCCTCCAGAGCTAATTTTTGAAAACTGCTGTTATATTGGCTCATAGTTAATGACACTATGACAGTTAACCAAGATGCCACTGACAGATGATCGTAATCCAATGGACAAGCTGTCGGCCAATTGCCAACCAGCACACCAAGTGCCAATTGATAGTGGTAGCCGACACTTGACCAAGTGACTATTGACAAATTGGCCAAGTGCTGGTAGACATGTTGATCAAGTATCTGCCGATATGTCAATGAACAACTGGGCCAAAAGTGTTGACCGACCTGACAGGTGCCTTAAGAACACATGACCAAACTTGATTAGGTCATCAGTCATCAACTGATTTAGAATCTCAATTTCCTACCAAAAGGTACTTGGTCATTAAGCCCCTAAGTCGATTACCGGTAGCTGCTAACTGTTTAGCCCCCAACCAGAAGTCGAAAATACTATCTAATTCTTATTCTTTAAGCGTACATGGGGGATAATCCTCGTCTGGTCGGGGGCTAGCCAGCTAGGGGGTAATCGACTTACCTATAGCATTAAGGGCTAAACAACTTACATTCTACCGAACTACAGTAACCCATGAATGAAACAATAGACACAATTATCAGTTATGAAATATTTAGCAACAAATCACTTCTTTCTGGTTTAAAATTATTACCAGCCTCCGGGAGCCGCGCAGAGGTCTATTAGGCATCGTGACGACTGCAAGAAGCCAAATTTTCTGTTCAACTGGATCAGTTTGAAAGCTGAACGAGAGCGGTAACCTAATAACAACGTTCAACGAAAGTATTAGCATCAATGGTTTAATAACACTGTAACAGAAAACAGAGAAAAAGGAACTAGGCTGCAAAATTACAAAATCTGTATTCGAGGTGATCGCGACCAAGAAGATCAGAAATTAAAAGAACGATTTCAACGTGTTTCTTCAAAACTATCGTAAACCTACAATTCATAAACGTCAAATACATACCTGTCTCTTTTGCAAGATGGTAAAATTTATCCTTTCTTTGCTTTCCAACTTTGGTTTTCTTTCCCATGATTTCTAACAAACATATATTACAGTTTTCCACGTGTGAGAGATGTACTTCTTCATGTAAGCCCGCACAAAACATCCCCAGATCTGAGGCATAGAGTGGAGCCTGGCACTATTGTATTTTCCGCCGGTCTGTTGCTGTGTGGGCTCTATTACCGGAGACACGTGGGCCGCCATTTTGTTCTTTACAAAATATGGCAGAGTCTAAATTTTTCGCCGCTGGAAGCTCGGACAGCGAATCTTCTGCCAGCGAAGATGAACAGCCAGTTGTTGCGAAACAAACCACTATTTCAACGAAGTAAGAAAAAACTACAAAGAAGTGTAAATATTTCTAGAAAAATATTATTAATAAGCATAGCTTATTGTTGATGATTCATGATTCACTAAGCTTTAGTTCTATAGAAAACCTCAACTAAACGACTTAGGTTGCTCTTTTCCGTATTCTTAGCTGTCCACCTACGAACAATTTTTGTTCGTATTTTTATAAAAGTCCGATATCTAAAATTGTGACAAAGAGAGGACAGAGAGAAGATATTCAGGCTACTTAGTACGTTGGATCTAATCTAAGTTCATAATTTTTATCGTCATGTTTATCTTTTCAACCTCAGCTGTTAACCAGTTTTAATTTTAGACGTGCTGCAAACTGAAAAATATCTAAAATCTGCCAAGAAACTGATTTGAGTTCATTTGAATGGTTTGAGGGGGTGAAATTCAAGCCCAGACGCCGGAGATGAGAATCTCCTAGAAATTAGATGGAAATGCTTGTGGGAAATTTTGAAATTTTCCCCAAAAGGTAGCAAAGGAGGGGGTTTGGTGTAGCTTAGGAGAAACAAGCACACTAAATCTCAGGAGGGGTGGGGGGGGGGGGGCTCCCATATAAAAAGGACAGGGGTGCTCGTCAGAAATTTTGGAAAGAAACGCTAAGAGGTACAAAGATCCTGTTCTGTGGGTGTGGCTTGAGGTTTTTCTTTTCACCCCTAAAAGGTGCCAATTCTGAGACAAAATTAAAAGTCGGTTGATTTACATATATCTCCTGTTATATTTTTTTGGCTCAATACCCTAAAAGACAGTGCAAAAGCACCCGCTGCGGACCTTTTGAGGCTGAACACCCCAAGAGGTACCAAAACTGCTTTTTAACCCCTAAAAGGTACGACAAGCACCCCAATCCTTTTTACATCGGAGCCCCACTTGTGCACGTAACCTCCTATCGATTAGTAACGAGTGTCAGTGGGTAGCCAAGCACGAACCATTCCCAGGCAGAACTTATTCCTTGACAAATCCAGGTGTTGTCTCTTTTCTATTTACCTTGAACAAGTATACTAAGAGATCTTACTCTGGCTCAATTCACCAACTGAAAGTGAGCTTATTACCAGCTAAAAGACTTTGTGTAGGGGTAGTGCAACATGCTTTGAATGTGCACAGGTTTCTGCATAGTCCTTTCTTAGCTACATCTGTGCATTATGATACACTTGATAATAATTATTGTGTTTTTTTCCTCAGGTCTTTTGTCTTCAGTGATGATGAAGAAGAGACAAAGAGAGTTGTTAGAAGCCAAAAGGATAAACGGTAATTGCTCCATGCACTGATTAACTATGTTCAATGCAAACCAGTCTTAAGTCATTAAAAAACCCAGCTGTGAAGGATGAGTCCTACATCCAGGGCGTGACACTAACATTTACCCTCTTTCCTTTGGAAAGTCAGGTTACTTCTTGGAAAGTAAAAAATCAAAAATGAACCAAAATACTTACCGATCTGGGAAGTAAATTTTGGGCTACGCTGGAAAGTAACTTTTATACTCACTGAAAAATGTGCGTATAGAAAATAGTCACATGATAAAAATAACCAGATCCAACAATGATTTGCTGTCCTCAAATGGATGAGTTTACTCCATTCTAGCATTTACCAATCTGCGATACTGGAGTATTGAGAGAGCTGCCGAATAGGTCTGGGTGCAATAAATACATGTGGTATGGAACATTCGATCCACCATTTTGGATCTCTCCTATGGCCTTCATTTTGAAAAATAAAATTTTGAGATGGAAAGTAAAATATGAAATCTACTTTCGAAAATGGAAAGTGGTGTCAAAAGTTAGTGTCAAGCCCTGAATTGTCATATTATGTTATCCTTAAACATATTTGTGATCATTCAAAGTAGAATAGCTCTAATACTTGCCTGGAAAGTGTAATATGTTATCCTTTGTTTATTGATTTTATTTCACAGGTTTGAAGAATTAACAAACTCTATCAAACAGCTAAAGAATCACAAGAAAATCAAAGACATTTCTAAAGTCCTCACAGGTTAGTTTGCCCATTTACTCTATATTTCTCATTACATCCATCTTTATGGTCTTTAGTTATTGTTAATCTTTAAGTGTCTATGAAGTAAAAAATGATTGCCGCTTATTTGAAAGGCTTTTCATAGTAAAGAAGAATGGCATTTTCCTTTTTGGAAGATCTTTTTTCATTTTAGAGATACATTCAGGTTTTTGTATCGTGCAAATGATGAAAGTGATGACATCACAAATAGTTCTACTTGAACAGTAAAATACTGAATCAAGAATATGTCCAGAAATGTTGGAGCATAAAAAAAAAAAGAAATGTTGGAGCAGTGTTTGTCAAACTTGGCACCAGAAATGTGCATCACAAAAGAAACAGAATGACACCTACTATGTTGTTGCCATGGTAACACTCTTGGCTCCAGTCTCCGTGAAAAACCAAATGTCCACTTTTGCAACCTTTTGAAGTGGGAAAGAGGGTCTTGCTCGGAACACACATGGTTCCCATATTGTCTTAACTCTGCCCCTTAGATTGTTGGGAGTGGATGATCCTTGTTTAACATAAAATCTGGGAATTTTAGTCTTTATTAAAACAGGATCAGTAGTGTTACTGTTGTCATGGCGATGGCACGACAGGTGTAATTTTATTTCTTTTGTGATGTACAGTTCTGGTACCAAGTTTAAAGAACACTACTTTAATATTTCTAGAGATATTCTTGATTAAGGGTTGCTCTGTTTAGTTGAACCACCTATGACGTCATTACTTTCTTCATTTGCATAATACAAAACAAAGAAATATATTCCAAAAAGGAAAATGCCATTCTTCTTTTCTTTGAAAAGCATTAAATTTCAAATGAGCAGAAATTATTTTTTACTTCATAGGCACTTTAATACATTTGTTTGGGAATTTTATAGTATGTCATTTCATTAGCATTTTGTTGTCCCCTCTTCCTGTAGAATTTGAGAATCTTGGAAAAGCTTTTTCCAAAGCAAAAGCTGTAGTTGATAAAGAAGGCATTCCACAGTTCTATGTTCGCTCTCTAACTGAGCTTGAAGACTTCGTCAAAGAGGTAAAACAATCAAGGGCAGTTAAAAAGGGTTACATGTATTTGAAGATTTAGCTTTCACTTAATTTCCAAGAGGAAAAACATCTTTCTTGTGCAATAACATTGCATTATCATTGCCTGGCAGATCATGCCACTGCATTTTGTTGGCTATATTTTAGATTTAGTTATTTATAACCAAGTTGACAACAAAGAGAAAATAGCATTCATGTGGCTGTCAGGGGTTTCTCTCAGGGGATATCCTGGGCACCATCTTTTAAAAAAAATGAGTTTGAGAGAATTCAAAAGTACGTATTAAAAGTGAACTTTTTGCTATGACTCAAGATTACACAACATTTCAAACTAACTGAATCTTTCTGTTGTGTTAACATCAGCCTTAAAAAAAATCAGCCTATAGATGCGATCATGTGCTCTAATTTTAATTTGTAATTATTGTAAACTAACTAAATTTAGAGTTACAAGTACATGTACATGTATGCAAGTGTTAATTGTTTTCGGTGTACAGTTTACTATAAATGGCTTTTAAAAGGACTGCTAATTTTTTTCTGTCAGAACTGGGAAGATACTGAAGGCCGCAAGAAGCTTAGCAAAGTGAATGCTAGGGTGAGTGAAAAGAACATTCTATCAGAAAGATGTTCATCATTCATTGACACAAGCTATCTAGAGGAAAGTAATTCTGATTTCATTTCTCATTAATGTAAAGCAACAAGTTTATTGGCTTTGGGGAGTGAAGGATAGAAGCTAAAATTGTTGCTTTGCAAATATTTCATGAATCACTTTGTATGTATATATGAACATTTTCTTTTTACAGGCTTTGGCTACCTTAAGGCAAAAGTTGAGGAAATATAACAAGGATTTTGAAGAGGACATTTTGAAATACAGAGAGGTGAGTCTAAATTTCTTTGAAACTTTCATACTCTTCAGGGTAATCCACGTAGGTAGACATGGACACTAAAATAAATTGTATTTGGCTAATTTCTATCATTAAAAACCTTTATAAAGCAGACACCAGACTGAATTGACAATGTACAGATAGTATTGGATTACGTCCGTTAAATACTGTAGTCGATTAATAAAGACAAATTAATACATTTAGCTGCCAATAAACTGTCGATTAGACTGATATCCAGCTGCATGATTGTCATCCGCAATCAAAATTCACCTAAGTACAGCACAGCTATTCACAATCAAATCCTTCTTGGTAGACAAACACTGAAAGAGTCCTTGTACCGCATGTATTATCATTGCTGTTTTGCTGTTATGTTTTTGCATTTAAAAAACAAATTAAAATTGGTAATGAAAGGTATTGAACTTGAACTCTGGATACCTTCCTTAACAAAATGGAACTTTATCACAGTACAGAGTAGCCGTTGAATGTTAATTGTCAACAAACATCGCGCAATTTTTAGAAACCTCTATTAAGCGGACACCCCCTATTAAGCAGACACTTGGGAAGGTCCCGAAGGTGTCCGCTTAATAGAGGTTTCACTGTATATGTTTGCGTGTTAAGTCAATATCTCAGGCCACACAAGAGATCTTGAGTTCAACTTGTTAATAATTGTAATATGTAATTAACAGAACCCGGTGGCATCTGGAGAGTCCGGTCAGGAGGAATCAGGTATGACAAGTCAAGACAAACTGTATTCTAAGCTCTTACTCTGATACAATTTTAGACCAGTAGTCAAAAATTATTTAATTTAGTACCCAAATGTCAGGACAGGAAGAAACCCAGGTAAGGTAAATTTTTCTCTTGGGCAAGTGAAAATAGGAGTTCAGTGGCCTGGTGGACAAGTCAAATTAGCCTCAGTAGTCTCAAATGTGTGTGTGAGTGAAAATGTCAGTTCAATAAATGATAATTTCCAGTCAAAAACCGTTGCAAAACTCAAGTCTGCAAGGCCAAGGAAACAATGAGCTGAAAGCAAAGATGATAAAATCATTCATTCTCTGATCACCATGCTGGTTTCCTTATTGGCAAGTAATCAGTGGGGGCAAGTGAGAACTGAAATTTCTTACCAACTGGGCAAATGGATTTTCAAAACATTATTCATATCATAGCTGCATGTTAAATTTAGATATCATAAGGAAGGACACATATTGATAATGTCAACATGTCCAAGTACTTGCTTATCCTCTTCATCCCCTTTGGGACATAAGGCCATAATCATACCTCGCCTTTGAACCCTGGTCTATGCTTCGCCCCATCAGAGACCCATCTCTTTCAGTTCCTTCATCACTGACCTTCGCCAGGTGGTCTTTGGTCTGCCTGGCTTTCTTCCTCCTGATTTGAGTCCATCTTGAGGCAACTTCTGATATCCTTTCATTGGGTATCCTCAGTACATGAGCGATCAACATGTCTTGGTGCTGTTATGAAACTGTTTGTTTTAATGTTGTCACAGCTTCAGAGGAAGAAGATGAAGATGATGACTTCCTTGGGGCAGAGGATTTTTCTAGAAAGAAAGTGATACTGGATAAAAGCAAGCCTGCCAAGGCAACTGAAGTAAGTTTCTCCTTTCTAGTTTTAAAAATCATTATCGCTCTTTATTTTTGTAAAGGTTCTTGCTAAACTCTAAGTATCAAACTCTGGTTTCGTTAGGCTGGAGGTGATGTAGATGACGATGATGATGATGACAGTATTGATTGGGATAGCAGTGACGATATGTCATCTTCAAGTGACAGTGATATTGGTGGCGAGGGAGGTCCAACACAATTAAAACACTGGATGTTTATAAAGAAGTAAGTCTGTTTATTACTAACCCCATTCAGGTTGGAGGGGGTGGCGGGGGAAGGGGGAGGGGTTGAAAGTGCCTTCACGTACCTGATTCTCAATAAATTTCGCTTACTGAGAATCAGGTATGTGAAGGCTCTTTCTACCCCTCCCCCCACCACCTCCTTCAATCTTTTAATACCTATATAATATCAATTATTATCAATTATTATCAGTAACAGTAATAAAAGCTCCAGCTCTTGATGTGTGGTTTATTGTCAGATAAACTTGACTTTAAAAAGTGTAAAAGGAAAAAGTTGCAACAGTTGTAAGGGTGGTAAATCAAGTCTCGTATAAGAGGTAAAGAGGGGGGGTATGATTTTATGCTTTCAAAAGATAGCTCTATCCAAGACTCAGCCTGATAGGCCACTAGGCAGACTTAACTGTAGGAAGGTGATTGAGTTTCACAGCATACTTGTAGACCCTGGGAGAGCACTGCTTTGCCTTTCAGGGGGGAAAATAGTATGCAACAGAAACAAACGAGGCATTCTTTGTCAGTACCGAGAAAACCACTGTCGGCTCAGACTTCAATGTTTCATACAGTTAGGTTGCATAGCCAGTTAGTTTAGCACGCAGTCTGCAGATTGTGAAATGAAAGATATGTAATAATTATATACAGTGGCATCCCAATTTTTCAAACCTCCAAGGGAAAGGAAAATTGGTTCAAAAAATCAGGTAGTTCAAGAAATTGGGGGTAAAATTACAGCGTTTGACTTAAGAGAATAAATGACTTTTGGTTTGAGTTATCGGGACTGGTGGTTTGAGTTATTGGGAGGTTTGAAAAACTGAGGGTTCGAGAAATTGGGATTCCACTATGTAGAATTATATTTTGTATGCATCTTTCAGTACACAAAATGTAAATAAGAAACATATTCATGTTTCACACACTTTTGGCATACATGGTACATACATATACTTTGTTTCCTCTCGAATTTTACATAGCCAAAATAAGCCAATATCTTCGAGAACATAAATATGACAAATACTATACTTTACAATAAATATGCTAAAAATAATGAGAGCTAAACTACGTACATATGATAACTAGAGACAAGCTGCAATGCTACTGAAAAGAGTCATATTGTAATATCTTTCGTGAGTCCTAAAGAGAGTTTATAATTTAGCAGCTAAATATGAAAAGGAATGCAGGCCAACAGTAAAACTGTTGTTGTTCTTGGATCAGGAAGAGACAATATAATTACCACGTAAACTATAGGTTGTAGAGCGCAGAGTAAACATATTACTTAAATATCTTGGATAGTTATTGAAAAAGAGATTCTTACATAGTGTAGCTAAAGAATTTTGAAGGCATCTAACGTACAGAGGTTATAAATTAATTTTATCCAGTAAGTATGAATCTAGGAGTGCACTTGTTAAGAATGCCCATTTTTCAGCATTACACGCGCCACAAAAATGCCATACTGACGAACATATTTAAACAATAATATTGCTCCTGTATATAGGTATCTGGAAAAACTCATAATTGTTTCCTTCTGTCTTTTTTTGGTTGAGAGATTCTGAATGCTAAGTGCCACTTTCTTCAGATTGTTCAATTCCAGAAAATATCCATACTCCTCCCACAGAAGGTATTGGAATTTCCTAGGGGGTGGGGGTTCTGTAAGACCAAAAACTTTAAAGAAATGTATGAAGCTCAATTGGAATTTCCAGAGGGGTGGTGGGGACTTAGAAAAATTCCCTTCCGTGGGGGAGGTATGGATATATTTTGGAACTACACATTGTTATCTTTCTACGTCAAATTTTCAGAGGGACTCTGGAGTCCCTGACAGTGTATAATCAATATTGTAAAACACTGATTTGGTGAATTTACACTCACTGTCTTTGTTCTGTGCAGAGAGAAAGGCCCAGATGACAAAGGTAAACAGAAAAAGAAAATTAAAGAGAAGAAGACAACTAAATTGAAAACCAAAGATGGTGAAGATGACAGTGGTGGCTGGACAGAAGTAAAGGGCTCCTCTTCATCTGCTGTGGTGTGTAATCCACTGTTCGCTAGCTGTGTGAAAATTATTATTGCATGTACATTGTTTGGTATAGCCTGAGTATTACAGTCAAACTTACAAAACCATGAACACCTGCAATATGTATAATCCTATGAATGAAAGCAATTTAAGTGCCACTAACCCAAAAAATTTTTTTCACTAATATAAATTTCCTTTTTCTCCTGATCACCACTGCGAAAAAATTATTGTTGTAGCTATTTTTGTTAATTTTGTATGAATTTTCAAAGTTTTTAAAATTGCCCTTTTCCATGTTCATGTCTGAGGAATAGCGGAGAATGAGATGAGTTGGCTTCTGACGTCATTAATAACAATATTTTGTTTCTGAGAAGAATATAGCAAACATGCGATAGTGTGTGTCAAGATCATTGCAGAATGCAAGGAAGATGTCTTGTGGAGGCTGTAGCAATACGGGTTGCGTAGGATAGAGTATTCCTCTTCATTCAATACTTCTATCTTAATGAAACTCGACCAGAAACGGGAAAAAGACCAAAGAAGTGGGCTGATCTGTGCGAAGCTAAAGCCAAGCTGTATTGAGGATTTCTTTGATATCAGGATCGCCACTTCTGTAAAAACCTAGAGATTTTCTTGGCTTGTATATTCTCTATCTCTGGTGGAAGGCTTGGCATTGTCAAAGTACTGCATAAGACACAAATTTGGGGTAAGCTTGAAGCCATCTGATTATTCCGAGCGCAAATGATCCTCCGAGTCCCAGATGAAACTATAGGTGAGGAAATTACACAGTAAATTAAACGCATCGCGTTTTTGTACTCAAAAATGTCCTGCAACGAGGCAATTAAGATTGTTGAGGCTTCGAGCTGGTGAACTAGCTGTGTATTTGTAGATTTTAATGAAAACACACGCACGCCTGAGGTGGTAATCCAACCAGTTTCTCAATGGCCATTGTGATTGCAGAATTGTTTTGTTCTTTGAGCTTTGTCTTTGAGGAACGAAATAAGTATAATTATCTAAATTAGAAACTTAGAAAGGATCAAGCATTTATAAATATATGAGGAAAGTGAAACAAACGATTAAGATTCGACTCTATAGCTACCGACGGAGATTGTCGTGCTGAAAGAAGAATGCACTTGTCAGTGAACCGAAACGCAAACTAATAAGTTGAGGACTCCCAGGTTGTTAGCGTACGTAAAATGGACATTTCATTCAAAATAACAGTGAAGTAAAAATGTATTCATTTAACTGAAAGTACACAGAACCTCTTTTCAAGATCTTGTTGAAGGATTTTCCACAATTTACTAGTACAAAATATGCAAATTTGTGTAGCTTGTATTCATACACAGTAATTGACTATGCATATACTACGGTCCGTCTACAATAACAAGGCGAAAAGTTACCTCACCTTTGGATATTGTTTGCCAACATCTCTGCTTATCTCTTATGTTAAAACTACTTTCAATCATTGATCCGGAGAAGTAGGCAGGGGTGGACTATGACTGCATCGCATTTTAACTTGTATTTCAGGGGAAATTAATGTTTAACAATAAAGATTAGCGAAAAAACTGAGCAACGACGTTTCGGTGTCATCCTGGCACCATTTTCAAGTTAAAAAATATTTGTGCGAAAAGTAAACTAATTTATACCAATGGTAGAGGTGCGAAATTGAATAAATTAAGATTAAGATAGCTGTTCAATGTTCATGTTCATTCCAATGAGGTGTCAAACACTGGTAATGAGTTCAGTGTCTGTTCAAAGCCTAAACAAATACTTTTGCGCGAATGGAGTCTGACTGTGTGTTAAGGCTCGGTTTCTTCTTGCGAATCCACAACATTTCGTGGATCAAGCAATCGAACTTTCCCTGACATTTCTTTAGGATCTTAAAGTTGTTAGTCAGGTCACCAACTGTATCAACTCGGTGTTCATTTTGAAGGTGTTTTCCGATGGCGGTAAATCGGTGTTCCTCAATGCGCTTGTAAAGATGACGGCTAGTGTAACCGACGTATTCTGCATCACACAGATCACATATATAGTTATAAACAACGCACTGTTGATTGATCAAAGGTGGTTTTAGCTCTTGTACCGCATTGTCCTGCCTTTTAAAGACCAGAAATCAGCGGACATAGTAAAGAAACATCTCTCGGACTTGAGTAATAAACTTGATCACAAACTACAGCCGGTGTTCAGAAGCCGTAAAATCGGCGATGATCTCAAAGTACAAGAGCTAAAACCACCTTTGATCAATCAACAGTGCGTTGTTTATAACTATATATGTGATCTGTGTGATGCAGAATACGTCGGTTACACTAGCCGTCATCTTTACAAGCGCATTGAGGAACACCGATTTACCGCCATCGGAAAACACCTTCAAAATGAACACCGAGTTGATACAGTTGGTGACCTGACTAACAACTTTAAGATCCTAAAGAAATGTCAGGGAAAGTTCGATTGCTTGATCCACAAAATGTTGTGGATTCGCAAGAAGAAACCGAGCCTTAACACACAGTCAGACTCCATTCGCGCAAAAGTATTTGTTTAGGCTTTGAACAGACACTGAACTCATTACCAGTGTTTGACACCTCATTGGAATGAACATGAACATTGAACAGCTATCTTAATCTTAATTTATTCAATTTCGCACCTCTACCATTGGTATAAATTAGTTTACTTTTCGCACAAATATTTTTTAACTTGAAAATGGTGCCAGGATGACACCGAAACGTCGTTGCTCAGTTTTTTCGCTAATCTTTATTGTTAACTGTATTTCCAAATTTAATCTTATAAATTAATGTTTGAATCTAAAAATGTTTTGACACTCTGAAATCTGCATGCTCCATAAAGTCAAATTACCAACTCTTCATGTTCATTGACATCTTTAATTTATTGATCTTTAAGAGCTGTAACTTAACTCTTCAGCCATTATTTGTATCTTTATAACCCAAATGGACCCGCAAAATGTAGATCCTGGCCTACATTACAATGCGGCAATCTCGACCCACACTTAGAAGTGGAAAAAAGTATACATCGCAGCCGTCCAAATCGTAACTAGACTCCAAATTGTAATGCTAGATGATACAGTTCTTTCACTTAAATATCTTGTCCAGTTTCAATAAAATATGAATCACAAATAACCCAAAAATGTTTTGACAGCCTCTTGGGTGTTTTAGCTCGGTTCCCAAAGTGATGTCACTAGAAGCCCGACCCAGATCCCACTTTGTGCAGTCATGAACATAGAAATTACACGTTCAAACACCTGTAGAAAAGCAGGGATTTTATCAATCGAGATGATTTTTTCGCTGAAGTAATCAGGGAAACTATTAGATTTTATTAAAGGAATAAACATTTTGGGGCTTGGTGGCACTTTAAGGATTTAAACTACAAGTGACTTTTGAAAATTCTCTCAAACTTGCATGAGCCTTTAGGCAGGAGAAATTTGAAAGTCCTTAATTGCTCAAGCTTTCATACCATAACTCATTTATTATATGACTGAGAAAGTTACAAAAGCTTGCTTTTTTCACTGCAGTGCAAATTTAAAATTAACCATAAATTGGCCTTCTCTCAGCCAATCACAATGAAGTAATTTTCTCAGTCATGTTATGTGTATAATAAAGGTCAAAACCTTACGCATGGGCCACTTGTGAAAGCCTTTGATAGCCTCTGTTCACTAACATAAATTTTAAGCCAAAGGTAAATTTTTTTTAGACATGCTCATGGTTGATATATTCTTTAGGAAAAGGTCAAGCAGCTCTTTCCAAAGGACACAGAAATCACTCATGCAGTTGTATTAAAGAAACTGCATGAGATACTCTCTGCTAGAGGAAAAAAGGTGAGTGAAAGAGATATTCAAAGGAAGGAATGCTACATGTATATAGATAGGAACTAAGGCTTAACAAGGAATGTGCTTAGCACATCAAGGTGTTAAAACAGTGCGTCAAGTGTTTGATATATTTTAAAGTTCTTAATTGAAAATAAAACTAAGGAGAGAGAAGGTCAATGAAATTGTAAAAGTTAGCAAGGGGGTACTTCCTATAATGGCTTATAAGGGGAGGCTCTGCCCAAAACAGGGTGCCTTTTTCAGGTTTCAGGTATATAAAAGGGTAGGGATCTCACAAAATGGTAGAGAAAGGAGTAAGGGGTTGGACCTTGGGGTAGAGCCTCCCCCTATAGAATTTTGTAGAGTACCTCCCTCTCCCCCCCTCCCCCCACCCCCCCCGGGATCCAAACACAGTGATGATTGTGACTTTTATTGTTCAAACCTGATGAGTTATTTTCAAAAAGCCAAAGATTTTAAAGGAAAGTATGTAAGACCAAACTGCGATTTGCAATAGGCGTGAGGAAAAACAGTAGGTTTGTTTTTCTGGAACAAACTATTAATAGCTATCACTTTTTGGCTGATAGGCCCTTTTCCTGATCTGGGCAGAATACAACAGTAGTGTAGCGGCTCTCATAACCTGCTTTTGTTTGGTATTGTAAGCAGCTTCTATTGTTTTTAAGTCTAAGTCATTGTTTCAATTGTTTGGTCTTTTGTTTTTGGCCAGGGTAGCAACCCAATCATATTATACGTTACGAGAGCTGCTACATCACCTGAATACGAAATCAGCCATGCTGGAGCCTCAAGTTATTCAGTGGGGCATCCAACACTCTACAGTCAAGCTTGACTGCCTGCCACTGTGTAACTTAGGGGTTTTTTTACATGGTTTATTTTATACTATGTGACCTAGTACATGTAAGTGCACAGGGCCTATTCTTGTATTCACTAAAAGGGGCATTTTGTTGTTGTGGTTTCTCAGGGCACGGACCGCACAGACCAGATTGAATTCCTTAAGCAGTTGAGAGTTATTTCCGACAATGCCAAGTTAGGTGGGTCACTAGTATTTAATTATTGTTTAAAGTGCCACTATAGTAAACAGAGAAGATAAAAGTGGTGATCTCTGG
This sequence comes from Orbicella franksi, assembly GCF_964199315.1. Lineage (NCBI taxonomy): Eukaryota > Metazoa > Cnidaria > Anthozoa > Scleractinia > Merulinidae > Orbicella > Orbicella franksi. The sequence goes on from NC_138156.1 coordinate 25,090,237, forward strand.
GATAATTTTTAGTTTGGGATGTCTGCTATTGTGTGATAATAGAAATGATCATGATAGAATAGAATAGAAATGGGCATATTGCCAATAGTTTATTTTCGTTTTTATCAGCACATACGTATTTTGAACAAGCTTTTAGCTCACTAGACTATATGAGGGGAAATACAAGTCCATTCTTTGGCATCTGGCCTATCAAAAGTCAAGTCTGGTAAAAATATGTAGCGATTAATACTGGACACTTGACAAGTGTCAAACAAGCAATATGTATATTGTTAGACAATATTCTGTAACTGACAATTTTACCTTGCTTTCCTTAGAAGTTTACATGTTGTGATGTTGATACAGTAAAAACCCGCATAATTATAAGAACTTACATGTAGTGTTTTAAGAACCTACAGGCTGAAATTTGGCATTTAAATACCCAAAAATATAGGAGCCTGTTCAGCCTGGCAAAGAAAATATGTTCTTATACCAAAAATCACTCCAAATTTGATGGTCTAAATTCTGGATTTTAATTGTGTGAGAAACTTCTGACAAAAGAGTTATTGTGTATATGTTTGCTTTGATTTACAGTTTTTTTGGATTTTCACTGATTATGTTTTCCATAAAGCTACAGTGCAATATCCTCAATTTAAAATGTAAATATCTTATAACAAAATATAGAAATGTATTGATGTTCTTCTTGGACCTTGATTGTTTGATCATCTAAGCCATGCCGTTAACAAACACCCAGTTTTGTCCGTGTGAAATAAAAAAATAGACATATTCAAACTCTGAAAAAGTTAATAAGAACCTATTAAATACTTAATCAGGCTGAATTGTGAAAAACTACCTTAAAATAAAAGAACCTGTTCAGCCTGACCTTGAGAATTCTAGTTTCTTATAGCTGGGTTTTTATTGTATATTTATACAGAGAAATGAGATGTCAGTCATTCTAGGCTGATAAAGAGCTTACTAATAAAATTATTAAAGATAATGAGTTGCCCATTGCTGTGAAACTCGGATAACTGTGAACACCAGATATATATTTTATGGAATGTTGTTGTGTAGCAAAGAAAAAGTCAATTAGACATCAGAAAACTATAATTTTATATCTCATAATTTTAACAGCTTTTAACAGCTTTTACCTTAAAGTTTTATATTTTACTTTTATTGGCGAAATGTATATAATTAAGTAATAAGTTTGTGGTTTTTAGGTTTACTCGTGTGTCTGGAACTTAACTGTGATTGGTCAGTACACGGTTGACCGGTCAAAATCATATCCAAGTACTCACGATTTTTTGACTTGCACAGTAAAAATTGATATATCAAGGTGGAGTACATAAGATTAAGTTGAAGTAAAATTCTTTATTGTAGGTGCTGGGATGACTGTGAAGCTTCTGTTTAATATCATCTCCTCCATCTTCGACTACAATCCGAATGTGGCGACATGTATGAAATCAGAGATGTGGCAGGAGTGAGTAGGAAGTAGAGCCAGATAGACTAATAAATAAGGCTGTAACAATATATCAAACTATCGCTGAATTGCGATATTAATGCTGCGATAGCAATGGATTGATAGTGAAAATGAAACATCAATAACTATTGCGATAGTGTAGCAAACTATCAATGGTTTCGACTTTTGTGTTTTGGGTCATTTGAATTGAAAATCATTGAATCTGTCCCAGATACACAACCAAACATAATGAGCCCTATTTGATTTTCTGTTTTAGATAACACCATCTTGTGGCTAAAAATTGAAGTATTGGAACTATTGTTTTCAATCCATTTTATGTTTTTTTTTTTCATGATTTGTTGAATGTCTGTCATTAAATTATGATTGATGGCAGTGAAAAATGCAAGGTTTAGAACCTCAGAGTTTGCATATTAATGTTGAGTAATCCTGAATGAACCTGTTGTGATTTGCAGATGTTTGAAGCAGATTGATGAACTGATAAATATTCTCATTGAAAATCAAGACACAGTGACTGTTGGAGAGAACATCTCTGAAGAGTCAGAGAACGTAGATGTAAGATTTGTGGACTCCTTTTTTCTTAGGGGGTATTTACACGATACCAGCATGACTTACATTCTGTTATGAGATGAAAAAGTCATACTGTGTTTACATAATTAAGGCATCTTTATGGCAGTGTGAGTTTTAACTGCCACACAAAAAAATTGATGACACTTCAAAGGATATCCCAGTAGAACAGTTATGCTATGTTTACATGAGACATGAGTAAATTTTCATATCAGAATGAAAATGTCACTCCATTCCAACAGGAATTGGGGTGAAATCACACAGGTATGATTCACTCCGGTATGACAGTTTGTGTTGGTATCATGTAAACGAATACTGAACCACAAGAGAGATGTGGATTGAACTTGTACCGAAATGAAAGTCGCCCTGGTATAATGTACACACACCCTTATTAAGAGTGGTTTGGTTCGTACACAACCACTTTCTTTGAAACTTAAGCGGCATAAAACAGTTGATCCTACATGTAATAGACACAAGTTTAAAGTGTCTTTCAGGAATATTGTGCTGGCTGATTGTTGAAATTTGTCATTCTTAAATTTCCTTATCATATTGCAAAAAATTAACAACTGCATTGCTAAATGGAGGTTGTGTCCCTGAGACATCCAGGAGCTTCCACTGTTGGAAGCCAGCTCCTAGACGAAGACCGCTCCCATGGCTGGCAAATCCTGGCAACTGAACCCCCACCCGGAAGGGGAGACAGGCACCTGTCACACTGAATTAATAGTGGAAAGAGGGAGGGAAGGGAGGGGGAATTCTTCAAGACATGCTCCCATGCAAAACAATACTCACTGTAAACGCTATCACTGTGAAGGCTGCCAACACAAGTCTCAGTCGGGAGCACATAGAGTCCTGGTGCATGCACATATCAAAACACTGCTGACAACTATGGGAACTCAGATGCTCTTTGTTGTTAACTCTGTTAAATTACATTAACTGCATTCAATGCCATCAATAATTGGATAGAAAGATTTTTAAATAAGTTTCTTTGCGTTTTCTTGATAGAGATGTTCTCATAACCTCATTTAGTCTTTTTAAGCGTAATTCTTTAATATGTGATGATTCCTTTAGCATTTGGATCAACCCTTGAAAGTACGAGGCTGTCCCCTGATTACTGTTGAGCGTATGGATGATGAATTCACAAAAATGCTTCAAGGATGTGACTGCCATTCCACTGAATATGTGACAAGGTATCTAACTAATTATCTTCCAATATTCAGCGTCAACAGCATCCATAATTTTTATTTTCGTGTGAGAAACTTGATTTTGAGAGTTTTGACCACCTTGGGAGGTATTTTGAGATTTACACTTGGGGTAGTTGGGACAAGCAGGGTTGTAACAAAATGTTCTCGTTGGTTGTTTTGTTGGTGTAGGCAGATTTTTTTTTTTTCCCTAAAAAATCACAAAAATCAGGGTTGCCACAGGTCACGAAATGGTCAGGGAAATAATTCTTCAAGGTCAGGGAAAAGTCAGGGAATTTTATTTTGAGTCAGGGAAAATTGAAGTAATTTCACATGGCTGTTTTAATACCTTTGAAGGCTAGAGGAAACATTCGGGGTCATTGTAATCTCAGCGATATTTTTCCTTTATGAAGAGGGAAAATTTGTTGCAAACTTATCTTAATGAACGAGTAGAAAGGATGGCTGTAAGTTGAGGTCAGAAGCCACTACTAATTTACATGTGACATTTTTTATTTATTTGGTGAGGGAAATTATTTAATTTTTATGAGGGAAAAGTCAGGGAATTTTTAAAAGTGATGTCTGTGACAACCATGAAAATAGCCCAACAGCTTATCTGGCCGAGATGGTGAAGTAGTTGGTAATTTTTGCTGGTTGACAATCCTGTAATAATCATTATTTTTGCTTTCTCTTATTTAGACTGAGGGATGAAGAAATAGTTTGTGAACTCATTACAAAGTTACAAAGCTACCTGGAAGTAAATGGGTCACGATCAGAAATCTGCAGAGTTTACTTGCGCCACATTGAGCATCTTTACTACAAGGTTTGTATTGTAAACTTAAAGGAATTCCTAAATGGGAGGTGTAGTGGCCTAAGGATAAGTGGGCTGGACTGCAGGGCCGGGTTGCTCAAAGCCCAATTAAGCTAACCCAGGATTAGCGAGAATCTTGATTTGAGTTTTGTAACTTTTTGGTGGGGTTTTCTGTTTATACTGTTTGTCCTTCAGTTTTGAGCTTGACTAACTTCAAACTACACAAAACATAAGCAGTAAAAACAGTTTTATGCAAGAAAAATGAATATTTCGGTTAACTTTTAATCCTGGGTTAGCATTAAGGTTTCTCAAAACAGTTTCCAGCAGTTAGATTTGGATGGGTCATTCTAACCACTCTTTATCACTGAATGCTACAATCATGAAATAAAAAAACTGCTCAATTATTGGTTAACACATTGTTATCATTTTTGTGACACAATAGGTTACCATAGCAATCGTGTGACCTGCTAAAAACACCCTTAATTACAGCTTTAGGGGCTTATAATTTAAAAATGGCATGGTAAAATTTTTCTATATTATTGAATTGTAATGAGCACGATAAGACGAAACGTTTGGCAAAGTTTTAAAAATATCTGTTCATGGGGTTCAGAGCCACCTTAAATTTTTGAAAGTTTAAGGGGGCTCTGAACCCTATGTACAGAATTTTTTTTAAACTTTGCTAAAAGTTGTGTCTTATCGTGCTGATTAAAATTTGATAATATAAAATAATTTCACCTTGTTGTTTTTGATCTGGTTGTTGTGCAAGACATGTTTTTCTCTTGGGGCCTGTCTTCACCGTACAAGGTGGGTGGGGAACCCTTTACTGGACTATAATCCCATCTAGGGGGACATAGAAATACCTCTAGCTTTGCCTTAAGACAATTTTGACCTGATGGGTTCAAAGTCTCACTTGCAGACTTTACCCCTTATGCACATTTGATTTGATACTATATCTAGAGCAGTTTTCAATTAAAGGGGTGCATGGAATTAAGCTCTAAGTGACTTCTGGAAAATTTTGAGGCAACCAGGATTGAAATACCTACCAGCAATTTTCATAGTTTACTATGGCTTTGCCTAAAAGGAACTATCTACCAATAAATTATCATTACAAGTTCTTTTTGGACAGTGATGAAGACAAGAGTAAACTGCAACCATGGCTTGGAGGTATTTCAATGCTGGTTACCTCAAAGTTTTCCGAAACTCACCCAGGGCTTTATTCCATTTACCCCTTCAATTGAGTTTCAGAAACCAAACCAGAGAAATTACTGCAGGCAACCACAGATTAAGAGCACAGACAATTCAATGAACCAATCAAAGTAAATACACGTAGCTTGACGCATAGTGGGATGAAAAAGTTGCTTGAGTTTAAGCCAATTATGTGGTGTAGTAATGCAAAGCCAATAATTATTAATATATGACACTCAAGCAAATACTGCCGGGCTTCTGACTGGCCATATGATAAGTACCTGGGATGAAAAGTACATGTACTTGCGAAGTGCTTTACATAGAATAAATTATGACTGTCATTCTGTTTCTAGATTGATGCTGAGCTTATAAATGATGAGGAAAACAAGGAAACTGGTTAGTACCATGTGCAAGTTATCCTTGGGTACTTTTCTGTTGTTTCTTTGTTTTTGGACGGGGGGGGGGGGGTTGTGTGTGGATTGTGAGTTGCAGTGTGTTTTGTGAAATCATTTCAAGGGTTTACTTTGCAGGCACATCTGAAGAAATTTTTAACTCACAAATAAATGTATCAAAGGAAAGGAAAGGTGCAAAATATTGTAATGCTTGCTGTCAATGACTATCAGGGCTGTGCTCCAGAAGTGCCTGGGTGCCACAGGTTACTAACTTTACCTCAGGGTGACTGGAAAAACTTACATTTGTCATATACTGTAAGCGTAAGTGCTGGACACCTAGAGTTCATGGTTAGCAACCTCAGTTGGGCCCCTCATAATTTTTCCTAGACCAGAGCCATGGACTATAGTGAAGGGGGGACCAACTTTAAGTTTTTGGAGCTAAACTTATCACAGGGTTCATATGGGTCCTGGAAAACCTGGAAAGTCCTGGAATTTTATTGTGGCATTTTCCAGGACTGGAAAGTCCTGGAAAAGGGCTACTGGTCCTGGAAAGTTCTGGAAATCTGTTAAACTCAAGTAAAAAAATATGAGATGTATGGCAGACAGTAAGGAGAATTAACATTAAGATAATGGGAGTGAAAGGGTTAATGTGAATTTTAGAGTCGTGGAAAAATCAATCTGAGTCCTGGAAAGGTCCTGGAAAAGTCCTGGAAATTTGTTTCTGAAAAAGGCTACGAACCCTGTTATCATAGTACATCAATGTACTCAGTAATTAATTTGGTCCTTATTTATGCAGAAGCAGATAAGGACTCAACAGAGGGTGAGAAAACAGAAACGGAACAACCAGCTGAAAAACAAAAGAAAGAAGGACCCAGTTCGTCCGAGAAGGTAGATAAGATGTGCAAGTTCATCTACTCACGCGACACTTCAGACCGTATCCGAACTAGAGCCATGCTCTGTCACGTGTATCACCATGCTCTACATGATCGCTGGTTTGAGGCTCGTGATCTGATGCTCATGTCACATTTACAGGAGACCATCCAACATTCTGACATTCCAACGCAGGTTTGTGTAACAACATTTTGGCTACCCTTTGATTGATATTGGACTACTTTTGAAATAAATAATAATATTTAGAGAGGAAGCCTCATCAGTCCAAGCTGGGTTTCATGTAGATGATCCTCTATCATGATTGAATTGGAAATTGGAAATGTTGAGAGTGGGAGAACCAGGAGAAAATCCCTCAGAGTAAGCATATGACAGTGGGCCAGAATTGAACCTGGGCCACATTGGTGGGAGGGGAGCACTCTCACCACTACGCCAACCCTGATCCCCATTTCAAATGGGCAATCAAAATGGAAGAACCATTGGAAGTAGCATTGTCAAATGCCACACTAACCTGAAAAATGGCATCTCTGTCTCCAAAAGGTCTTGCAATTTAGCTTAGAAACCATTGACAATTTGCCAAAAAATTGTCATAAATTAATCAAAAGAGATAATTAAGTGACACTGGTACAGTGTATATTTTAATTCTCAGCTTACTTGAACTAGAAACTTATATCTCATTGCATCCATATGTTTTCCACAAGCTTAGTATTTGTGGTTACTGAGCTGAGTTTTACACATGTGGTAGATAAAGCAGTAGAAGAAGTGATATCAGACTAGTCTTGTGTTAAGACTATCCGGTGTTCACACTGCCGCATGTTTCATGAGAGTTGGCCACAGTCAATATTTTTGTCTTTAGCCTTAGTAAATGAAACATACAATGTAGAATTTCTTGCCCAGTATTGTAATAAAAGCAACTCATACAGTCATTTATTTGTTTGCTTTTCTCTTTCACTGTTGTTCTTAGGATTTTTTTGCAGTAAATATATTTTATTCTCTTTCTCTTGTTTTCTGTATTTACTTTGTTCAATTAATTACCATACTCTTGAAGATACCTGCATTTATTAGCTAATTTAGCATTTAAAATTTTAGGAAAATTTAGGAGCTCTTCTCTTTTGTCACAAGTGTGAAATGTTATATGAACTCCATATATTTTTAATTTGTTAATTTATTAATACATTTCTTAATGCCGTTGCTGAGAATTTGATACATGTAGTTCATCAATACAAAATCAACTATTTGACAATTGTCTTTATTCTCTGATGATCTGTGTTGTTTTTGCACCATCCAGATTCTCTACAACAGGACCATGGTACAACTTGGCCTGTGTGCCTTCAGGCATGGCATGATCAAGGATGCCCACAATGCACTGCATGATGTCCAGTCAAGTGGAAGAGCTAAAGAGCTTCTTGCGCAGGTCTGTGTGATATAATGCCTGTTTAGTAAATGGCCACAACAATTGCTGAACAGACAGATACCAGTAATATTATGAGTTATTATATGGCTAGCTCCATGAGTGGACAAGATGAACCAAATTCTGTGCTTTGATTGGTTACCCAAGCGGGCAAGATGGGGCTATCTTGCCCACTGGGGACTACCTGCCGTGTCCTGCAAGAAAATTTCCCTGAAAGCCATACAGTAAATCCTTTATTGTCTAAGCTTGTTTGATCAAGCTGGCTGGATATTGGCCTTGTTCTGTTTTTTCGAATTTATGACCTTCACTCCGTCTCAGGCCATAAACACACGAAATAAGAACTTGGCCAATATCCAGCCATCTTGACTTCACGCTCAGTCAATAACCTGTATTTGTTATCCAACTGCAGCAAATGCCATCCAAGTAACAGTACAAATATTCAGCGATTTTGTTATTTGTACAGTAGAAAACCTGTTTGCCATACAGGTCAGCGAATGTACACAAAACTGTGACACTCTCCCCCTTTCATTGATGAATTTATTGACTACAGCAGTTGGATAACAAATCTCTTATTAGATGTTTTGGTGTGTAGTATCGCTTTATATTTTTATTTGATGTTTGTATTTTGACGAGCCCATAGGGCTCGTCAAAATACAGCACAACTCATAAAAATATACAGCAATGCTACACACCAAAACATCTCATAAGATATCTATTTCTAACAGAGCACAACATCATTCTAAAAATTGCAGTACATTTTTTGAAATTGCTTTTTAGGGTTTAATGCAGCAGAGACAGTATGAGAGAACCCCAGAACAAGAAAAGATTGAGAAGAGAAGACAGGTATTGTAACCAGAATAATTTCTGTTAGCAGATGGATGGACCTCCTGGAATAGAAGGTGGTGAAGGGGTTTGTTGGGGGGGGGGGGGAGGCATGGATAAAATGAAATGGTGATCACATTCATGGAGATCTAAAAAAAAATGCTGCTTACATTTGTATTGTAGTTCAGCAAATGCTCTGTGCGGTAAATGTTTATGATTGGTCAATCTGAGTGGTCTTGTTCTTCTACAATGGTCATACAGTGTATGTTCTGCGGGCAAGTCATGCTTGAATGCTATGTTGTCACTGTTTTGTTACTTAGTGTTACTGTTTTGAGAAGTAATGTGTGTAAAAAGGTGAAGTCTGCATATGAACTAAGTAGCCCATCAGACCATAGCTTGTTCTCCAGTTTCTGTAGCGTAAAGAGACTAGGAGTGTTTCTGCTCCCCCCTGGACAGGATATTAGTCCATCAAAGGAATACCCCGCAACATTAAATTTTTCGGTACCCATTTATACACCTGGGTGGAGAGAGGAACTCTGAGAGTGAAGTGTCTTACCCAAGAACACAACATAATTTCTCCAGCCAGAGCTTGAACCCAGACCACTCAATCCGAGAACAAGCGCAGTAACCATGAGGCCACTGTGCCTTCCTATTATGTGTAGTGATGTGAAACCAGTTTTGTCCCTGGTACTTATCCTCTTTTTAAAGGAGGTAGTTACTTGAATGATTCAATAGTGTCCCTTTTGATCCCCGTCATTGTTGTTTTATCTGAATTCCAGGTTCCATTCCACATGCATATAAACCTTGAGCTGTTGGAGTGTGTCTATCTTACTTCAGCAATGTTAATGGAAATCCCTTGGATGGCCGGTATGTGTTCAAAACAAAACATTCCAATTATTGTTATGTGCAAGTCCAACAATTTAGGGGCAAGCAGGTGGAACACCCCCCAGAGAATAAAAATGTAGACGTAGTAATCTATTTCCTGCATTGTGGGATAGATTTACTAGACAAACAAAGTGATTGTGGCCCTATCAGCCCTCTTACTAAATCTGGCTTTATCAGGAAGATCTTTTCTGTTTTTTGTTTAAAGTTTAGTGTATTATATTATATCAGCTCTACACTGCATGAGGAAGGACTTGCAAGTCTAGTATAACTTTTCTACTTTTTTTTTTTTTTTCAGCCCATGCGTATGACTACAGACCACGTATTTTTAGCAAGAGTTTCCACTATCAGTTACGACAAAGTGAAAAGCAAACGTTAGTTGGTTAGTACATGAAGCTGTTTTTCCTTGACTTGTAAATATGCAGGCCATTTTCTTAAAGGGACAAGGTTTTGTCAGTACAGGAAACAGTTGGGATAAATGTTTTCCCTTGATGTCACTGTATGACAAGTGTAATAAATAAATTGAAGTCTTGTTGTTTTATTTTGGAGAACATGTCATGCTTATGTTTGTTGAAAATTAATTCTCAGACTCATTTTAATGAATTTTAAAGTAGAAATAATTCATCAAGTTTAAACAAAGGAAATCATGACGGTGGTGGTGTTTGGATATCTGATCTTAATTAGCATAGATTTTCATGATTTCATTTTTTTTGTTTTCTCCTTAGTTTTAGTTTCGATTGAGAAGATATATCAAACACTTAAGACAGTATTTGACCAAATTTTTAAACACCCTGAACTTTGTCAAAAATACTCCACTACGTGTCGTATTTTCCACTCTCTTCTCAGTGTTTGGAAATGTGTTCAAACATGGTCTTTTGTGTTTGATATATTATGAAAAAGATACTTTGTTCCTGTTGGTAAGTTGTTGGATGTTTGGCAGTCTATTTTCATGGTATTTAACAGGCCACTGACTTATATCCTTATGGATTAATCCCAGGTCCTCCAGAGAGTATGCGTGAACATGTAGTAGCTGCATCCAAAGCCATGAAGAAGGGAGACTGGAAACAATGCAAGGACTACATATTAGCGGTCAAGGTAACATGAAACTTTTGGAACTATGTCCACTTAAAACCAACCTTCTCCTAAAAAAACTAATTATTGGTCGGGAAAGAATGTAGGATTATCTCGAATATGACAGATGTTTTTTTCTAACTATTAAAACATTAACTGAAGGGGTGCATGGAATAAAGCCCCTAACTGACTTTTGGAAAATTTTGAGGCAACCAGGATTGAAATACCTACCAGCAATTTTCACAGTTTACTCTGGCCTTGCCTAAAAAGAACTAGTAATAAATTATTATTATTGTTGTTTGTTGGTTGTTTGGCTGCCTGGATTGCTTGGTGAATGTTAGATTATCTTTCTTTCTAATAATAATAATAATAACAACAACAACAACAACAATAATAATAATAATAATAATAATAATAATATCTATAACAAAATTCTTGATCATGATTGGTTCTCCACCCACCTATTTGTCACGTAACCAGCACGCAACCACCTGGGTGTCCAATTACAGGTATGCAATTTGAACTTTTTGTAATTGGATACCACGGGATTCGCACATCAATTACGCAGGCTTCAATGGCTTCCTTTGCAATGCTTCCTAAAGTTTTCAAAACTTATGAAAAGCGCTACAGATGTGTTCGCTCAAAAGAATTAATCAAGAGACATTTTTAATTCCGAAATTTGTTATAGATACAATTACATGTAATTGGTAATTGGACTTTGTACCATACAATTTGGAAGAAATCGTGCTCGTAATTTCAAATCAGCCTTGTGCTTCATGCTTGTCCGATTTTGACATTACTTGGGTGAGTTTTCCCTGAATTGTACTCCACTTGGTCCAATTACTGTTAATAATAATAATAATAATAATAATAATAATAATAATAATTAATAATAATAATGATAATGATAATAATCAAATATTTACCCAGGATAACCCTTCAGTACAAAGTACCGTTATCAACGGGGTCCCGCTGACTAAGAATTAAAAAACTAATAAATAAGAATTATTGAGATGATAATTACAGTATATATAAAATAAGATACATATTAAGGCAAAAATACACCAAGTTAAAAACCGTTCTCTGTGGCATGATAGGTATGGAAATTGTTTCGCCAAACGGAGCAAGTACAAGAAATGTTGACAAGGTAATGTCTGTTTTTAGCTTCTGCCCTTAGGTCTCAATATAAAAAATTGGATGTATGATCAAGTGCATAGTAGATACTGTATGAAAGTGACATCAATCATCAATAATGTGAAATTGGCTTTTCTTTTTTTCTCACAGGAAAATTCAAGAGGAAAGCCTGAGAACATATTTGTTCACATATAACAGCGTGTATGACTCATTGAGGTACTTAAACATTCAGAGGAACGGGGAAATGTAGCAATGCATATAATGTTTACAATACACACTACCTCATTTGGAAAAACTTGTGCATCATATTCTTGATGAAAATCTCTTTTAATTGTTATGCCTGACTTTCACTTGGTAATGTCAAAATCAAAATTAGCATTCCTTCTTGAAAACATCCTGTTTGCTTTATTTCGCTCTGAATATCACTCATAAAGGTGTATTTCTTTAGATCATCCTTTATTTTATTTTTTACTCTCTGCTAGCTAGCCCTGGATTTTGCCCTCTTTCCTCAACCATGCACAGCACTTGTACTCAAGATCACATCACACCATTTCATGCTACTTCTACCGATATTTAGGGACAGACCATTATATTTTTGTTGAGTTGGGGTTGGGCAATTTTGGGGGGCATGACATTTCTTTCTCACCTTTAAGCTGTGCATGATTTTTTTAGTCAGGCAATAGTTTGTGCAAGAATTGTTTTAATGTCTAAATCCAAATAAAAATAATAGAAAGAATTTCCTTAATTTTTTTTTCCCCATGGCTCCCCTTACAAGATTTTTCTGCAGCAGTTTTTGCTGTGCAGGAATTTTTTATTGGAAATTGCCCAACCAACCCCTTCCCCCTCCAGAAAATGATGGGCCATCCTTGAGGAGTTTACAATAATGTTTCCCACAAGGTGAGTATGTTTTGTTACTGAGCCCAGTGTTACAGGCGTGGTAGATAAACCTTTAGTTATCCACCTTGTGTGGACATTACTGCATATTTTGTCAGATTTGACCAGAGTGTTACGAGTATCGTTGTAGAGCAGAGTTGTTTCCAGACAGAACTCAGTATCGCTGGTAACAGCAACAAAGTAATTTATTTCCGTAAGGTAACTTCGCGAATTTACAGCACTAAGCTTCTTCAAATTTGAATCAATCTCTCTTACAGCAGAAACTCTCGCTCTAACATACATGAGGCTTAAAGTTCCAGAAACTTCTATTACAAGCTAAATTAAGTAGTTTGACACAGTTTCTAATTTGAGTAATTACATAAGGATCAGAATGTTCTAGAATGTTCTCATACAAATTGGTCATGGCTGAATGACTTCCGGCTCTAGATTGTTCTAAAACTAGACTTAGGCAATTTTTCGTAACACAGAGGAAGACAAACTTGATCATGGTCATAGTAAAGAAACCTACAGAATACATAGGTTAAGCAGCAGTATCTTTTGAGGAAATCAGTCAGAATTAGCAATCTTTATCATAATAAAGGGGATATACCAGGTGACTGGATTGAAAGATGGTTTGACAAGTTCAAATTCCTGCTGTGGTTTGATGTAAGACAGCATCAGTTCTTTCTTGAGAACTTTTTATCTGCAGGAAAATAATTGTCATGAAATCTTTTCAAGTCGGGACCAATGCTGTTTGATGTTACATCAACAGGAAAATAAAAAGCCCATTTCTATGAGGAAAATAAGCCATGGCTTACACAAGCTGCAGCTTACATAAGTCATGCACTTACCATATGAACAGTACCAGTTCACATCTTTCGTAAGCCGTGGCTTGTGTAACACAAGGGTTTTGAGCTCTTCATGGCTTATATAAGATGGGAAACACTATAAAAATGGTATCACTCCTTGTTTGGGGCTTAATTAAGATGCAACCTCACACTGAGCAAGCCCAAGTTTTTCCCACTTGCATGACAGCTGGCATAATTCTGCGATTGCTATGACAACCAGCACAAAAGCAAGGCATTAGTCATGAATAAGCCAGAAATCATTTATAGGAGCACTTCACATCTTATATAATATCCGCTAGTATTAATGGTCCAGTTCACGTCTTATGTAAGCTGCAGCTTGTGGAAGCCATGGTTTATTTTTCTGGTATAAATGGCCAGTTATCCAACCATCTTTATCCGTTCTATTTGTGATTGGTGTGCCAGTGTCAGCTCAAGTATGTATTTGTTGTCTTTACTTGTAGTTTGTATACGTTGGCTGAAATGTTTGATTTGCCTCCATCTGTGGTGCACAGCACTATCAGCAAAATGATCATCAACGAAGAGCTGCAGGTTTGTGATATTGTTTCTTTTTCAATTATTATTATTATTATTATTATTATTATTATTATCATATGGCTTGTTCTTGTATCTGATATAACAGGCACTCTGATTGGCTAATCGTAGGACATTATTTTCCTGTAATGCCCACGAGAATTACCTTGACCTTACCGTATAGACCTCGCTATTGCTTGGTCAATACTGCAAGGTCTCAGTCTGAGATTTTCCCATAAAGATCTCACTCTCAGATAATAAGTAGTTATTATTATTATTTTCACAGTCAAACAGTTTAAGTAATTTGTATCTAAAAATTAATCTTGACATCTGCGTAGAGAAAGCCACACATGTAAGGCTCACCGCTTGGGATTAGGGTCTGAACCCCATGTCCTCTAATCTTGCTTAGAGCCCTGTGCAATAACCATTTAAGGTTTTGCAGTCCACCACTTAAGTGCAAATTTTACTAAGATGTCAGAGAATTGTAATAAAGAACAATTTCCCTCTGTGTCTAACTTTAAAATAAGATTATTGTGCTTCGAAGCTGGAGTTTAAATGGAATTCACCAAAGAAAATCAAAACAGGTTTCTGGAGAATTATTATACAACCATGGTATCAGTGGAATTCTGACATTTAACATACACCAACAGTCTTCACAAGCCCTGAGTTTTGGCTAGCAATGTCACTGATCATTTGCTGGTAAGGGCAGGCTCATATCATAACTATTAAAAATTAGTTGTTTTAATTAAGTTTGTTGAGTGGTCATTAAGAATTCAAATTTCAACTCTAAGCAAGGTTGTGTTCTCACTCCAGGCCTCTTGGGATGAGCCAACTCAGACAGTTGTAATGCACCGAGGAGCCGAGCCTTCTCTCCTTCAGAGCTTGGCGCTGCAATTAGCTGATAAGGTAAAATCTTAAATACTGTAGCCTGTTAGCCAGGTGTTTCATTAAGGGTTGGGCACCAGCAAATTGACCAGCTGTGAAGACTATTTTGACCTGCTGGTTTGATCACCAAGTGGAAAGTTTTTCTTATAAAGAATTTCAGATCAAATAGTTTTGCCCACCTGTGAAAACCAGTTGCCTTCCTGTTGAAAACATTAATGAAACCCCTGCTATTAGCTTTTCAACCTACAGCTTATGAAACAACTTTAATACAGAGTGTTTACGACTTGTTTTCAGGTCAGCACTTTGGTAGAAAACAATGAGCGTATTTATGACACAAGACATGGAGGATTTGTTCAGTTCAAGGACAGACAAGGTATGAACTGCTTAGAGTACTTCTTTTCTTCTTGGGAAAACTTTTACAGGTGTCTCTCACACTAAGTCTACATATAGTGCTTAATGTTTGATTATTTTGCCTGTGAACAGTTTGCTAGTGTGACAAAAGGCCTGAGAAACGCAAGACCCCTTTCTGGGCCAGTGTTATTTCCAGTTAAATGGAGACTGTTAGTGCAAAAGGCATAACCCGTATTACTAAATGAGTATTTTAGGAAGCCTTTTTAATTTTTTAATTGCTTGACTTACCCACTCTCTACTAATTTCCAGGTCAAGGCCGCTATCGTCGACAAAATCAGCAACATTATGATCGACAAGACAGGCCAGAAAAACAGGACAGGCAAGATCGGTACAACTGGCAGGAGAGATATGGGCGCCAGTATGACCGGCCTTACCAACAGCCACAGACACAATCATCTTATTAATCTAAAGACAATATGCATAATTTAATCAAGGAACATAGCAACACTTGTTATGGCCTGTCTGTGATTCAAGCTGATACTGTCCTTGTTTGCAAATGTGATGAATTTGAGTACACATTAACTAAAATGAACAATGGAATTCCAATTTCTTGATCCAGTTAGGCAGGCAAAAATTATTTTCAAACTTTAAAGCTTGAAAAACTGTAAGTGGCAATGCAGTACATTAAATAATATGAACCTAAGGTTTTGTTTTATCGCTACTAAGTGAACAGTTTTTTTGTACAACACCCTTTTTGTTACAGATACAGATCTTTGTTTGTCAAAACAAGGTATTATTTCAAGATGTCATGCCAAATTTATCAGCAGAACAGAACCTGGCCTGCGAAGCAAGCATTGCCATGCGAGAAGCTTTTTCCATATTCTGGCTGTGCACAAATTGGAGTAGGAGCAAAAATCTTTGAAGAAGCAGGGGTTGGTCTTCTCCATCAATATTTTCACTCCCACTCCAATTTGTGTGTGGCCAGAATGTAGACAAAGGCCTTCGTATGGGAGCACTTGCTGTGCAGACTATCTTGGACAAAACACCATAGTCTCACAGCTGCATCTCTTTAAACAGCAAGTATAAATGGGTCCTGATGAACTAGTGCTGGGGTAACCCCATTTAGGGCTATCATCGCATCTAAGATTTGGGGTAGAACTACTCCTACTTGCTTCATGCTACAGAAATTAAAATAGCACCAGCCATGTGGACCACTAGGCTTGAACGTGGATTACACCTTTCTTAAAATTTGAGTGTGATAAAAGGCTTTTTGTTTCAAGTAATTTAATCAACAGATTTAATAAACTTAGGATTTGAGAAATTGGGACTCCACTAAAGTAGAGTATACTGTTTTATTGTTCGGCATTTACTTTCAAAATCTTCAAATGTGTAAACATATTGTAAGTGAATAAAGCTGAGCGATGCCAGTGATAAACTGTAGCTAATGAAGTTATTTTATTCTCCCAATATCTCTGTTATGTTAGACACTGACTATGATATTTCCTCTGTTTCCTCTCCACAGCACTCTTTAGGTATTTAGTGTCAGAGTTGCTGTGTATTTTAAGGCTGGTTTTCCCTACTGACAGAGTCAGAGTCATAGTTGGAGTCCTAAGAGCGCTAATGACCAAGTGAAAATTGAAAATCAGAGTCATAAGCAGAGTCATAAGCTCGACGGAATTAGAGTCTTAAGAATCATTTTTTAGTGCAGAGTGCACTATTGGGATGGTTTGGGGGTTGACGTTGCTAAAGCACTCTTACAATAAGGCACTATGGAAATAAGGTGTAAACTTTAACGTTAGTACAATTAATTAATTTCAATTAATTTGGCTTGCAGCAAGGGGGGTAGGATGGGGTAGGTACTTGTGAGTACTACGTAAAATGGGTGGCATACGTACCTACGTTACTTCTTGGATCACTTTAAAAGGCTATACCAGTATATTTGTTTCAGAAAGCCCCTTGCTCTCCTTGTGGTACTTTTCTCTTTAGAACAAAACCAATATTTGCTCTGAACGCATGCGCAGATTAATAAGCGTTAGTGTCAGCTACATATTACATGGAAGATACATTTCATACAAGATCACACACTACCATTGTGTGCTTCTCCTTGTGGTAGAACCCTAATATGTCATACGCATGCGTTCTAGCATCGTTAGCGCAATACAAGAATGCTACTGTGACTGCGTGTCTTTTGGAATTATGCTTAACTTGGTTCAAGAAATATCATCTGTTGTTTCCAAACTACACAAGTGCATTTATTTCATCCTTTAATTGTCTTTATCAAAGAGACCAAAAAGTTCATACCCTCAGCTGAACCTCCCCCGAGTAAGTGGCATTAAAACCTGTCAAACTGTACAAAAACCCAGGAAACTGCTCAAATATTGCTGCAGACTCTGTGGCACCTACTGAAAGCATAAATTTTATCAGTCTTTGAGGGCACTCGTTCACAGATGTCGGTCAAGTAGTGCTGTTTACTTTCAATACCTCTGGTGGAAACGCTTCTCAATTGCATTAATCGATATCAGTGTGTATTTTAAATTTAAGTGGTTTTATTGTTAACGCCAAAGGTGGCAACAGAACATGCTGTTCTCTGACAATTTAATAATTAGATTAGTTCTTGTTAATTGGTCAAAAGAAAATTTGCATGTTAAATAAAGCAAATCGTTCCTCTTCCATTTCTTCATCTGACATTCAACTTTCTTCCATATATCTCCAGCTGTGAAAAGAATACAAGCACATCTTCCGTGTGTTTTCGAGAAAACAAGAGTATCAGGTCACATACCTTTGCGAGGAAAACAAACGTATCAAGTTACAAACGTTTGCATGAAGAGTAAAATTGTCACGTTCGCTACTTACATGTATTATTTAATTTGAAATGGGCAAAAATCAATGTAAAACACTACAGTAAAATTCGAAAACTGTCTTAACAAACAGTAATTAACTGTAAGTTATCCTTGGACTGTGAATAAAAATACTCACATCAAACATACACACTGCTAAGATTATGTCTCATCAAAATCCCTAGCTGACTAACAAGGTCAATACAAACCAGGAGTGAATGGTAAGGGTTATACAGGAACTGTGTTATGAGTACTGCGCCAGAGCTATACATTACACTCTGCGCTATCTGAGATTGTCTCACTAGTTCAGATTATGTTTGACTTGGTCGCTTATGATCCAGTTAAAACTAGATTGTCAGAGTTGGAAGCAGAAGAGCAAGAACCAACCAACTACAAGGCCTGGAATCAAAAATTGTGATTGGTTTATTCTACCGCTTCTGCTTCTGACTCCAACAATCTAGTTTTCACTGGATCATAAGCGACAGTCATAAGCAGAATGGGAGTTCTGCTTCTGACTCTGTCGGTTTGATTTTCACCAGATCATATCGCTCTACACTTGGGATTATGACTTCATCGATTCTGAAAACTAGTATTTAGGGGCAGCACTTATTTGAGAGTGGTGCTCCTCAAAAAACCTCATGCCAATTTTGTAAATCGAAACAAGATAAAGTTAACAGCTAAATGTAGTCACTTGGAACTGAAAATCATATTAATCCAGGGCCCAAGGGCCAGTTTCTTGAAAGCCCAGGAAACTTTTCGGGCCTGGACAGCCATTTTTAGTTAACCGATATTTAAAGAGAAGAAGAGGTGTATACACCTGAAACTTCTTGTACGAAGGGAACCTCTGTTCATAATAAGAATTTGCGCATAAACCAGTTCTTAAGTCATAAGGTTGGAGATTTTGTTACAGCTTTTCGGGTGCGAAAACATCTCGGGACCTTCGAGAACCGGGCCCCTGTTGTTCAAAAGCTGCATAGCACTACCCGCCAGGTAAATCGCTATCCAATGGATAAGTGATAAGAAAACAAACCACGCTATCCTCTGGATACTGATTTATCAGGTGGATAGCATTGTCCACCTTTCAAACAACCCAGGCCACTGGACAGTAAATACTCCTAGAACAAATTCAGTCTGATGAAGCTTCATTAATAAGCACCATATTGTTGTGAATGAAAGAGATGCTTATTCAAGGGCGCTGCTCTTTGGTATTTTTGCCAGTCTGTGGCTATCAATTGGAGGCAGCAACCATTCGGGAGGGGGGGGGGGGGGAATAGTAACCCAGTAACCCAGGAGAGAACAAGGGTATTTTGATGATTTTCATTCTGGTCTGATCTCATTATATAATATAATATTGGCTAACACGGGAGCGAAAAGAAAGAAAACTGACTCGAGGTAATGTTGTCGTGATAATAATTATCACCCTTGTATGCAATTTCACACTGATTTTCTCTCGAATTTGCTGTATAAATTTTTTGTTCGTTGTTAATACAAAATCAACACATTTTTCTATAGTCTACAGTCTTATTTATAGACCATAGAAATAATGTCATGAAATGTTCAAAGCTTAGCAGTGAAACAGCTCAACTGTGGCTTGTGGTTCCACTTCAGTTTTGAACATTTAACAACACTATAAAAGTGTAGACTATAGAAAAGCGTGGTCTGTTTGTTAAGTGACCACAACACAGAACTTCCTTATCAACATTTAATTAAAACAAGAAAAATCAGGAGCTTGGCTCCACTTAATTACATATATAGTTGGTGACAAGCTAAATCTCATCAAGTAATTGTGAGATACTAAAAGTTCATCTTGGTACTAAAAGTTCGTCACTATTCTACAATAACTATTACACAGTTGAGATATATATATTTGAATACAAAGATGTGATAATTTAAAATACTACGAATGTCTCAAATTCAGTTGATTCCTCATATCAGGCACATTTATCTGGTTAATAGAAAGAGATTGGCTTGTTATTATCAACTAAGTTGCACTATCTTAATAAAGGGCTGGACCATTAGAAACAAAGGGAGGACAGGTGTGAGGAAAAGTGAGCTACAAAATTTGTAATTTTCCTTGCAAGCAAACTGGATCATATTTAGATTTAAATTTATCTCACTTTTATATAGATTGTACAGAGCTTGTGCACTGCAGAAGACATTTCTGTACAGAACTAAGGATAGGAAAAAAATCATGAATTCATTGAACTATCCCTTCCCTTGATTTTTAATGGTCCAACCATTTTGTGTATTTTTGAGCGCGCCAGTTGTTTTTCAACTCACGAGGAGGACCTCTCAGGAAACACAACAAGTTTTTGATTGGTTAATTTCGATCCTACATCTCAGTCAAGTGTTGTTAACTGTTGTTGTTTCATTCAGTTTGCCAGTTTCACGCTTGTGGGAAAGACCAGGAAATTCTGTTCGCACTTGTTTGAGCCGTGTTTGTTAAGAGAGCCGTGTTTGTTAACAGAGTAATACTTTCAAAAGTAAAAAGCTACGTCCGCTTGAAGTCCTCGGAGTTGAAAGACAATTTTGTTGTAAACATGGCGTATGAAGACAAGCCGAAGCACTGGAATTCTTACCGGCGAAAAAAACAGCTAAGACTAACCGTCATGTCATTTATCTTTCTTTTTGTGTCATTTTTCCTTTGAATTTAGTAGCTCATTAAAGTGTTTTGCCTGAGAAATTTGTGTTGTTTTCAAGTTGAGTTACATTTAAGCTTATTCTCTTAATTTTATTTAGTAGCGAGTGACGTTTTTTTTTTCAAAAACTCCGTAAAACCACATCTTACACAAGATGTGTTTGAATGTCAAATTACAAACACAAAAATAAATCTTATCTAAGCACCTTGTAATGAAGTTGTCAGGCTACTTCATTTAAGCTCAGAAAATCTTCATTTAACATGATTCGTATCCTAAAGCACAAGTCACTGCGATGAAAAACTGTTTTACGTGGAATTTTGTATTTTACAGAGTTTCTGTTTTGTTTTCTGCACTCGGTTACACAACAACTACAATCCTAGCAGTTTGTTTATTCGATTAAGTTTGTTGAAAGACAATGGCAATCATTTCTAAACAATTTAAAAGATGACCTCGCAATTGGGATTATCCTGTTTAATTTGCTTTTCAGCTTCACTTGTTATTTCATCATTCCCCCAGAGGACTAAGCTGCGTAACTTATAGCTATTTACAAGAGCATTACTTAACTGCTTTACACTTTCATCTGTTATTTTATTCCTAGCGAGGTTTAAGCTGCTTAATTGACTATTTATAACAGCCTTACTTAACTGCTTTACACCTTCATCTGTTATTTCATTGTAGCCGAGGTTTAAGCTGCTTAATTGACTATTTATAACAGCATTACTTAACTGCTTTACACCTTCATCTGTTATTTTATTGTACTCGAGGTTTAAGCTGCTTAATTGACTATTTATAACAGCATTACTTAACTGCTTTACACCTTCATCTGTTATTTCATTGTAGCCGAGGTTTAAGCTGCTTAATTGACTATTTATAACAGCATTACTTAACTGCTTTACACCTTCATCTGTTATTTCATTGTAGCCGAGGTTTAAGCGGCTTAATTGACTATTTATAACAGCATTACTTAACTGCTTTACACCTTCATCATCTATGTTATTTCCCCCGAGGTTTAAGCCCCGTAATTGACAATTACTATTGTCAAACAACTTTACAATCTCTACACAACCCAACGAGCCAATGTTATTATGGAACAAATTTATGAGCGAAATTTGTTGAAAGCTGTTAAGAAAATGAACCACTGCTGTACAGTCAGCAGGTGCGAGGCGACAAGAACTAAAATCTACAGCATTAAAGCCAATCTCTTCTAACTTACTTTGAACAACTGAACCTGATTCATTGGTTTCGTAGATACACTTCATTAATGTAACCGCTAAATCTTTTTCTCTGCGAGTCGGCCAACAGGTAACTGTGCGTCCCTCCAATGAATTGTCATCCATCAGCCCGCCTCCATCTTTCTCCTCTGTTGTCTTAGGGTGAAGGTCGGTAAATATGTCGATAGACTGCTCACCAAGTAGACCACCGACAAACTGCAAAACGAGTTGCCATTCACCATTTTTGATGTGGTCAGCAACGAATCTTCTCAATTTTCTTCCTTTCATGGCTTCGGTTATATGCTTGGCTGCGAGGAACTCTTGCATGGTGAAGGGAATGAAACAGTATTGAGCTTCGTCCGTGAAGGCGTCAAGTTTACGATCTGGTAGGCGATGAAAAAGGCTGCTATTCACCAAATCCTCGGGCACTTCCTTTTGTCTAAAGATTAGTCTTTTTTGTGTCAGCCCATCGAAAGCAAGTTTGGCCAGTGGCTTGATTTTCATTTCCACTTCAGGAGGCAAATGTTTTGAGTTAATGTCCTCTCGACGGAGCTCTTCGTTGCGATATTGCTCATCGTGCCGGAAGAAGAAAAATTTCATGGATCTTTGGTATATTTCTGTCAGGCCAACACCAGTTAAACCCTTTTCGCTGTGGAACTTCAGAACTTGCAACAAGTATGAGCAAATTATCAGGCAGTTCACTGGAATATAGCAGAGTGACAATATGTTCATGTTCGTCTTGATGTGCTCCCATATGTTCTTTCCTGCGTCCGCTACATCTTCTGCTGCATCTTTCGCAAAGTTCTCCACGTATTCTTCAACTTGTTCGGATCCAAAGCCAAGAATTTCAATTACTTTGTCAAAAGGAAGATTTGTAACGTCTGCTATGGCAGTGGTTCTGATAGTGGTCAGAATGCTTGCTCCGCGGAGGAGATTGCCTTTCACTATGTTGTAGAAGAGAGCAGAGAGAGGCATTTGTTTTTCCCCGTTCTTGCAATAGGACGGTTTGGCGACACTTGACCTATTTAGACACTCGTTCAGGTCGTCGAAAAAGATTAGAACTCTCTCGGGATTTGTGACGACGTGATTCCAAACGTCATCACTCAAGCGTTCTGTCTCTGAATATTGTGATCTTGATAGAAGATCTCGAAGGCTAAGTTCTCCCACAGAGTTGAATTGGCGGAACTTCAAGAAAAAAACAAAGTCATAATCATTTAAAGCTTTGCCTGATGCCCAGTCCCTGATCCACTTAGTTAAAAACAAAGTTTTTCCTATCCCGGGACGACCAACGATAAGGATTTTCTTGTTTTCATCAGCAAATATATCTTCTCGTAATACCGGTCGAACATTTTCCATTGACTTAGGGAAAACTTTGAGTTGTTCCTTTCTATTCCCGGTGAAGTCATATTTCGCTCTGTCTGGAATAAGAACTAACTTAGTGTAAATACGATCTAACTTGAGATCTTTATTTCTGTTGCCTTCGCCGTACTTTCCTTGAAACAGGGCGTTGAGATCTGAAGGTTCCTCCGTGCTTTTTTTGACACTTTCCTTCAGGCTTTTGGTGAATTCTGATGGTAGTTGTGGTTCAGTTTCTTGCATTACTGATAGTGGTCTTCCTCGTTGGGGCTCTGATGATATTAGTGGTTCAGGTTCTGGTGATGGTCCTACTTGTCGCAGCGCATGATCGGGAAGATGATCTTTCACAAACTGCGAGTCTTCAAGGAATCTTCTCCCTTTTCTCGCTCTTGACAAGATACAAATGATCTCAATTAGAATTAGAAACGCAAAAACGCCATTCAGCACGCTCACAGCCTTCGCCCAGAAGGTTTTCTTTGTTGCTTGTTGATTGTGACACTCGTACATGGTCGTGTTACCGGCGGATGACGCATTCGCCGCATCACTGCCTCCTGATATTTGGCAATGAAAGTCCGAGGGAAAGTTGTCAGGATAAAACAACTGAGTTTGTAGGACTATGAAAACAATTCCAAAAGTTAATCTGGTGACAAGTTGACAAAAATACGCCACAAACAGTCCGCGTCTTGTAGGTGGGTTCTCGTTGTTTTGTCTTTCGACATCTCTCCGGCGATTGGCTGCCAGCTGTTCATCGACTTTTGACTTAACGACATGGGAGTAAATCACACAAACAAATCCAATGCCAACAAAATTAACAATCACGAAGCCATAGACAGGAAAACCGGACTTGTTGTATTGTTTCTCGTACTGCTCAGAACACTTTCCTCGGACAAAGTCCATCTTGTCACTTTCCGCAACACAACGAAAATCACTGTTCTCCATTTCTGCAAAGATGCCAAGCAGGATTACCCCAAATAGAATCCAGAAAATAACTGCCACGTAACTGATCCTGTTGAAGGTTTTAGGTGCCAGAAATTCCCTAAGAGTTTCCATTTTCTATAATCTCTGTCAGTGGATCTGTTTAAAAAAAAAAACCATCTTCGATTAGAATGAGGCGTGCAAGTAGATTGAACATTGTGGCCGAATATTGCAACACACTATTTTGGTAAAAACGTTTAAATTTCGAACTAAGGCTGAAAGTTTTTTTTTTATGTGTTCTGTAATGAGCCATAGAATAAGACAAGCTTAATGTTTACATTTCACCAGAACTCAAGTACTTTTCTTTCAAAATTTTGTCAAAATAAACTTGCTCTAGTGACTCTCCGTCTTGGTGTCCAATTATGCTCTTATAGGAGCTCAGTCACGGTTTGCTCATCTTGAAAATTTAGCCTAAATTTTTCAAACTTGTCGTTTGCAATCTGTGTCAATCTTCGCCATCCTTGACCATCCTTGTTCCTCTATGGTTTATTATTTTCTCTTTGATGTTTTTCTATCTTAGCAAACTGTTATTTTCAGGTTTCCTTCCATTTAAAGGAGATTTAGTACGAGGCCAATCAACTGAAAACACCGTGACTGAGTTCCTTTAAAATTTGGCTTCTCTTAAGCCTCGACGTTCTTACAAAAAAGATTCTTCCAACAAAAACAGTGTGCGGTATTTAAAAGGTACCTGGCATTAGCGTGAAAAATTTATTTTCTCTGCCTTTAATGTATTACAGTTCTAGACCGTGTCCATTTGCTTTTTGTGATGTTGTTTTGGCCAGATATAAAGTCTATTAAGTAAACGCTCGGGAAATATATTTGTGCAGTCGGGTTTACTTCGAAGTATATGCAACAACTAGTCTACATAGGCTTTCTGTATAAAATCTAACAGACTCATCAAACAAAATCTCAGATTCTAACGTATGATATGACTTTCATTCATTTCTTCAAAACAGATTGCAAGAGGAAAGCAAATCCAAATTGCTGCTCGAAAAGACAGTTTTAATATTTACCAGACCAAAAAAAATGAATCAAGTTTTCGCTTATCGGGATATGTTTTAAAATATGTTTGTTATTGCTCAACGTCTAATGATCCATACATGTGCGTTTATACAAATAAACCGATTTTTTCCACTGACGCGCTCTAGTTTACACGTGGAGATGTAAATAACCGATTTTAGCAAAGATAAGCAGAAATGCTCTAATATTTTGTAAAAGCCCAGGTGGATTCTCGTTTTTAATTTGTGTACTTCGTGTCACGAGACGTAGATTACTGGTAGTTCCTCTTTCGCTTAGTCCGTCGAGCGTTACCACCACGAGTAACAGAGAAAGAGGACAGAACTAAGACTTCATGCGAGCATGCTTTGACGTAGGCGCCAGCTGGATGCTTAGCCGGGTGCATTTTCAAAGTCAGGAGAAACAACATGACTGTCGTTTTAGAACTGGTTCATCTATACATTTAGAAGGGAAAAAATGTCTAAGCAAGGGCGACAAAACGAGATTCTGCTGTTTTTCTGCAGCTCAGTTTTAGAGGGGGCTTTTAGGTTATGGAATTCATGTGACAAGAAGCTGTAATAATAGACACCAAGACTGATCGTCTAAAGGTTAAGAGTGCATGAACGTTTTCAATGGTCTGGCGCCAGTTATACAACAGTGGTAGGATCGATGAGATGGAAAAGATAAACAACGTTTAAAAAGGGTCTTGAAGGTTGCAAATGGTGCTTTCTCAGCAGAGGTTGCGCGTTTTACATTTTTTTACATGTCTTTAAATGACCAAGCTACGAAATAGAAGATCTGAAAGAAAGCGCGCGAGTGAAAAACTGTGGAGTTTTAAAAATAAAGCTGCACCATGTAAAAACCGACGGGGTTGGGATAGGCAAAAACAGTCATTTGAACAAAACAAGTTTCTTTTTGTTTATTGGGTTTGATTTCAATTTTTCGACAAAGGTGTTAACTGAATCCTTACATGTAATGGAATTTCGTGGCATGAGGTGCTGTAATTGACAGGATATACTGATGTGATCAACTGCGAAGGTTAAAAGGTGCACGTTTTTAATGGATTTGGCGCAGGACGGTCTTGGATTAACCTACAGAGTTTAGCCAAATAAACAATCATGCACGAAACGGTTTAGAACTGATACAGCTATTAATTCAAACCATTCTGCCAACTACTTGAAAAAGCCGATGGAAAAAAGACTGCCAGTTATATTGTAACTCCCGCTGATTAGCCTCTCTTTGTGCGGGTTACTCAATCGCTCGTTTCCAAAGAAGGTCTGTGCAGTAGGCTACACAACAATCGGAATCATTTAGCTTCTAGCAGTTGTCATGATTTGAAAAAACAAAATCTTAAGTTCGATAGTTCAACCTCAGTAATATTTACATAAAATTGTAATTCAAATGTTTATTAATACACTTTTAAACACAGTTTCCCGGTACTTAAACAACTAAAGATTGATTGAGCTTTGAACCGAACTGCATTGTGCTCAGTTAAAGAATCAGTAGTAGTAGCAGTAGTATTCATATGAGTACGCTAGTAAATCAGGCAAACTTTTCTAAAAATGCAATCGTGCTAGCAGCTGGAAACAATAGCATTATAGTTTCTTTTCTGGCCAAAAATGTTGTTTGCACTGTACTGAATTCGACGAGTAACAAAGATAACGATCCATGATTGGTGGCAAAGAACACAACGCCAAATCTGCGAGCTCTGTCTGTCTTTCAGCAAAGTCCCAGCTTGTGAGGAAGCCGCACGATCACATATCAAGAGCTATTGGTTACTGTTCATTTTGCTCGACTCTAAGGAAAGTTCTCGAGGCAACAAACATGTGTGGCGGTCCAAATATTGTCAAACAGCAACGCTTTTGAAGCACTAAAACGCTACACTTAAACTCGTTAGACTAACCTTGAACATTTTAACATAAAACAAACCTGCATTCACAGATGTCAAAGAAAGAAAGCAAGAAAGACAGCAGCGATAAACTGGGTGATTCACAACAGAGGAAAAGTGACTAAAAGATGAAGGGACAGCTTGAGGGGAGGGGCCTATATGTGTGGGTGATATCAGTTAAAGAATGTCTGTTATTTCCTGTCTCCTTGGCAATAAGAAGTTTCTCTAAAGTTCTCAAAGAAAGCCGCAATTAAACAGGAACAAGTTGTCTCCAGTCAAGAATTCAGTTGACATATCGTAAGTACTGTTTTTGCTGGGGCGTGGGTCTTACTCGGAAAACATCACGGAGAAACGAAAGAAAAACTATTTCCAACTTTAGCAACAAGAAGGCCGGAGTGAGTGTCTTTCGTGCAACCTGACGAAACTTCTTTGATACGCGAATGATTTTGTTTTTCGATAGTTTTGGTTACTGAGATTTGGGACGGCAACACATATGTTATAATAAACCCTTCAGAAATACAAAGATAAGTAGGCTGGCAGTTACACATTCCTTCTGTAAAATTATTTAGAGTTGCATCAAACACTGATGAGGAAAATAACGTGATCGCCGAATACAGAAGTTGCCAGATAACGTATCAAGAGCTATTGGTTCCATGTTAATGTTGCTCCACTCTGAAGAATATATTCTGAACGCTTCTAAAAGCTTTAGTTTGGCAACGTTTCGGTTCTTAAAAGGATTCAAAAGCGATCGATATTAAGGCTTTTAACTGCTTAATTCGCTTTGTAGAATACTTGCGTTTATAGCGATATACAGAAACACAGCCAACGCGGCGGCGTTATTACAAGAGTCTTAGATCAAAGAGCTAAGAATGTTCGTAAGCGATAACGGAAAACTCCTAGTTCGATGGTCCAAATATTCCCAAACAGCACTAATATACACTATACTTAAACTCTATCCAGATTAACAATAAAAGTTCAGTTTAAAATAAAGAAACACGAACCTGCATCTGAAGATATCAAAGGCAGCAGCAATACACTGGTAAATTCACAACGAGACAGGAATGTTCAAGAGCTTGAAGACTGAAGATGCAAGGAACGTCTGTACCGAAGGGCGGATGACTTCTTCTAATAAAGAACGGTTTGTTTAACCTCAGAGCAAGCCTAAAATAATCAGAAAGCAGTTGTCAAGAATTAAATTGACATTTAGACAGTTCATTTTTGGGGGCGCGGCTCTTGTGCGGCAAACATCACGGAGAAACAAAGCAAAGCTATTTAATTACACCACAACCCTGAGGACTTTAGACCATAATAAATAGACATAGCAATACGGGGATGTTGCTTTTCAGTAGTTTTGGCCACTGAGATTTTGAACCAGAACACAGTGAAAAAATACTTAAATGTACGATAGTAAAACGTTCAAGAAATACAAAGATAGTAAATTGGACAGGAAATTACACTTTCCTTCTCTAAAACTATTTTACAACTGTGTAACTTGCTGACGGTTAAATTAGACATACCAAAACAAATGGAGCAATATGTTTTCCAACAAAATTTTCTTGAGTTCAACTTCACTTAGGCTAATTTCTAAGAACTCTGTCATTGAACGTCTCTGCGGGTACTTCTGTCAAAGGCGAAGTCGCGACGATCTTACTGATTAGAGATTAAAGGGAGGTTTTTCACATAAAGCATCCACCAGTGTTCCGTCAGAGCCAAAAGTTTTAAATATATAGAAATTATCATTCGTCTGACCCACATTCAAAGATCAGAGAAAATCAAACAAAGAAATACCTTGAAACAAAGAACTGAATTAAGCTGAAGGCGCATCTTAATATATTTCCACAACATAGGTGTCTCACTATTAGTGTTTCACTGTGTAGTTTGATGATGATGATGACGATGATGACAATGTAGGTTTTCAATGGCAAAAAGTGAAAATATGCTTTTCAAATACTAACAACGTTATTGACGCAAATCAATTCTGGATAAAGGTGTTAATTCCTTGCATGTAATGGAATGCCAAGGAGTGAGACACTGTTATAGATACCATCGCGTTGTTTTTAACTGATAGTGAACAATTGCGAAGGTTAAAGGTGCACGGTTTTAATGGCTTGGCGCTGAATCCGCTTGACAGGATTAACATGCCAAATGAACAGCCTAGCACGAAACGGTTTCGAACTGATGCAGCTATTAATTTGAACCATTCCACCAACTAATAGGAAAAAAGAAGTTGTCTGTATTCAGAGATTTCAGGAAAAGAGCAGCAATATACTGGGAAATTCACAAGAGAGGAAGGAAGAGTAAAAGAGAAAGAAAAGCCTGACCCGATGCTTACGGCAAAGGGTCTATATGGGCGGATGAGGCCAATTAAATAACGTCCGTTATTTCCTGTCTCCTTGGCAATAAGAAGTTTCTCGAACGTTCTCAAAGAAAGCCGCAATCAAACAGGAACAAGTCAAGAATTAAATTGCCATATCGTAAGTTTTTTTTTTTTTTTTGCAATTTGACGAAACTTCTTTGATACTCGGATGATTTGTTTTTCCATAGTTTTGGTTACTGAGATTTGGCGTCGGAATACTTGAAAAAAAAAATAGTTAAATATGTTGTGCTACATCCCTCCAGAAATACGAAGATAAGTAGGCCGGCAATTATATATTCCTTTTGTAAAATAATTAAGAGTTGCATCAAACTCTGATGGGGAAAATGACGTCTTTGGAGAAAGGTTTCAAAAGAATCTTGGTGATAGCTTGAAAAGGCAGGCATGAAAATGATCCGCTAATTCACTTTTTGAGTAGTGATTCTGATATGTCACTAGTCTCTTTTTAGCAGCTAGTACGAAATTACAAGCTCAAAAACACACATCCCTCTTTAAGCGTTAGCTAGAAAGAAAATTAATAAATAAATGCTGATAATCCAGTGTTTCAACATCACTGACGTCATCGGATAGTATTTCTCCAGTTGAATTGCCCTGATTTCGCAACTTTGTAAGCGACAGTTAAAATAACTCATGGACACTCTGTTATCTGTTTTGGTTTAAAAAGGGAGCAGTATCCTATTAAAACAAATTATTGAACTCCACTATTGTAAATAATTTTTCGTCTACATGAACAGCTTCCTTCAGTGTATGTCTTTCCGAGCCTGAAGTCCAACTGTTAATTACGCGAATCTGAAGTTACATTTTCTCAAAACGTTAAAGTTTCTGACGAATTTTTAATCACAGTTTTCAGTCTTTATCAATTGTTCATGTGAAGCCAAGAACATTCGACGTACTGTAGTTTCGCAGTAGTTTCCGCCCATACCTAAAATTTGAGTGCTATCGTTCGACTTGAATCAAATCAGGGATGTAGTTGAGATAATGAAATCATGCCATCAAGTTCCGACTAGGTGGGAACTGAAAAGAAGGAATTTTTAGTAATAGCTTGTTCTCTGGCCAAAGATTTTGGTTACACTGATTTTGATGCGAAGTAACAAGATTAGTGGTAAAGAAGAGACTGATTACGAACAAATGACAATTTGTTCGTGAATTAGTCTGCCTTCATGTTCACAGTTGCCAGGATAGTGAACACGGAATACAGAAGTCGCCATGACAAATCAAGAGCTACTTGTTACCGTTTTAATGTTGCTCAACTCTGAAAAAAAATATATTCTGAAAACATCTAAAGGCGTCAGATGGTTTTGGAACTCGGTTCTTATTAGAATTCAAACAAGATCAATAAAGCTTACAACAGCAAGAGTCCTAGATAAAAGAACAAAATATGTTCGCAAGCGAATGAAGCGATAACAAGAAAACGTCTAAATTAAATATTAGGAAATATTCCAAAACAGCACTTTAATACGCTATACAAACTCTATCCAGATTAACACTAAACGTTCAGTTTAAAATACAAAAACACAAACCTGCATCCAAAGATATCAAAGACAGCAGCAATGCACTGGTAAATTGACAACGAGACAGGAATATTCAAGTGCTTGAAGACTGAAGATACAAGGAACGTCTGTACCGAAGGGCGGATGAATTCTTCTTAATAAAGAACGGTCTGTTTGACCTCAAAGCAAGCCTAAAATAATCAGAAGGCAGTTGTCAAGAATTAAATTGACATTTAGACAGTATCTCATTTTGGGGGGCGCGGCTCTTGTGCGGCAAACATCAGGAAGAAAGAAAGCAAAGCTTGTAATTACACCACAACCCTGAGGACTTTAGACCATAATAAATAGACATGGTAGCATCTGACATAGCTTTTTTGATACCAGGGATGTTGCTTTTCGATAGTTTTGGCTACTGAGATTTTGAACCAGAACACATGGAAAAAATACTCAAATGTACCATAGTAAAACGCTCAAGAAATTTAAAGATAGTAAATTTGACAGGCAATTACACTTTCCTTCTCTAAAATTATTTTACAACTGTGTAAAACTGACGGTTAAATTAGACATGCCAAACAAATGGAGCAATATGTTTTTCAACAAAATTTCCTTAGTTCAACTTTACTTTGGCTAATTTCCAAGAACTCTGTCAGTGAGTGTCTCTGCGGCGAGTTCTTCTGTCGAAGGCGAAGTCGTGACGATCTTATATTAGAGATTAAAGAGAGGTTTTTCACATAAAGCATCCACCAGTGTTCCGTCCGGGCCAAAAGTTTTAAATATATAGAAATTATCATTCGTCTGACCCACATTTAAAGATCAGAGAAAATCAAACAAAGAAATACGTTGAAACAAAGAATTACGCTGAAGGCGCATCTTAATATATTTCCACAACAAATGTGTCTCACTATTAGTGTTTCACTGTGTAGTTTGATGATGATGATGACGATGATGACAATGTAGGTTTTCAATGACAAAAAGCGAAAATATGCTTTTCAAATACTAACAACGTTATCGACGCAAATCAATTCTGGATGAAGGTGTCAATTCCTTGCATGTAATGGAATGCCAAGGAGTGAGACGCTGTTATAGATACCATCGCGTTGTTTTAAACTGATAGTGAACAATTGCGAAGGTTAAACGTGCAGGGTTTTAATGGCTTGGCGCTGAATAAGCTTGGCAGGATCAACATGCTAAATAAACAGCCAAGCACGAAATGGTTTAGAACTGCTACAACTATTAATTTGAAACATTCTAGCAACTAAAAAAAAAAAAAAAAAAGAAGTAGTTTGTATTCAGAGGTTTCAAAGAAAGGAAAGAGCAGCAATACACTGGGAAATTCACTAGAGAGGAAGGAAGAGTAAAAGGAGAAGGAAAAGCTTGACCCGATGCTTGAGACAAAGGGTCTATATGGGCGGATGAGGTCAGTTAAATAACGTCCGTTATTTCCTGTCTCCTTGGCAATAAGAACTGAGTTTCTGGAACGTTCTCAAAGAAAGCCGCAATCAAACAGGAACAAGTTGTTTAAAATTAAATTGCCACATCGTAAGTATGTTTTTTTTTTTTTTTTGCAATCTGACGAAACTTCTTTGATACTCGGATGATTTGTTTTTCGATAGTTTTGGTTATTAAGATTCGGCGGCGGAATACTTGAAAAACAAAAAAAAAAGTTAAATACGTTGTACTACACCCCTCCAGAAATACGAAGATAAGTAGGCCGGCAATAACACATTCCGTCTGTAAAATAATTAAGAGTTGCATCAAACTCTGATGGGGAAAATGACGTCTTTGCAGAAAGGTTTCAAAAGAATCTTAGTGATAGTTTGAAAAGGCAGGCATGAAAATTATCTAATTCAATTTCTGAGGGGTGATTCTGACATGTCACTTGTCTCTTTTTAGCAGCTAGTACGAGTTTACAAGTTCAAAAACACACATCCCTCTTCAAGCGTTCAAACTTCTTTGATACTCGGATGATTTGTTTTTCGATAGTTTTGGTTATTAAGATTCGGCGGCGGAATACTTGAAAAACAAAAAAAAAGTTAAATACGTTGTACTACACCCCTCCAGAAATACGAAGATAAGTAGGCCGGCAATAACACATTCCGTCTGTAGAATAATTAAGAGTTGCATCAAACTCTGATGGGGAAAATGACGTCTTTGCAGAAAGGTTTCAAAAGAATCTTAGTGATAGTTTGAAAAGGCAGGCATGAAAATTATCTAATTCAATTTCTGAGGGGTGATTCTGACATGTCACTTGTCTCTTTTTAGCAGCTAGTAGAGTTTACAAGTTCAAAAACACACATCCCTCTTCAAGCGTTAGCTAGAAAGAAAATAAATAAATAAACAAATGCTGATAACCCACTGTTTCAACATCACTGACTTCATCGGATAGTGTTTCTCCAGTTCAACTGCCATGATTCCGCAACTTTGTAAGCGACAGTTAAAATAACTCATGGACACTCTGTAATCTATTTTGGTTTAAAAAGGGAGCAGTATTCTATTAAAAAAGATTATTGACCTCAACTATTCTCAAGAATTTTGCGTCTACATGAAGAGCTTCTTTCAGTTTACGTCTTTCCGAGCCTGAAGTCCAACTGTTAATTACGCGAAACTGAATTATATTTTCTCAAAACGTTAAACTTTCTGACGAATTTTTAATCACATTTTCCAGTCTTTATCAATTGTTCATGAATACTGTGAAGCCAAGAACATTCGACGTACTGTAGTTTCGCAGTAGTTTCCGCCCATACTTTAAATTAGAGAGCTATCGTTCGACTTGAATCAAATCAGGGATGTAGCTGAGATAATGAAATCATGTCATCAAGTTCCGACTAGGTGGGAACTGAAAAGAATGAATTTTATGTAATAGCTTGTTCTCTGGCCAAAGATGTTGGTTACACTGATTTTGATGCGAAGCAACAAGATTAGTGGTAAAGAAGGAACTGATTACGAACAAATGACAATCGCTTTTTGAATTGGTCTGCCTTCATGTACACAGTTGCCTGGATAGTGAACACAGAATACAGAAGTCGCAATGACATATCAAGAGCTAATTGTTACTTTTAATGTTGCTCCACTCTGAAAAAAAATATATTCTGAAAACTTCTAAAAGCGTCAGATGGTTTTGGAACTCGGTTCTTATCAGAATTCAAACGAGATCAATAAAGCTTACAACAGCAAGAGTCCTAGATAAAAGAACAAAATATGTTCGCAAGCGAATGAAGCGATAACGGAAAACGTCCAAATTAAATATTAGGAAATATTCCAAAACAGCACTTATACGCTATACTTAAACTCTATCCAGATTACCATTAAACGTTCAGTTTAAAATACAAAAACACAAACCTGTTAACGACAGCAGCAATACACTGGTAAATTCACAACGAGACAGGAATATTCAAGTGCTTGAAGACTGAAGATAAGAGGAGCGTCTGTGCCGAAGGGCGGATGACTTCTTCTAATAACGGTCTGTTTAACCTCAGAGCAAGCCTAAAATAATCAGAAAGAAGTTGTCAAGAATTAAATTGACATTTAGATAGTATTTCATTTTTGAGGGCGCGGCGCCTCTGCGGCAAACATTACGGAGTAACAAAGCAAAGCTACTTTTTAAAAAATTAAATCACAGCCCTGAGGACTTTAGACCATAATAATTATAAATAGCAACAAGAGCGATTTAGTGACTTCATGTCATCTGACAAAGCTTTTTTGATACGGGGATGGTGTTTTACAATAGTTTTGGCTTCTAAGATTTTGAACTACAACAGATGGAAAAAATACCTAAATATACAATAATAACACCCTCAAGAAATACAAAGACGAATGGTCGGGTAATTGTACATTCGTTCTCTAAAATTATTTCGCAACTCAGTGTGTAAGAAGCTAGCAGATCAACTACATGGTAGAAATATATTACGATGCGCATTCAGCTTAATTCTTTGTTCTAAGGCATTTCTTCTAGTCTTCGAATGTGGGTCAGACGAAAGGTAATTTCTATATATTTAAAAACTTTGGCTCTGACGGAACACTGGTCAATGCTCTATCTGAAAATTCTTTCTTTAAGATCGTCGCGACTTCGCCTTCGACAGAACTACCCATAAAGACGCTCAACAGAGTTCTTGGAAATTAGCCAAAGTGAAGTTGAGCTCAATAAATTTTGTTCAAAAAACACTGTTCCATCTTAAACCAAAAACAGATGATAAAAGAATCGTATGCGTACAAACTTTGTTTGGTATGTCTGATTAAAGATCATGATGATTACAATGTAGGTTTGGGTGACAAAAAGTAAAAATATGCTTTTCAAATACTAACAACGCTATCGACGCAAAACAATTCTTGATAAAGGTATCAATTCCTCGCATGTAATGGAATGGCTTGGAGTCAGACGTCGTTATAGATCAGTGTTATCGCGTGGGTTGAAACTGATAGTCAACAATTGTCAAGGTTAAAAGGTGCACGTTTTGAGACGCTTTTAATTAATGGCTTGTCGCTGAATTTGCTTAAGAGGATCAACGTGCCAAACAGTCAAGCACGAAACGTTTTAGAACTGATACAGCTATTAATTTGAACCATTCTACCAACTACTGAAAAATGCCCGTGGAAAAACGACTGCCAGTTATATTGTTACTCTCGCATTAGCCTCTCTTTGGTTGGGACACACAATCTTTCCGGTGTGGTAAACAAAATATTAAGTTGGACAATTCAGCATCAGTAAGAAATCAGTATAATTTTATTTCACAGAACTATGATTCGTGATATGGCTTTTCAGATACTTTTAAACACAATTTTCCAGTACTTTATCAATTGCTTATGACTTAGAACCAAAATCCAAATTGATTTTGAACCCAAGCGCTTGGTTTTGCAGTTGTTTCCGTCCTTACCAGTCGGTTATGCTCAGTTGAAGAATCGAGCAGCATTCATTTACACCCATATACTACTTGCAAATCAGGCAAAGTTTTCATGAGTTTTCTAAATGATGGAAGTTATGCTAGTAGCTGAGAAAAAGAATTGATCTTTATACAATAGTTTCTTCTCTGGTCAAAGAGGCTGGCTGCACTGTACTGAATTCGATGAGTAACAAAACATAATTAACTATTGACGATCGGTGATGTAGAAGAGACTGATTACTAACTCTGTAACCAAGAAAACTATTTGCAAGTTTTATATCATGTCTGCAAAAAGCCCCAGCCCCTGAATGCATAATAAAAATGCCCCTACATCACATATTAATAAGTTGATTGGAGAAAGTCTCAACAGAAAATCTGAATTAGAACTTGGAAGACAGCTTCAAATTTATCAGACATGGAAATGATCGAGTTGACGCTTCAATACTGATATCTCTTCAAGTTTTAGCGCGAGTTTACGTACAAGTTTGAAAAGATGTCCTTCTTGAGGCGTAAGCTGGAAAGAAACTTAATCTCTACAAGCCAATGTTTTAACTACATCAGACAGTGTTTCTTTAGTTCAACTGCTGCTATGATGTCGCAACTTTGTGTAAAGTGGGAGTTTTAAAACGTTTCTCGTGTTAAACCAATTTTCCACATTAGATCAGTTGGGCACGTTCTCTGTGAACGTTTAACCTTCTCTCTAATTTTAATCACATTTTTCTAGTCTTTATCAATTGCCTATGAACACAAACCAAGAGTCAATCATAATCATGTTCAACATTCGACATACGTCGTTTTGCGGTAGTTTTCGCCATCCCCAAGAAATAGTCAGATTACCCCTTCACGTTTCTATCACTGGATGCGACTCGAATCCAATCACGGAAAGTTGTTGCAGAGATGAAATCATGCTATCAGGTTCACTTGGGAGAACAAAGAATGAATTCAGTGTAATAGCTTGTTCTCAGGCAAAAGATGTTGTTTACACTGATTTTGATGCGTAGGAGAAACTGATTGCGAACAAATGACAAACTGTTTGTCAATTGGTCTGCCTTCATGTACACAGTTGCTCGGGTAGTGAACGCGGAATACAGAAGTCGCTATGACATATCAAGAACTACTAGTTACTTTTAATGGTGCTCCACTCTGAAAGATATATTCTGAAAACTTTTAAAAGCGTGAGATGGTTTTGGAACTCGGTTCTTATCAGAATTCAAACAAGATTAATAAAGGCAAGAGTCCTAGATAAAAGAACAAAATATGTTCCCAAGAGATACAGACGAACTCGTGGTTTGATGATCCAAATATTCCAAAACAGCACTAATACGCTATACTTAAACTCTATCCAGATTAGCACAAAACGTTCAGTTTTAAATACAAAAACACAAACCTGCATCCACAGATATCAAAGACAGCAGCGATACACTGGTAAATTCACAGCGAGACAGGAATATTCAAGTGCTTGAAGACTGAAGATAAGAGGAGCGTCTGTACCGAAGGGCGGATGACTTCGCCTAATAAAGAACGGTCTGTTTAACCTCAGAGCAAGCCTAAAATAATCAGAAAGAAGTTGTCAAGAATTAAATGACATTTAGACAGTGTCTCATTTTGGGGGCGTGGATCTTGAACGGAAACCATCACAGAACAACCAAGCTCAGCAGCCATGAGGACTTTAGACCATAATAAATATACACAGCAACAAGAGTGAGTTAATGACTTCATTTGATCTGACTAGGCGTTTTTATACGGGAATACTGTTGTTCAACAGTTTCGGCTACTGAGATTTTGAACCGGAACAGGTGGAAAAAAATACTCAAATATACAATAAAACTCCCCTCGAGAAGGATGAACATAATTAAAATTGGACAGGCAATTCAACATTCCTTCTCTAGAATTATTTTACAACTGTGTATTAACTAGGTAATGGTTTAATTAGACGCGCTAAAACAAAGTTTGTACGCCTTAGATTGGTCTTTCATCTCTTTATGGTTTAAGATGGAGCAGTATGTTTTCGAACTAAATTTTTTGAGCCTAACTTCACTTTGGCCAATTTCCAATTTATGGGTACTTCCGTCGAAGACGAAGTCGGGACGATCTTGCATATATTAGAGATTAAAGAGAGGTTTTTCAGATAAAGTATCGACCAGTGTTCCGTCAAAGCTAAAAGTTTTGGATATATAGAAATTATCATTCGTCTGACTTATATTCAAAGATCAGAGAAAATCAAACAAAGAAATACCTTGAAACAAAGAATTAAGCTGAAGGCGCATCGTAATATATTTCTACCATGTACTTGCTGAGCATGATAATTACAATGTAGGTTTGGATGACAAAAAGTAAAAATATGCTTTTCAAATACTAACAACGCTATCGACGCAAAACAATTCTTGATAAAGGTGTCAATTCCTTGCATGTAATGGAATGTCGTGGAGTCAGACGCTGTCATAGATCAGTGCCATCGCGTGGCTTAAAACTGATAGTCAACAATTGCGAAGGTTAAAGGTGCGCGTTTTTAATGGCTTGGCGCTGAATCCACTTGACGGGATCAACATGCCTAATAAACAGTCAAGCACGAAACGGCTTAGAACTGATACAGCTTTCAAATTGAACCATTCTACCAACTACTTGAGAAAGCAAAGAAAAACGACTGCCAGTTATAATGTTACTCCCGCTGATGAGCCTCTCTTTGGGCGAGTTACTCAATCGCTTTCCTTTCCAAAGAAGGCCTGAGCAGCAGGCTCCACAGCGATAGGAATCATTTAGCTTTGTTTTCATCAATTATAACTCATTTAGTAGTTGTTCTGTGAAATGGGTAATTCAGCCGGTGTGGTAAACAAAATATTAAGTTGGACAATTCAACATCGGTAATAAATATACTATCATTTTACAGAATTGTGATTCGTGACTTGGTTAGCTTTCCAGGTTCTTTTAAACACAATTTCCCAGTACTTTAACAATTGCTCATGACTTAGAACTAAGATTGACATTGATTTTGAACCCAGGCGCTTGGTTTTGCAGTGATTTCCGCCCTTAGCAGTCGCTTCTGCTCAGTTAAGGAATCAGCAGCGTTCATTTACACTCATCACATACTACCCGCAATTAAAATCAGGCAAAGTTTTCATGCGTTTTCTCAATGATGGAAGTCATGCTAGTCAGCTGAGAAAAAGAACTGATCTTAATGTACAATAGAGAAAACATAGATCACAAGCTTACAACAGCTTCCTTTCTTTCGTAGAAGAGTTGTGTTTATAGCGAAAGCCAAACACAGCCAATGTCATAACACAAGAATGCTTGATAAAAGAGCTAACCGAACGAGTATTGCCAGTAAGATAATGTTGCCGAGGGGTTATTGGGAAACTTCTCGAGGCAATAAACACGTTTTATCGTTTAGATAATTTCCGCTTACCCAACGTCACGGTGAAACAAAGCAAATCTATTAAAACCACATTCTCAACTGAGGATTCAGTATAAACCATGATAATAACAGTGACAGATCTAAGGGAAGGGTCCGGGGCCCCGGGCCCCCTATGTTTATGTGTAAAACTCAAATCGCAGAAGGAAGAAAAGCCGGCAAGGCAAGCAGTCCCTTGCCCCCTTAGCTTAAGGTCTAGATCCGCCATTGAATAGTACATAACAACAAGGACGAGGTATTGACTTCATGCATGCTATCTGACAAAATGTTTGAGAAGCAGATCTTGTTTCTCAATAGTTTTGGCTGCCGAGATTTGGGACGGGAACACATGGAAATAATAGTTAATGAGCCACGCTAGAAAGGCAAAAGTAAATCAACAGAACGGAAGATAGTTTCAAAATTTATCAGACATGAAAATGGATGGAGTTGAAGCTTGAATACTGATTATCTCTTTTTAGCAGCTAGCGGTAGTTTACAAGTTTGAAAACATATGTCCTTCTACAAGCGTAAGCTGGAAAAGAAAGCTAAGAAATATATTTTCGCAAGCTAATGTTTTAACATTATTGACTTCATCAGACAGTGTTTCTTTAGTTCAACTGCTGCTATTCGTGTAAAGTGGCAGTTTTCAAACATTTCTCGTGCTAAACCAAGGTCAGTTGGGCGCGTTCTCTGTTTGGTTTTAAATGGAGCAGTATAAAATTCTTGAGCTCGACTTCACTTTGGCTGATACTCGAGAACTCTGTTGTCCCTTTTTGTTTTCCGCTTCAGTTGATGTGTTACCGAGGCGATGCCTTAGTTATGTCTAACTGTTGCATAAGACTGAAATCAAATTTTATTCAAACGTTTAACTTTCTCAGTCTAATTTTAACCACAGTTTTCTAGTCTTTATCAGTTGCCTATGAACACAAACCAAGATGAGACTCGGATCAAATCACGGAAAGTTAGATGAATCATGCCATCAGGTTCACTTGGTGGCAATAAGATTAAATTCTGTGTAATAGCTTGTTCTCTAGTCAAAGATGTTGGTTACACTGATTTTGATGCGAGGTAACAAGATTAGTGGTAAAGGAAAATCTGATTACGAACAAATGACAAACTGTTTATGGATTTGTCTGCCTTCATGTGCAGTTCCTCTACTCGTGATCGCCGTACATAGAAGACGCTAGATTACATATCAAAAGCTAAAGGTTGATGTTGAAGAATATATTCTGAGAACTTTTAAAAGCTAAAAATGACTTTGGAACTCGGTTCTCGGAAACATTCAAAAACGATTCAGTGATAAAGCTTACAACAGCTTCCTTGACTCCGTTTATAGGATGGGCAAACACAGCCAATGTCATGTCCCAAACGACAACGCCACAACAAAAACGTAATTTCTATCTAGATTAGCCATTAGCGTTTGTAAAAGGAGAAACAAACCTGCATTCACAGATGTCAAGAAAAGAAGACAGCAATACACTGGCAAATTCACAGTGAGAGAGCAATTCGAATCTGTGGAGACAAGACGCTGGGATGACACTACTTCTTTAGAATAGTCTGTTGGTTCTCGAATGTTCTGAAAAGCCGCATATTTAACAGGAACCAGTTGTCAAGAATAAATTGACGTTATGTCAGTACAGTGAACTCTCGCGCATCTTGCGGACGATAGAGTTTCGACAGATGCGTAACGCGATATTAAAGGCCAAGTTTTCTCACCTACAATGTGCTTAAAAATACGAGATTGATTTCCGGTGCAATTGCACGGTGAATTAAGATGGAAATACGTTAAAATAAGACTCCTCTGTTCCCTGCGATTACGTGTTGCGAGATTTCTTGTAGATATTTTTGTTTTTGTAACAACCCCCACCGTCCCCCCACCATCCCCCGACCATCCCCCGCCCAGCCCCGGCAAAGACCATCTCCTGAGCCAGCGAGTCAAAAATTAGCGGCTCAACCAATAAGAGCATCGTAAACAAAGATGGCGGATTGAGCTTCGATGTTTGGGAACTTTTAACTTTAGGTGCGTGGTTTGAGCAACAAAGCTTGAAACTAAATATCTCATCTCCGAAGAAACCAGATGTCATCAACAGGAACTATTATATCTGAGTGCACAGTGGTGTATAATATTCTAAATCAGGTAAGAAATTCAATTCTGATCTGGGTGTTGTTAGTGTACAGTATCGGGCCCAGTTCTCGGCCACAAAAAACGTAAACTTGTATTTCGCACCTTGGAATAGCCGTAAGGACTTAAAATTTCATGCACAACTAGTTTCAGCATTCAGTTTACACATGTAGAGCTATCGACTACTCAACGCTGTTTTCTCCCGAGTAATAACGAAAATGGAGGCTTCGTTCGTGGGCCCAGTTATCGGCCAGCGGGTCCAGTTCTCGGCCACAAAAGAGTGCGGGCGATTCCTCAGAATAAACAACGCTCTATTACCATTTTTTGTTGTTAAATCACTTGTAAGGCTTGTGTTTTGATATTTCGATCACAAATTATCCTTAAAGAGCTTTGTTTCATGTTAGAAATGGAAGCTTTTTGCACACCTAGTTTTTTCTCTTAAGTGCAGTCAAGCGAGGCTAAAAAAGAGTTGGGTATTTAAAACGGGGTTA
The DNA here is from genome assembly GCF_964199315.1 of Orbicella franksi. Classification (NCBI taxonomy): domain Eukaryota; kingdom Metazoa; phylum Cnidaria; class Anthozoa; order Scleractinia; family Merulinidae; genus Orbicella; species Orbicella franksi. Next base: position 25,132,157 of record NC_138156.1, read on the forward strand.
AGTCAGAGCTCATAGTTTTCAACATGCCACCCCATTACAGCTTTATTTTTACAACTGACTTGACACGAATACACCACACAAAACTATGAGCGCTTTTAGTGTTGAAGGCGAGCAGGGTGGCCGAAAATAGGCAAATGTGCAAAAGTACTAAGGAAGTATTGAGGAGTGAATTTAGGTCAAAGAATTAAACAGGCCAGGAAAAGTTTATATCGAACAGATAGCTTTATCACTCTACATCCTGTATGCCAAGAATTGGCTCATTTGGGCTTCCTAGACGGACAAAATATAAACTTGAAATAAACCATGCAATTTGAGAAGCCGTAAACAAACATGTTTTCGGGGAAACCAAATTCACCTACCTTTGTGTCACCTCGACGTGCTCACAGAAAAACTCGGCAGGACAAAACAAAACTCGGCAGAATGGAAGACAAGGAATCAAGCTACCTTTGGAAATAATTGCTTTTTATTCAGATTCATTTGTGGCGCGAAAAAGAAGCGCTGAACAAAAAGTGGCCGAGAACTGGGCCTGGCCGAGAACTGGGCCCGACACTATACGGTCTGATCTGCAGATGGCGAGATTAGTTCAAGCACTGGATATATGGAACGTTAATTGTAATTGTCGTCTGAGTTTCTTTACTGTAGTATGATATGGCCAACCCTACTGTCCGCCAACTGTTTATTTTGTAATGCACCAGTCAAAGTAAACCCCCCCCCCCAACCCAGGAATAGGCAGGGACTTGGACAAAAGGACTTGAAAAAATGAGCCAATGGCCTTACCCCCAGGGACGTATTTTCATTCCAATTTCCTTGCTTGTCCCCGCCTACCAATGAAAGTATATGCTGAGGCTCCAATTTTATTTGGTTCAAAATGTTTCAAACCGGCTTGGGATGGCAAGCAAGAACTAAGGACGAAATAAATTAAAAAGCAACAAGTTAGCTACTCATGTTTCTCTCCGCCATTTTGGTTGCGTTCTAGGCTGGTCCCAGTCTCTTTGCAACACACAGTTCTAGACTCAATTGCCTGTTTTGGAGACGCTGGGATGCCGAGGAAGCAATAGCCCATATTCACGATAGCCGCCATGATGGTTTTCATATTATAATGCAAATTAGCCACGTTGTCTGCCAGGGGGCAAACATTGAAATGGTTCCCATTTTTCTGAAAATTGGCTCACCTAAATGGTCAAGTATCTGCACCAAAATCATTTTTGGGAGCCAAGTTATGGAATAACGATTTTATTATTAATTTAAGTTTGCAAAAGTTTCTTGATAACTTGACTTATTAACTACGCAAGCCGTTTTCTTTTTATAGAGGTGCTGAAATTCTGTAAAAATTGGAATGTTTTCACCCCAATACTGAAACCAAAGCATGGATATGAAAAAAATTATCAGACATGATAAGACACCAGCTGAAATTTGCCGATTTTAGCTTGTTTGCCTCTTCAGAAATCACGTGCCTGATTTGCGTTATGATGTAAAAACAAACATGGTGGTTATCGTGAATAAGGCCTATTCTCTTCTAAGACCCTGCGTACCGGGGCATTTATTCCTTGTGGTATATATATTGCATTGCGCATCCCTACTGCGCATGACTTTTGTGTCATTAGCGCGTGCAAATGAGGGTGTGCACATACACAGCGCAAGAGATTTCCCTCATGACAGTGAAATAAATCGTTGCAAAATGAATTGTATGGTGACCTATATTTTTTATTGCATAAGTTTGGTGTACAAATTACCGTCTTAAAGTTAAAAAATTAAGAAAAAATTGTTCAGAAGGAAAAAAAGATGTAGCTAAAAGAGTACATGAAACTGATACTAGAGGATGCGAATTATGACCTTGAAAACAACGTTTCAAGGAATGTGTTAAGTCAGTGTCATTTAGAATTGTGTGATTTTGCCATAAATTATATATTTCATTGTTCCATCTGCCCGATATTCTGTACCTATCAAGATTTTTTCAAGCATTGCTTTAATAACCGTTGCTTCCAGCTACTGCAAAATGTAGCTTGAACTGATGAAATAGCGCGTGTGATTAGGCATAAATTGGGCAAGATCGGCCCATCACATCTCTTTAGTGAGAAAGGTGACCTATCGTTTTTATTGGATTTTTCAATACAGTGCCTGGTGGAGAACATTTAGGGGGAGTTTAAAACAAATTGTTCGCCAACTTTCAAGACTTTGGTGCAGACCCTGCAGGTATACAACTTTGTTGAGTACCTCCCTCCCAAGGCACAAAATAAGTTATCCTAGCTGGTTGATTGGGTTTTGCAGATACAAGACAAAGGCATGACTATAATGAAAGCCATATTATAACAGCAAAATTTGCCTCAAGGGTTAGTTAAATAAAGCCTATGGCAGAATCTATAAGCCTGCAAAAAAGGAATTTGACCAATATTTCCCCAATACAGACCTCATGCTAGCTCAATGACATATATACATGTATAATATGGTCAAACCCATATTAAGAAGCCACCTATATAGCCACTCCTATTAGGTGGCCAGTAACCAAAGTCCCAAGGAGGCTAGGCTTTTCTGTTGTTTTTATAACCTCTGTTAAACGGGCACTATCCATTTTCCGGAGCTTGAGTGTGGCTGTTAAATAGCTAGGGGTTGAACCGTAATTATAGTGTTATCATTTCTAGTTCGTGCAATCTTTATTACAGTTACCAGAGGTCTTTTTGCAATTGTTGTGGCACAATGAAATTGTCAGACCAGAAGTCTTTGTTCATCATTATTATTATTATTATCATCATCATTATTATTATTATTGTTATTATTATTATTTATCACAATTTTTTATCAATTATTAGTAATTGTGATGTCACAGTGAAATAACAGTCTGCTGTTGGTAATTAATGGTGCAGAAAAGTACAGTGGAAACCCTCATAAGTGGACACCCTGGTGATATAAACAAGCTCTCCATGACTAGATCTAGCTGCTTATGAGAATAGTTCTCATAAGCACCCGCTAGAGTGGTAAAGGAAAGATGGCTGCCTACAGGAGCTTGCCCAGCTTACAATAAACATTAAGAATGCAACAATAGCATCAAATTATTTTTTGTTTTGTTTTTTGTCTTGTACAATGCTGCAATAAATATTATGGCGATAACTTGTGTACACAGGACTGTATACGTTTTTAAAATTAGTACCAGGACTGGATTTTGGTGTAAATACTAAAAGTGCAATCAGGGATGGACATCAGAATTAAAATTTGTGCTTGACACTAACTCTTGTTAACGTTAGAAACAACATTAATAAAACTTAGAAGACGTTTCGATCAAACAACTTCGGTCTTCATCAGTTTTTTAAAAAGCCAACTGAGTGACAGCTTTCTAATGGTTCACAGATCTGCTCGCGCTACGCTAGCAAAAAATCATAACGAATGACTGCTGCGCGTGATTATGCGAGGGATTTGTAAACGTCCAGGACAGCGATATGTTTGTTTCCCGCATTGTTGTCTCTCTGCGAATACCCAGCCTCGAGAAGAAGTCTCTCATAAAAATTATGAGCCTTGTCTACAATTGTTGCATGGTCGAAGTCTATACTATGGAAAAATTGGTTCGTGTGTTGCACAACTTTGGAATTGTTGTCTCCAACCTGAACTGCCTGTTTATTTTCTTTTAACCTTGTTTCCAAGGCTCTGTCAGTCTGTCCATAGTACATGAAGTTGTAATCAACATAGCTGACCTTGTAAACAACACCTCTGCACTGCAAGGCAGAAGGTTTTTCCTTTGGTCTCGGGAAACACGTGCGCAAAACATTGAAAGGTTTGTAACCCACTTTAACACCATTGTATGAGGTCATCATATTTATAAATCTGCGTGGACTCCAACTTTGGGAGAGAAACTTAACTGCCACGAGGATGATCGCAAGGAAGCCAAACAACATGATGAATATGCAATTGGGACATATTTGGAAGCTGATGCTGGCAGTGAGCTTGTAGGACCTGTGCCAATGGAACTGTCTTATCTTTTCTATACATTTCTGAGAACTTACGACAATAATGAGGTTTCTGTTAAAGTAACAGGGTCAAGAAGGCATGAGAACAGACTTGTTGTGTGAGGAACAATCAAAGTGCGGACACCAAGCAGGGAGGGCTATTGCCACAAAGTTTGAGCGGAAGATTTTGAGGCTGAAAGAACTTTGCGCCCACATGGACATTTCAGTTGAAACTTTGAGAAAAATTCCAATGTTGTCATAAAATTTTCAGACAATGCAAGTAGAGATTGTAAGCCATTAAAGAAATACCGTAATAATCAATACACATATTCCTCTTGTGCACTTTATTATTTTTTTTTTTGAGGAGGGGGGGGGGTGGGTGCTTATTCGAGATTGGGCGTTCAAAAAGTACTTTTTGGGGGTGGGTGCTTATTGGAGGCTGGATGCTTATTAACTTTTTCCACCTTCAGGGTGGGTGCTTATTCGAGGTGGACACTTATTCGAGGTTGGGCGCTTAATCAAATAATACGGTATTTTTAATTTGTTAAATATTTATTAAATGTATTAATGAACTGCATACATGTCTTAATGCAGTTGCTGAGACTTTGATAGTTCATCAGCACAGAATCAACTAGTTGATGATTTTCATTATTCTCTGATGATCTGTGTTGTTTTTGTGCCATCCAGATGCTCTATAAAAGGACCATGGTGCAGCTTGGCCTGTCAGTGATGCCACAATGCACTGCATGATGTCCAGTCAAGTGGAAGGGCTAAAGAGCTTCTTGCACAGGTCTGTGTGATGTAATGCCTTTTTGGTAAATGGCTAGGACAATTGCAGAACAGACAGATACATGTACCAGTAATATTATAACTTATTATATGGCTAGCTCCATGAGTGGGCAAGATGAACCAAATCCTATGCTGTGATTGGCTACCCAACCGGACAAGACGGCGCTATCGTCCCGCTTGGGATTACCCAACATGTCCTGCAAGAAAAATTCTCTCTAAAACCATATAATAAATCCTATATCAAGTCTGCAAATAACAGTCGGTCAACAGACAATTGTCCGGTAAATTTGAGGTTTTGACAGGTAAAAGTTTAGCCTGGTTGGACATTCTGACTGGGCATTTCTGCTAAACGAAAAATATATTATTTTATTATACTGCCAAACAATACATGTACTAGGCAAAAAAGCTTTGTTATCAGTTTTGTTTTTATTCCATTTCTGAGAATACATCTCTGCTTATTATGTTAAAACTATTTTCAATCATTGATCCCGAGAAGTAGGCAGGAGTGGACTATGACTGCATCGCATTTTAACTTGTATTTCGAGGGAAATTTGTGTATGAATCTAAAAATGTTTTGACACTCGGAAATCTGCATGCTCCATAAAGTCAAATCACCAACTCTTCGTGTTCATTGACATTTTTATAACTCTTTCAGAGCTGTAACTTAACTCTTCAGCCATTATTTGTACCTTTATAACCCAAATGGACCCACAAATTCTAGATCCTGGCCTACATTACAATGCGGCAATCTCGACCCGCACCTAGAAATAAAAAAAAATATATTGCAGCCGTCCAAATCGTAACTTGACTCTGAATTGTAATGCTAGGTGATACAGTTCTTTCACTCAAAAATCTTGTCCAGTTTTGATCAAATATGAATCACAAATAACCCAAAAATGTTTTGATAGCGCTCGAAGCTCAGTCAAAATCTCTTGAGTGTTTTAGGTCAGTTCCCAAAGTGACGTCACTAGTAGCCCGACCCAGATCCCACTTTGTGCAGTCCTGAGCATAGAAATTACATGTTCAAACGCCTGTAGAAACACAGGGATTTTATCAATCAAAATGATTTTTTCGCTGAAGTAATCAGAGAAACTAGTAGATTTTATTAAAGGAATAAAAATTTGGGAGCTTAGTGGCAGTTTAAGGATTTAAACTACGGGTGATTTTTGAAAATTCTCTCAAAATTGCATGAACCTTTAGGCAGGAGCAATTTGAAAGTCCTTAATTATTGCTTGAGCTTTCATACCATAACTCATTTATTACATTTATATGACTGAGAAAGGTACAAAAGCTTTCTTGTTAATTTGCACTGCAGTGCAAATTCAAAATTAACAGTTAATTGGCCTTCTCTCAGCCAATCACAATGAAATAATTTTCTCGGTCATATTATGTGTACGGTAAAGGTCAAAACCTTATGCATGGGCCACTTGTGAAAGCCTTTCATAGCCTCTGTTCGCTAACATAAATTTTAAGCCAAATGTATTTTTTCTTTAGACATGCTCATGGTTGTAACCATTTTAATGATGTATTCTTTGGGAAAAGGTCAAGCAGCTCTTTCCAAAGGACACAGAAATCACTTATGCAGTTGTATTTGAAACATACTAGCAAAAGTATGGCTTGGTGACATAACAAGACAAGTTCACGAGGCTTGCTCAACACAACAACTTTATTCTCTAAGCATCTTGGGTAATACAACAGCTTAACACAACTTCCGGTTACGAATATATTACAGTATTAAAGAAACTGCATGAGATACTCTCTGCTAGAGGAAAAAGGTGAGTGAAAGAGATACTCAAAGGAATGAATGCTACATGTATATAGATAGGAACTAAGGCTCAACAAGTAATGTGCTCAGCACATCAAGGTGTTAAAACACTGCGTCAAGTGTTTGATATATTTTAAAGTTCTTAATTGAAAATAAAACTAAGGAGAAACAAGATCAATAAAATTGTAAAAATTAGCAGGGAGGTACTTCCTATAATGGCTTATAAGGGGAGGCTCCACCCAAAACAGGGTACCTTTTTCAGGTTTCAGGTATATAAAAGGGTGGGGATATCACAAATTGAGGTGTATGAAAGGGTCTACAAATCATCATTTATTTGTTTTAAGGGACTTTTAATTAATACATTTCAAACAGATGCACCTTATGGCTGTATCATTTCATTTATTATGCACTACAGGAAAATGACAAGAAGACTTCCTTTTTCTGCAATCTATTCATAATATGGGCCAGAAGAAAGTAGATGAAAGGGGTACCTTTTCTGTCAAAATGGTACGGAAAAGACTAAGGGGCTGGACCTTGGAGCAGAGCCTTCCCATATAGGATTTTGTAGAGTACCTCCCCCCTGCCCCAGGGATCCAAACACAGCGATGATTGTGACTTTTACTGTTCAAACCTGATAAGTTATTTTCAAAAAGCCAAAGATTTTAAAGGAAAGTATGTAAGGCCAAACTGCGATTTGCAATAGGGGTGAGGAAAAACGGTAGGTTTGTTTTTCTGGAACAAAACTATTAATAGCTATCACTTTTTGGCTGATAGGCCCTTTTCCTGATCTGGGCAGAATACGACAGTAGTGTAGCGGCTCTCATAACCTGCTTTTGTTTGGTATTGTAAGCAGCTTCTATTGTTTTTAAGTCTAAGTCATTGTTTCAATTGTTTGGTCTTTTGTTTTTGGCTAGGGTAGCAAGCCAATCATATTATACGTTACGACAGCTGCTACATCACCTGAATACGAAATCAGCCATGCTGGAGCCTCAAGTTATTCAGTGGGGCATCCAACACTCTACAGTCAAGCTTGACTGCCTGCCGCTATGTAACTTAGGGGTTTTTATACATTGTTTATTTTATACTATGTGACCTAGTACATGTAAGTGCACAGGGCCTATTCTTGTATTCACTAAAAGGGGCATTTTGTTGTTGTGGTTTCTCAGGGCACAGACTGCACAGACCAGATTGAATTCCTTAAGCAGTTGAGAGTTATTTCCGACAATGCCAAGTTAGGTGGGTACACTTTTGTCACTAGTATTTAATTATTGTTTGAAGTGCCACTATAGTAAAGAGAGGAGATAAAAGTGGTGATCTCTAGGATAATTTTTAGTTTAGGATGTCTGCTATTGTGTAATAATAGAAATGATCATGATAGAATAGAATAGAAATGGGCATATTGTCAGTAATTTACTTTCATTTTTATCTGCACATACGTATTTTGAACAAGCTTTTAGCTCACTAGATGATATGAGGGGAAATATAAGTCCATTCTTTGGCATCTGGCCTATCAAAAGTCAAGTCTGGTAAAAATATGTAGCTATTAATACTGGACACGTGACAAGTGTCAAACAAGCGATATGTATATTGTTAGACAATATTCCATAGCTGAAAATTTTACCTTGCTTTGCTTGGAAGTTTACAGGTTGTGATGTTGATACAGTAAAAACCTGCATAATTATAAGAACTTACCTGTAGTGTTTTAAGAACCTACAGGCTGAAATTTGGCATTTAAATACCCAAAAATATAAGAGCCTGTTCAGTGTGGCAAAGAAAATATGTTCTTATACCAAAAATCACTCCAATTTTGATGGTCTAAATTCTGGGTTTTAATTGTGTGAGAAACTTCTGACAAAAAAGTTATTGTGTATATGTTTGCTTTGATTTACAATTTTTTTTTGATTTTCACTGATTATGTTTTCCATAAAGCTACAGTGCAGTATAGTCAATTTAAAATGTAAATATCTTATAATAAAATATAGGATTGTATTGATGTTCTTCTTGGACCTTGATTGTTTGATCATCTAAGCCATGCCGTTAACAAACACCCAGTTTTGTCCGTGTGAAATAAAAAAATAGACATATTCAAACTCTGAAAAAGTTAATAAGAACCTATTAAATACTTAATCAGGCTGAATTGTGAAAAACTACCTTAAAATAAAAGAACCTGTTCAGCCTGATCTCGAGAATTCTAGTTTCTTATAGCCGGGTTTTTATTGTATATTTATACAGAGAAATGAGATGTCAGTCACTCTAGGCTGATAAAGAGCTTACCAATAAAATTATTAAAGATAATGAGTTGCCCATTGCTGTGAAACTCGGATAACTGTGAGGACCAGATATATGTTTTATGGAATGTTGTTGTGTAGCAAAAAAAAAGCCACTTAGGCATCAGAAAACTACAATTTTATATCTCATAATTTTAACAGCTTTTAACAGCTTTTACCTTAAAATTTATATTTTACTTTTATCGGTGTAATGTATATAATTAAGTAATAAGTTTGTGGTTTTTAGGTTTACTCGTGTGTCTGGAACTTAATTGTGATTGGTCAGTACACGGTTGACCGGTCAAAATCAAATCCAAGTATTCACGATTTTTTGACTTGCACAGTAAAAATTGATATATTAAGGTGCAGTGCATAAGATTAAGTTGGAGTAAAATTCTTTATTGTAGGTGCTGGGATGACTGTGAAGCTTCTGTTTAATATCATCTCCTCCATCTTCGACTACAATCCGAACATGGCAACATGTATGAAATCAGAGATGTGGCAGGAGTAAGTAGGAAGTAGAGCCAGATAGACTAATAAATAAGGCTGTAACAATACGTCGAACTCTCGATGAATCGCAATATTAATGCTATGATAGCAATGGATCGATAGTGAATATGAAACATCGATAACAATTGCGATAGTGTAGCAAACTATCGATAGTTTCGACTTTTGTGTTTTGGGTCATTTGAATTGAAAATCATTGAATCTGTCCCAGATACACAACCAAACGTAATGAGCCGTATTTGATTTTCTGTTTTAGATAACACCATCTTGTGGCTAAAAATTGAAGTATTGGAACTATTGTTTTCAATCCATTTTATGTTTTTTTTTTCATGATTTGTTGAACATCTGTCATTAATTTATGATTGATGGCAGTGAAAAATGTAAGGCTTAGAACTTCAGAGTTTGCATATTAATGTTGAGTAATCCTGATTGAACTTGTTGTGAGTTGCAGATGTTTGAAGCAGATTGATGAACTGATAAATATTCTCATTGAAAATCAAGACACAGTGACTGTTGGAGAGAACATTTCTGAAGAGTCGGAGAACGTAGATGTAAGATTTGTGGACTCCTCTTTTTTTAGGAGGTATTTACACGATACCAGCATGACTTATATTCTGTTATGACATGAAAAAGTCATACCGTGTTTACATAATTAAGGCATCTTTATGGCAGTGTGAGTAAAAGGGATATCCCAGTAGAACAGTTATGCAATGTTTACATGAGACATGAGTAAATTTTCATATTGGAATGAAAATGTCACTCCAGTCCGACAGGAATCGGGGTGAAATCACACAGGTATGATTCACTCTGGTATGACAGTTTGTGTTGGTATCATGTAAATAAATACTGAACCACAAGAGGGACATGGAATGAACTTGTACCGATATGAAAGTCGCCCAGGTATAATGTAGACACACCCTTATGAGTGGTTGGGTTTGTACACAACCACTTTCTTTGAAACTTAAGCAGCATAAAACAGTTGATCCTACATGTAATAGACACAAGTTTAAAGTCTCTTTTAGGAATATTGTGCTGGCTGATTGTTGAAATTTGTCTTTCTTAAATTTCCTTATCATATTGCCAAAAAATTAACAATTGCATTGCTAAATGGAGGTTGTGTCCCTGAGACACCCAGGAGCTTCCACTGTTGGCAGCCAGCTCCTAGATGAAGACCGCTCCCATGGCTGACAAATCCTGGCAACTGAGTCCCCACGCGGAAGGGGAGACAGGCACCCGTCACACTGAATCAATAGTGGAAAGAGGGAGGGAAGGGAGGGGAAATGCTTAAAGACATGCTCCCAAGCAAAACAGTGCTCACTTAAAACGCTATCACTGAGAAAGCTACCAACCCATGTCCCAGTCAGGAGCACATAGAGTCCTGGTGCATGCGCATATCAAAACACTGCTGACAACTATGTGAACACAGATGCTCTTTGTTTTTAACTCTGTTGAATTACATTAACTGCATTTAATGCCATCAATAAATTGGATAAAAATATTTTTAAAGAAGTTTCTTGACGTTTACTTGATAGAGATGTTCTCATAACCTCATGTAGTCTTTTTAAGCGTATCTTTAATGTGTGATGATTCCTTTAGCATTTGGATCAACCCTTGAAAGTACGTGGCTGTCCCCTGATTACTGTGGAGCGTATGGATGATGAATTCACCAAAATGCTTCAAGGATGTGACTGCCATTCCACTGAATATGTGACAAGGTATCTAACTAATTATCCTCCAATATTCAGAGTCAACAGCATCCATAATTTTTATTTTCGTTTGAGAAACTTGATTTTGAGAGTTTTGACCACCTTGGGAAGGTATTTTGAGATTTACACTTGGGGTAGTTGGGGTCAAGCACGGTTGTGACAAAATGTTCTCGTTGGTGGTTTTGTTGATGTAGGTAGCTGATTTTCCTTTTTTTCTGAAAAATCACAAAGATCAGGGTTGCCACAGCTAGGTCAGGAAATGGTCAGGGAAATAATTCTTCAAGGTCAGGGAAAAGTCAGGGAATTTTATTTTGAGTCAAGGAAAATGAAAATTTTGAAGAAAAGTGAGGGAAAATTGAAATAATTTCACACAGTTGTTTTAATACCTTTGAAGGCTAGAGGAAACATTTGGGGTCGTTGTAATCTCAGCAATATTTTTTGTTTATGAAGAAGGAAAATTTGTTGCAAACTTATCAGTCCTAATGAACGAGTAGAAAGGATGGCTGTGAGTTGAGGCCAGAAGCCACTATCAATTTACATGTGACATTTTGTATTTATTTGGTGAGGGAAATGATTTGATTTTTATCAGGGAAAAGTCAGGGAATTTTTAAAAGTGATGTCTATGATAACCATGAAAATAGCCCAACGGCTTACCTGGCTGAGATTGTGAAGTAGTTAGTAATTTTTGCTGGTTGACAATCCTGCAATAAGCATTATTTTTGCTTTCTTTTATTTAGACTGAGGGATGAAGAAATAGTTTGTGAATTCATTACAAAGTTACAAAGCTACCTGGAAGTAAATGGGTCACGATCAGAAATCTGCAGAGTTTACTTGCGCCACATTGAGCATCTTTACTACAAGGTTTGTATCGTAAACTTTAAGGAATTCCTAAATGTTTTGATGGGAGGTGTAGTGGCCTAATGATAAGTGGGCTGGACTGCAGGGCTGGGTTGTTCAAAGCCCGAATAAGCTAACCTAGGATTAGCGAGAATCTTGATTTGAGTTTTGTAACTTTTTGGTGGGGTTTTCTGTTTATACTGTTTGTCCTTCAGTTTTGAGCTTGACTTAAACCTCAAACTACACAAAACGTAAGCAGTAAAAAACAGTTTTATGCAAGAAAAATGAATACTTCGGTTAACTTTTAATCCTGGGTTGGCATTAAGGTGGCTCTAAACAGTTTCCAGCAGTTAGATTTAGAATGGGTCATTCTAACCACTCTTTATCACTGAATGCTACAATCCTGGTATCAAAAAACTGCTCAATTATTGGTTAACACATTGTTATCATTTCCGGGACACAATAGGTTATAATAGCAACAGTGTGACCTGCTAAAAACACCCTTAATTGATGCTTTAAGGGCTTATAATTCAAAAACGGCACGGTGAAATTTTTTTATATTATTAAATTCTAATAAGCACGATAAGACGCAACTTTTGGCAAAGTTTTAAAAATATCTGTACATGGGGTTCAGAGCCACCTTAAATTTTTAAAACTTTAAGGGGGCTCTGAACCCTATGTACAGAATTTTTTTAAACTTTGCTAAAAGTTGCATCTTATCGTGCTTATTAAAATTTGCTGATATAAAATAATTTCACTGTGCCGTTTTTGATCTGGTTCTTGCGCAAGACATCTTGTTCTCTTGGGGCCTGTGTTCACCGTACAAGGTGGGTGGGGAACCCTTTACCATCTAGGGGGACATAGAAATACCTCTAGCTTTGCTTTAAGACAATTTTGACCTGATGGGTTCAAAGTCTTGCATGCAGACTTTACCCTTTACGTACATTTGATTTGATACTATATCTAGAGCAGTTTTCAATTGAAGGGATGCGTGGAATTAAGCTCTAAGTGACTTCTGGAAAATTTTGAGGCAACCAGGATTGAAATAACTACCAGCAATTTTCATAGTTTACTATGGCTTTGCCTAAAAGGAACTATCTACTAATAAATTATCATTACAAGTTCTTTTTAGACAGTGATGAAGACAAGAGTACCAACCATGGCTTGGAGGTATTTCAATGCTGGTTACCTCAAAGTTTTCCAAAACTCACGCAGGGCTTTATTCCATTTACCCCTTCAATTGAGTTTCAGAAAACCAAAACCAGAGAAATTACTGCAGCCAACCACAGATTAAGAGCACAGACAATTCAATGGACCAATCAAAACTCAAAGTAAATACACGTAGCTTGACGCATAGTGGGATGAAAAAGTTGCTTGAGTTTAAGCCAATTATGTGGTGTAGTAATGCAAAGCCAATAATTATTAATATATGACACTCAAGCAAATACTGCCGGGCTCCTGACTGGCCATATGATAAGTACCTGGGATGAAAAGTACATGTACTTGCGAAGTGCTTTACATAGAATAAATTATGACTGTCATTCTGTTTCTAGATTGATGCTGAGCTTATAAATGATGAAGAAAACAAGGAAACTGGTTAGTACCATGTGAAAGTTATCCTTGGGTACTTTTCTGTTGTTGTTGTTTTTTTTGGAGGGGGGCGGGGGTTGTGTGTGGATTGTGAGTTGCAGTGTGTTTTGTGAAATCATTTCAAGGGTTTACTTTGCAGGCACATCTGAAGAAATTTTTAGTTCACAAATAAATGTATCAAAGGAAAGGAAAGGTGCAAAATATTGTAATGCTTGCTGTCAATGACTATCAGGGCTGTGCTCCAGAAATGCCTGGGTGCCACAGGTTACTAACTTTACCTCAGGGTGACTGGAAAAACTTACATTTGTCATATACTGTAAGCGTAAGTGCTGGGCACCTAGAGTTCATGGTTAGCAACCTCAATTGGGCCCCTCGTAATTTTTCCTAGACCAGCGCCATGGACTATAGTGAAGGGGGGACCAACTTTAAGTTTTTGGAGCTAAACTTATCACAGGGTTCATACGGGTCCTGGAAAACCTGGAAAGTCCTGGAATTTTATTGTGGCATTTTCCAGGACTGGAAAGTCCTGGAAAAGGACTCTTGGTCCTGGAAAGTTCTGGAAATCTGTTAAACTCAAGTAAAAAAATATGAGATGTATGGCAGACAGTAAGGAGAATTAACATTAAGATAATGGGAGTGAAAGGGTTAATGTGAATTTTAGAGTCGTGGAAAAATCAATCTGAGTTCTGAAAAACTCCTGGAAAACTCCTGGAAATTTGTTTCTGAAAAAGGGTACAAACCCTGTTATCATAGTACATCAATGTACTCAGTAATTAATTTGGTCCTTATTTATGCAGAAGCAGATAAGGACTCAACAGAGGGTGAGAAAACAGAAACGGAACAACCAGCTGAAAAACAAAAGAAAGAAGGACCCAGTTCATCCGAGAAGGTAGATAAGATGTGCAAGTTCATCTACTCACGCGACACTTCCGACCGTATCCGAACTAGAGCCATGCTCTGTCATGTGTATCACCATGCTCTACATGATCGCTGGTTCGAGGCTCGTGATCTGATGCTCATGTCACATTTACAGGAGACCATCCAACATTCTGACATTCCAACGCAGGTTTGTGTAACAACATTTTGGCTACCCTTTGATTGATATTGGACTACTTTTGAAATAAATAATAATATTTAGAGAGGAAGCCTTATCAGTCCAAGCTGGGTTTCATGCAGATGATCCTCTATCCTTATTGAACTGGAAATTGGAAATGTTGAGAGTGGGAGAACCAGGAGAAAATCCCTCGGAGCAAGCATATGACAGTGGGCCGGAATTGAACCTGGGCCACATTGGTGGGAGGGGAGCACTCTCACCACTACGCCAACCCTGATCCCCATTTCAAATGGGCAATCAAAATGGAAGAACCATTGGAAGTAGCATTGTCAAATGCCACACTAACCTGAAAAATGGCATCTCTGTCTCCAAAAGGTCTTGCAATTTAGCTTAGAAACCATTGACAATTTGCCAAAAAATTGTCATAAATTAATCAAAAGGCATAATTAAGTGACACTGGTACAGTGTATATTTTAATTTGCAGCTTACTTGAACTAGAAACTTATATCTCATTGCATCCATATGTTTTCCACAAGCTTAGTATTTGTGGTTACTGAGCTGAGTTTTACACATGTGGTAGATAAAGCAGTAGAAGAAGTGATATCAGACTAGTCTTGTGTTAAGACTATCTGGTGTTCACACTGCCGCATGTTTCATGAGAGTTGGCCACGGTCAATATTTTTGTCTTTAGCCTTAGTAAATGAAACATACAATGTAGAATTTCTTGCCCAGTATTGTAATAAAAGCAACTCATACAGTCATTTATTTGGTTGCTTTTCTCTTTCATTGTTGTTCTTAGGATTTTTTTGCAGTAAATATATTTTATTCTCTTTCTCTCATTTTCTGTATTTGTTTTGTTCATTATTAATTACCATACTCTTAAAGATACCTGCATTTATTAGCTAATTTAGCATTTAAAATTTTAGGAAAATTTAGGAGCTCTTCTCTTTTGTCAGAAGTTTGAAATGTTATATGAATTCCATATATTTTTAATTTGTTAATTTATTAATACATTTCTTAATGCCGTTGCTGAGAATTTGATACATGTAGTTCATCAATACAAAATCAACTATTTGACGACTGTCTTCATTCTCTGATGATCTGTGTTGTTTTTGCGCCATTCAGATTCTCTACAACAGGATCATGGTACAACTTGGCCTGTGTGCCTTCAGGCATGGCATGATCAAGGATGCCCACAATGCACTGCATGATGTCCAGTCAAGTGGAAGAGCTAAAGAGCTTCTTGCGCAGGTCTGTGTGATATAATGCCTGTTTAGTAAATGGCCACAACAATTGGTGAACAAACAGATACCAGTAATATTATGAGTTATTATATGGCTACATGTAGCTCTATGAGTGGACAAGATGAACCAAATTCTGTGCTTTGATTGGTTACCCAAGTGGGCAAGATGGGGCTATCTTGCCCAACGGGGACTACCTGCCGTGTCCTGCAAGAAAATTTCCCTGAAAGCCATACAATAAATCCTTTATTGCCTAAGCTTGTTCGATCAAGCTGGCTGGATATTGGCCTTGTTCTGTTTTTGCAAGTTTATGACCCTCACTCTGTCTCAGGCCATAAAGACACGAAATAAGAACTTGGCCAATATCCAGCCATCTTGACTTCACGCTCAGTCAATAACCCGTATTTGTTA
Organism: Orbicella franksi; assembly: GCF_964199315.1. NCBI lineage: Eukaryota > Metazoa > Cnidaria > Anthozoa > Scleractinia > Merulinidae > Orbicella > Orbicella franksi. The sequence continues at coordinate 25,148,259 of NC_138156.1, forward strand.
TCCAACTGCAGCGAATGCCATCCAAGTAACAGTACAAATATTCAGTGATTTTGTACAGTTATTTGTACAGTAGAAAACCTGTTTGCCATACAGGTCAGCGAACGCACGCAAAACTGTTACACTCTCCCCCTTTCATTGATGAATTTATTGACTACAGCAGTTGGATGACAAATCTGTTATTAGATGTTTTGGTGTGTAGTATCGCTTTATATTTTTATTCGATGTTTGTATTTTGACGAGCCCATAGGGCTCGTCAAAATACAGCACAACTCATAAGAATATACAGCAATGCTACACACCAAAACATCTCATAAGATATCTATTTCTAACAGAGCACAACATCATTCTAAAAATTGCAGTACATTTTTTGAAATTGCTTTTTAGGGTTTAATGCAGCAGAGACAGTATGAGAGAACCCCAGAACAAGAAAAGATTGAGAAGAGAAGACAGGTATTGTAACCAGAATAATTTCTGTTAGCAGATGGATGGACCTCCTGGAATAGAAGTTGGTGAAGGGGTTTGTTGGGGGGGGGGGGGGGGAGGCATGGATAAAATGAAACGGTGATCACATTCATGGAGATGTAAAAAAAAGCTGCTTACATTTTTATTGTAGTTCAGCAAATGCTCTGTGAGGTAAATGTTTATGATTGGTCAAGCTAAGTGGTCTTGTTCCTCTACAATGGTCATACAGTGTATGTTCTGCGGGCAAGTCATGCTTGGATGCTATGCTGTCGCTGTTTTGTTACTTAGTGTTACTGTTTCCAGAAGTAATGTGTGTAAAAAGGTGAAGTCTGCATATGAACTAAGTAGCCCATCAGACCATAGCTTATTCTCCAGTTTCTGTAGCATAAAGAGACTAGGAGTGTTCTGGAGGAGTGTTCTGCTCCCCCCTGGATAGGATATTAGTCCATCAAAGGAATACCCCGCAACATTAAATTTTTCGGTACGCATTTATACACCTGGGTGGAGAGAGGAACTCTGAGAGTGAAGTGTCTTACCCAAGAACACAACACAATTTCTCCTGCCAGAGCTTGAACCCAGACCACTCAATCCGAGAACAAGCGCACTAACCATGAGGCCACTGTGCCTTCCTATTATGTGTAGTGATGTGAAACCAGTTTTGTCTCTGGTACTTATCCTCTTTTTAAAGGACGTAGTTACTTGAATGATTTGATAGTGTCCCTTTTGATCCCCGTCATTGTTGTTTTATCTGAATTCCAGGTTCCATTCCACATGCATATAAACCTTGAGCTGTTGGAGTGTGTCTATCTTACTTCAGCAATGTTAATGGAAATCCCTTGGATGGCCGGTATGTGTTCAAAACAAAACATTCCAATTATTGTTATGTGCAAGTCCAACAATTTAGGGGCAAGCAGGTGGAACACCCCCCAGAGAATAAAAATGTAGACATACTAATATTCTATTTCCTGCATTGTGGGATAGATTTACTAGACAAACAAAGTGACTGTGGCCCTATCAGCCCTCTTACTAAATCTGGCTTTATCAGGAAGATCTTTTCTGTTTTTTGTGTAAAGGTTATATTATATCAACTCTACACTGCATGAGAAAGGACTTGCAAGTCTAGCATAACTTTTCTGCTTTTTTCTTTCAGCCCATGCATATGACTACAGACCACGTATTTTTAGCAAGAGTTTCCACTATCAGTTACGACAAAGTGAAAAGCAAACTTTAGTAGGTTAGTACATGAAGCTGTTTTTCCTTGACTTGTAAATATGCAGGCCATTTTCTTAAAGGGACAAGGTTTTGTCACTACAGGAAACAGTTGGGATAAATGTTTTCCCTTGACGTTACTCTATGACAAGTGTAATAAATAAATTGAAGTCTTGTTGTTTTATTTTGGAGACCATGTCATGCTTATGTTTGTTGAAAATTGATTCTCAGACTCATTTTAATGAATTTTAAAGTAGAAATAATTCATCAAGTTTAAACAAAGGAAATCATGACGGTGGTGGTGTTTGGATATCTGATCTTAATTAGCATAGATTTTCATGATTTCATTTTTTTGTTTTCTCCTTAGTTTTAGTTTCAATTGAGAATATATATCAAACACTTAAGACAGTATTTGACCAAATTTTTAAACACCCTGAACTTTGTCAAGAATACTCCAATACGTGTCGTATTTTCCACTCTCTTCTCAGTGTTGGGAAATGTGTTCAAACATGGTCTTTTGTGTTTGATATGTTATGAAAAAGATACTTTGTTCTTGTTGGTAAGTTGTTGGATGTTTGGCAGTCTATTTTCATGGTATTTAACAGGCCACTGACTTATATCCTTATGGATTAATCCCAGGTCCTCCAGAGAGTATGCGTGAACATGTAGTAGCTGCATCCAAAGCCATGAAGAAGGGAGACTGGAAACAATGCAAGGACTACATATTAGTGGTCAAGGTAATATGAAACTTTTGGAACTATGTCCACTTAAAACCAACCTTCTCCTAAAAAAACTAATTATTGGTTGGGAAAGAATGCAGGATTATCTCGAATATGACAGATGTTTTTTTCTAACTATTAAAACATTAACTGAAGGGGTGCATGGAATAAAGCCCCTAACTGACTTTTGGAAAATTTTGAGACAACCAGGATTGAAATACCTACCAGCAATTTTCACAGTTTACTCTGGCCTTGCCTAAAAAGAACTAGTAATAAATTATTATTATTGTTGTTTGTTGGTTGTTTGGCTGCCTGGATTGCTTGGTGAATGTTAGATTATCTTTCTTTCTAATAATAATAACAACAACAACAATAATAGTAATAATAATAATAATATCTATAACAAAATTCTTGATCATGATTGGTTCTCCACCCACCTATTTGTCACGTAACTGGCACACAACCACCTGGGTGTCCAATTACAGGTATGCAATTTGAACTTTTTGTAATTGGATACCTGTAATCAGATACCACGGGATTCGCACATCAATTACGCATGCTTCAATGGCTTCCTTTGCAATGCTTCCTAAAGTTTTCAAAACTTATGAAAAGCGCTACAGATGTGTTCGCTCAAAAGAATTAATCAAGAGACATTTTTAATTCCGAAATTTGTTATAGATACAATTACATGTAATTGGTAATTGGACTTTGTACCATACAATTTGGAAGAAATCGTGCTCGTAATTTCAAATCAGCCTTGCGCTTCATGCTTGTCCGATTTTGACATTACTTGGGTGAGTTTTCCCTGAATTGTACTCCACTTGGTCCAATTACTGTTAATAATAATAATAATACTAATAATAATAATAATAATAATGATAATGATAATAATCGAATATTTACCCAGGATAACCCTTCAGTACAAAGTACCGTTATCAACGGGGTCCCGCTGACTAAGAATTAAAAAACTAATAAATAAGAATTATTGAGATGATAATTACAGTATATATAAAATAAGATACATATTAAGGCAAAAATATACCAAGTTAAAAACCGTTCTCTGTGGCATGATAGGTATGGAAATTGTTTCGCCAAACAGAGCAAGTACAAGAAATGTTGACAAGGTAATGTGTGTTTTTAGCTTCTGCCTTTAGGTCTCAATATAAAAAATTGGATGTATGATCAAGTGCATAGTAGATACTGTATGAAAGTGACATCAATCATCAATAATGTGAAATTGGCTTTTCTTTTTTTCTCACAGGAAAATTCAAGAGGAAAGCCTGAGAACATATTTGTTCACATATAACAGCGTGTATGACTCATTGAGGTACTTAAACATTCAGAGGAACGGGGAAATGTAGCAATGCATATAATGTTTACAATATACACTACCTCATTTGGAAAAACTTGTGCATCATATTCTTGATGAAAATCTCTTTTAATTGTTATGCCTGACTTTCACTTGGTAATGTCAAAATCAAAATTAGCATTCCTTCTTGAAAACATCCTGTTTGCTTTATTTCGCTCTGAATATCACTCATAAAGGTGTATTTCTTTGGATCATCCTTTATTTTATTTTTTACTCTCTGCTAGCTAGCCCTGGATTTTGCCCTCTTTCCTCAACCATGCACAGCACTTGTACTCAAGATCACATCACACCATTTCATGCTACTTCTACCGATATTTAGGGACAGACCATTATATTTTTGTTGAGTTGGGGTTGGGCGATTTTGGGGGGCATGACATTTTTTTCTCACCTTTAAGCTGTGCATGATTTTTTTAGTCGGGCAATAGTTTGTGCAAGAATTGTTTTAATGTCTAAATCCAAATAAAAATAATAGAAATAATTTCCTTAATTTTTTTTTCCCCATGGCTCCCCTTACAAGATTTTTCTGCAGCAGTTTTTGCTGTGCAGGAATTTTTTATTGGAAATTGCCCAACCAACCCCTTCCCCCTCCAGAAAATGATGGGCCATCCTTTAGGAGTTTAGAATAATGTTTCCCACAAGGTGAGTATGTTTTGTTACTGAGCCCAGTGTTACAGGCGTGGTAGATAAACCTTTAGTTATCCACCTTGTGTGGACATTACTGCATATTTTGTCAGATTTGACCAGAGTGTTACGAGTATCGTTGTAGAGCAGGGTTGTTTCCAGACAGAACTCAGCATCGCTGGTAACAGCAACAAAGTAATTTTTTTCCGTAAGGTAACTTCGCGAATTTACAGCACTAAGCTTCTTCAAATTTGAATCAATCCCTCTTACAGCAGAAACTCTCGCTCTAACATACATGAGGCTTAAAGTTCCAGAAACTTCTATTACAAGCTAAATTAAGTAGTTTGACACAGTTTCTAATCTGAGTAATTACATAAGGATCAGAATGTTCTAGAATGTTCTCATACAAATTGGTCATGGCTGAATGACTTCCGGCTCTAGATTGTTCTAAAACTAGACTTAGGCAATTTTTCGTAACACAGAGGAAGACAAACTTGATCATGGTCATAGTAAAGAAACCTACAGAATACATAGGTTAAGCAGCAGTATCTTTTGAGGAAATCAGTCAGAATTAGCAATCTTTATCATAATAAAGGGGATATACCAGGTGACTGGATTGAAAGATGGTTTGACAAGTTCAAATTCCTGCTGTGGTTTGATGTAAGACAGCATCAGTTCTTTCTTGAGAACTTTTTATCTGCAGGAAAATAATTGTCATGAAATCTTTTCAAGTCGGGAGCAATGCTGTTTGATGTTACATCATAACAGGAAAATAAAAAGCCCATTTCTATGAGGAAAATAAGCCATGGCTTACACAAGCTGCAGCTTACATAAGTCATGCACTTACCGTATGAACAGTACCAGTTCGCATCTTCCATAAGCCGCGGCTTGTGTAAGACAAGGGTTTTGAGCTCTTCATGGCTTATATAAGATGGGAAACACTATAAAAATGGTATCACCCCTTGTTTGGGGCTTAATTAAGATGCAACCTCACACTGAGCAAGCCCAATTTTTTCCCACTTGCATGACAGCTGGCATAATTCTGCGATTGCTATGAAAACCAGCACAAAAGCAAGGCACTAGTCATGAATAAGCCAGAAATCATTTATAGGAGCACTTCACATCTTATATAATATGCGCTAGTATAAATGGTCCAGTTCACGTCTTATGTAAGCTGCAGCTTGTGGAAGCCGTGGTTTATTTTTCTGGTATAAATGGCCAGTTATCCAACCATCTTTATCCGTTCTATTTGTGATTGGTGTGCCAGTGTCAGCTCAAGTATGTATTTGTTGTCTTTACTTGTAGTTTGTATACGTTGGCTGAAATGTTTGATTTGCCTCCGTCTGTGGTGCACAGCACTATCAGCAAAATGATCATCAACGAAGAGCTGCAGGTTTGTGATATTGTTTCTTTTTCAATTATTATTATTATTATTATTATTATTATTATTATTATTACTATTATTATTATCATATGGCTTGTTCTTGTATCTGATATAACAGGCACTCTGATTGGCTAATCGTAGGACATTATTTTCCTGTAATGCCCACGAGAATTACCTTGACCTTACCGTATAGACCTCGCTATTGCTTGGTCAATACTGCAAGGTCTCAGTCTGAGATTTTCCCATAAAGATCTCACTCTCAGATAATAAGTAGTTATTATTATTATTTTCACAGTCAAACAGTTTAAGTAATTTGTATCTAAAAATTAATCTTGACATCTGCGTAGAGAAAGCCACACATGTAAGGCTCACCACTTGGGATTAGGGTCTGAACCCCATGTCCTCTAATCTTGCTTAGAGCCCTGTGCGATAACCATTTAAGGTTTTGCAGTCCACCACTTAACTGCAAATTTTACCAAGATGTCAGAGAATTGTAATAAAGAACAATTTCCCTCTGTGTCTAACTTTAAAATAAGATTATTGTGCTTCAAAGCTGGAGTTTAAATGGAATTCACCAAAGAAAATCAAAACAGGTTTCTGGAGAATTATTATACAACCATGGTATCAGTGGAATTCTGACATTTAACATACACCAACAGTCTTCACAAGCCCTGAGTTTTGGCTAGCAATGTCACTGATCATATGCTGGTAAGGGCAGGCTCATATCATAACTATTAAAAATTAGTTGTTTTAATTAAGTTTGTTGAGTGGTCATTAAGAATTCAAATTTCAACTCTAAGCAAGGTTGTGTTCTCACTCCAGGCCTCTTGGGATGAGCCAACTCAGACAGTTGTAATGCACCGAGGAGCCGAGCCTTCTCTCCTTCAGAGCTTGGCGCTGCAATTAGCTGATAAGGTAAAATCTTAAATACTGTAGCCTGATAGCCAGGTGTTTCATTAAGGTTTGGACACCAGCAAATTGACCAGCTGTGAAGACTATTTTGACCTGCTGGTTTGATCACCTAGTGGAAAGTTTTTCTTATAAAGAATTTCAGATCAAATAGTTTTGCCCACCTGTGAAAACCAGTTGCCCTCCTGTTGAAAACATTAATGAAACCCCTGCTATTAGCTTTTCAACCTACAGCTTATCAAACAACTTTAATACAGAGTGTTTACGACTTGTTTTCAGGTCAGCACTTTGGTAGAAAACAATGAGCGTATTTATGACACAAGACATGGAGGATTTGTTCAGTTCAAGGACAGACAAGGTATGAACTGCTTAGAGTACTTCTTTTCTTCTTGGTAAAACTTTTACAGGTGTCTCTCACACTAAGTCTACATATAGTGCTTAATGTTTGATTATTTTGCCTGTGAACAGTTTGCTAGTGTGACAAAAGGCCTGAGAAACGCAAGACCCCTTTCTGGGCCAGTGTTATTTCCAGTTAAATGGAGACTGTTAGTGCAAAAGGCATAACCCGTATTACTCAATGAGTATTTTAGGAAGCCTTTTTAATTTTTTAATTGCTTGACTTACCCACTCTCTACTAATTTCCAGGTCAAGGCCGCTATCGTCGACAAAATCAGCAACATTATGATCGACAAGACAGGCCAGAAAAACAGGACAGGCAAGATCGGTACAACTGGCAGGAGAGATATGGGCGCCAGTATGACCGGCCTTACCAACAGCCACAGACACAATCATCTTATTAATCTAAAGACAATATGCATAATTTAATCAAGGAACATAGCAACACTTGTTATGGCCTGTCTGTGATTCAAGCTGATACTGTCCTTGTTTGCAAATGTGATGAATTTGAGTACACATTAACTAAAATGAACAATGGAATTCCAATTTCTTGATCCAGTTAGGCAGGCAAAAATTATTTTCAAACTTTAAAGCTTGAAAAACTGTAAGTGGCAATGCAGTACATTAAATAATATGAACCTAAGGTTTTGTTTTATCGCTACTAAGTGAACAGTTTTTTTGTACAACACCCTTTTTGTTACAGATACAGATCTTTGTTTGTCAAAACAAGGTATTATTTCAAGATGTCATGCCAAATTTATCAGCAGAACAGAACCTGGCCTGCGAAGCAAGCATTGCCATGCGAGAAGCTTTTTCCATATTCTGGCTGTGCACAAATTGGAGTAGGAGCAAAAATCTTTGAAGAAGCAGGGGTTGGTCTTCTCCATCAATATTTTCACTCCCACTCCAATTTGTGTGTGGCCAGAATGTAGACAAAGGCCTTCGTATGGGAGCGCTTGCTGTGCAGGCTATCTTGGACAAAACACCATAGTCTCACAGCTGCATCTCTTTAAACAGCAAGTATATATGGGTCCTGATGAACTAGTGCTGGGGTAACCCCATTTAGGACTATCATCGCATCTAAGATTTGGGGTAGAACTACTCCTACTTGCTTCATGCTACAGAAATTAAAATAGCACCAGCCATGTGGACCACTAGGCTTGAACGTGGATTACACCTTTCTTAAGATTTGAGTGTGTAAGTGTATTAAATCAATTAATAAAAGGCTTTTTGTTTCAAGTAATTTAATCAACAGATTTAATAAACGTAGGATTTGAGAAATTGGGACTCCACTAAAGTAGAGTATACTGTTTTATTGTTTGGCATTTACTTTTGAAATCTTCAAATGTGTAAACATATTGTAAGTGAATAAAGCTGATCAATGCCAGTGATAAACTGTAGCTGATGAAGTTATTTTATTCTCCCAATATCTCTGTTATGTTAGACACTGACTATGATATTTCCTTTATTTCCTCTCCACAGCACTCTTTAAATATTTAGTGTCAGAGTTGCTGTGTATTTTGAGGCTGGTTTTCACTACTGACGGAGTCAGTCATAGTTGGAGTCCTAAGAGCGCTAATGACCAAGTGAAAATTGAAAATCAGAGTCATAAGCAGAGTCATAAGCTCGACGGAATTAGAGTCTTAAGAATCATTTTTTAGTGCAGAGTGCACTATTGGGATGGTTTGGGGGTTGACGTTGCTAAAGCACTATTGTAATAAGGCACTATGGAAATAAGGTGTAAACTTTAACGTTAGTACAATTAATTAATTTCAATTAATTTGGCTTGCAGCAAGGGGGGGTAGGATGGTGTAGGTACTTGTGAGCACTACGTAAAATGGGTGGCATATGTACCTACATTACTTTTTGGATCACTTTAAAAGGCTATACCGGTATATTTGTTTCAGAAAGCCCCTTGCTCTCCTTGTGGTACTTTTCTCTTTAGAACAAAACCAATATTTGTTCTGAACGCATGCGCAGATTAATAAGCGTTAGTGTCAGCTACATATTAGATGGAAGGTACATTTCATACAAGATCACACACTACCATTGTGTGCTTCTCCTTGTGGTAGAACCCTAATACGTCATACGCATGCGTTCTAGCATCGTTAGCGCGATACAAGAATGCTACTGTGACTGCATGTCTTTTGGAATTACGCTTAACTTGGTTCAAGAAATATCATCTGTTGTTTCCAAACTACACTAGTGCGTTTATTTCATCCTTTAATTGTCTTTATCAAAGAGACCAAAAAGTTCATACCCTCAGCTGAACCTCTCCCGAGTAAGTGGCATTAAAACCTGTCAAACTGTACAAAAACCCAGAAAACTGCTCAAATATTGCTGCAGACTCTGTGGCACCTACTGAAAGCATAAATTTTATCAGTCTCTGAGGACACTCGTTCACCGACATCGGTCAAGTAGTGCTGTTTACTTCCAAAACCTCTGGTGGAAACGCTTCTCAATTGTATTAATCGATATCAGTGTGTATTTTAAATTTAAGTGGTTTTATTGTTAACGCCAAAGGTGCCAACAGAACGTGCTGTTCCGTGACAATTTAATAATTAGATTAGTTCTTGTTAATTGGTCAAGAAAATTTGCGTGTTAAATAAAGCAAATCGTTCCTCTTCCATTTCTTCATCTGACATTCAACTTTCTTCCATATATCTCCAGCTGTGAAAAGAATCCAAGCACATCTTCCCTGTGTTTTCGAGAAAACAAGAGTATCAGGTTACATACCTTTGCAAGGAAAACGAACGTATCAAGTTACAAACGTTTGCATGAAGAGTAAAATTGTCACGTTCGCTACTTACATGTATTATTTAATTTGAAATGGGCAAAAATCAATGTAAAACACTACAGTAAAATTCGAAAACTGTCTTAACAAACAGTAATTAACTGTAAGTTATCCTTGGACTGTGAATAAAAATACTCACATCAAACATACACACTGCTAAGATTATGTCTCATCAAAATCCCTAGCTGACTAACAAGGTCAATACAAACCAGGAGTGAATGGTAAGGGTTATACAGGAACTGTGTTATGAATACTGCGCCAGAGCTATACATTACACTCTGCACTATCTGAGATTGTCTCACTAGTTCAGCACTCTTTAAATATTTAGTGTTAGAGTTGCTGTGTAGTTTAAGGCTGGTTTTCACTACTGACAGAGTCGGAGTCGTAGCTGGAGCCCTAAGAGTGCTAATGACCAAGTGAAAATTGAAAATCAGTCATAAGCAGAGTCATAAGCTCAACGGATTAGAGTCTTAAGAATCGAGTTTCCATTTTTTCAGATTATGTTTATGACTCGGTCGTTTATGATCTAGTTAAAAGTAGATTGTCGGAGTTGGAAGCAGAAGAGGAAGAACCAACCAACTATAAGGCGTCGAATCAAAAATTGTAATTGGTTTATTCTACCGCTTCTGCTTCTGACTCCGACAATCTAGTTTTCACTGGATCATAAGCGACAAAGTCATAAGCGGAATGGGAGTTCTGCTTCCGACTCTGTCGGTTTGATTTTCACTAGATCATATTGCTCTACACTTCGACTTCATCAACTTCATCGCTACTGAAACCTAGCAGTTAGGGGCAGCACTTATTTGAGAGTGGTGCTCTTCAAAAAACCTCATGACAATTTTGTAAATGGAAACAGACAAAGTTAACAGTTAAATGTAGTCATTTCGAGCTGAAAATCATGGTAATCCATGGCTCAAGGGCCAGTTTCTCAAAAGCCTCAGAAATTTTTCGGGCCCACACAGCCATTTTTAGTTAACCAGTATTTTAAGACAAAGAGGTGTATATGCCTGAAACTTCTTATATGAAGGGAACCTCTGTTCATAATAAGAATTTGTGCATAAATCAGCTCTTAAGTCATAAGGTTGGAGATTTTGCTGTGGCTTTTCGGGTGCAAAAACGTTTTGGGACCTTGGAGAAACGGGCCCCTGTTGTTTGAAAGCTGCATAGCACTATCTGCCAGATAAATCACTATCCAATGGATAAGTGATAACAAAACAAACCACGCTATCCGCTGGATAGTGATTCATCTGGAACATCATTGTCCATCTTTCAAACAACCCAGGCCACTGGACAGTAAATACTCCTAGAACAATTCAGTCTGACGAAGCTTCATTAATGAACACGATATTGTTGTGAATGAAAGAGATCCTTATTCAAGGGCGGTGCTCTTTATTATTTTTGCCTTTGTATGCGGCTCTCAATTGGGGGAAACAACCAGTTGGGGAGGGGGGTAGTGCTCAGTTGAGTAAATACAGTAACCCAGGAGGGAACAAGGGTATTCTGGTGATTTTCATTCTGGTGTGATCTCAATATATCACATTGGCCAACATGAGAGCAAAAAGAAAGAAAACTGACTGGAGGCTAGCTTGATAAAAATTATCACCCTTGTATGCAATTTCACACTGATTTTCACTCAAATTTGCTGTATAATTTTTTTGTTCGTTCTTAATACAAAATCAACACATTTTTCCATAGTCTGCACTCTTATTTATAGCCCATAGAGATAATGCCATGAAATGTTCAAAGCTTAACAGTGAAACAGCTCAACTGTGGCTTGTGGTTCCACTTCAGTTTTGAACATTTAACAACAACTATAAAAGTGTAGACTATAGAAAAGCGTGGTCTGTTTGTTAAGTGACCACAACACAGAACTTTCTTATCAACATTTAATTAAAACAAGAAAAATCAGGAGCTTGGCTCCACTTAATTACATATATAGTTGGTGACTTAAGCTAAATCTCATCAAGTAATTGTGAGATACTAAAAGTTCATCTTGGTACTAAAAGTTCGTCACTATTCTACAATAACTATTACACAGTTGAGATATATATCTAGCAATACAAAGATGTGATAATTTAAAATACTATGAATGTCTCAAATTCAGTTGATTCCTCATATCAGGCACATTTATCTGGTTAATAGAAAGAGATTGGCTTGTTATTATCAACTCAGTTTTGCACTATCTTAATAAAGGGCTGCACCATTAGAAACAAAGGGAGGACAGGTGTGAGGAAAAGTGAGCTCCAAAATTTGTAATTTTCCTTGCAAGCAAACTGGATCATATTTAGATCTAAATATATCTCACTTTTATAAAGATTCTACAGAGCTTGTACACCAAAAAACACATTCCCGTACAGAGCTAAGGATAGGAAAAAATTCATGAATTCATTGAACTATCCCTTCCCTTGATTTTTAATGGTCCAGCCATTTCGTGTATTTTTGAGCGCGCCATTTGCTTTTCAACTCACGAGGAGGACCTCTCAGGAAACACAACAAGTTTTTGATTGGTTAATTTCGATCCTACATCTCAGTCACGTGTTGTCAACTGTTGTTTTTTCATTCAGTTTGCCAGTTTCACGCTTGTGGGAAAGACCAGAAAATTCTGTTCGCACTTGTTTGAGCCGTGTTTGTTAAGAGAGTAATACTTTCAAAGGTAAAAAGCTACGTCTTCTTGAAGTCCTCGGAGTTGAAAGACAATTTTGTTGTAAACATGGCGTATGAAGATAAGCCGAAGCACTGGAATTCTTTCCGGCGAAAAAAACAGCTAAGACTAACCGTCATGTCATTTATCTTTCTTTTTGTGTAATTTTTCCTTTGAATTTAGTAGCTCATTAAAGTGTTTTGCCTGAGAAATTTGTGTTGTTTTCAAGTTGAGTTACATTTAAGCTTATTCTCTTAATTTTATTTAGTAGCGAGTGACGTTTATTTTTTCAAAAACTCCGTAAAACCACATCTTACACAAGATGTGTTTGAATGTCAAATTACAAACACAAAAATACATCTTATCTAAGCACCTTGTAATGAAGTTGTCAGGCTACTTCATTTAAGCTCAGAAAATCTTCATTTAACATGATTCGGATCCTAAAGCACAAGTCACTGCGATGAAAAACTGTTTTACATGGAATTTTGTATTTTACAGAGTTTCTGTTTTGTTTTCTGCACTCGGTTACACAACAACTACAATCCTAGCAGTTTGTTTATTCGATTAAGCTTGTTAAAAGACAATGGCAATCATTTCTAAACAATTTAAATGAAGACCTCGCAATTGTGATTAGCCTGTTTAATTTGCTTTTTAGCTTTATTTGTTACTTTATAATTCCCAATGAGGTCTAAGCTGCGTAACTTATTGCTATTTACAAGAGCATTACTTAACTGCTTTACACCTTCATCTGTTATTTTATTCCTAACGAGGTTTAAGCTGCTTAATTGACTATTTATAACAGCATTACTTAACTGCTTTACACCTTCATCTGTTATTTTATTCCAAGCGAGGTTTAAGCTGCTTAATTGACTATTTATAACAGCATTACTGAACTGCTTTACACCTTCATCTGTTATTTTATTGTACGCGAGGTCTAAGCTGCTTAATTGACTATTTATAACAGCATTACTTAACTGCTTTACACCTTCATCTGTTATTTTATTGTACATGAGGTTTAAGCTGCTTAATTGACTATTTATAACAGCATTACTTAACTGCTTTACACCTTCATCTGTTATTTTATTGCCAGCGAGGTTTAAGCTGCTTAATTGACTATTTATAACAGCATTACTTAACTGCTTTACACCTTCATCACCTATGTTATTTTCCATGAGGTTTAAGCCCCGTAATTGACAATTACTATTGTCACACAACTTTACAATCTCTACACAACCCAACGAGCCAATGTTATTATTGTACAAATTTATGAGCGAAATTTGTTGAACGCGGTTAAGAAAATGAACCACTGCTGTACAGTCAACAGGTGCGAGGCGACAATCAGTAAAATCTACAGCATTAAATCCAATCTTTTCTAACTTACTTTGAACAACTGAACCTGATTCATTGGTTTCGTAGATACACTTCATTAATGTCACCGCTAAATCTTTGTCGCTGCGAGTCGGCCAACAGGTAACTGTGCGTTCCTCCAATGAATAGTCAACAATCAGCTCGCCTTCATCTTTCTTCCCTGTTGTCTTAGGAAGAAGGTCGGTAAATATGTCGATAGACTGCTCACCAAGTAGACCACCGACAAACTGCAAAACGAGTTGCCATTCACTATTGTCGATGTGGTCAGCAACGAATCTTCTCAATTTTTCTCCTTTCATGGTTTCGGTTATGTGCTTGGCTGCGAGGAACTCTTGCATGGTGAGGTGAATGAAACAGTATTGAGCTTCGCCGGTGAAGGCGTCAAGTTTACGATCTGGTAGGCGATGAAAAAGGGCGCTATCAACTAAATGCTTGGGAACTTCCTTTTGTCCAAAGATTAGTCTTTTTTGTGTCAGCCCATCGAAAGCAAGTTTGGCCAGTGGCTTGATTTTCTTTTCCACTTTAGGAGGCAAATGTTTTGAGTTAATGTCCTCTCGACGAAGGTCTTTGTCGCGATATTGCTCATCGTGCCGGCAGAAGAAAAATTTCATGGATCTTTGGTAGATTTCTGTGAGATTTGTTGGGAGGCCAACACCAGTTAAACCCTTTTCGCTGTGGAACTTCAGAACTTGCCACAAGCATGAGCAAATTATCAGGCAGTTCACAGGAATATAGCAAAGTGAGAATATGTTCATATTCGTCTTGATGTGCTCCCATATTTTCTTTCCTGCGTCCGCTGTATCTTGCCCTGCATCTTGCGCTGCATCTTTCGCAAAGCTCTCCACGTATTCTTCAACTTGCTGGGATGCAAAGCCAAGAATTTCAATTGTTTTTCGGAAAGAAAGATTTGTAACGTCTGCCACGGCAGTGGGTCTGGTAGTGGTCAGGACGCTTGCTCCGGGGAGGAGATTTCCTTCCACTATGTTGTAGAAGAGAGCAGGGAGAGGCATTTGTTTTTCCCCATTCTTGCAATCGGACGGTTTAGCGACACTTGACCTATTTAAATACTCGTCCAGGCCGTCGAAAAAGATTAGAACTCTCTCGGGATTTGTGAGGACGTGGTTCCAAACGTCATCACTCAAGCGTTCTGTCTCTGAATATTCCGATCTTGATAGAAGATCACGAAGGCTCAGTTCTCCCACGGAGTTGAATTGGCGGAACTTCAGGAAAAAGACATAGTCAAAATTGTTGAACGCTTTGTCTGATGCCCAGTCCCTGATCCACTTAGTTAAAAACAAAGTTTTTCCTATTCCGGGACGGCCGACGATAAGGATTTTCTTGTTTTCGGCATCAACAATTTCTTCTCGTGATATTGGTTGCAAATTTTTCTTTAACATGGGGTAAACTCTCAGTTGTTCCCGTCTATTCCCGGTGAAGTCATGTTCCGCTCTGTTTGGAATAAGAACTAAGTCAGTGTAAACATGATCTAACTTGAGATCTTTAATTCTGCCTTCACCGTGCGGTACTTTAAACAGGGCCTTGAGATCTGAAGGTTCCTCCGTGTATTTAATGATACTTTTCTTCAGGCTTTTGATTAATTCATTGATCAGTGAAAGTTGTTCAGGTGTTTGCTCTGCAGGTGGTCTTGGTAATAAGGGTTCCCCTGGTTCTTGACGACGACTGACAGGTTCTTGAGTGGAAAGAAAAACTGCCAGAAACTGGGAATCTTCGAGAAATTCATTTCCTTTTTTCACTCGTAGTGCCAAGATAAAGATGATCTCAATTAGAATAATAAGCGCTAACACACCATTGCCGACAGTTACGGCATTTATCCAGGAGGTTTTCTTTGTTGCTTGTTGATTGTGACACTCGTACACGGTGCTGTTCTGAATGTTGCTGGTTGATGACGAATTCGCCGCGTGACTGGCTGCTGCTATTTGGCAATGAAAGTCGGCGGGAAAGTTGTCAGGATAAAGAACCCGAGTTTGTAGGACTATAAAAATAATCCCTATCGCAAATCTGCTGGCAAGTTGACAAAAATACGCCACAAACAGCTTGCGTCTTTTGGGTCTGTTTTGTCCTTCAGCATCAGGTTTCTGGCGATTGGCTTCCACGTCATCGACTCTTGACTTTACAACTCGGGAGTAGATCACACATACAATGCCGATGAGAGAAAAGTTAGCAATCACAAATCCATATACAGGAATACCAGATTTGTTGTATTGTTTGTTGTACTGATCCGAACATTTTCCTCGGACGAGGTCCATCTTTTCAAGTTTCGCCCCACAGCGGAAACTGTCACTGTTCTCCATTTCTGCAAAGATGCCAAGCAGGATTACTCCATAAACGATCCAACAAATAACTGCTACGTAACTGATCTTGTTGAAGGTTTTAGGCGTCAGCAAGTCCTTGAGATGTTCCATTTTGTATATGAGAGTTCTCGTTCACTGGATCTGTTTGAAAGTAACATCACTGATTAGAATGAGGCGTGGAAATAGATTGAACATCGCATATTATAGCATTGTATTTAGTCACGAAACCGGTTTCACCTAATCTCTCTCTTTTTTTTCTGTAAGAAAGTCTTATTTTTAGACTGAGGCGAAACGCTATTAGAGTGTTGTTTTTGTTTTTGTCGTTTTTATTTTAGCCATTTGAGTTTGAGCCGGTTCTTCAATTCCATTGTTTAACTTTTTCGTAGTATGAAAAGATACAAACAACAATACAACCGAAGATGTTCTGGCACACGGAACTGTGCCGTAATAAGAAGACGAGCTCATCGTGAGTTTCAATGTTTATCAGAGAAAAGAGTTAATTGTGTATTTAGAAATTAAAAATTTCGGATATTTGCAGTAAAAAATCCTTGTGTTTTTAGAAAGAAAACAAGTCCAATTTTGTGGTAAAAATATGAGCTGTACACAATGTGGTGTTTAAAATCCTTATTTTTACGGTATAAATCCGAGTTGTATGTATTTAAAACTTAAAAAAACAAGTCGTACATTTTTTTTCGAAATACCAAACCTCTGGTTTTTGATATAAAAATTCAAGTTAAAAAGGAACCAATTGTCAAGAAATTAATATAAAAAGAATCACAACTACTTTTTCTGGCGCGTGGCTTTCGCTTAGCAAACAGTGCGGTAAAGAAAACAAAGCTATTTTTGAACACAGTTCTGAAGACTAAAAACCGTGATAATAATACATAACATAGAGACCGAGTCAGTTAACATCATTGACTTCATCAGCCGAATGGTGTCTCTTTGGTTGAACTGCTGTGATTTCGCAACTACTTTTAAAACACTTAAAATTAGACATGCTACACCAATTTTGTACCCATTATATTGGCCTCGTCTATCATCTGTTTTGATTTTGAGATGAAGCAGTATGCGATGAAATAAAATTTATCGGCGTTAGGGTTCACTCTGACTGATTCCTAAGAACTTAGTTATGTTGGTTTGATTTTCACTTGTGTTTTCAGTTGAACAGAGCGCCGCTTTAGTTTATACCTTACCGAGGCGAAACCTTAAAAGCTTAATTGTTACTTGCATAAAACTGCAATTAAATTTTCACGAAACGTTTGCTTTTCAAAGTAATTTTTAATCGCATTTTCTAGTGTATTATGAAAAAACTATGAATAAAAACGAAGAGTCAATCATATCATCATGTTAAACTTTCGACGTCAATTCCTAGCGTGTAATAGAATGTCGTGGAGTGAGACGCCGTTATAGAGACCATCGCGTGGCTTGAAACTGATAATGACCAATTGAGTAGGTTAAAGTTTCACGGTTTTAATGGCTTGGCGCTGAATGCGCTTGGCCAAATCAACATGGCAAATAAACAGCCAAGCACGGAACGGTTTAGACCTGTTACAGCAGCTATTAATTTGAACCATTCTACTAACTACTTGAAAAAGCGGACAATAGAACAGCTGCCAGTTATATTGTTACTCCCGCTGATTAGCCTCTCTTTGGGCGGGTTACTCAATCTTTCCTTTCCAAAGAAGGTCTGTGCAGTAGGCTACACAGCTATCGGAATCATTTAGCTTTCTTTTAATAAAATTCCTACACATCTAGCAGTTGTCATATGATTTAAATAGACAGGATCTTAAGTTCTATAGTTCCGCCTCAGTAATATATAGAATATCATTTACATAAAACTGTAATTCAAATGAGTTCTTAACCAATTGCTTATGCCTTAGTGCCAAAGTGCGTAGTTTTTGCAGCAGAGATTTTCGCCCTTATTAGTCACTTATGCTCCCAGTTAAAGAGTCAGTGCGTAGTTAGTTACGCTCATTATGTTACTCCATTAAATTAGGCAAAGTTTTCGCAAAATGGAATCAAGATAGCGACTAGGAAAGAGAATGATCTTTATACAATAGTTTCTTTTCTGGTCAAAGATGTTATTTGTACTGAGTCTATTGAATTCGATGAGTAACGAAGATTACAGTCGATGATTGGTAGTCAGTAAAGGAGAAACTAGTTACCACAATCGGTCAGCACTAAATCTCTGAGTTTTTTTGTCTTCCAGCAAATCCTCTGAGAGTAGTACTCAAAAGCTGAACGATTAACATATCAGGAGCTATTGGTTACTGATCATTTTGCTCTATTCTAGAAATGTATCCTTAAAACGTCTAAGAGCTACAATTGTAGGAACGTGATCGATAAAACTCACAACAGCTTCCAAAGGTTTGCAGAAGATTTGTGCTTATAGCGATGGGTAATCACAGGCACTGTGGTATCACAAGAATGCAAAATAAAAGAGAAAACAACTGATGTTGCTAATATGCCAATGTTTGGAAGTGATAACGAAAAATTTCTTGACGGAACAAACATGTTTGATTGTCCAAATATTGTCAGACAGCAACGCTTTTAAAGCACCTAAACCGCGCTACACCTAAATTCTTTAAACTAGCCCCGAACGTTTCAAAATAGAACAAACCTACATTTACAGATGTCAAAGGAAGAAAAACAGCAGCAATAAACTGTGTGATTCACAACAGAGGAAAAGTGACTAAAAGATGAAGGGACAGCTTGAGGCGAGGGGTGTATATGAGTGGGTGATGTCAGTTAAAGAATGTCTGTTATTTCCTATCTCCTTCACGTGGCAATAAGAAGTTTCTCGAAAGTTCTCAAAGAAAGCCGCAATTAAACAGGAACAAGTTGTCTCTCAGTCAAGAATTAAATTGACATATCGTAAGTACTGTTTTTACTGGGGCGTGGCTCTTACTCGGAAAACATCACGGAGAAACGAAGGAAAAACTATTTACGACTACAGCAACAAGAAGGGGTGAGTGTCTTTCGTGCAATCTGACGAAACTTCTTTGATACGCGAATGATTTTTTTTTCGATAGTTTTGGTTACTGAGATTTGGGGCGGTAACACATGAAAAAATATGTTGTAATATAAAACCCTCCAGAAATACAAATATAAGTTGGCTGGCAGTTACACATTCCTTCTGTAAAATTATTTAGAGTTGCATCAAACACTGATGAGGAAAATAACGTGATCGCCGAATACAGAAGTTGCCAGATAACGTATCAAGAGCTATTGGTTCCATGTTAATGTTGCTCCACTCTGAAGAATATATTCTGAACGCTTCTAAAAACTTTAGTTTGGCAACGTTTCGGTTCTTAAAAGGATTCAAAAGCGATCGATATTAAGGCTTTTAACTGCTTCCTTCGCTTTGTAGAATACTTGCGTTTATAGCGATATACAGAAACACAGCCAACGCGGCGGCTTTATTACAAGAGTCTTAGATCAAAGAGCTAAGAATGTTCGCAAGCGATGACGGAAAACTCCTAGCTCGATTGTCCAAATATTCCCAAACAGCACTAATATACGCTATACTTAAACTCTATCCAGATTAACAATAAAAGTTCAGTTTAAAATAAAGAAACACGAACCTGCATCTGAAGATATCAAAGACAGCAGCAATACACTGGTAAATTCACAACGAGACAGGAATATTCAAGAGCTTGAAGACTGAAGATGCAAGGAACGTCTGTACCGAAGGGCGGATGACTTCTTCTAATAAAGTACGGTTTGTTTAACCTCAGAGCAAGCCTAAAATAATCAGAAAGCAGTTGTCAAGAATTAAATTGACATTTAGACAGTTTATTTTTGGGGGCGCGGCTCTTGTGCGGCAAACATCACGGAGAAAGAAAGCAAAGCTATTTAATTACACCACAACCCTGAGGACTTTAGACCATAATACATAGACATAGCAACATCTGACAAAGCTTCCTTGATACGGGGATGTTGCTTTTCAGTAGTTTTGGCTACTGAGATTTTGAACCAGAACACAGGGAAAAAATAGTTAAATGTACGATAGTAAAACGTTCAAGAAATACAAAGATAGTAAATTGGACAGGCAATTACACTTTCCTTCTCTAAAATTATTTTAAAACTGTGTAACTTGCTGACGGTTAAATTAGGCATGCCAAAACAAATGGAGCAGTATGTTTTCCAACAAAATTTTCTTGAGTTCAACTTCACTTAGGCTAATTTCCAACAACTCTGTCAGTGAGCGTCTTTGCGGGTACTTCTGTCAAAGGCGAAGTCGCGACGATCTTACTGATTAGAGATTAAAGAGAGGTTTTTCACATAAAGCATCCACCAGTGTTCCGTCAGAGCCAAAAGTTTTGAATATATAGAAATTATCATTCGTCTGACCCACATTCAAAGATCAGAGAAAATCAAACAAAGAAATACCTTGAAACAAAGAATTAAGCTGAAGGCGCATCTTAATATATTTCCACAACATATGTGTCTCACTATTACTGTTTCACTGTGTAGTTTGATGATGATGATGACGATGATGGCAATGTAGGTTTTCAATGGCAAAAAGTCAAAATATGCTTTTCAAATACTAACAGCGTTATTGACGCAAATCAATCCTAGATAAAGGTGCTAATTCCTTGCGTGTAATGGAATGCCAAGGAGTGAGACGCTGTTATAGATACCTTCGCGTTGTTTTAAACTGATAGTGAACAATTGCAAAGGTTAAAGGCGAACGGTTTTAATCGATTGTCGTAGAATGGGCTTGGCAGGATCAACATGCCAAATAAACAGCCAGGCACGAAACGGTTTAGAACTGATACAGCTATTAATTTGAGCCATTCTACCCGGCACTACTTAAAACAAGAAAGACGTTTAATTGTCCATATATTCTCAAACAGCAACGCTTTTGAAGCACTAAAACGCTACACTTAAACTCCCCAGATTCGCTCTTTCTTAAAAAAATAGAAGTAGCCTACATTAAGAGATTTCAAAGAAAGGAAAAGTGCAGCAATGCACTGGGAAATTCACAAGAGAGGACGGAATAGTAAAAGATGAAGGGACAGCTTGAGGCGAAGGGTCTATATGGGCGGATGCAGTTAGTTAAATAATGTCTGGTATTTCCTGTCTCCTTGGCAATAAGAAGTTTCTCGAACGTTCTCAAAGAAAGCCGCAATCAAACAGGCACAAGTTGTCAAGAATTTAATTGCCACATCGTAACTATTTTTTTGCAATCTGACGAATCTTCTTTGATACTCGGATGATTTGTTTTTCGATAGTTTTGATTACTGAGATTTGGCGGCGGAATACTTCAAAAAAACAAAAAGTTTAACTACACTCCTCCAGAAATACGAAAATAAGTAGGCCAGCAATAACACATTCCTTCTGTAAAATAATTAAGAGTTGCATCAAATTCTGATGGGGAAAATGACGTCTTTGGAGAAAGGTTTCAAAAGAATCTCAGTGATAGCTTAAAAAGGTAGGCATGAAAATGATCTAATTCACTTTTCGAGCGGTGATTCTGATCTGTCACTTGCCTCTTTTTAGCAGCTAGTACGAGTTTACAAGTTCAAAAACACACATCCCTCTTCAAGCGTTAGCTAGAAAGAAAATTAATAAATAAATGCTGATAATCCAAAGTTTCAACATCACTGACTTCATCGGATAGTATTTCTCCAGTTGAATTGCCATGATTTCGCAACTTTGTAAGCGACAGTTCAAATAAGCCAGGGACACTCTGTTATATGTTTTGGTTTAAAAAGGGAGCAGTATCCTATTAAAACAAATCATTGACTTTAACTATTCTCAAGAATTTTGCGTCTACATGAACAGCTTTCTTCAGTTTATGTCTTTCCGAGCCTTAAGTCCAAGTGTTAATTACGTGAAACTAAATTATATTTGCTCAAAACTAAACTTTCTGGCGAATTTTTAATCACATTTTCCAGTCTTTATCAATTGCTGATGAATACTGTGAAGCCAAGACCAATCGACGTACTGTAGTTTCGCAGTAGTTTCCGCCCAAACCGAAATTAGCGGAGTGCTATCGTTCGACTTGAATCGTTGAGATGATGAAATTATGTCATCAAGTTCCGACTAGTTGGGAACTGAAAAGAAGGAATTTTATGTAATAGCTTGTTTTCTGGCCAAACATGTTGGTTACACTGATTTTGATGCGAAGTTACAAGATAAGTGGTAAAGAAGAAACTGATTACGAACAAATGACAATCTGTTGGTGAATTAGTCTACCTTCATGTTCACAATTGTCAGGATAGTGAACACGGAATACAGAAATCGCTTTGACAAATCAAGAGCTACTTGTTACCGTTTTAATGTTGCTCAACTCTGAAAAAAATGTATTCTGAAAACATCTAAAGGCGTCAGATGGTTTTGGAACTCGGTTCTTATTAGAATTCAAACAAGATCAATAAAGCTTACAACAGCGAGAGTCCTAGATAAAAGAACAAAATATGTTCGCAAGTGAATGAAGCGATAACGGGAAAACGTCTAAATTAAATATTAGGAAATATTCCAAAACAGCACTATAATACGCTATACAAACTCTATCCAGATTAGCACTAAACGTTCAGTTTAAAATACAAAAACACAAACCTGCATCCAGAGATATCAAAGACAGCAGCAATTCACTGGTAAATTCACAACGAGACAGGAATATTCAAGTGCTTGAAGACTGAAGATACAAGGAACGTCTGTACCGAAAGGCGGATGACTTCTTCTTATCAAGAACGGTCTGTTTAACCTTAGAGCAAGCCTAAAATAATTAGAAGGCAGTTGTCAAGAATTAAATTGACATTTAGACAGTATCTTATTTTGGGGGGCGCGGCTCTTGTGCGGCAAACATCAGGAAGAAACAAAGCAAAGTTTGTAATTACACCACAACCCTGAGGACTTTAGACCATAATACATAGACATGGTAGCATCTGACATAGCTTTTTTGATACCAGGGATGTTGCTTTTCGATAGTTTTGGCTACTGAGATTTTGAACCAGAACACATGGAAAAAATACTCAAATGTGCCATAGCAAAACGCTCAAGAAATTTAAAGATAGTAAATTTGACAGGCAATTACACTTTCCTTTTCTAAAATTATTTTACAACTGTGTAACTTGGTGACGGTTAAATTAGACATGCCAAACAAATGGAGCAATATGTTTTCCAACAAAATTTTCTTGAGTTCAACTTCACTTTGGCTAATTTCCAAGAACTCTGTCAGTGAGCGTCTCTGCGGGTGCTTCTGTCAAAGGCGAATTCGCGACGATCTTATATTAGAGATTAAAGAGAGGTTTTTCACATAAAGCATCCACCAGAGTTCCGACAGAGCCAAAAGTTTTGAATATATAAAAATTATCATTCGCCTGACCTACATTCAAAGATCAGAGAAAATCAAACAAAGAAATACCTTGAAACAAAGAATTAAACTGAAGGCGCATCTTAATATATTTCAACAACATAGGTGTCTCACTATTAGTGTTTCACTGTGTAGTTTGATGATGATGATGACGATGATGGCAATGTTGGTTTTCAATGGCAAAAAGTCAAAATGTGCTTTTCAAATACTAACAACGTTATTGACGCAAATCAATTCTGGATAAACGTGTTAATCCCTTGCATGTAAAGAAAGAAAGCCGCTATTAAACAGCAACAAGTTGTCAAGAATTAGACTGACATGTAATCAATATTCCTTTATCATGGGCGTGGCTCTCACTTAGCAAACATTACGGTAAACAGAGCAAAAGCTTTTTGAAACACAGCCCTGAAAACACAAGACCATTATAACTGATACATAAGAGGAAAGAGTTAATGTCTTCATGCGGGAATCTGACGAAACATTTTTGATACGGTGAAGATGTTGTTTTTCGATACTTTAAGCTACTGAGATTTAAATCGAGAGATAAATTGGCTGGCAATTACACATTCCTTCTGTAAAATGTTAAAGAGTTGCATCAAACTTTGATGAAGAAAATAAGTTTTCGGAGAACGATTTCAACTAAAAGATTTCAAGTATCGCATAAGAAGACAGTTTTAAGAGTTTATGAGACATCCAAATGGGTCGGTTTCACGCTTGAATAATGATGAGCTCCTTATAGTAGCTAGCGCGAGTTACAAATTTGGAAACACATGCCGTTCTTCAGGAGTAAGCTAGACACAAACTTGAAAAATTAATGCTATTATTAATCTAACGTTGTAACATCATTGACTTTATCAGATCGTGTTCCTTTACTTTCAGCCAAGATTTGGTAACAGTGTTACTGACGGTTTAATTAGACATGCTACACCAGTTTTGTACCCATTACATTGGGCTCGTCTATGATCTGTCTTGCTTTTAAAATGAAGCAGTATGCGAGAAAACAAAATTTATTGCGCTCTAGGTCACTTTGGCTAATTCCTAAGAACTCTGTTGTGTCCATTTGTCTTTCACTATTTTCAATGAACAAAGTGCTTCAGTTTATTTGTTACAGAGACAAGACCTGAGCGTTAATTGCATAAAACTGCAATGAAATTTTCACCGAACAAGTGTAGCTTTTTGACTGATTTTTCTCAAGTTTTAGTCTTTATCCATTGTCTATAAATACAAACCAAGGGTCAATCACAGTTATGTATGTAGTTTTGCAAGAATTTTCGCCCATACCGAAGAATTAGAGCACTCTTTCACGTTTCAATGATTTAATCAATCAAAACGTTGCTGCAATAATTGAATGAAGCCATCAGCTGGGTCACTTGGTGGTAAAGGAATGAACTCTTAGCACTTAGCACTTATCGTTTTAAAATACAGAGAAAAAAATCTGCATTCAACGAGATGTCAGAAAAAGAAAAATAGCAGCAATAAACTTGGAAGGGTAATTGGATTTCGTGTAGACTGAAGATGGAGGCACCACCTGAGGCGAGGGGCGGATGACGTCAACTGAACAATGGTTTGTTATTTGCTGTCTCCTTGGCAATGAGAAGTTTATCGAAGGTTTTCAAAGAAAGCCGCTATTAAAAAGGAACCAGTTGTCAAGAAATTAATTGAAAATTAATCAGTACTACTTTTTCTGGGGCGTGGCTTTCGCTTTGCAAACAGTACGGTAAAAAAAACAAAGCTATTTTTAAACACAGTTCTGGTGACTAAAAACCATAATAATAATACATAACATAGAGACCGATTTAGTTAACATCATTGACTTCATTAGGTAGTGTCTCTTGAGTTGCACTGCTGTAATTTCGCAACTACTTTTAAAACACTTAAAATTAGACATGCTACACCAATTTTGGACCCATTATATTGGCCTCGTCTATGATCTGTTTTTCTTTAGAAATGAAGCAGTATGCGATGAAATAAAATTTATCGCCGCTGGAGTTCACTTTGGCTAATTCCTAAGAACTCAGTTATGTTGGTTTGATTTCCACTTGTGGTTTTGAACAGAGCGCCTTAGTTTTTATGTTACGGAGATAAAACATTAAGTCTAAATTTTATTCGTATTAACCTGGAATCGAAGTTTCGCCAAATGTTTGCTTTACAGACTATTCAGTTTTAACCGCATTTCCTAGAGTATTATGAAATACCAATGAATACAAACTAAGAGTAGATCATAATCAGTTTAAACATTCGATGTTCGTAGTTTTGCAGTAGTTTCCACCCGTACTTAAGAAAAATTACTCCTTCAAGTTCTTATCATGCGACTCGAAAACAGTCACAGAAAACTGTAGTTAAGATGAAATCAAGAATTTTGAGAAATAGTTTCTTCTCTGCTCAACGGTGTCGGTCACGCTGATTTCGATGACGATTGACAGAAATGAAAGTCAATGACTGGCAGTAAAGGGGTGAAAGTTATTACCAACAAATCACAAACTGTCTTCAGTGTGAACTTGTCTGTCTTCATGTTCATTTGCTCAGAAAATGATCCCCGACTACAAAATCCGCTAGATTAAACATCAAAAGCTATCGGTTACTGTTCATTTTGCTTGACCGCTCCAAAGAGTATATTCTCCCCAATTCTGAGAGCGTTAGGCGTTTTTCGAACTCAACTTTTTTGAGCGTTCAAAAGTGATCGATAAAGCCTAAAACAACTCTCTTAGCTTCGTAGAAGAGTTGTGTTGACAGCGGATGGGCAAACATAACCAATGTAATATCAGAACAATGCTTAATGAAAGAGCTAACAACTTTTGTTGCCATTATGCCAATGTTTGTAAGTGATAACGGAAAACTTCTCGAGTCAACAAACACGTTTGATCGACGTCCAAAAATTACCAAACGGCAACGCTTTTGAAGCGCACTAAAACGCTAAACTTAAACTTAATCCAGATTTGCACTCTGCGTTTTGAAATAAAGACAAACAAACCTGCATTCACAAATGTCAAAGAAATGGAAGACAGCAGCAATACACTGGGAGATTCACATCAAAAAAGGTAGTGCAGTACTAGCTTGAAGACTGAAAATGAAGCCAATGCCAGAGACGACGGGCCTATATGGGCGGATGACGTTAATTAAAGAATGCTTTGTTATTTTGCTATTTCCTTGGCAATCAGAAGATTCTCAAACGTTCACAAAGAGAGCCGCTATTAAACAGGAACAAGTTGTCAAGAATTAGACTGACATGTAATCACTATTCCTCTTTCTGGGGCGTGGCTCTCACTTAACAAACATTACGGTAACTAAACAGAGCAAAAGCTATTTGAAACACAGCCCTAAAAACATTAGACCATTATAGCTGATACATGGGAAGAACGAGTTAATGTCTTCATGCTGGGATCTGACGAACATTTTTGATACGCTGAAGATGTTGTTTTTCGATACTTTAAGCTACTGAGATTTAAATCGAGAGATAAATTGGCCGGCAATTACGCCTTCCTTCTGTAAAATGTTAAAGAGTTGCATCAAACTTTGATGAAGAAAATAAGTTTTCGGAGAACGATTTCAACTAAAACATTTCAATTATTGCATAAGAAGACAGTTTTAAGATTTATGAGACATCCAAATGGGTCGGTTTCACGCTTGAATACTGATGAGCTCTTTTTAGCAGCTAGCGCGAGTTGCAAATTTGGAAACACGTCCTTCTTCAGGTGTAAGCTAGATACAAACTTGAAAAATTAATGCTATTAATCTAACGTTGTAACATCATTGACTTTATCAGATCGTGTTCCTTTACTTTCAGCCAAGATTTGGCAACAGTGTTACAGACGGTTTAATTAGACATGCTACACCAATTTTGTACCCATTATATTGGGCTCGTCTATGATCTGTTTTGCTTTTAAAGTGACGCGGTATGCGAGAAAACAAAATTTATTGCGCTCTAGGTCACTTTGGCTAATTCCTAAGAACTCTGTTGCGTCCATTTGTCTTTCACTGTTTTCAATGAACAAAGTGCTTCAGTTAATTTGTTGCTGAGACAAAACCTGATCTTTAATTGCATAAAACTGCAATGAAATTTTCCGCACCGAACAAGTATAGCTTTTTGACCGATTTATCTCAAGTTCTAGTCTTTATCAATTGCCTATGAATACAAACCAAGAGTCAATCATAATCATATATGTAGTTTTGCAAGAATGTTCGCCCATATAGAAGAATTAGAGCACTCTTTCACGTTTCAATGATTTAATCAATCAAAACGTTGTTGCAATAATTAAATGATGCCATGGTTGCGCTTGGTGGTTAAAGAATGAACTCTTTGTAATACCTTCTTCTCTAGCCAAACATGTTGGTTACACCTTAAAAACTCTATCCAGACTAGCACTTTTTGTTTCAAGATACAGAGAAAAAAATCTACATTCACAGATGTCAGAAAAAAAAATAGCAGCAATAAACTTGGAAGAGTAATTGGATTTCGTGGAGACTAAAGATGGAGGCACCACCTGAGGCGAGGGGCGGATGACGTCAACTGAACAATGGTTTGTTATTTCCTCAGATGGTATCTCTCTAGTTGAACTGCTGTGATTTCGCAACTGCTTCTAAAACGCTTAAAATTAGACATGTTACACGAATTTTCTACCCATTATACTGGCCTCGCCTATGATCTGTTTTTCTTTTGAAATGAAGCAGTATGCGATAAAATAAAATTTATCGGCGCTGGAGTTCACGTTGGCTCATTCCTAAGAACTCATTTATGTTGATTTGATTTCCACTTGTGTTTTTGAACAGAGTGCTTTAGTTTACACCTCTTAATTGTTATTTGCATAAAACTTCAAAGTAATGTTTGAATATGAATAAAAACTAAGAGTCAATCATAATCATGTTAAACATTCGACGTACGTAGTTTTGCAGTAGTTTCCACCCATACTTAAGAAATAGATGACTCCTTCAAGTTCCTATCGTGCAA
Source organism: Orbicella franksi (assembly GCF_964199315.1). NCBI lineage: Eukaryota > Metazoa > Cnidaria > Anthozoa > Scleractinia > Merulinidae > Orbicella > Orbicella franksi. The sequence continues at coordinate 25,176,712 of NC_138156.1, forward strand.
CTCGAATCCAATCACGGAAAGTTGTTGTTAAGATGAAATCATGTCATCAAGGTCACTTTATGGTAGAAAAGGAAAAGAATTTTGAGAAATAGCTTCTTCTCTGCTTAACCGGGTGTTGGTTGCCCTGATTCCGATGCCAATTAACAAACATGAAAGTCAATGATTGGTTGCAAGGGGAAACTTATTACCAACAAATCACAAACTGTCTCAGTGTGTACTGGTCTGTCTTCGTGTTCATTTGCTCGGACCTTGATCACCGACTATAAAAGCCGCTAGATTACATATCAAAAGCTACCGGTTACTGTTCATTTCTCCTCAGTCTAAAGAATATATCAGTCTCAGAACAGATCTAAAAGCCTCAGACAGTTTGGAACTCAACTTTTATAAGAATTCAAAAGTGATCGATCTTTGGCTTAATCAAAACAGTTTCATTCTCTCCGTGGGAAAGTTTTGTACGTTTATAGCAATGGGCAACTAGTGTTGCCATTATGACCATTATGTCAGTTTTCGCCAAAAAAAAAAAATTCCTCGAGGCAACAAACACGTTTCCAAATATTTCCAAATGGCAACGACTTTGAAGCACAGAAACGAGAAACTTAAACTCTATCCGCATTAGCACTTTACATTTTAAAATACTGAAAAAACAAGCCTGTATTCTCACCTGATGTCAGAGAAACAGAGACAGCAGGACTCCAGCAGCAATACGGAGAGAAATTCACAGTGAGAGAGCAATTGGTGTGCGTGGAGAACAAAGATGCAGGCGCCGCTTGACGCGAGGGGCGGGTGACGTCCACTAAAAATAGTATGTAGTTTGCTGTCTCGTTGGCAATTAGAAGTCTCAAAGAAAGCCGCAATTAAACAGGAACCAGTTGTTAAGAATTAAATTGACATCTAGTCACTATTACTTTTCCTGGAGCGTGGCTCTCACTTACAAAACATTACGGAGAACAAGGGAGAGCTATTTAATACACAGCCCTGAGGACTATAGAGAGTCTATAGACCATGATAATAATGCATAACTGATAAAGAACGCGTTAGTGTATTTATGCCATCTGACGAACCTTTCTCGATATGCAGGTAATGTTGATTATCGATAATTGGTTCGAATTCTAAGATTTGGGAGCTGAGCACATGAAAAAAACAGTAAAGATATAGTTACAAACTCCCCCAGAAATAGAAAGATAGACCTACCGGCAATTAGACATTCCTTCTCTAAAATTATAAGAGTTGTATCAAACTGTGATGAGGAAAATAAGTTTTCGGAGAAACATTAAAAAAAGCAATCTTGCTTAATGTCTACAAGGACTGTTTTAAACTTTATGAGACATCCAAATACATCAGCTTTACGCTTGAATACTGATGAGCTGTTTTTACAGGTTTGAAAATACAAGTCCTTCTTCAGGCGTAAACTAGAAAAGAACTTAGGGAATAAATTTTGAAAATCTAATATTTTAACATCATTGACTTCATCAGATCGTGTTTCTTTACTTTCAGCCAGATTTGGCAACAGTGTTATTGACGGTTTAATTAGACACGCTACACCAGTTTTGTACCAATTATATTGGGCTCGTCTATGTTCTGTTTTGCTTTTAAAATGAAGCAGTATGCTATTAAACCAAATTTATTGCGCTCGAGTTCACTTTGGTTAATTACTAAGAACCCTCTTGTGTCTTTGTCACGCTTGAATACTGATGAACTCTTTTAAGCAAGAAGCCTGTGTTTATAAATTTGAAAGCATGCTTTTTTTTTCAAGCGTAAGCTAGAAAGAAACATAAAAACACTAATGTTTGAACATCACTGACTTAATAAGATCGTGTTTCTTTGGGCAGATTTGGCAATAGTGTTACTGACGGTTTAATTAGACATGCTACACCAATTTTGTACCCCGCATTATATTAGGCGCGTCTGTTTTCCATTTCCCATGGTTTCAATGTAAATAGAAACGGACCTTGCTTGCGAAAAATTACCATTCAGTATTGTTTTTTCACGGCTGGCGTGGGTCTTGGCCAGTTGTTTTATCTCGGATACTCAGGCATCAATAAAATACTGGAAAGTTTGCCGAAGAGTTCAGTAGGTGGTTAAGTCGTTTATGAATTATGATATGATCACAATTTATGAATTCCTGGTGCAAAAGGTTATAGTCGATAAGTCCAACACGTGAGTTGAACAACTCCGTTGATAGCATAACAGTATAAAACGAACAGACACTACGAAGTTTTGGACATTTAGCTAAAGTGAAATTGAGCGCAGAAAAGTTTGTGAACGTGTCGTTAATGTAGCGTAACTTGTCTGATCAACTGTAAATTCGTGGCAGTTGAAATGATAAGAAACACTGGTAATGTTATTGATGTTCAAACGTTAGACTATGAACATTTATTTATAAATTTGACTTCCAGCTTTCACCAAGAGAAGAGAGAAGAAAAAATGTACCCTTTATTGTCTTTTGCAAACGGCTAAAATAGACGAGCGACAAATCAGTATCACTTGTGAATTTTTGCGATCTCGTCGAGACCCAGGAGCAGTTAGTGAGAGCGAGAGAGAATGTTATCTAAGAAATATGATTCTTTTTAAAATTGCCACCTTGCTGAAAACTTCCTCTAATGAAATTCGAACTAATTGTAGTTTCCCAATCAACTCTTGGCTGAAACACTGGAAACAGTTCACAGGTGCAATATCACCCTCGTCCCTCACTCTTCCCTCCAAAGTAAATTCTCATCCGCAGCCACAAGTTTCCTATCAAGGGGCAACTGGGGGCATGTATGCCTTAAGAAAATTGCGCAAAAATTGGAAAGCCTTATTATGATCCGGTTCGAGTGGAAATAGGTCTCTTCGGTTTCCAGCCCAAAATGAAGTGCTGAGGAACCAGTCCCGAACCCACTCCCTACCCCTCCCCTGGTTGACGCATAGGAACCGCAACCGACTGACTAGCGACCAATAGCAACGAGAGGCACGAGAACGAAAACAAACATGGCGGCGATGAAAGTCGACTCCCTTTAACAGTTACTGTTTTGAAGTGCAAAGCTTGAAACTAATTTGTTCACAAGCATTTCGGTAGAAAATAGCCTGTGTCACAGCCGCTTCTCCCCGGAAAACAGATGTCGTCAACAGGGACTACTCTATCTGAGTGCACAGAGGTGTATAATATTCTCAATCAGGTAAGAAATTTGACAGTTTTCTCTGAGTTTTAAAGCTCGGGCCCCAGTTGTTCGAAAGGTTGCTAACGCTATCCACTGAATAAATCACTATCCAATGGATAAGTGTTGACAAAAAAAAACCACACTATCCGCTGGATACTGATTTATCCAGTGGATAGCTTTACCCACCTTTCGAATAACTGGGGCCTGAACGATATTACTACAGTCGTTGCCTCATGAATCTCTTTACTGTAGTATGATATATATTGCCACCTCCATCATCTGCCAACTTCTTTATTTCATGATAGGCAGCTTGTTGGTAATAATGATCAAGGCTAAAGCTTGTTCAAACTGTATTTACAACACTGCTGGTGAAGCTAAGCTTAGCTAAGGGCCATTCAATTTTATTTTTGAGTCTTGTATCCACTCTGATTCATCTCCTTTAGCCCTTTCAGTGGACGGAAAAGGGTTGTATGAATGAAAAGGGGTTGGGAACATGAGAAAACATAGGCACGCAAGGCGTGCAAGAGTTATTTTTTTGTGTGAAGTGTCGGAGATAGGAGCATTCATGGTACAGTAATGATTTGGTTAATTTGACAAGTTTTTGTGGTTGCGATGTTACATCGGTCATGGTAAGATAGCTAAATAGTAAGCCATAAAATGTTTGACTGAACAAACTACAGTAATCTGACACGTCTCCAGATTAATGTAGATACCATCTTGTTTTCTAACAGGCAATTTGATTCGTTCTTTGATACAACCCGCACTATGATTGGTGTGACACGTGTACATGCATAACTCCCTCACTCACCGATAACATAACCCTTCCAACCCCCAAGAGGAATTTTTGTTTAAAAATACTCAAGTGAATTTAGAAACTTTCGCATTTTATACGAGTTGTAAGTTTACCTTTTTACACAACACAACTTCACCGAAAATAGAAAGAAAGAGAAAAAAACCTCTGACATGTGAAAGTCTGATTTAATTAAATTGCACTCTAACTTGGTGCTGCACAGTCGTCAAAGAACACTTGAACAGTTTTCATACTTTTTACCTTTAAAAATATCGGACTGAAATGAATGTCATCAAATAAAACTATTAAACTGTTACTGCAGAGACGTAAAAACCGTCCAGAAATGAAAGCTTTTTTGTTTAATATCCTGGAAACAATAGCCGATAACTTGTCAGCTCTAATTGAATTTACTCCATATAAAAAACAAAAGTTTTAAGTTACCATTTGTTACTAAAGATAGCAAACATCTTGTGGGAAAGAGTGGTGACGATTCGTCCGGTCTAATTGAATTGACTCCCTTGTGAAAAATAAGAGTGTCAAATTACACTTTGTAACTAAAAAACAAAAATATCTCGCTATATTTGCATGCAACAAGAACAAAACAATCGTTACCTGCACTTACTATTGTATACGTTAGAACTGTTTCAAATCTAAAGTCTCGTCCCCTCTAAAACATGTCCTAAGAACTAGAAGCGAGGATTTGTGACCTCTAATCGAATTAACTCCTCGTGAAAAACAAAAGTATCAAGTTACCTTTGTAACTAAAAATAAAAATATCTCGTTGCATTTGCATACTACTAAGTCTCGAACTGTTTCAAACCTCAAGGCTCATCAGGTTCATTTTACTAAAATCCTCAGCCTAACCCACAGAAAATGTTGAAGTAAACACAATATATGAATACTTCCTCCTCTTCTATAGAAGAATAAATATGGCCGTTCTGAACTCTATCGGGATCAAATCTTCTCACGTACCATTTACCTTTACAACAAGAAATTTGATTAGCTGTTTATAGTAGGTCCAATCTGATTGGTGTGACATACATACATCTCTCACTCATCCATTGACCCTTAACATACCCGACGTGCCGACTAAGAGGTATTTTTTTTTACAAAAAAATAACTCAAAAACTGGTTTTATTTTGCAAAACTTGGCCTTCCATGTGGACCCAGCAAATGTTTGAACCTGGTGTGGAAAACCACTTGCAAATAATGGACAGGTTGAAATAAATAAAGTTCAGTTGAATTAGTGTTGTTTTTATCATCTTCCTAGGTTGGGCAGTACCCAAGGCTGAGTGATCCCAATTATTTGCTTCTTTTGGGTATGTTTAACAACAACAACAACAACAACAACAACAACCATTTTATTTTGCTTAATACATAGAATATCATACAGTGAGAGTTAATTGATTGCACTTTATTAATTACTTTTTTGATCCACTGCATGTTTCAATTATTAATTTTAAAAAATGATGTGCTAAGTGGCTCTGAGCTTATCAGAAATGATTCCAACATTTTATTACTGGTATTGTGTGCTATATTTGTACATAGTCATAAAATCTCTGTGAAAAAAAATTGTTGAAAGATGGATAAGAATGTGTAGGGAATTTCTGGGCAAATTTCCCTGAAAAACAATTGTAAAAAACGACAGATTTTGTGAGAATTTTCTGGGCAAATTTTGCTGGAAAGCGATAAGATTTGAACTGATTTGACAAACGTTTTTGACAAACGTTTGCTATTTTGGGGGCAAAATGATGAGCGTTAGCCTATGCAATAACAACAGCAACAGAAACACTGACTACTTTGAAGTTTCAAGTCCAACATAACAGATCTGAGTTGCAAAAATACTAACCTATTACTAACTGAGTGGGAGGATAGTACTGGGGAATTTACTGGCTTGAGGTCGTGGCATTACAGACCATACAAGAGAAAAGGGCTTATGACGGTTTCCACTGAAATGGTCTGTATGGCAAAATCCCGACCGGGAAACAACCAATCAGAATGTTTAGATTTACCTGAAGAATACCTTTCCGTATAATAATCAAGGCTTATTTGAATTGGAAGATCAATTTTATTTTTATCAGGAATTAAGAAGAGGAACATATAATCATCATGTGTGCCATCTTTAAATAGTGAAACCTTTAAGTAATAAAAGTTCAAGGGTAGGAATTTGAGCTAATTATAAGCTAAAGTATAGATTCAAAATTATGATGGGGAAAAAGTACCACTTGGGTGTTTAACGACGTTTGCACTAATTGTTTCTGCGCATGCAAATTCACATGCCACATCATTTATGAGTGTGTGCGCTAAGTAATAAAATGAACAATGATAGGGCAGATGGCCATTGCTATAGCTTTTCCTGGATTTAATGATCTTGGATGTTTGGTGACCCCTATTTTTCTTTTGATGGATCATTTTCTCTACTGATTTTCTACGTGTAGTGAAAAAATGAAGAAAATCTATCAACTCGAAAGTTTGAATTTTTTGCAAAATGCACAATCAAATTCTGTTTTTTTTTTTGGTTCTCAGTTTATCTGTGTGATGGTTTCAAATGCCTTGTGAAGGGTTAAGTTTTTTGAAAACATTGGTAACTGACTGCTACAAAATTATATGACCGTTTTCCTCCATCAACTGACCTTCGATATTTTTGACTTTAAACCCATTTAGTCTATGCTAAATTATGTGCACCAATTTTTCAGAACGCTTTATCTCTGAAACGAAGTCAGTGACTCCCAATTTTTTTTGTGTTTCTGACACAAGTAACTCATTATCTGACTGCAGTAAAAATTTTAAAAAATGCTCTCAACTGGAAAAGTTTTGCGTGAACGTCCTTAAAAGGGCCATTAAAATCATTTCAAACAGGTGTACCTAACATATGATTTTTTTTAGATTTCTAAAGGGCTAGCTACTTTAATCCAAGAAAATTATTGAAAGGGCTGTTGCAATGTGTGTACTGTAGGAAAGTGTGTTAAAAAGGCACAACAATTTTCTGGTGAAGTTGTATTAAAGGGTTACAGACTCCCATATGAAAAGGTCAGGGATGCTCATCAGAAAGTTTGAACTAAACATGTAAAGGATATCAATCTGGGCTTGGCTTGAACTTTATTTGACCCTTTTGAAATAAGAGCATTTTTATCATTTATTTCTTTGAGTGCACCCTAAAAAATACTTTGACAGTTAAAAATAGTGGCATTTCGTCCTGAATGCCCTAAGTGAGACCAGAACCCTTGATTTGTACCCCTATACTGAGTGAAATGACAAGCTGTGATCAATGACCTTTTCATAGGGGAGTTCCCCCCCTGGCTCATTCCTCACAAGGCACAAAATGAAATTAGTGACACTCTGATTGATTGTGTTTTGCAGATACAAGACAACGTCATGACTACAGTGAAAGCCACATTATAACAGCAAAATTTGCCCCAAGGGTTAGTTGAATAAAGGCACACAGTGATAACTGAATTCATTTTGGGTGCTAATTTATTTTTGGTAGTTCATTAGGAAACAGGTTGTTTATAATTTAGAAAGGCATTGTTACACACTGCAAATTAGGGATATGGTGCTTATTTCTTTTTTTCATTTAACCTCACAATTTTTGTGTTACAGCACTTTGACAATGAATAACAATAGACATAATAATTCAAGAGACGTGACTCACAGTAACACAAGCTAGACTCATTTGATTTATACCGGCAATTACTTTCATTGGTACATGTATCTGACTTATCAGAAGGGGGCCACTTTTTGGTATGAGCCAATGGGGATAAATCAGATTACTACTGGCAGTAGCTGAACATTACACGATGGATAATTAAAAAAATCAAATGTTTTTCAGATGACTATAATTACTATAAATAATGTTGTTTGCTTGAAAAAGTGAGAATATTATTCAAACTAGTTGTCACACGCACAACTAATTTAGACCAAATTTTGTATTACTCCTTTAATTTCTATCATCTCTGGTGCATGCAGTCTTAAGTGCAATTTCCGGAGGTCTTTGTGCAGTTGTGATGTCACCATAAAAAAGTCTGTAGTTAGTAAGTAATGGATGACTAATAAAATGAATTCAAAACTTAGAAAATATACAATTAAATGATAATGATAACGATATTAATGTTTGAAATTACATGTTTAGCTTGCCATATAGTGATGCATTGTGTGGTTGTAGAATATACCCATACCTTCCTCATGATCATGTATGGAAGGTTTTTTGTTTTGATCTTCAAAGACCAAAACTTCCAATTTAGCATGGTTATGGTCCCTTCTAAACAAAATTTGGGTTTTGCAACCCTCCACCGCTTCAGAATTTCCAGTGATCCTTCGTGGGATGGATATGGATATTTGCTAGAACCACACATTAATTATTAAAAAAAAGAAGCATGAGATGTTATTTTAATATTTAATGCACCAGCTTTAATTTACGTTCACCAAAAATTATAATAACTAGTTTTAAATTTCTTGTTTCTCTTAAGAATGATATCGGTGCTTTCACCGTTCCTCACGATGCTGAGTTGCAGACCAAGGAACATGTTGTAGTTTACGACAGTAACACTGGTTCGCTTAAAGACAAAAGTGAGTTCTTTCAGTTTATGGGTGTTGTAATCAAAATTAATCAACGGTGGCAAAAAATAACATTCCAAGAAATTAACATTCCAAGAAATCAACATGACTTGTTAACATAATAGTAATAATTTTTGTTATTTGCATTTATTTAGTTAAAAACAAGGTATCATTAAAATAAGTTTTACCGGGACCTTCAAAGGGACTTGTGATATTTATATTGGGGTTTATCAATATTAATAACTGAAAACAGAGTTCGACGTTGCGACCGCTGGAGTCGCCAATGCAACCAAATTTTTATCACTGGTGACTAACTTTTCACGCCTTTTGCTGAAATACTTTTGCTGGCAACTAAATTTGAATATGTACACCCAAATTATTCAGGTAGTTAATGACTGTACTTATAAAAAACTTTAGTTCAAATCAATTGTCTCGAGTGATATCGTCGTCTGCATCTAAGCGTGAACACATGACGTTGAAACATACTCTAACAGGATGTCAAACGAGGCATGATTGGCCATCAAACATTCGAAGTTCAGCAGACCATGGCATGAACTTTCGCACTTAAAGTTCAGCACATGAAATGGCAGAAAGATTGGACATGGAAGACTTCTTCAGAGAAATTGACCCTGACCTGTGTCAGTATGCATACGACTTTCGCAAATGTGGTTTTACTTCTAGTATAATTAATGGTTACCATGAAATGTTGGCGGGAGCAAGACTTTCAGAGTCTTTCAGTATATATCCCCAAAGGACATTGACAACTGATTTTAAACATTTCGAGTGTGAAAGTTTGTGTTACGGTCTGCTAAACTTCAAATGTTTGATGACAAATCATGCCATGTTTGACACCCAATTAGAGCATGTTTTGACTTGTTCATGCTTAGATGCAAGCAACGGTAACTTTTAATAATGCTTCCCCTGCTTATTCTGAGTCATGTTATCTTAATATTGAGTTAAGTTTGATATCGTGATTATAATAAGACATAAATTATTTTTCAGACAGCACTGCTTTGTCTTGTGCCAAGCTGATGTGGGAAATGGGAAGCAAGAATCCTGTAAAAGTTGTCAAAGGTATCTTTTTGGAACATTTTTTTTGTATACTTTCACCTGCTTTCAGTGTTATGGCATAGAAGACATCTTTCAACCATCTTTCAACATGCCATCTTTCGACATGCCATGTAGACAGCTGAAAGACCGTTTAACTGTGAAGCTGGCAATGTTTCCGGTTATTAGCAGAACAAATTAATGACAAATAAATGATAATTACTGACCTCAAATGAATGAGGAAGATTGTGGACTTTGCATGTTGAACATCTCAATTTATGGGATAATTCAAACAATTTTAGTGTAGTCGATTAGCTCTCAATGGTGACTTGCGGTAGAATTGGGCTGCTACCACTCAGTTAATATTAGACAGATCGATACTCCTAGGCTTAGTTTGATGTCAAATAAATCCATTTTTCTGATCTCAGAATCTCAGATCCTTTGTTACAACTCTTTGTTTTCTCAATTTTGTGCATTTCTTTCTGTCTCAAAGTCTAGATAAAGGACTTTAATGAAGTCTTATAGGGTTACACACTTGGATTTGATCCTCAGGTTTTAAGCTAGCCCACAAGCAGGCTCAGCTCTGAGTCTGCACATGTGAGTGGTGAAGGGTGAGTCTGCAAGCAAAGTTGTCTAGCAGGGAGGGGTCTTGTGAAGAGGTGTCAGAAACCTCTCCACTCTCATGTGTGTTCCTCAAACTTTAGCCTGCAGCCTGCAGCCTGCAGCCTGCAGGCTAGTTTAGAGCTTTATGGCATAGAGAAACAGTTTTATATTTCTCTATTTTCAGGTGGATATGAGGAATTTTCAGCATTGTACCCATTTCTTCGTACTCAGAAGATCATTTACATGCCTAGGGTAAGTTTGTACACTATTCAAATTAGATTCTTTTCATGGCCTCCATGCATCTCCTCACCAATGAATTATTTCCAAAAATGTTTTAATTAATAAGATGATTAATAAGATGATGTTTTGTTTATGTTACAGTAAAGAGTATAATATTGACTGTGGTGAATTAACTAATAAAGAGATCTCCTATGCATTTTAATGTATGTCATCCCATATGATCTCATTTTACAATGTAGATTCCCAAGAGGGGTACTCTGTGAATGGTTTGGGTCCATGTGGGGGTGTGCTGCTGAGATACTGAAATCCTCACCCTATACTAGACCATCATCAGCTTGATTTTGCGACCCTATTTTAGACTAGGCACCAAAACCCCCTACCCTATCCCAGACTAACTAATTTCCATGTAGGAACGTTTTCACTATTATAGTCTAACATTTACTGTCTAAACCAATATCATACAAAGTCACTTCCAAGTCTCAATTTGTCTAAAATTTTATAGAACCCCACTTCACGCTTCACTTTGGCAGCCCAAGGCCACTGGCACAAGCAGCGAATTTTTTTGCGTGGGTCACAATGGGCGATTCCAGAAAATATCTATACCTATATCATGGACGGCTTTTAGGATTTCCAAAGGGGAGGGGGTTCTTTGAACTGGAATTCCGAAGGAATAGGGGGGTATTTATGATTAGAAATCTGAAGGCATGGGGGGATTTCACAGGTGGGATTTCTGGAGTAGAAGGAGTAGAGTGAGTTCCTTGAAAACGCTATTGTTGTGGACTTTTGTAGTTCGTAAATAGACCATGAACGTATGACCATGGAAGCAGAAGACAAGCATCGATTGATCAGACACATGTTTAGGCTCATTACTTATAGAAGTGAACAGTAAAATGTGGTTTCACATTTACCTTGATGAATTTCTTGTCAGATGAATAAAATCTGAAAATATATCTTACTTTCTCTTTGCTCCCATCTCCCATCCAATGAACATCAAAAAACTCGCACCAGTCCCTCGCTTCCAGGGAATGCCTGCCAGATTATTAAGCATTTGGACTGTCAGACTCGATGGTATTTTTGACTGCTGAAAGATTTTAACATTCTGAATTTGAGCTATTTTGCTTTGAAAACGTCAAAACAACACAAGAAAACAAAGAGGAGGAAAATTATCGTAAGTGGTTTTTATTTTTATAGCCAAATTCGGACTTAAAAAGGAGTTTGCACAGCCTGTCCATACGCGGTAGGTTTTTCTTGCTGCTTATAAGATCACAGCCTTAAGGAGGCATAAATTCATGTTCGTTTGTTCATATAGGGGTTGCCAAGTCGAAAATGTACTTCCAAAAAAAAGCGGAATTCCAAAGGGTAGGGGGTTTGACGATTATGAAATTCTGAGGGCATGGGGGGGGGGGGGGAGGGGGGTAACGCATTCTGGAATTTCCAAAGGCAAGGGGGGGGGGTTAAAACATGGAAGCTGTCCGTGGTTGGGTATGGATATTTTCTGGAATTGCCCAATAGAGACATGACCGACACCGGAAACTTTGTAAGTAAAACCTCTCACCCAGGGTAATTGATACGTGACCTTCAAATCAAAACTCCTGCGAGCATTTGGCGATTTGCTTGCATCACTCATGCGTTCATTATATGGTGTTATAGGAATGCCACTCTTGTTTTCAAAAATATGGCGGCCACTACATATACGTACTGAGAGACTGAGGTCACTTGAAAAGAATAAAAAAGTAAATTTTCCATTTACATGCTGTTCTGTTGCCATGCTTCCCTTACTCAGTTGACACTCTATCAATGTCTCCGTCGACACTCAAGTAACAGTCGGTTGATAGTTGGCTGATTGTCAGCCGACTGATATGCATTGATCAATACTCGATGGCTTGCTAGCAAAAATTAGTCAGTCCTTAACTGACTGTTGACCGAGATGTCAATCAAGTGTTGATAAAGTGTCAGCTGAGGTGTTGATTGAGTATCGATGGGGTGTCAATCTAGGGTATTGATCAAGCGTATTGATTGAAACTCGTCTGAGGATGCTTTAATAGTACACATGATCCAGATTTTGTACGAGGAATGATAATTAAGCCTGGAGTATGTTTTCTGAAGGGGCAATCCAGACCCTGTCTTCCATCCAAAAGATCATAAGTTAACAGTTAGTAATAATTATTATCGTAATGCCATTACATCAATTTATTAACAGGAACTAGATGTCATCAACACTTATCCAGTGGAGATTATACCTGGTTTCTTGTATGTGGCAACATTCCTACAGTCTCAGGCAGTGAGAGTAATCAAGGATCTCAAAGTCAAGGCAAATGTGATAGTTGGAAAACAAAATGACACAATGTAAGTGCCTTGTATGAGGGTTGTACTGACTCTGGCACAGTTCACGAGCGGAAAACATAGTGAATCACAGATCATGGATGTCAAAATTTCATATTCCTGAAGATTCATGAAAAAAAAGCAAGTAAAGTTCTCTTTTTAATAACCTGCATGCTCATATGGCAGAAAGAGTGTTTGAAGAAAGCAAAATCATGAATTAAAGTCTAAGTACAAGATTTTCAAATTGAAATAAAGTAGCAGGAGGAAATCGGAAAGTAGGCGTAGCACAACTAGGTCACAGTAATGGGCAGCCATGTGGGGAAATTATATCCCTAATTGGGTTACCCACTCCTGCATTAGGAAGACAGGGTGCTGGGCCTGGAAAATTTTGAAAATCTGTGTGCGTTGAGGCACATTCTGGTGCATTTGTAGCACAAAAAAGTGATTTTTTTGGAGCTGTTTGCAAGATGAGTCTCTTTGGAAGTTCAGTTATAAAAGGCTTCAATGGAAAATGTGCACATGCTGACAAATCATTGGACAAATCTAATACATGTACGCAACACCCGCCAAAATAGTATTGCTCTTGTTTTGGAAGTTTGAAAGATACCTATAATAGCTGCCTAAGAAAGAGAAGATCGTGATTATGTTGGTGAAATAAAAATGCGTATTTATAAACTTCCTGACAATAGGTACCCGGTGCAAGTGCATGAAGTACCTGGTGATCTGACTTGCATCGGACACCAGGTAATGTTGGAAACCCTGCTAAGTATTAAGGCTCCATATGTAAATCACACACCTAAATCACTTTTGAGTCCTTTTTGATAGAGGACTCTAACCATTTGGAGGACTCAAAATCACCAAGAATAGAGTGGTGAAATCATGAATATTGATTAGTAATTCAAGTTCTTCACGGGCCACCCAAATCTTCAGGTCACGGATCACAAAGAATAATTTCTTAAATTCGTGTTTCATGGAAATCACACATCATGAGAATACCCCTGTATGACCCTCTTGTATACAGGTGGTATTTTTTGGGAACCAACCCAGCTAAGGTGTGTTTTAGTCATAATTTCGCTACATTTTGAAACCTTGTTTTGTAATATTGGTTTAATATTTGGGTGCAGATTTGCTGCAGAGGGTATGACACTGGGTAAAGGCGAGAAGAGAGTCAAGCAAGTTCTGACAATACCAATAGAGGACAATGGTGGAGAAGATCTCTACTCACACCTGTCTGACATTATTCATTTCATTGGTAAGAAAACAGAATGTGGAAGATAGGCTATCATCCACACATTCCCAACAGATTCTGTTTTGAGCAGTTAATAATGTTAGCTTTTTCAGCTCCTCCACTGATGACCTTCAGGGTTCCATTCCAGCACCTGTAGGGGCTGTCAAATGCTGACTTCTGTAATGTGTAGCCGATCCAATTGCACTTGCATCTCATAATTTCTACAGCTGGAATGTGTTCGTTTTCTGTCTGATTTATGTTATGCTTGGAACATAAATTCAAGCTTTATGCATATGTCATCTTTTCTTTCCAAGCAACATAAATGTGGTTGTATTATTAAATTCTCCCGTCTCCTATTCGTGACTGCACTTTGTGGGTAGAAGCGTCATGTGACGACCCACAAATATACAATGTGACAAAGGAGACAATCTTTCGCCAGCCTGCTATTCCAATCAAGATTAATTCTTTGCTTGCATTTGCCTTTCAGATGATCATCAAACTAAAGATGGCCGAACAGTTCTGTTGAGTTCAACATTGGGTATTAGTCGCAGTGTGGCTGTAGCGATGGCTTATTACATGTGGAACAAAAAAGTCTCTCTGAAGGTGACCTTGCTTTTTCAAACAATAGTTATATGCCCTTCAATTAAATTTAACTCCTTTGTGTAACCTTACTTGTGAATCATGAAAACTGTTTGTAGATCAAAAACACCTATCCACAACTATTTAGCCTTGTTAGGCCTCGTCAGCGTGGCAGTATAGGTAATACTTGGGTTCAAGGTCCCCAGGAAAAAAATAGCAAGTGATGTGAAAATGGTAAGCTTGTGGCTGAAGAATGGCAAAGTAAAGTGTAAAGTACTTGTACTTTATACTAGTTGGCCGGGATCACCGTTACATGTTGGATAGAGTGTATGTCACTTCTTGCCAAAAATTCGTCAGCAATTTCTTTACTGTCTTGGAGCTCCTCTGAGAGAAAAGCGGAAAAAGGGGAGTGGAAAGTAAAACTGCTTTCTCCCTGCACCCCGCCCCGATCCCGTCCCGTCCTGGTCCTTTATTTCCGTATGGCGATTTCTTTTGTTTGCATTTTTCTCCTCTCTATGAGGTTAGTGGTCTAATATATCCTCGGGACCCGGGGGGTAACTCCCTTAAAAATTTTGTGGGGGGTTTGCGGCCTGCTTCCTAAACTCCTTACCCTAGGCCTATTTATGACCAAAATTCCCTATTTCAGACCAATGGTCTTATTGATAATGATGAAAATGTAGCTTCTTCTAAAAAAAACATACCCAATTTAAGACTAGAGTGCGAAAATCATATCCTATTTATGACCAAAAGGGCCAAAATCGATGCCCTAGCTATCTGTGACCAAAAGGGATGAAAACCATATCCTTTAGGGCCGCACATACCTATATAGGCCATATAAGGGAGTACCCCCCCGGAATAACTACACTTACGAAGGTTTGTTTTTCTTTCAGGATGCGTACAACCACGTGAAGAAATGCAGAGAAAACATGCAACCAACAAGAGGCTTCATTGAGCAGTTGTCTCGCTGGGAAGAAAAGATGTTTGGTTCTATTGTCACTGACATCAGTGAACCAGAATATTAGCAAACAATGGAAAAAAAAATTAACTTACTTACAAAACGTTTAACTTTTCGGCCAAAATTAGGGTCTCTTTTTTAAAAATGGTTGACACTTCATAATGTTTTAGTGCCGTGTAAATATAATTTATCGGTCTTATGCATTCAGTGATGAATTACTCTTTGAAGTGAAATCTTCTTGTTCAATCTGTTCAGGTTTGCGTTCGTTCTGAGTGTACATTGTGCGCTCAGAATTTTCTTTGTTGAAAGACAAATCGTGTGTTGTTTACGTTTAAATAGGAAGATGTTCTCATCCACTTTGTAAAAAATATAAAGATTGATTTCAAATGCCTACTTACTTGATCATTGTTTTTTCCCCTCATTTCTTCCTACTTCTCAGCTTGATAGGAGTATGTGCCCGACTGCCGTACCGGAAACCCCTCGCCACTCACTTCGCCTTCTCTCCGGATTACGGGTCCGTCCCTCACTTGCTCCTTCTGTTGGCGGATTCCAAACAGTGGTGCCGGGCGGTTGTTTCTTGACTATTAACTCGGATGCGTCCCGGGAGGGGGTGGGGGACTCATATAAAAAGGACGGCGGTGCTCGTCACCTTGTTAGGGGTTAAAAAAAGCAGTTTTAGTACTTCTTAGGATGTTTAACCTCAAAAGGTCCACAGCGAGAGCTTTTGCGGCACTTTAAGGGTTTTGTGCCAAAAATGCGTTGTTTTGGAATTGCAAGTACCTGTTAGGGGTGAAAGAGCATGTCACCGATTCAAAGAGGAACGGTCACTTTTGAAAATGTATGTAGACTAGCATATGAAACGTCAAGTTCTGGTGTGTTACTAAACAGTCCGGTAGTATGCCAGTTTTGGAAGAAGCGAAGACGTCACGATTCTATTGTTTCGCCAAAATCGCAAAAAATAATGGTGAGAAAAAGCTACTAGATCTAGCACTGTCACATTTCATCATCAGCACTGCCCCAGATTAAAAAGCAGTGCATGCATTCACAACAATGCGAGGTATCAGACTGAATTGTTTGAGAAGTCAAACAAAATAAAGGAAGGAAACACTCGCTCTAAACCAGCCAGGCGAATTTTGGAAAACCTTAATTTGCAATTAGCATTTTGTGAAGAAAGGGGAGAGAAATGTCCTTCGTGGAAAAGTCCCAGTGTCCAAACTTTGTGTGTATCTTTTCGCAACCCTTTTTCAACTTAAGCTTTAAGATGACAACAAAAAGAATACTCTGAGATGATTATACTTTTAATAATATTACTTTGAGGAAAATTAGGCTACTGACTAATGGGGACACATTTGATATATCACAAGCAGACTACTGTTCTTGGTTCTAGTATCTGACAGCGACAAAACAGTAGTTAGACCTCTTGTATGAAAGGAACCCCTGTTCATAAGAAGAATTTGTGCATAAAATCCGAAGGTCACGAGTTTAGGTCCTGCTCTGACCACTAAGCTGGAGTTGTTTCTTGGCAGACTCCAGTTCAGCTCCTTGATCACGCTTGTAGATAGCCAACTTGTCTCCCTCCCGCCAGTTGGTATTTTTAAGCCTGTTATGTTAATTTGCAAAAATTTTTTCTCTCAGTTTAAGTGGCATGCCTGAAAACTAGCTAGTTGTAGCTAAGTGCATCGACCACTATAAGCATTTAACATTTAACATTTTTTAACAACTTAGGATAGGTCAGATGTCACTGTCATGTAGTTTACTTTGTGCTGGTTGTTTGTTGGTTGTTTGGCTTCCTGGATTGCTTGGTGAATGTTAGATTATCTCGTTTCTTTCTCTGTGGCATGATAGGTATGGAAATTGTTTCGCCAAACAGAGCAACTGCAAGAAATGTTGACAAGGTTATGTCTGTTTTTAGCTGCTTCCTGTAGGTCTCGATATTAAAAGATTGGAGGTATGATCAAGTACATTATACATATGAGAGTGAAATTATTCATAAAATAATGTGAAATTGGCTTTTCTTTTTTTCTCACAGGAAAATTCAATAGGAAAGCGTGAGAATATATTTGTTCACATATCATGACAGCGTGTATTGAGGTACTTAAACATCTTGAGGAAGGGGAAATGTTGCAATGCATACAATGTTTACAATACATACTACGGCAACTCTCTTTGGAAAAACTTTTGTACTATATTTTTGATGAAAAAACTCTGTTAATTGTTAGGCCTGACTTTCACCTGCTAATGTCAAAATCAAAATTAGCATTCCTTCTTGAAAACATCCTGTTTGCTTTATTTTGCTCTGAATATCACTTATAAAGTTACATTTCTTTGGATCATCCTTTATTTTAATTAACTTCAAAAACTCTCTGTTAGCTAGCTCTTGAGTTTGCTCTCTTTCCTCAACCATGCACACCACTTGTACTCAACATTACATCACGCCATGTCATGCTACTTCTACGGATATTTAGGGATGGACCATTATAAATTTTTTTGAGGGGCTGGGGGGTTGGCAATTTTGGGGGGCATGACATTTCTTTCTCACCTTTAGGTTGTGCATGAGTTTTTTTTCGGTGGGCAATAACTTGTGCAAGAATGTTTTTAATGTAAAAAATCAAAATAATGATAATAGAAAGAACTTCCTCGATTTTTTCCCCCATGGCCCCCCTTGCAAGATTTCTTTTCGGCAGTTTTTGCTGTGCAGGAATTTGACTCTTTTGCGTTTCATCCTTTGGCTTCTCTTTTTGTATGCCATAAATTGTAATAAATAAATAAATAAATAAATAAATGAATAAATAAATAAATAATAAGTAGTTCTTATCATAAAATAATTGAGATACTATGCACGCTCTCATTGGTCGATAGGTGTGTTTAGATGAGAGTTTGTAAACACGGAGTGACGATATCTTACTGAAACAATATAGGACTTTTTTCGTGTTTACATAGATGCATCTACACACTCGAGGGGGCAGGAAATTACGTTGGGTGATATTAACATAAATTCCAGTGAAAAAATAAAAAATTTAAAAGACGCATAAATGATCTGGTAATGGCGTGGAAAGAGTAAAAACATGCATAATTCAAGTCAAGTGAGTTTTCATATAAAGGAAGGTTTAAGTGGAATTAGCGAAAATCATAATTCAGGAATGGAGCTCCGATTTGTTTGCCTTATTAGACTGAGGAAAATGGTTTTAGCAAGTCAGTTACCATCACTCCCGCACTTGGCTCGAACTCGCACTCGAGCTCTTACCCTAAGGCCACCACACCCCTTGCTTGACACCATTGAAAGGCACCTGAACCCGGCTCCCTCGCTTTATACAGTAAAAAGATCGCATAGGTTCATTGTTTAACATATTCTGTTGGTTTAGCTGGAGTCTATATCGCTCTACCCCGGTAGTGTCCTCTTCTTCTGCTCCATTTGAACAATAGTAAAATTCTTTAGTAGGTATAAACACGAGTAAAACGCGTCTATTTATACATGCCCTTTACTTTATTTATTTTTTTTGGCAACAAACCACAGTATACATTGTTACGTCGGAATACAACTTGAATGAGTACTTTATATGCCTTATAGATAAAACCCGCTTCATATTGCGAAAAACTAACTTTTGTGCCAAACACCTTCCCAAAAAACTTTGTTTAAGAATCCGACTCTGGATTTCAGTATTTTGAATTAGTCAGAAACAATACAGATAATTCAAATCTTATTACACTACATTCTACTCCAGCAATGTTCCCATTTCACGATACCGAGCCTAAATAAGATAGAGTCCAAAGCACGATAAGAGGCTGTTATCTTCTTAGAAGACACCTTAACAACTTGTCTTTATCCCCTTGAACGGCCTCGACTTCAAGAGTAGTTCATCCTGCATGGCTGGGATGATGCCCTTGCGGAAGGCCACGGACAGCAGCTCATCGGCATCTTTGATGTTGGGATACTGACGTATCGCCCATTTCAGGTACACCAGGAACTCGTTCCAGTCGATGTAGCCATCTTTATCCATGTTGATGGCTTTCAACGCCTTCAGCGTATCCCGACAAATAAAGCAGCCAAAGTAGGGAGCCATGAAGCCATTATAGAAGGAATAGAACTTGAGAACGTCGTCAACTTTCTTATCTTCTTCGATATCCCATTTGTCCCAGATCCTGCGGACCTCTTCAATGAGATGCTGGGCGTGCACACTTTTCACCTCGGCGTCTTCTACCACGTCTCTCATCTTGGCGGTGAGTTTTCCTCCTGCTCGATCAAACAGGAGAGCGATGCCCACTGCACTCATGTATTCTTCTTTCCTGTTGACGGTCAGATCGTCCAGCATTTTCTCTTTCATGGTATGCGCCATTTCCATCGTAAACTGCAGATCTGCACCAAACAGATCCACTAGCCTCTCATGGATCATGCGGTCGGAAGACAGAGTGCTGATTCTAACTGGAGCCTCCTCTCCAAAGAACTCGGCCAGATTGAAGTCGGTCTCTCCAACTGTACCACCAGCAATGCTTCCAAAGTCGAATGCCAAGTCCAGCGCCCTTTCGCCGTAGATAACTTGTTTAGGATGAGGAGGCATCCCGGCAGTGATCTTAGTCACGTTTGATGCGGCTTCCCTCAGCTGTGTACACTTGTAACTATTCTGGACTTTGGTGTTGCCCATTCGCACAAGATTCATCAGCGTCACTGTAGAACACGCGTGACCAAGAGCCGCTCCTTCTTCGCAGACGCTCGCCCAGCTACCATTGGCTCCGTTGACAAGACATTCAAGTTGCGTCATTTCTCCGAGGGCCCACTTCTTGTGGACATGAGCCAGAAGATGTCCAGACCATCCACGGGCATCCATGATCTTACGCACACCTAAATAGTAAAATATGTACTCTTACAAATGCTCTTTTATCCCTAATTACGACTCGAATAGTGAGAGGGAATGATCTTTTTTAGGTTTTCCTCTAATGTTCGGGTCGTTTGGATCATAGTAAATAGAGGGAAATGGTTATGAAACCCGACAAAGTTCTTTGTTATATGTTTTTGTTCGCCTTTTTGGCCTTGACCTTGCACAAAACACAATAGTTGTTTACTCCGTACTGAGGAACTAACCAATAGAAACGTTTTGGTTACGTAATTCATGCATAGTGTATGAACCCCAAAAAAAGGATTGTGCACGGTCGTGGACCTTCCAACATAAATCTTGAAATCTTTGTTTGCTCCTTTGATATTTGCCGGGCTTCATAACCAGTTCCCTCTGTTATCTATGTTTGGACTAAGGTTTAAAAGAAGTGATACAACTTCAACTCCATGCGACTAGCCTTTAGCTTCCAGAACATAAAAGATACTTCGTTTACAACATTAACAGAAGTATTTTTGATTTTTCGAATGGGTTACATGGAGAAGAGTAAAGTAGGCTATCTTATTTATCTTATTTCTATTTGTTGTTGTTCTTACCTGCAGTCCAAGCTCCTACTTCCTCTGGTAAGAACTTGCCAGTTGGCTCCTCGAACAGAATCCCAAAAGGACGCTCAGCAGCAGACAAGGATCCCAAGAAGTCCACAACAGTGAACAATCGCTCCGGCCCATCTGATACACCATAGAGTCAGGGAAGTCTCGTAGATTAACCATGATCTTGGCATCAGGGGAGAGCACCCTTCTACTCCATTTAATCCTTTCCGACAGCAGCTTGCACATGTCCTGGACTGTGAAGACCTCCCAGTTAATGGAATCGATGGCGAGATCTATCTCGATGATGAGATTGATCAATCCAAGCGAGTTCATCTTGCTCAGGCCCACTGGAGTAGTTTCAGTGTCAGGGATACCGTCATTCACTGCTTCCATAACTTCAGTGAAGGCAAACAAGTTGTTGACGTCTTCTCCTCTCGCCACGAGCTCACGAAGAAAGGTGTCGTCGACGCGTGTCATGTGCGAGAAGGCTGCTACGATGATGAACTTGAATCCACACTTTTGCACCTCGTTGTAAATCTTCCACTTGTTTTCTAGCGTTGGCCTCTCAGCTGACCCACGGTGCTCTCACGGATTGAGTTGTCCAGTACAATCAAGTCCAGGTCTTTCAGTCTCGCTCGTTTTCTTTTCTCCTGGATAATGCTCTCCCCGACCTCTTTTATTACGTCTTCAAATGGCATATTTCACTCAGTAGAAACCTAAAAAATATTAACGGAAAACATGCTTAGAGATCAACCGAAATACTGGCTTCCAAGTGATACTCTATATGTATACGTTAGTAAGCTACCTTCTAACAATAAGACTCACACCCTTTATCCTCTCCGGGTGGACAATTAATATAGAAAAACCACAGTTTATAACGAAGCCTGGTTCTCATATGCCGCCGACATACCTGGGACGGCCTGGGACACCGTTACGGCATATGTGAACATTTATCACCGAATCATAATCTATCCCAGGCATTGACCGCCGGCTTGCCTGCGAAGTTGAGCTGAGTTCAACTTCGCAGGCAAGCCAGCGGTTGTCGGCGATGAAAATATTTTATGTGAACATCATCTGCGGGCGCAACGCGCTCCAGTAAGACGATTCGATCCATATTTACAGGTAAAATGGTTGAAAATTGCGCAAATCGATTTGCATTTCGCGCAAATTTGAGTACGTCGGCGATCCATCGCAGATTCGCCGGGGACCCACTTGGATAGATCGCCGAACGTTGTCAGCTGCAACCGGCGACTAGGCTTTAGCGAAGCGCGCGTTCTGATTGGGTAATACGCTCGATCTATTTGCCCGTGGGTTGCACGCTGACGTCAGTTTGCTTATTTGTACTTTTTCTCGGCAATTTTCTTCATCGATGTTAGATGTTGACACTTTGTAAAACATAATTCCTATTTTTCTTCTCCTAAAATATGGAAAAATCTACTAATTCTTCCGGAAATTAGGTTTTTTAATTCTGTAAGCTACCAAATTTCGAGCTTAAGTTTTTTGCCGGGCCCCCACCTGAGAAATTTGTGAATTTCAGCAAGCCCGGGAGTTGAATCAGCTGGTTGAACAAAGGCACTCGGCACTAGGAGACGGACCAAAATGCACAACAAACAGGTCTGTATCAACCTTTCGAGGTTAGTAATGCATACGGCGGGAATTTTAGAAAGAACTTTGTAGCGATTTGACGACAACAAAATTCAGCACAAGCTTTCATTGTAAAACTTTTCTTGTATCGAAAGCGATTTAAATGCTTTCGGCGAACAAAACATGAAAGTAGAGTAGGTTTACACTAGAGGAAACTGTTCCGGATTCGTCACGAATCCGGAACATTTTAGTACCGGATTGGTTTTGCCGTTTACACACAAGTGGACGACTCCGAAATAAAAACTCCCCGGTTTGGTCATGTCTCCGGAGATTTTGAATCCGGAATTTAAGGTGGGAACTTTGAATCCGAAAACTTTTGTCTTGTAAACGGTTCTCTCAATCTCGGTCCCAGAGCCCACGTGTCTTTTGGTCAGCGCCGAGACACGGAGCTCTGGAATAATCAATTTCCAGACCATTCTCGTCCCCAGTGCTACTCGTCTTAAAATGTCGTTGACGAGTAGCTCTGGACGCACCAAAAAAATCGAATTTTTCCATTGGCTGACAAAAAATGAATGCGCAGCAGAAATGAAAATTACAAAGCCCTCCGTTTCTCCGACCACGTGACCAAAAGAAACGGAGCCTCCGGGGACGAGAATGTTTCCAGACTCCAAGATTTTAGGAGTTCCGGTTTCACCGCGCATGTGTACCTTGGTTTAAAACATGGAAATCTTGTTCTCAGAGCCCACGAGTTTTTTGGTCAGCGCCAACAAAAAGACACGTGGGCTCTGGGATAGCCTGCGTAACAAGCGTTTCCGTGGGGTTTGGAAGCAAAGAAAGACCGAGGAACGGAATTTTCGGTGTTTTGTCTGCGCGGAAAAATGGGGCGAGAACCAAAAAAAAGAAAGAGGCGGGTGGGAGAGGGGAAGGAAGGAAACGCTTGCAGACAAACCCCTGGATTTTGAAAATCTCCGTTCGCCAGTGAACGGAGCTCGTGATTGGCTGGGCTGGTCCAATATTATTGACATGTGTCGATCAAAGGTAGTTTAATACCTTTTAGTGCCAGACAAAAGGGGAAGACGCGTTCGAAGCTTGGTTCCAAAACGCTTTAACTTCTCTCGCGGAACGAGGATTTAGTCGTCAGCTTCGACAGTACGGTAGAAATCCTGTAGTGGAATGCTTTGGTTTTCCGAAGCCTGCACATTATTGCAGAAGCAAGCGCGACACAATTTGTAGCTGTTCCTTTAATTTTAACATCACTTTCTTGAATACCACATGCGCCAAGGACAAGATAATAAACCACGGGACAGAAAATTCGCACTACTGCGTGGGAAAACCTAGTGATTTCGTCTGGCTTGTTATATGGCAACATGTTGTCGTAGGTACTCTGACATTTCATTAGAAGCATTTTTGTTAACAGCATTTAGAATCTCTGGGTATGATGAATGGTTTGTTTTAGTGTTAGCTGCGGCATGCCAGTTTCTGTCACATATTTGCCTTACCAAAAATTTAGTCGTCTCGTCGCGGGGAATTCTTACGAGGACATTTTATAAACAACATTGACTTGGAGGCCGCCTAGGGGAAGATTATCTTTATTCAGATACTGGTCGAGATTATCGTTATTTCCCCTCTCAGATGTTTGAAGCCTCTCCTGCCCAAATTCCAAAGTTTGCCGAGAAGACTTTCCGTCGTTTGTTTTTGCTGCAGGCGATAACACTCGAACCTATTTGCGGATCTGGCGTTTCCAGCAAACGCTTCTTTGCTGGAATTGCCTTTGTGGGAGTTGACTTACTAATTTTACTTTGTATCGATTCCTGGACAAATGAATACAGTGATCCAAGATTTCGAATCATGCGAGCACAAGGATCACTAACGCGACTGGAATACTTCTCACATTTTAACTTTCTGGCAGATTTGTGCTAAAACTTCACCCTTGCAGTCCTTCGTTTTAGACGGATTGAGTAGAAATATAGCTTGATTATAAATCACCAAATTTAATTCATCGAGATTTCTCCGATCCCACCGTGCGCTCGTTGTTTCAGACATATTTTGACAAGTAAAGTTCATTTTGGTTCAAAGTTCACTTTCGCCACGGAAGGCCGAAGATTTTATTGGTTAATTTATGACAGCCGATGACAGCACGAAATCTCAGTGTGCGCACTCAGGCATGAAAGGCCAAGTGGGCGGTTTTTAAAATCCAGGGGTTTGTCTGCAAGCGTTTCCTTCCTTCCTTTCCCTCCCCCCGCCTCTTTTACTCGCTCCATTTTTCGCGTTGTAATTCTTTGCTCCCGAACCCCACAGAAACGCTTGCTACGCAGGCTACTGGGAACGAGATTGGTTTTCTCTCGAATCCGGATATTTTCCGCCTGCGATCTTTTGAGTTTGCGGCAGAACCGAGCATCGTAATCTTAGATGAAGTACTGACTACAAAGGGCGTCGATGTTTGGGAACTTCTTTAGGTGCGTGGTTTGAACAACACAGCTTGAAACTAAATATCTCATCTCCGAAGAAACCAGATGTCGTCAACAGGAAGTATTATCTCTGAGTGCACAGAGGTGTATAACATTCTAAATCAGGAAAGAAGTTCAATTCTGATCTGCTTCTCGTTGGAGTACGGTCTGATCTGCAGACGGCGAGTTTAGTTTAAGCACTGGATATATCGAACGTTAATTGTAATTGTCGTCTGAGTTTCTTTGCTGTAGTATGATATGGCCACCCCTATTGTCCGCCAACTGTTTATTTTGTAACAATTACGACCAAAGGTTGTTCAAACTGTATGAACAATGGGCCAATTCCATTTTTTATCCGCACCCCCTCCCCCTATTGAGGAGTTATTGAGGGTCTAGGAAATCTGCGAAGAAAGGGGGAGCCTTTCAAGGCCATTTTTTTTAGAGGCAACTGTGTCGGCACCTTTTATTTTTGAATAAATTCTGAAGGGGGAGGTCTGTTTGCACTTTGAGATTCCTTTCTTGGGGATAAAAAGTTCACTTTTCTGAGGGCATATAAGTCAAAGTCCCTTAATAAGGGAGGGGGGAGGGGTGGATATTAAAATGGAATGGCCCAATATGGCTGGTGAAGGGCCATTCCATTTTTCATCCAGAGGATACAAAAGTCAATTCCGAAGTGTTTGCTTGCAATAACTGGGGGTGGGGGGGTGGGGGCGGGGGCTATTTAAAACTCAGTCTTATGAACCCAGCAGATTTTTTAACCCTGTTGGGTTTATTAGCTATGAAATAAATTTTAATATTGATTGATGAAAATGAGTTACTTGTACCGGTGTGAAAGCGTGAGTTCAAATAAATGAAAAGTTTCGTTTTTATCATCTAAATACTAGGCTGGGCAGTACCCAGCCCAGTATTATTATTACCCAAGGCTGAACAATCCTAATCATTTACTTCTTTTACGTATGTTGAAGAATGAGAATGATTTCACAGAACATTTCATTAATGATCTATTGCATTTAATTAATATCCACACCTTCTCTGTTGAGGACTGGTCTTTCATTCTCAACCATAAAGAAATCTGTTGAAAACACCTTGACCCCCAAGGAAACCATTAACAATTGACTTAACTCTGAAGAGTTCCACAAGAAATTGGCGAAGCTCTCAAGAATTCCATTAGAAATGGCTTAACCCCTTGAAAATTCTATGTAATTTGAATCTAGATTTCACAACTGAAGAATTCCGCTTTTTTTTTTTGCTCATTTTCCTTAAGAATGCCTGTATTGCTGAACTTGCCTCACAGAGAAGTACACGACTTTCTGCCTTCCCCTGACATATTCCTCAACAGGGAGGGGGGTGGGGGTGCATGTATTAAATGCAATGGCCCAGTTACTTTATTTCTAAAGTTAATTTTTTTTCTTTTCTTTATCTTGGGACTTTTCTTACTTGTACTTCCTTTATATCTTATTTTTATCCAGTTTTGATACGACTAACTAACGAGCATTCATTCCTTGTGGTATATATATTAAAATGATTCCTCAGCATTGCATCATGTGTCCCTACTGGGCGTGATTTTTGTGTCATTAGCATACGCAAATGAGCGCGTGCACATACACAACGCAAGAGATTTCCCTCAAAATAATATACCTGGCGCAAATTTGGACACTGAATTGTCCGTAGAAGTTTTCGTAGCATTGTACGTCTGTACGCTTTAGTTTTATTAATATTGACAATATATGCAAGTTTCAAAAGTTAACAGTCTCATGTAAGGCCGTAGAGTCGTAGAGTGGTAGATCCTTATAGCTTTATATTGCATATTAGAGATATAGAGCTAAAACATAATATTTTATTTATCTAAGCTGCATGTATAATTACAACAACTGTTCATTTATTGTTTTTCGAAACGCAGAGTTATCTTGCCCATTTTTCTTTCGAGTACTTAATTAAATGCAAGCTATATCATTTTCCATGATATGTTACTGTGTTATATATCTTTAAATTTTGCCTCCACTACACATCCGGACACACTAGACAGTGATTAAATTGGGTGCGTTGGCCAGCCAAGCCATCGTCCTGTTTATTCCATCTCAGCATATAATACAAGCTATGAATAAAAAGACAATTGGTAAGTGCACCAAAGCCGGACACGAAAACCCTAAAACCAGCAAGTGGAGAAAATTGGGAACGTGTGCCCCCGACCAAAGGCAGTGGTGCAACCCTCGGGGTTTTAGGGTATCCTTGGTTAACATCAGTACTGTAGAATAATAAACCTAAGTGATAACAATGGGTTGACAGGCCTACACAACTCCTATCCACGTGTCATAGCCGCTTTGAGAGTTTTGCTCGAACTAGTATATCTTTGAGGATCTGCCCCTTTTGTATTGTACGATAGGGGGATCTTTGAATATTTCGCTAAGCAATAATCCTGTTTTTAGGAGGACATTTCACCAGAGTAGAGCCGTTAGAGGTCATAGGTCTGCGTGGTTTCCGCTGCTATCCGCGTGTAATTTGTTGAGTTTGACACCTCTGTTTTTGGCCACGTGCTATTTTTTTAGCTCATTTGACTGCAAGATATGTTTTAAGCTCTCTAAATATTAGCTCTGGAGGGACAAAGTTTGAAATATTCCGTGAGCATGTTGGTTACTTGCATTTTGTATTATTTCTCCGGGCCCGGCTGTTTGATTTACTGTTGCAAGTTATGCTGCTTGTTATCACGGGTGTCATATTTATCTTTGTCCGGCTTCGCCAGAGATAGCTGTAGCTTTCCTTGTTGAAAGCTACGAGTCTGTCTTAGAGAGACGTTCTTATGCTTCTTGCATCAATTTCATCGAGCTTTTTGTCCTTCCAGTTTGTTCGTTCTGGAACTGCAAAAGTAGGTGTTCACGCGCAAGTCTGTGGACCGTTTAGCGTGTTGCTTATGATATTGTGTGGTTTTGTTCAGGCAAAAGCTCTGAATTTAGGAGTTCTTCCTATGATTGTTCATCCAGCTCCACGTTGTGGTTGTCATTGCTTTTATTTGCGATGTTGTCAGGTTTTCTGGAGACTGTTAATAGTCCCTCTTTTGTTAGGAGGCTCGTAGCCTTGTAGATCAGGCAAGACCGCGGTTTCGATCCTTCTGGATCTCATCAGTTGCCGATAGAATGGAGTGGTAGAGACCAATACTCGGTAACACTCCGCACCTGGCATACTTTTTTGGTATTATATACTCGTTCGGCGGATCGAGAATTCTTGATTGTGATTGGTAGTTTTGCCACTAGCGAATGGTGGGCATAAAGTATTCGATCCTATTGTACACAGCTTGACACTGTGTTTTCTATGATGGCTATAACGCTTATTTTCTCCAGCATGTGTGATTTGAATTGAAGGATAAAGCGTAAGACAGTTATGCGTTGCATTTATACGGCATATCTCCAAGTTTTGGAGGGCTGCGTAGAGTATTTTGCACGCATTTCGTATGTTTATCCTTTGTTTTTAGTGTAGCTAATGTACACCTTGGACTCACATGCTGTGATTGGATTAAGTTTGTACTCGCACGTGATAGGACGGGGCCTGCCTGGTAAAAATCAACAGTGATAACAATGGGTTGACAGGCCTACACAGGCTGCGTAGAGTATTTTGCACGCATTTCGTATGTTTATCCTTTGTTTTTAGTGTGGCTAATCTACACCTTGGACTCACATGCTGTGATTGGAGATATGCCGTATAAATGCAACGCATAACTGTCTTACGCTTTATCCTTCAATTCAAATCACACATGCTGGAGAAAATAAGCGTTATAGCCATCATAGAAAACACAGTGTCAAGCTGTGTACAATAGGATCGAATACTTTATGCCCACCATTCGCTAGTGGCAAAACTACCAATCACAATCAAGAATTCTCGATCCGCCGAACGAGTATATAATACAAAAAACATATGCCAGGTGCGGAGTGTTACCGAGTATTGGTCTCTACCACTCCATTCTATCGGCAACTGATGAGATCCAGAAGGATCGAAACCGCGGTCTTGCCTGATCTACAAGGCTACGAGCCTCCTAACAAAAGAGGGACTATTAACAGTCTCCAGAAAACCTGACAACATCGCAAATAAAAGCAATGACAACCACAACGTGGAGCTGGATGAACAATCATAGGAAGAACTCCTAAATTCAGAGCTTTTGCCTGAACAAAACCACACAATATCATAAGCAACACGCTAAACGGTCCACAGACTTGCGCGTGAACACCTACTTTTGCAGTTCCAGAACGAACAAACTGGAAGGACAAAAAGCTCGATGAAAAATGATGCAAGAAGCATAAGAACGTCTCTCTAAGACAGACTCGTAGCTTTCAACAAGGAAAGCTACAGCTATCTCTGGCGAAGCCGGACAAAGATAAATGTGACACCCGTGATAACAAGCAGCATAACTTGCAACAGTAAATCAAACAGCCGGGCCCGGAGAAATAATACAAAATGCAAGTAACCAACATGCTCACGGAATATTTCAAACTTTGTCCCTCCAGAGCTAATATTTAGAGAGCTCAAAACATATCTTGCAATCCAATGAGCTAAAAAAATAGCACGTGGCCAAAAACAGAGGTGTCAAACTCAACAAATTACGCGCGGATAGCAGCGGAAACCACGCAGACCTATGACCTCTAACGGCTCTACTCTGGTGAAATGTCCTCCTAAAAACAGGATTATTGCTTAGCGAAATATTCAAAGATCCCCCTATCGTACAATACAAAAGGGGCAGATCCTCAAAGATATACTAGTTCGAGCAAAACTCTCAAAGCGGCTATGACACGTGGATAGGAGTTGTGTAGGCCTGTCAACCCATTGTTATCACTGTTGATTTTTACCAGGCAGGCCCCGTCCTATCACGTGCGAGTACAAACTTAATCCAATCACAGCATGTGAGTCCAAGGTGTAGATTAGCCACACTAAAAACAAAGGATAAACATACGAAATGCGTGCAAAATACTCTACGCAGCCCTCCAAAACTTGGAGATATGCCGTATAAATGCAACGCATAACTGTCTTACGCTTTATCCTTCAATTCAAATCACACATGCTGGAGAAAATAAGCGTTATAGCCATCATAGAAAACACAGTGTCAAGCTGTGTACAATAGGATCGAATACTTTATGCCCACCATTCGCTAGTGGCAAAACTACCAATCACAATCAAGAATTCTCGATCCGCCGAACGAGTATATAATACCAAAAAAATATGCCAGGTGCGGAGTGTTACCGAGTATTGGTCTCTACCACTCCATTCTATCGGCAACTGATGAGATCCAGAAGGATCGAAACCGCGGTCTTGCCTGATCTACAAGGCTACGAGCCTCCTAACAAAAGAGGGACTATTAACAGTCTCCAGAAAACCTGACAACATCGCAAATAAAAGCAATGACAACCACAACGTGGAGCTGGATGAACAATCATAGGAAGAACTCCTAAATTCAGAGCTTTTGCCTGAACAAAACCACACAATATCATAAGCAACACGCTAAACGGTCCACAGACTTGCGCGTGAACACCTACTTTTGCAGTTCCAGAACGAACAAACTGGAAGGACAAAAAGCTCGATGAAAAATGATGCAAGAAGCATAAGAACGTCTCTCTAAGACAGACTCATAGCTTTCAACAAGGAAAGCTACAGCTATCTCTGGCGAAGCCGGACAAAGATAAATATGACACCCGTGATAACAAGCAGCATAACTTGCAACAGTAAATCAAACAGCCGGGCCCGGAGAAATAATACAAAATGCAAGTAACCAACATGCTCACGGAATATTTCAAACTTTGTCCCTCCAGAGCTAATATTTAGAGAGCTCAAAACATATCTTGCAATCCAATGAGCTAAAAAAATAGCACGTGGCCAAAAACAGAGGTGTCAAACTCAACAAATTACACGCGGATAGCAGCGGAAACCACGCAGACCTATGACCTCTAACGGCTCTACTCTGGTGAAATGTCCTCCTAAAAACAGGATTATTGCTTAGCGAAATATTCAAAGATCCCCCTATCGTACAATACAAAAGGGGCAGATCCTCAAAGATATACTAGTTCGAGCAAAACTCTCAAAGCGGCTATGACACGTGGATAGGAGTTGTGTAGGCCTGTCAACCCATTGTTATCACAAGGCTTTATACAGCGATATAATAGCAATAAGAGAACTAAATAAACGTACAACAGTGGATTACAACTGATGATATTATTAAAAGAAAACCAAACTTAACCTAAACACGGCAAAGGCTGGCCATAGAGTGTCTCACCTCGCCAACTGTCACCGATTACAAACTCAAATCCCACTATACACTGCGGACCTCAAACCCGTACCCAGCCCTCTGGTCCGTGCCGGCAAAATAGTAATTTATGCTAATTTAAGATCATCACAAATTACGTTTTATAACCTCTATGGTACAGCCGTAGAGTCGTAGAAATAGGTAATGTATTTGTTTTGCTTTTACTGCTACATTTATCCCATTGTTCTTGTAGGTGCAGCCGAAGCATTTATGTTCCATGTATAAAGTTGTACCCACTTTTACGCATTTACTTCGCTACGCCTTTACTGCTGAACTGCTCTACGCCTGTAAGGCTCTACGTAGAGTTTGAATGAACCTTTCCTCTAAAGTTTACTTACACTGTAAAACTCTCCTCAAACGACTTTATTAATTGCAGGGTCAGACATTGGGTCCAAATTCTATCAAATCTTTTTTTTCCCATAGGTGATGTTTCCATAACATCCTTTATTTTCTATTATACAGTTTGAGGGACGCTTGTTCTTCTCATTATTGTGGTACCATACATTACGCTACAGTGGAAATTCATCCCTTGATTTCAGAGTTACATTATCGCTTTATTTAGCTGCCGTTACGTGCAGAAATAGTTTGTGAACTCATTACAAAGTTACAAAGCTACCTGGATGTAAATGGATCGTGATCAGAAATCTGCAGAGTTTACTTGCGCCACATTGAGCATCTTTACTACAAGGTTTGTATTGTAACCTTAAAGGAATTCCTAAATGTTTTAATGGGAGGAGTAGTGGCCTAATGATAAGTGGGCTGGACTGCAGGTTGAACTTGACTAACCTCAAACTACATAAAATATAAGCAGTAAAAAACTGTTTTATGCAAGAAAAATGAATGCTTTGGTTAACTTTTAATCGTGGGTTAGCATTAAGGTGGCTCAAAACAGTTTCCAGCAGTTAGATTAAGATGGGTCATTCTAACCACTCTTTATCACTGAATGCTACAATCATGGTGTCAAGAAACTGCCCAATCATTGGTGAACACGTTGTTATCATTTTCTTGAGAACATTTTCTAAAAACACCCTTAATTGCAGCTTTGAGGGCTTATAATTCAAAAACGGCACGGTGAATTTTTTTATATTATTAAATTTTAATAAGCACGATAAGACGCAACTTTTGGCAAAGTTTTAAAAATATCTGTCCATGGGGTTCAGAGCCACCTTAAATTTTTGAAACTTTAAGGGGGCTCTGAACCCTATGTACAGAATTTTTTTAAACTTTGCTTAAAGTTGCATCTTATCATGCTTATTAAAATTTGATAATATAAAATAATTTCACTATGCCATTTTTGATCTGGTTGTTGTGCAAGGCATGTTGTTCTCTTGGGGCCTGTCTTCACCATACAAGGTGGGTGGGGAACCCTTTACTGGACTATAATCCCATCTAGGGGGACATAGAAATACCCCTAGCTTTGCTTTAAGACAATTTTGACCTGATGGGTTCAAAGTCTCGCATGCAGACTTTACCCCTTACGTACGTTTGATTTGATACTATATCTAGAGCAGTTTTCAATTGAAGGGGTGCTTGGAATTAAGCTCTAAGTGACTTTTGGAAAATTTTGAGGCAACCAGGATTGAAATACCTACCAGCAATTTCATAGTTTACTATGGCTTTCCCCAGAAAGAACATATCTAGCAATAAATTATTATTACAAGTTCTTTTTAGACAGTGATGAAGACAAGAGTAAACTGCAACCATGGCTTGGAGGTATTTCAATGCTGGTTACCTCAAAGCTTTCCAAAACTCACCCAGGGCTTTATTCCATTTACCCCTTCAGTGTCAGAAAACCAAAACCAGCGTTATTACTGCAGCCAACCACAGATTAAGAGCACAGACAATTCAATGAACCAATCAAAACTCAAAGTAAATACACGTAGCTTGACGCATAGTGGGATGAAAAGGTTCCCTGAGTTTAAGCCAATTATGTGGTGTAGTAATGCAAAGCCGATAATTATTAATGTAAGACACTCAAGCAAATACTGCTGGGCTTCTGACTGGCCATGTGATAAGAACCCGGGATGAAAAGTACATGTACTTGTGAAGTGCTTTACACAGAATAAATTATGACTGTCATTCTGTTTCTAGATTGATGCTGAGCTAATAAATGACGAGGAAAACAAGGAGACTGGTTAGTACCGTACTCAATTCCTGCCATGTGAAAATTATCCTTGGGTACTTTTCTGTTTTTTTTTGGGGGGGGGGTGTTGTCTGTGGATTGGGAGTTGCAATGTGTTCTGTAAAATCAGTTTAAGGGTTTACTTGGCTGGCACATCTTAAGAAATTTGTAGCTCAGAAATAAATGTATCAAAGGAAAGGAAAGGTGCAAAATATTGCAATACTTATTGTCGATGACTATCAGGGCTGTGCTCCAGAAGTGCCTGGCTGCCACAGGCTGCTAACATTTACCTCAGGGTGACTAGAAAAACTTACATTTTTCATATACTGTAAGCTTAAGTGCTGGGCGCCTAGAGTTCATGGTTAGCAACCTTTGGGCCCCTTGTAATTTTTCCTAGACCACAGCCGTGGACCATAGTGAAGGGGAGGACCAACTTTAAGTTTTTGGAGCTAAACTTATCACAGTACATCAATGTACTCAGTAATTAATTCTATCAATGTACTCAGTAATTAATTTGGTCCTTACTTATGCAGAAGCAGATAAGGACTCAACAGAGGGTGAGAAAACAGAAACGGAACAACCAGCTGAAAAACAAAAGACACTTCAGACCGTATCCGAACTAGAGCCATGCTCTACAATTGATCGCTGGTTCGAAGCTCGTGATCTGATGCTCATGTCACATTTACAGGAGACCATCCAACATTCTGACATTCCAACGCAGGTTTGTGTAACAACATTTTGGCTACCCTTTGATTGATATTGGACTACTTTTGAAATAAATAATAATATTTAGAGAGGAAGCCTCATCAGTCCAAGCTGGGTTTCATGCAGATGATCCTCTATCCTTATTGAACTGGAAATTGGAAATGTTGAGAGTGGGAGAACCAGGAGAAAATCCCTCGGAGCAAGCATATGGTACCAGGCCAGAATTGAATCCTGGCCACATTGGTGGGAGGAGAGCACTCTTACCCATGCGCCAACCCTGATCCCCATTTCAAATGGGCAATTGAAATGGAAGAACCATTAGAAGTAGCATTGTCAAGCGCCACACTAACCTGACAAATGGCATCTCTGTCTGGAAAAGGTCTTGCAATTTTATTTGCAAACTTAGAAACCATTGATAATTTCCCAAAAAATTATCATAAATTTATCAAAAGACGTAAGTAAGTGGCACTGGTATGTTTTAATTCTCAGCTTACTTGAACTAGAAACTTATATCTCATTGTATCCATATGTTTTCCACAAGCTTAGTATTTGTGGTTACTGAGCTGAGTTTTACACATGTGGTAGATAAAGCAGTAGAAGAAGTGATATCAGACTAGTCTTGTGTTAAGACTATCTGGTGTTCATACTGCTGCGTGTTTCATGAGAGTTGGCCATGAGAGTTGAGAGTTGGTTTAGTAAATGAAACATACTGTGTAGAATTTCTTGCCCAGTATTGTAATAAAACCAACTCCTACAGTCATTTATTTGTTTGCTTTTCTCTTTCACTGTTGTTCTTAGGATTTTTTTGCAGTAAATTTATTTTATTCTTTTTCTCTCGTTTTCTGTATTTGTTTTGTTCATTATTAATTACCATACTCTGGAAGATACCTGCATTTATTAGCTAAGTTAACATTTAAAATTTTAGGAAAATTTAGGAGCTCTTCTCTTTTGTCAGAAGTTTGAAATGTTATATGAATTCCATATATTTTTTATTTGTTAATTTATTAATACATTTCTTAATGCCGTTGCTGAGAATTTGATACATGTAGTTCATCAATACAAAATCAACTATTTGACGATTGTCTTTATTCTCTGATGATCTGTGTTGTTTTTGCGCCATTCTGTGTGATATAATGCCTTTTTAGTAAATGCAGAACAGACAGATACCAGTAATATCATGACTTATTATATGGCTAGCTCCAAGAGTGGGCAAGATGAGCCAAATCCTACACTGTGATTGGCTACCCCGGTGGGCAAGATGGGGCTATCTTGCCTGCCGGGGACTACGTACTGTGTCCCGCTAGAAAATTTCCCTGAAAGCCATATAATGAATCCTTTATTGCCTAAGCTTGTTCGATCAAGCTGGCTGGATATTGGCCTTGTTCTATTTTTGCAACTTTACGACCTTCACTCCGTCTCAGTCCAGAAACACCCGAAATAAGAACTTGGCCAATATCCAGCCATCTTGACTTCATGCTCGGTCAATAACCCGTATTTATTATCCAACTGCAGCAAATACTATCCAAATAACAGTACAAATATACAGCGATTTTGTACAGTTATTTTTACAGTAGAAAACCTGTTTGCCATACAGGTTGGCGCACACACCCAAAACTGTCACACTCTCCTTCTTTCATTGATGAATTGTTTGACTACAGCAGGTGGATAACAAATCTCTTATTAGATGCTTTGGTGTGTACATGTAGTATCGCTTTATATTTTTATTCTATGTTTGTATTTTGACAAGTTGTGCTGTATTTTGACGAGCCTGTAGCACAACTTGTAAAACTATACAGCAATACTATACACCAAAACATCTCATAAGATATATGTTTCTAACAGAGCGCAACATCATTCTAAAAATTGCATTGCATTTTTTGAAATTGCTTTTCAGGGTTTAATGCAGTAGAGACAGTATGAGAGAACCCCAGAACAAGAAAAGATTGAGAAGAGAAGACAGGTATTGTAACCAGAATAATTTCTGTTGGCAGGTGGATGGACCTCCTGGAATAGAAGGTGGTGAAGGGGTTTGTTGGGGGGGGGGGGGGAGGCATGGATGAAATCATTTATGGTGATCACATTCATGGAGATCTAAAAAAAATGCTGCGTACATTTTTATTGCAGTTCAACAAATGCTCTGTGCGGTAAATGTTTATGATTGGTCAATCTGAGTGGTCTTGTTCCTCTACAGTGGTCATACAGTGTATGTTGTGCAGGAAAGTCATGCTTGGATGCTATGTTGTCGCTGTTTTGTTACTTAGTGTTACTGTTTTGAGAAGTAATGTGTGTTAAGGGATGAAGTCTGCATATGAACTAAGTAGCCCATCAGACCGTAGCTTATCTCTGGTTCCTGTAGTATGAAGAGACTAGGAGTGTTTCTACTCCTCCCTGGATAGGATATTAGTCCATCAAAGGAATACCCCGCAACATTAAATTTGTCGGTACCCATTTATACACCTGGGTGGAGAGGGGAACTCTGAGAGTGAAGTGTCTTGCCCAAGGACACAACACAATTTCTCCAGCCAGAGCTTGAACCCAGACCACTCAATCCAAGAACAAGCGCAGTAACCGTGAGGTCACTGTGCCTTCCTATTATGTGTAGTGATGTGAAACCAGTTTTGTCCCTGGTACCTATCCTCTTTTTAAAGGAGGTAGTTACTTGAATGATTCAACAGTATCCCTTTTGATCCCCGTCATTGTTGTTTTATCTGAATTCCAGGTTCCATTCCACATGCATATAAACCTTGAGCTGTTGGAGTGTGTCTATCTTACTTCAGCAATGTTAATGGAAATCCCTTGGATGGCCGGTATGTGTTCAAAACAAAACATTCCAAGTATTGTTATGTGCAAGTCCAACAACTTAGGGGCAAGAAGTAAAAATGTAGAATTTGTAATATTCTATTTCCTGCATTGTGGGATAGATTTACTAGACAAACAAACCGACTGTGGCCCTATCAGCCCTCTCACTAAATCTGGCTTTGATATCAGGAAGATCTCTTCTGTTTTTTGTTTGAAGTTTGGTGTATTATATTATATCTACTCTACACTGCATGAGAAGGGACTTGCAAGACTAGCGTAACTTTTCTGCTTGGTTTTTTTCTTTCAGCCCATGCATATGACTACAGACCATGTATTTTTAGCAAGAGTTTCCACTATCAGTTACAACAAAGAGAAAAGCAAACTTTAGTTGGTTAGTACATGAAGCTGTTTTTCCTTGACTTGTAAATTTGCTGGCCATTTGTTCCTTAAATGGAAAATGTTTTGTCACTACAGGAAACAGTCGTGATAAGTGTTTTCCCTTGACGTCACCGTATGACCAATCTAATAAATAAACTGAAGTCTTATTTTATTTTGGAGAACATCAGTCATGCTTATGTTTGTTGAAAATTAATTCTCAGACTCATTGTAATGAGTTTTAAAATAGAAATAATTCATCAAGTTTAAATAAAGGAAATCATGACCATGATGGTGTTTGGATATCTGATCTTTATTAGCATAGATTTTTACGATTTCATTTCTTTGTTTTCTCCTTAGTTTTAGTTTCAATTGAGAAGATTATATCAAACACTTAAGACAGTTAATTAGACCAAATTTTTAAACACCTTGAAGTTCATCAAAAATACTCCACTACACGTCATATTTTCCACTCTCTTCTCAGTGTTTGGAAATGTGGTCAAACATGGTCTTTTGTGTTTGATATATTATGAAAAAGACACTTCTTAATTTCTGTTTTCGTGTTCATGTTGGTAAGTTGTTGGATGTTTTGCAGTCTATTTTCATGGTATTTAACAGGCCACTGACTTACATACTTCTTAATTAATTCCAGGTCCTCCAGAGAGCATGCGTGAACATGTAGTGGCTGCATCCAAAGCCATGAAGAAGGGAGACTGGAAACAGTGCAAGGACTACATATTAGCTGTTAAGGTAACATGAAACTGTTGGAACTAAGTGAACTTAAAACCAATCTTCTCCTAAAAAAAACTAATTATTGGTCGGGAAAGAATGCGGGAATCTCAAATATGACAGATGTTTTCTTCTAACCGGGAAAACATTAATTGAAGGGGTGCATGGAATAAAGCCCCCAAGTGACTTTTGGAAAATTTTGAGGCAACCAGGATTGAAATACCTACCAGCAATTTTCATAGTTTACTCTAGCCTTGCCTAAAAAGAACTAGTAATAAATTATTATTAGAGTTCCTTTTAGACAGTAATGAAGACAAGAGTAAACTGCAACCATGGCTGGGAGGTATTTCAATGCTGGTTACCTCAAAGTTTTCCAAAAGTCACTTAGGGCTTTATTTGTTACATCCCTTCAGTTTATAAGTTATTTTCAGGAAGACCAGTTCTTCTATGGGTGACTCAGCAGGACAAACTAATGTTGTAGTGATTATTTTGTGTGAACTACCACACAAAACTAACCAGACGTGACATTCAGTGTCACCCGCCTCAAACAAAACCAGATTTCACTGTCCTGTAAAAGTTCATTTCTAGTTGACTTTGTGCTTGTTTTTTTGTTGGTTGTTTGGCTGCCTGGATTGCTTGGTGAATGTTAGATTATCTTTCTTTCTAATAATAATAATGATAATGATAATGATATTGATAATGATAATGATAATGATAATGATAATAATAATAGTAATAATAGTAGTAGTAATAGAAATAATAATATCCATAACAAAATTCGTGATCGTGATTGGTTCTCCGTACACCAATTTGTCACGTAACTGGCACGGAATCATGTGGATGTCCAATTACAGGTATCCAATTTGAACTTTTTGTAATTGGATACCCAAGTAATTTGCACGTCAATTATGTTTGCTTCAGTGCCTTCCTTTGCAAAGTTTCCCACAGCTTTCAAACTCATGAAAAGCGCTACAGACGTGTTCGCTCAAAAGAATTTCTCAAAAGACATTTTTAATTGCAAAACTTTGTGATAGATACAATTATTAATTAGTAATTGGACCTCGTGCTGTACAATAAAGAAAAATTCATGCTCGTGATTTCAAACCAGCCTTGCGCTTTGCGCTCATCCGATTTTGAAATTACTTGAGTGATTTCTCCCTGAATTGTACTCCACCTGGTCCAGTTACTGTTAATAATAATAATAATAATTATTATTATTATTATTATTATTATTATTATTATTATTATACCCAGGATAACCCTTCACTACAAAGTACTGTTATCAATGGGGTCCTGACTGACTAAGAATTAAAAAACTAATAAATAAGAATTATTGAGATAATAATTATATAAAATAAGATACATATTAAGGCAAAAATACACCAAGTTAAAAACCGTTCTCTGTGGCATGATAGGTATGGAAATTGTTTCGCCAAACAGAGCAAGTACAAGAAATGTTGCTAAGGTAAAGTCTGTTTTTAGCTTCCGCCTTTAGGTCTCAATGTAAAAAATCGGATGTATGATCAAGTGCATAGTAGATATGAAAGTGACATCGATCATCAAATAATGTGAAATTGGCTTTTCTTTTTTTCTCACAGGAAAATTCAAGAGGAAAGCCTGAGAACATATTTGTTCACATATAACAGCGTGTATGACTCATTGAGGTACTTAAACATTTAGAAGAATGGGGAAAAGTAGCAATGCATGCAATGTTTACAATACACACTACCTCCACTGGAAAAACTTGTGCACCATATTCTTGATGAAAATCTCTGTTAATTGTTATGCATGACTTTCACTAGGTAATGTCAAAATCAAAATTAGTATTCCTTCTTGAAAGCATCCTGTTTGCTTTATTTTGCTCTGAATATCACTCATAAAGGTGTATTTCTATCCAATTTTTCCACTTGTGTCACAGCCGGTACAATTCTGTGATTCCTATGACAACCAGCACAAAAGCAAGGCATTAGTCATGAATAAGCTGTGATCCATTTATAGGAGCACTTCACATCTTATATAAGCCCCGCTAGTATAAATGGTCCAGTTTACGTCTTATGTAAGCTGCAGCTTGTGGAAGCCGAGGTTTATTTTTCTCGTATAAATGGCCAGTTATCCAACAATCTTTATCCAGTCTATTTGTGATTGGTGTGCCAGTGTCAGCTCAAGTGTTTATTTGTTGTCTTTACTTGTAGTTTGTATACATTGGCTGAAATGTTTGATTTGCCTCCGTCTGTGGTGCACAGCACTATCAGCAAAATGATCATCAATGAAGAACTGCAGGTTTGTGATATTGTTTCGTTTTTAATTATTAATATTATTATATGACTTGTTCTGGTATCCAATATTACAGGCGCTCTGATTGGCTAATCATAGGGTATTATTCTCCTGTAATGCCCACGAGAATTACCTTGACTTTGTTGTGTAGATCTCGCTATTGCTTTGTCAATACAGCAAGGTCTCAGTCTGAGATTTTCCCGTAAAGACCTCACTCTTGGATTATTATTTTCACAGTCAAGCAGTTTAATAAGTAATTTGTAACTATAAATCAATCTTTACATCTGCACAGAGAAAGCTACACATGTAAGACTTACCACTTGGGATCAGGGTCTGAACCCCATGTCTTCTAATCTTGCTTAGAGCCCTCTGTGATAACCATTTAAGGTTTTGCAGTCCACCACTTAACTGCAAAGTTTCCTAAGATGTCAGAGAATTGTAATATAAAACAATTTTCCTCTGTGTCTAACTATCAAATGTGATTATTGTGCTTCAAAGCTGGAGTTTAAATGGAATTCACCAGAGAAAATCAAAACAGGTTTCTGGGGAATTGTTATAAAACCATGCTATCAGTGGAATTCTGACATATTAACCCGCACCAACAGGCTTCACAAGCCCGTAGTTTTTGCCAGCAATGTCACTGATCGTATGCTGGTAAGGGTAGGCTCATATCATAACTATTAAAAATTGTTTGTTTTGTTTGTTTTAATTGCTTTGTTGAGTGGTCATTAAGAATTCAAATTTCAAGTCTAATAAAGGTTGTGTTCTCACTCCAGGCCTCTTGGGATGAGCCAACTCAGACAGTTGTAATGTGCTGAGGAGCCGAGCCTTCTCTCCTTCAGAGCTTGGCACTGCAATTAGCTGATAAGGTAAAATCTGAAATACTGTAGTCTATTAGCCAGGTGTTTCATTAAGGGTTGGGCACCGGCAAATTGACCAGCTGTGAAGACTATTTTGACCTGCTGGTTTGATCACCTAGTGGAAAGTATTTCTTATAAAGAATTTCAGATCAAATAGTTTTGCCCACCTGTGAAAGCCAGTTGCCCTGACCTGTTGAAAACATTAATGAAACCCCTTCTATTAGCTTTTCAACTTACAGCTTATCAAACAACTTTAATACAGAGTGTTTACGACTTGTTTTCAGGTCAGCACTTTGGTAGAAAACAATGAGCGTATTTATGACACAAGACATGGAGGATTCGTTCAGTTCAAGGACAGACAAGGTATGAACTGCTTAGAGTACTTCTTTTCCTCTTGGGAAAACTTTTACAGGTGTCTCTCACACTAAGTCTACATATAGTGCTTAATGTTTGATTATTTTGCCTGTGAACAGTTTGCTAGTGTGACAAAAGGCTTGAGAAACGCAAGACCCCTTTCTGGGCCAGTGTTATTTCCAGATAAATGGAGACTGTTAGTGCAAAAGGCATAACCCGTATTACTCAATGAGTATTTTAGGAAGCCTTTTTAATTTTTTAATTGCTTGACTTACCACTCTCTACTAATTTCCAGGTCAAGGCCGCTATCGTCGACAAATCAGCAACATTATGATCGACAAGTACAGGCCAGAAAAACAGGACAGGCAAGATCGGTACAACTGGCAGGAGAGATATGGGTGCCAGTATGACCGGCCTTACCAACAGCCACAGACACAATCATCTTATTAATCTAAAGACAATATGCATAATTTAATCAAGGAACATGGCAACACTTGTTATGGCCTGTCTGTGATTCAAGCTGATACTGTCCTTGTTAACAAATGTGATGAATTTGAGTACACATTAACTAAAATGAACAATGGAATTCCAATTTCTTGATCCAGTTAGGCAGACAAAAATTATTTTGGAAATTTAAAGCTTGAAAAACTGTAAGTGGCAATGAAGTACATTAAATAATATGAACCTAAGGTTTTGTTTTATCGCTACTAAGTGAACAGTTTTTTTGTACAACACCCATTTCATTACAGATACAGATCTTTGTTTATCAAAACAAGGTATTATTTCAAGATATCATGCCAAATTTATCAGCAGAACAGAACCTGGCCTGCGAAGCAAGCATTGCCATGCGAGAAGCTTTTTCCATATTCTGGCTGTGGGCAAATTGGAGTGGGAGCAAAAATCTTTGAAGAAGCAGGGGTTGGTCTTCTCCATCAATATTTTCACTCCCACTCCAATTTGTGTGTGGCCAGAATGTAGACAAAGGCCTTCGTATGGGAGCGCTTGCTGTGCAGGCTATCTTGCACAAAACACCATAGTCTCACAGCTGCCTCTCTTTAACCCACAAGTATAAATGGGTCCTGATGAACTAGTGCTGGGGTAACCCTAGTTAGGACTATCATCGCATCTAAGATTTGGGGTAGAACTACTCCTACTTGCTTCATGCTACAGAAATTAAAATAGCACCAGCCATGTGGACCACTAGGCGTGAACGTGGATTACACCTTTCTTAAAATTTGAGTGTGCAGCACTCTTTAAATATTTGGTGTTAGAGTTGCTGTGTATTTTAAGGCTGGTTTTCACTACTGACAGAGTCGGAGTCATAGCTGGAGCCCTAAGAGTGCTAATGACCAAGTGAAAATTGAAAATCAGTCATAAGCAGAGTCATAAGCTCAACGGATTAGAGTCTTAAGAATCGAGTTTCCATTTTTTCAGATTATGTTTATGACTCGGTCGCTTATGATCCAGTTAAAACTAGATTGTCGGAGTTGGAAGCAGAAGAGGAAGAACCAACCAACTATAAGGCGTCGAATCCAAAATTGTAATTGGTTTATTCTTCTGCTTCTGACTCTGACAATCTAGTTTTCACTGGATCATAAGCGACAAAGTCATAAGCGGAATGGGAGTTCTGCTTCTGACTCTGTCGGTTTGATTTTCACTAGATCATATGGCTCTACACTTCGACTTCATCAACTTCATCGCTACTGAAACCTAGCAGTTAGGGGCAGCACTTATTTGAGAGTGGTGCTCTTCAAAAAACCTCATGACAATTTTGTAAATGGAAACAGACAAAGTTAACAGTTAAATGTAGTCATTTCGAGCTGAAAATCATGGTAATCCATGGCTCAAGGGCCAGTTTCTCAAAAGCCTCGGAAATTTTTCGGGCCCGCACAGCCATTTTTAGTTAACCAGTATTTTAAGACAAAGAGGTGTATATGCCTGAAACTTCTTATATGAAGGGAACCTCTGTTCATAATAAGAATTTGTGCATAAATCAGCTCTTAAGTCATAAGGTTGGAGATTTTGCTGTGGCTTTTCGGGTGCAAAAACGTTTTGGGACCTTGGAGAAACGGGCCCCTGTTGTTTGAAAGCTGCATAGCACTACCTGCCAGATAAATCACTATCCAATGGATAAGTGATAACAAAACAAACCACGCTATCCGGTGGATAGTGATTCATCTGGAATATCATTGTCCATCTTTGAAACAACCCAGGCCACTGGACAGTAAATACTCCTAGAACA
The DNA here is from genome assembly GCF_964199315.1 of Orbicella franksi. Lineage (NCBI taxonomy): Eukaryota > Metazoa > Cnidaria > Anthozoa > Scleractinia > Merulinidae > Orbicella > Orbicella franksi. Next base: position 25,220,354 of record NC_138156.1, read on the forward strand.
ATTCAGTCTGACGAAGCTTCATTAATGAACACGATATTGTTGTGAATGAAAGAGATCCTTATTCAAGGGCGGTGCTCTTTATTATTTTTGCCTTTGTATGCGGCTCTCAATTGTGGGAAACAACCAGTTGGGGAGGGGGGTAGGGGGGTAGTGCTCAGTTGAGTAAATACAGTAACCCAGGAGGGAAACAAGGGTATTCTGGTGATTTTCATTCTGGTGTGATCTCAGTATATCACATTGGCCAACATGAGAGCAAAAAGAAAGAAAACTGACTGGAGGCTAGCTTGATAAAAATTATCACCCTTGTATGCAATTTCACACTGATTTTCACTCAAATTTGCTGTATAATTTTTTTGTTCGTTCTTAATACAAAATCAACACATTTTTCCATAGTCTGCACTCTTATTTATAGCCCATAGAGATAATGTCATGAAATGTTCAAAGCTTAACAGTGAAACAGCTCAACTGTGGCTTGTGGTTCCACTTCAGTTTTGAACATTTCACAACACTATAAAAATGTAGACTATAGAAAAGCGTGGTCTGTTTGTTAAGTGACCACAACACAGAACTTCCTTATCAACATTTAATTAAAACAAGAAAAATCAGGAGCTTGGCTCCACTTAATTACATATATAGTTGGTGACTTAAGCTAAATCTCATCAAGTAATTGTGAGATACTAAAAGTTCATCTTGGTACTAAAAGTTCGTCACTATTCTACAATAACTATTACACAGTTGAGATATATATCTAGCAATACAAAGATGTGATAATTTAAAATACTATGAATGTCTCAAATTCAGTTGATTCCTCATATCAGGCACATTTATCTGGTTAATAGAAAGAGATTGGCTTGTTATTATCAACTAAGTTTTGCACTATCTTAATAAAGGGCTGGACCATTAGAAACCAAGGGAGGACAGGTGTGAGGAAAAGTGAGCTCCAAAATTTGTAATTTTCCTTGCAAGCAAACTGGATCATATTTAGATCTAAATTTATCTCACTTTTATATAGATTCTACAGAGCTTGTGCACTGAAGAACACATTTCTGTACAGAACTCAGGATAGGAAACAATTCATGAATTCATTGAACTATCCCTTCCCTTGATTTTTAATGGTCCAGCCATTTTGTGTATTTTTGAGCGCGCCATTTGCTTTTCAACTCACGAGGAGGACCTCTCAGGAAACACAACAAGGTTTTGATTGGTTAATTTCGATCCTACATCTCGGTCAAGTATTGTCAATTGTTGTTTTTTCATTCAGTTTGCCAGTTTCACGCTTCTGGGAAAGACAGGAAAATTCTGTTCGCACTTGTTTGAGCCGTGTTTGTTAAGAGAGTAATACTTTAAAAGGTAAAAAGCTACGTCCGCTTGAAGTCCTCGGAGTTGAAAGACAATTTTGTTGTAAACATGGCGTATGAAGATAAGCCGAAGCACTGGAATTCTTACCGGCGAAAAAAACAGCTAAGACTAACCGTCATGTCATTTATCTTTCTTTTTGTGTAATTTTTCCTTTGAATTTAGCAGCTCATTAAAGTGTTTTGCCTGAGAAATTTGTGTTGTTTTCAAGTTGAGTTACATTTAAGCTTATTCTCTTTTATTTACTAGCGAGTGACGTTTATTTTTTCAAAAACTCCGTAAAACCACATCTTACACAAGATGTGTTTGAATGTCAAATTACAAACACAAAAATACATCTTATCTAAGCACCTTGTAATGAAGTTGTCAGGCTACTTCATTTAAGCTCAGAAAATCTTCATTTAACATGATTCGTATCCTAAAGCACAAGTCACTGCGATGAAAAACTGTTTTACATGGAATTTTGTATTTTACAGAGTTTCTGTTTTGTTTTCTGCACTCGGTTACACAACAACTACAATCCTAGCAGTTTGTTTATTCGATTAAGTTTGTTGAAAGACAATGGCAATCATTTCTAAACAATTTAAATGTGGACAAAGCAATTGGGATTAGCCTGTTTAATTTGCTTTTTAGCTTTATTTGTTATTCCAAGATTCCCCGCGAGGACTAAGCTGCGTAACTTATTGCTATTTAAAAGAGCATTACTCAACTGCTTTACACCTTCATCTGTTATTTTACTGACAGCGAGGTTTAAGCTGCTTAATTGACTATTTATAACAGCATTACTTAACTGCTTTACACCTTCATCTGTTATTTTATTGAACCCGAGGTGTAAGCTGCTTAATTGACTATTTATAACAGCATTACTTAACTGCTTTACACCTTCATCTGTTATTTCATTGACAGCGAGGTTTAAGCTGCTTAATTGACTATTTATAACAGCATTACTTAACTGCTTTACACCTTCATCTGTTATGTCATTGTTAGCGAGGTTTAAGCTGCTTAATTGACTATTTATAACAGCATTACTTAACTGCTTTACACCTTCATCTGTCATTTTATTGACAGCGAGGTTTAAGCTGCTTAATTGACAATTACTATTGTCAAACAACTTTACAATCTCTACACAACCCAACGAGCCAATGTTATTACTGGACAAATCTATGAGCGAAATTTGTTGAACGCTGTTAAGAAAATGAACCACTGCTGTACAGTCAGCAGGTGCGAGGCGACAATCACTAAAATCTACAGCATTAAAGCCAATCTTTTCTAACTTACTTTGAACAACTGAACCTGATTCATTGGTTTCGTCATAGTTAGTAGAGGAGACTATGGTTTCGTAGATACACTTCATTAATGTCACCGCTAAATCTTTTTTGCTTTCAGTCGGCCAACAGGTAACTGTGCGTCCCTCCAATGAATCGTCAACCATCAGCTCGCGTTCATCTTTCTTCTCTGTTTTCTTAGGAAGAAGGTCGGTAAATATGTCGATAGACTGCTCACCAAGTAGACCACCGACAAACTGCAACACGAGTTGCCATTCACCATTGTCGATGTGGTCAGCAACGAATCTTCTCAATTTTCTTCCTTTCATGGTTTCGGTTATGTGCTTGGCTGCGAGGAACTCTTGCATGGTGAGGTGAATGAAACAGTATTGAGCTTCGTACGTGTAGGCGTCAGTTTGACGATCTGGTAGGCGATGAAAAAGGGCGCTGCTCACTAAATGCTCGGGGACTTCCTTTTGTCCAAAGATTAGCCTTTTTTGTGTCAGCCCATCGAAAGCAAGTTTGGCTAGCGGCTTGATTTTCTTTTCCAATTCAGGAGGCAAATGTTTTGAGGCAATGTCCTCTCCACGGAGGTCTTCGTCGCGATATTGCTCATCGTGCCGGAAGAAGAAAAATTTCATGGATCTTTGATAGATTTCTGTGAGGTTTGTTGGGAGGCCAACACCAGGTAAACCCTTTTCGCTGTGGAACTTCAGAACTTGCAACAAGCATGAGCAAATTATCAGGCAGTTCACAGGAATATAGCAAAGTGAGAATATGTTCATATTCGTCTTGATGTGCTCCCATATTTTCTTTCCTGCGTCCGGAACGTCTTGCGCCGCATCTTCAGCAAAGTTCTCCACGTATTCTTCAACTTGTTCCGATGCAAAGCCAAGAATTTCAATTGTTTTGTCGAAGGGAAGATCTGTAACGTCTGCCACGGCAGTGGGCCTGGTAGTGGTCAGAACGCTTGCTCCGGGGAGGAGATTGCCTTTCACTATGTTGTAGAAGAGAGCAGAAAGAGGCATTGGCTTTTGCCAATTCTTGCAATCGGACCGCTCACTGGCGACACTTGACCTATGGCGAAACTCGTCCAAGCCGTCAAAAAAGATCAGAACTCTCTCGGGATTTGTGAGAACGTGATTCCAAACGTCATCACTCAGTGTCAGTGGATATTCTGACCTGGAGAGAAGATCATGAAGGCTGAGCGGTTTTTCCTCGGAGTTGAATTTGCGGAACTTCAGGAAAAAGGCAAACTGAAGTTCATCACTGAACGCGCTACTGGATGCCCAGTCACTGATCCATTTTGTTAAAAACAGAGTTTTTCCTATTCCGGGACGACCAACGATCAGGATTTTCTTGTTTTCGGCTTCAACAATTTCTTCTCGTGTTATTTCCTGGAATTTTTCTTGCGGCATGGGGAAAACTTTCAGTTGTTCCTCTCTATTACCGGTGATTTTATACCGCGCTCTATCTTTAATAAGACTCAACTTTGTGTAAACGTCATCTAACTTGAGATCTTTATTTCTTTTGCCTTCACCGTGCTTTCCTTGAAACAGGGCCTTGAGACCTGGGTCGTTCTCCGTGCTTTCTATGATTTTTTTCCGCTGCCTTTTGATGAATTCATCGACCGATAAAGGTTGTTCTGGTGGTTCTTGTTCAGTTTCTGTAAGTAATAATACTCTCAGTGGCACTGGACGACTAAGTTCTTGTGGCTCGTGAGGCTCTTGAGAGGGAAGATAATATTTCACAAACTCCAAATCTTCGAGAAATTTCTTTCCTCTTTTCACTCGTAGTGCCAAGATACAGATGATCTCAATCAGAATAATAAGCGCTAACACACCATTGCCGACAGTCACGGCATTCATCCAGGAGGTTTTCTTTGTTGCTTGTTGATTGTGACATTCATACATGGTGCTGTTCTGAATGTTGCTGGTTGATGACGCATTCGCTGCGTGACTGGCTGCTGCTATTAGGCAGTGAAAGTCGGAGGGAAAGTTGTCAGGATAAAGAACTTGAGTCTGTAGGACTATAAAAATAATTCCTATCGTAATTCTAGTGGCAAGTTGACAAAAATACGCCACAAACAGCTTGCGTCTTTTGGGTCTGTTCTGTCCTTCAAAATCAGGACTCAGGCGATTGACTTTCACCTCATCGACTCTTGACTTTGCCACTTGGGAGTAGATGACACATACAATGCCGATGAGAGAAAAATTACCAATCACAAATCCATATACAGGAATACCAGATTTGTTGTATTGTTTGTTGTACTGATCTGAACATTTTCCTCGGACGAGGTCCATCTTTTCAAGTTTCGCCTCACAGCGGAAACTGTCACTGTTCTCCATTTCTGCAAAGATGCCAAGCAGGATTACTCCATAAACGATCCAACAAATAACTGCTACGTAACTGATCTTGTTGAAGGTTTTAGGCGTCAGCAAGTCCTTGAGATGTTCCATTTTGTATATGAGAGTTCTCGTTCAATGGATCTGTTTGAAAGTAACATCACTGATTAGAATGAGGCGTGGAAATAGATTGAACATCGCATATTATAGCATTGTATTTAGTCACGAAACCGGTTTCACCTAATCTCTCTCTCTTTTTTCTGTGAGAAAGTGTTATTTTTAGACTGAGGCAAAACGCTCTAAGAGTGTTTTTTTGTTTTTGTTGTTTTTTATTTTAGCCATTTGAGTTTGAGCCGGTTCTTCAATTCCATTGTTTAACTTTTTCGTAGTATGAAGAGATACAAACAACAATACAACCGAAGATGTTCTGGCACACTGAACTGTGCCGTAATAAGAAGACGAGCTCATCGTGAGTTTCAGTATTTATCAGAGAAAAGAGTTAATTGTGTATTAAGAAATTAAAAATTTCGGATATTTGCAGTAAAAAATCTTTGTGTTTTTAGAAAGAAAACAAGTCCAATTTTGTGGGCAAAATATAAGCTGTACACAATGTGGTGTTTAAAATCCTTATTTTTACGGTATAAATCCGAGTTGTATGTATTTAAAACTTAAAAAAACAAGTCGTACATTTTTTTTCGAAATACCAAACCTCTGGTTTTTGATATAAAAATTCAAGTTAAAAAGGAACCAATTGTCAAGAAATTAATATAAAAAGAATCACAACTACTTTTTCTGGCGCGTGGCTTTCGCTTAGCAAACAGTGCGGTAAAGAAAACAAAGCTATTTTTGAACACAGTTCTGAAGACTAAAAACCGTGATAATAATACATAACATAGAGACCGAGTCAGTTAACATCATTGACTTCATCAGCCGAATGGTGTCTCTTTGGTTGAACTGCTGTGATTTCGCAACTACTTTTAAAACACTTAAAATTAGACATACTACACCAATTTTGTACCCATTATATTGGCCTCGTCTATCATCTGTTTTGATTTTGAGATGAAGCAGTATGCGATGAAATAAAATTTATCGGCGTTAGGGTTCACTCTGGCTGATTCCTAAGAACTTAGTTATGTTGGTTTGATTTTCACTTGTGTTTTCAGTTGAACAGAGCGCCGCTTTAGTTTATACCTTACCGAGGCGAAACCTTAAAAGCTCAATTGTTACTTGCATAAAATTGCAATTAAATTTTCACCAAACGTTTGCTTTTCAAAGTAATTTTTAATCGCATTTTCTAGTGTATTATGAAAAAACTATGAATAAAAACTAAGAGTCAATCATATAATCATGTCAAACTTTCGACATCAATTCCTAGCGTGTAATAGAATGTCGTGGAGTGAGACGCCGTTATAGAGACCATCACGTGGCTTGAAACTGATAATGACCAATTGAGTAGGTTAAAGTTTCACGGTTTTAATGGCTTGGCGCTGAATGCGCTTGGCCAAATCAACATGGCAAATAAACAGCCAAGCACGGAACGGTTTAGACCTGTTACAGCAGCTATTAATTTGAACCATTCTACTAACTACTTGAAAAAGCGGACAATAGAACAGCTGCCAGTTATATTGTTACTCCCGCTGATTAGCCTCTCTTTGGGCGGGTTACTCAATCTTTCCTTTCCAAAGAAGGTCTGTGCAGTAGGCTACACAGCTATCGGAATCATTTAGCTTTCTTTTAATAAAATTCCTGCACATCTAGCAGTTGTCATATGATTTAAATAGACAGGATCTTAAGTTCTATAGTTCCGCCTCAGTAATATATAGAATATCATTTACATAAAACTGTAATTCAAATGAGTTCTTAACCAATTGCTTATGCCTTAGTGCCAAAGTACGTAGTTTTTGCAGCAGAGATTTTCGCCCTTATTAGTCACTTATGCTCCCAGTTAAAGAATCAGTGCGTAGTTAGTTACGCTCATTATGTTACTCCATTAAATTAGGCAAAGTTTTCGCAAAATGGAATCAAGATAGCGACTAGGAAAGAGAATGATCTTTATACAATAGTTTCTTTTCTGGTCAAAGATGTTATTTGTACTGAGTCTATTGAATTCGATGAGTAACGAAGATTACAGTCGATGATTGGTAGTCAGTAAAGGAGAAACTAGTTACCACAATCGGTCAACACTAAATCTCTGAGTTTTTTTGTCTTCCAGCAAATCCTCTGAGAGTAGTACTCAAAAGCTGAACGATTAACATATCAGGAGCTATTGGTTACTGATCATTTTGCTCTACTCTAGAAATGTATCCTTAAAACGTCTAAGAGCTACAATTGTAGGAACGTGATCGATAAAACTCACAACAGCTTCCAAAGGTTTGCAGAAGATTTGTGCTTATAGCGATGGGTAATCACAGGCACTGTGGTATCACAAGAATGCAAAATAAAAGAGAAAACAACTGATGTTGATAATATGCCAATGTTTGGAAGTGATAACGAAAAATTTCTTGACGGAACAAACATGTTTGATGGTCCAAATATTGTCAGACAGCAACGCTTTTAAAGCACCTAAACCGCGCTACACCTAAATTCTTTAAACTAGCCCCGAACGTTTCAAAATAGAACAAACCTACATTTACAGATGTCAAAGGAAGAAAAACAGCAGCAATAAACTGTGTGATTCACAACAGAGGAAAAGTGACTAAAAGATGAAGGGACAGCTTGAGGCGAGGGGTGTATATGAGTGGGTGATGTCAGTTAAAGAATGTCTGTTATTTCCTATCTCCTTCACGTGGCAATAAGAAGTTTCTCGAAAGTTCTCAAAGAAAGCCGCAATTAAACAGGAACAAGTTGTCTCTCAGTCAAGAATTGAATTGACATATCGTAAGTACTGTTTTTACTGGGGCGTAGCTCTTACTCGGAAAACATCACGGAGAAACGAAGGAAAAACTATTTACGACTACAGCAACAAGAAAGGGTGAGTGTCTTTCGTGCAATCTGACGAAACTTCTTTGATACGCGAATGATTTTTTTTTCGATAGTTTTGGTTACTGAGATAATAAAGAAACACGAACCTGCATCTGAAGATATCAAAGACAGCAGCAATACACTGGTAAATTCACAACGAGACAGGAATATTCAAGAGCTTGAAGACTGAAGATGCAAGGAACGTCTGTACCGAAGGGCGGATGACTTCTTCTAATAAAGAACGGTTTGTTTAACCTCAGAGCAAGCCTAAAATAATCAGAAAGCAGTTGTCAAGAATTAAATTGACATTTAGACAGTTTATTTTTGGGGGCGCGGCTCTTGTGCGGCAAACATCACGGAGAAACAAAGCAAAGCTATTTAATTACACCACAACCCTGAGGACTTTAGACCATAATAATTAGTATATTCTCAGCTCCGACTATTGCATTTCTAGCTCTCTGATTGGCTCAAAAACTCCGACTATGAGCCATTAGTCGGAGTTTTACCTTATATGGAAAACAGTGCGCCAAGTTTAAAAATTTTCCGCTCTGTAAAATTGTTGAAATAAAAATCGGCGGCAAAAACCCGATTAAGAATATACTAAAACAATTATTCCATTCGACCTTGTTGGATATGAAGTGATCATAACCAACTCGCGCTACGCGCTCGTTGGTTATTTATCACTTCATATCCAACGCGGTTTCATGGAATAATTGTTAAATAGACATAGCAACATCTGACAAAGCTACCTTGATACGGGGATGTTGCTTTTCAGTAGTTTTGGCTACTGAGATTTTGAACCAGAACACAGTGAAAAAATACTTAAATGTACGATAGTAAAACGTTCAAGAAATACAAAGATAGTAAATTGGACAGGAAATTACACTTTCCTTCTCTAAAATTATTTTACAACTGTGTAACTTGCTGACGGTTAAATTAGACATGCCAAAACAAATGGAGCAGTATGTTTTCCAACAAAATTTTCTTGAGTTCAACTTCACTTAGGCTAATTTCCAAGAACTCTGTCAGTGAGCGTCTCCGCGGGTACTTTTGTCAAAGGCGAAGGCGCGACGATCTTACTGATTAGAGATTAAAGAGAGGTTTTTCACATAAAGCATCCACCAGTGTTCCGTCAGAGCCAAAAGTTTTGAATATATAGAAATTATCATTCGTCTGACCCACATTCAAAGATCAGAGAAAATCAAACAAAGAAATACCTTGAAACAAAGAATTAAGCTGAAGGCGCATCTTAATATATTTCCATAACATAGGTGTCTCACTATTAGTGTTTCACTGTGTAGTTTGATGATGATGATGATGACGATGATGACAATGTTGGTTTTCAATGGCAAAAAGTGAAAATATGCTTTTCAAATACTAACAACGTTATTGACGCAAATCAATTTTGAATAAAGGTGTCAATTCCTTGCATGTAATGGAATGCCCAGGAGTGAGACGCTGTTATAGATACCTTCGCGTTGTTTTAAACTGATAGTGAACAGTTGCAAAGGTTAAAGGCGAACGGTTTTAATCGATTGTCGTAGAATGGGCTTGGCAGGATCAACATGCCAAATAAACAGCCAGGCACGAAACGGTTTAGAACTGATACAGCTATTAATTTGAGCCATTCTACCCGGCACTACTTAAAACAAGAAAGACGTTTAATTGTCCATATATTCTCAAACAGCAACGCTTTTGAAGCACTAAAACGCTACACTTAAACTCCCCAGATTAGCTCTTTCTTAAAAAAAAAGAAGTAGCCTACATTAAGAGATTTCAAAGAAAGGAAAAGTGCAGCAATGCACTGGGAAATTCACAAGAGAGGAAGGAATAGTAAAAGATGAAGGGACAGCTTGAGGCGAAGGGTCTATATGGGCGGATGACGTTAGTTAAATAATGTCTGGTATTTCCTGTCTCCTTGGCAATAAGAAGTTTCTCGAACGTTCTCAAAGAAAGCCGCAATCAAACAGGCACAAGTTGTCAAGAATTTAATTGCCACATCGTAACTATTTTTTTGCAATCTGACGAATCTTCTTTGATACTCGGATGATTTGTTTTTCGATAGTTTTGATTACTGAGATTTGGCGGCGGAATACTTCAAAAAAACAAAAAGTTTAACTAAACCCCTCCAGAAATACGAAAATAAGTAGGCCAGCAATAACACATTCCTTCTGTAAAATAATTAAGAGTTGCATCAAACTCTGATGGGGAAAATGACGTCTTTGGAGAAAGGTTTCAAAAGAATCTCAGTGATAGCTTAAAAAGGTAGGCATGAAAATGATCTAATTCACTTTTCGAGCGGTGATTCTGATCTGTCACTTGCCTCTTTTTAGCAGCTAGTACGAGTTTACAAGTTCAAAAACACACATCCCTCTTCAAGCGTTAGCTAGAAAGAAAATTAATAAATAAATGCTGATAATCCAATGTTTCAACATCACTGACTTCATCGGATAGTATTTCTCCAGTTGAATTCCCATGATTTCGCAACTTTGTAAGCGACAGTTAAAATAAGCCAGGGACACTCTGTCATATGTTTTGGTTTAAAAAGGGAGCAGTATCCTATTAAAACAAATTATTGACTTTAACTATTCTCAAGAATTTTGCGTCTACATGAACAGCTTTCTTCAGTTGATGTCTTTCCGAGCCTTAAGTTCAAGTGTTAATTACGTGAAACTAAATTATATTTGCTCAAAACTAAACTTTCTGGCGAATTTTTAATCACACTTTCCAGTCTTTATCAATTGCTGATGAATACTGTGAAGCCAAGACCAATCGACGTACTGTAGTTTCGCAGTAGTTTCCGCCCAAACCGAAATTAGCGGAGTGCTATCGTTCGACTTGAATCGTTGAGATGATGAAATTATGTCATCAAGTTCCGACTAGTTGGGAACTGAAAAGAAGGAATTTTATGTAATAGCTTGTTCTCTGGCCAAACATGTTGGTTACACTGATTTTGACGCGAAGTAACAAGATTAGTGGTAAAGAAGGAACTGATTACGGACAAATGACAAACTGTTTGTGAATTGGTTTGCCTTCATGTACACAGTTGCCCGGATAATGAACGCGGAATACAGAAGTCGCTATGACATATCAAGAGCTACTTGTTATGAGTTTTCTCAGTGATGGAAGTCATGCTAGTCAGCTGAGAAAAAGAATTGATCTTTATACAATAGTTTCTTCTCTGGTCAAAGATGTTGGCTGCACTGGATTGAACTCGATGAGTAACAAAACATAATTAACTATGGATGATTGGTGATGAAGAGGAAACTGATTACTAACACAGTAACCAAGAAAACTATCTGCGAGTCTTATCTGCATGTCTGCAAAAAGTCCCGGCCTCTGAATGCATAATAAAAATGCCCCTACATCACATATTGATTACTGTTCATTGTCCCTGTCTCTAAAGAATATATTGTAAAAACTTCTACAAGCTATAGATGGTTTTGAAACTCGGTTCTTATCAGGATTCAAAAGTGATCAATAAAACGTGCAACAGCTTCCTTGGTTTCGGATAATTTCGTAGAAGAGTTGTGTTTATAGCGATAGCCAAACACAGGCAGTGTGATAACCCAAGAATACTTGATAAAAAAGCTAACCGACCGAGTGTTGCCAATATATGTGTTAGCTATTTCCATGCGATAAACTCGTCGAGGCAACCGTGAAAAAGGTTCATATCGTTCATACATATCGCTTAGCCACTGTGTCACGGTAAAACAAACCAAAGCTATTTAAACCAAACTGTGATGAAGAAAATAAGGCGACTGGAGAAAGGTCTCAACAGAAAATCTGAATAAGAACTTGGAAGACAGTTTCAAATTTATCGGATGTAGAAATGATTGAGTTGACGCTTCAAAACTGATATCTCTTTTTCGCGCGAGTTTACGTACAAGTTTGAAAACACGTGTCCTTCTTCAAGCGCAAGCTGGAAAGAAACTTTATCTCGACAAGCTAATGTTTTAACTTCATGAGACAGTGTTTCTTTAGTTCAACTGCTGCTAAGATGTCGCAACTTTGTGTAAAGTGACAGTTTTAAAACGTTTCTCGTGTTAAACCAGTTTTTCCTCATTAGATCAGTTGGGCACGTTCTCTGTGAACGTTTAACCCTCTCTATAATTTTTATCACATTTTGCTAGCCTTTATCAGTTACCTATCAACACAAACCAAGAGTGAATCATGTTTAACATTCGGCATACGTCGTTTTGCAGTAGTTTTTACGCCCATACCCAAGAAATAGTCAGATTATTCCTTAACTTTTCTATCGTGCAACTCGAATCCAATCACGGAAACTTGTTGCAGAGATGAAATCATGCCATCAGGTTCACTTGGTGAAAAAAAGAATGAATTCAGTGTAATAGCTTGTTCTCAGCCCAAAGATGTTGTTTACACTGATTTTGATACGTAGGAGAAACTGATTGCGAACGAAACATGTTATGAATTGGTCTACCTTCCTGTACACAGTTGCCCTTACAGTGAGCACTGAATACAGAAGTCGCTATGACATATGAAAAGCTACTTGTTACTTTTAATGTTGCTTCACTCTAAAAGATATATTCTGAAGACTTCTAAAAGCGTCAGATGGTTTTGGAACTCGGTTCTTATCAGGATTCAAACAAGATCAATAAAACTTACAGCAGCAAAAGTCCTAGATAAAAGAACAAAATATGTTCCCAAGAGATAACGGCAAACTCCTGGTTTGATGGTCCAAATATTCTCAAACCGCACGAAAATACGTTAAACTTAAACTCTGTCCAGATTAGCACTAAACCTTCAGTTTAAAATACAAAAACACAAACCTGCATCTACAGATATCAAAGACAGCAGCAATACACTAGTAAATTCACAACGAGACAGGAATGTTCAAGTGCTTGAAGACTGAAGATGCAAGGAACGTCTGTGCCGAAGGACGGATGACTTCTTGTAATAAAGAACGGTCTGTTTAACCTCAGAGCAAGCCTAAAATAATCAGAGAGCAGTTGTCAAGAATTAAATTGACATTTAGACAGTATTTCATTTTGGGGGGGGGGGCGTGGCTCTTGAACGGAAAACATCACAGAACAACCAAGCTCAGCAGCTATGAGGACTTTAGACTATAATAAATATACACAGCAACAAGAGTGAGTTAGTGACTTCATTTGATCTGACTAGGCGTTTTCATACGGGAATGCTGTTGTTCAATAGTTTCGGCTACTGAGATTTTGAACCGGAACAGATGGAAAAAATACTTAAATATACAATAAAAACCTCCTCAAGAAGGAGAAAGGTATTTAAAATTGGACAGGCAATTAAACATTTCTTCTCTAAAATTATTTTACAACTGTGTGTTAACTAGGTAATGGTTTAATTAGACGCGCTAAAACAAAGTTTGTACGCATTAGATTTGTTTATCATCTGTTTACGGTTTTAAGATGGAACAGAACGTTTCGAACTAAATTTATTGAGCTCTACTTTACTTTGGCTAATTTCCAATTTATGGATACTTCTGTCGATGGCGAAGTCGCGACGATCTTGCCTATATTAGAGATTAAAGAGAGGTTTTTCAGATAAAGTATCGACCAGTGTTCCGTCAAAGCTAAAAGTTTTGAATATATAGGAATTATCATTCGTCAAAGAAATACCTTGAAACAAAGAATTAAGCTGAAGGCGCATCGTGATATATTTCTACCATGCACTTGCTTAGCATGATAATTACAATGCAGATTTGGATGACAAAAAGTAAAAATATGCTTTTCAAAAACTGACAACGCTATCGAGTCAAAACAATTCTTGATAAAGATGTCAATTCCTTGCATGTAATGGAATGTCGTGGAGTCAGACGCTGTTATAGATCAGTACAATATCGCTTGGCTTGAAACTGAACAATTGCCAAGGTTAAGGGTGCACGTTTTTAATGGCTTGACGCTGAATCCGCTTGACGGGATCAACTTGCCAAATAAACAGTCAAGCACGAAACTGTTTAGAACTGACTATACAGCTATCAAATTGAACCATTCTACCAACGTCTTCAGAAAGCGAGGAAAAACGACTGCCAATTATATTGTTACTCCGGTATTAGTCTCTCTTTGGGCGGGTCACTCAACCTTTCCTTTCCAAAGAAGGTCTGTGCAGCAGGCTACACAGCGATCGGAATCATTTAGCTTTGTTTTCATCAATTAAAACTCATCCACCGGTTGTTCTTTGAAATTGATAATTCAGCCGGTGTGGTAAACAAAATATTAAGTAGGACAATTCAACATCGGTAATAAATATACTATCATTTTACAGAATTGTGCTTCGTGACTTTGTTAGCTTTCCAGGTTCTTTTAAACACAATTTCCCAGTACTTTAACAATTGCTTATGACTTAGAACTAAGATTGAAATTGATTTTGAACCCAGGCGCTTGGTTTTGCAGTGATTTCCGCCCTTACCAGTCGGCTATGCTCAGTTGAAGAATCAGCAGCATTCATTTACCCTCATCACATACTACCCGCAATTAAAATCAGGCAAAGTTTTCATGAGTTTTCTCAATGATGGAAGTCATGCTAGTAGCTGAGAAAAAGAATTAATCTTAATGTACAATAAAGAAACATAGATCACAAACTTACAACAGCTTCCTTTCTTTTGTAGAAGAGTTGTGTTTATAGCGATAGCTAAACACAGCCAATGTCATAACACAAGAATGTTTGATAAAAGAGCTAACCGAACGAGTATTGCCAGTAAGACAATGTTCTCAAGCGATAATGGGAAAAAGCAAAGGAAGAAAAGCCGGCAAGGCAAGCAGTCCCTTGCCCCGTTAGCTTAAGGTCTGGATCCGCCATTGAATAGTACATAACAACAAGGACGAGGTATTGACTTCATGCATGCTATCTGACAAAATTTTTTGAGAAGCAGATCTTGTTTTTCGATAGTTTTGGCTGCTGAGATTTGGGACGGGAACACATGGAAATAATAGTTAATGAGCCACGCTAGAAATGCAAAAGTAAATGAACAGAACGGAAGATAGTTTCAAGATTTATCAGACATGAAAATGGATGGAGTTGACGCTTGAATACTGATTATCTCTTTTTAGCAGCTAGCGGTAGTTTACAAGTTTGAAAACATATGTCCTTCTTCAAGCGTAAGCTGGAAAAGAAAGCTAAGAAATATATTTTCGCAAGCTAATGTTTTAACATCGACTTCATCAGACAGTGTTTCTTTAGTTCAACTGCTGCTATTTGTGTAAAGTGACAGTTTTCAAACATTTCTCGTGCTAAACCAAGGTCAGTTGGGCGCGTTCTCTGTTTGGTTTTAAATGGAGCAGTATAAAATTCTTGAGCTCGACTTCACTTTGGCTGATACTCGACAACTCTGTTGTCCCTTTTTGTTTTCCGCTTCAGTTGACGTGTTACCGAGGCGATGCCTTAGTTAAGTCTAACTGTTGCATAAGACTGAAATCAAATTTCATTCAAACGGTTAACTTTCTCAGTCTAATTTTAACCACAGTTTTCTAGTCTTTATCAATTGCCTATGAACACAAACCAAGACGCGACTCAGACCAAATCACGGAAAGTTAGGTCAATCACGCCATCAGGTTCACTTGGTGGCAATAAGATTAAATTCTGTGTAATAGCTTGTTCTCTAGTCAAAGATGTTGGTTACACTGATTTTGATGCGAAGTAACAAGATCAGTGGTAAAGGAGAAACTGATTACAAACAAATGACAAACTGTTTATGGATTTGTCTGCCTTCATGTGCAGTTCCTCTACTCGTGATCGCCGTACATAGAAGACGCTAGATTACGTATCAAAAGCTATAGGTTGATGTTCAAGAATATATTCTGAGAACTTTTAAAAGCTAAAAATGACTTTGGAACTCGGTTCTCAGAAACATTCAAAAACGATTAAGCTTACAACAACTTCCTTGACTCCGTTTATAGGATGGGCAAACACAGCCAATGTCATGTCCCAAACGACAACGCCGCAACAAAACGTAATTTCTATGTAGATTAGCCCTTAGCGTTTATAAAAAGAGAAACAAACCTGCATTCACAAATGTCAAGAAAAGGAGACAGCAATGCCCTGGCAAATTCACAGTGAGAGAGCAATTCGAATCTGTGGAGACAAGATGCTAGAGAGGCGCTACTTCTTTAGAATAGTGTGTTGGTTCTCGAACATTCTGAAAAGCCGCATACCAAACAGGAACCAGTTGTCAAGAATTAAATTGATGTTATGTCAGTACAGTGAACTCTCGCGCATCTTGCGGACGATAGAGTTTCAACAGATGCGTAACGCGATATTAAAGGCCAAGTTTTCTCACCTACAATGTGCTTAAAAATACGAGATTGATTTCCGGTGCAATTGCACGGTGAATTAAGATGGAAATACGTTAAAATAAGACTCCTCTGTTCCCTGCGATTACGTGTTGCGAGATTTCTTGTAGATATTTTTGTTTTTGTAACACCCCCCACCATCCCCCCACCATCCCCCCACCATCCCCCCACCATCCCCCCACCATCC
Source organism: Orbicella franksi (assembly GCF_964199315.1). Classification (NCBI taxonomy): domain Eukaryota; kingdom Metazoa; phylum Cnidaria; class Anthozoa; order Scleractinia; family Merulinidae; genus Orbicella; species Orbicella franksi. Next base: position 25,236,753 of record NC_138156.1, read on the forward strand.
CCCGCCCAGCCCGGCAAAGACCATCTCCTGAGCCAGCGAGTCAAAAATTAGCGGCTTAACCAATAAGAGCGTCGTAAACAAAGATGGCGGATTGAGCGTCGATGTTTGGGAACTTTTAACTTTAGGTGCGTGGTTTGAACAACAAAGCTTGAAACTAAATATCTCCTCTCCGAAGAAACCAGATGTCATCAACAGGAACTATTATATCTGAGTGTACAGTGGTGTATAATATTCTAAATCAGGTAAGAAATTCAATTCTGATCTGGGTGTTGTTGGTGTACGGTCTGATCTGCAGACGGCGAGATTAGTTCAAGCACTGGATATATGGAACGTTAACTGTAATTGTCGTCTGATTTTCTTTACTGTAGTATGATATGGCCAAACCTATTGTCCGCCGACTGTTTATTTTGTAATGCACCAGTCAAAGTAAACTCCTCGCCCCCCCAACCCCAACCCGGAAATAGGCGGGGACTTGGACAAAAGGACTCGAAAAAAATGAGCCAATGGCCTTACCCCCAGGGAAGTATTTTCATTCCAATTTCCTCGCTTGTCCCCGCCTACCAATGAAAGTATATCCTGAGGCTCCTATTTTATTTAGTTCAAAATGTTTCAAACCGGCTTGGGATGGCAAGCAAGAACTAAGGATGAAATAAATTAACAAGCAACAAGTTAGCTTCTCATGTTTCTCTCCGCCATTTTGGTTGCGTCCTAGGCTGGTCCCAGTCTCTTTGCAACACACAGTTCTAGACTCAATTACCTGTTTCGGATACGTTGGGATGCCAAGGAAGCAATAGCCCATATTCACGATAGCCGCCATGATGGTTTTTGTATTATAATGTAAATTAGCCACGTTGTCCGCCAGGGGGCAAACATTGAAATGGTTCCCATTTTTCTGAAAATTGGCTCGCCTAAATGGTCAAGTATCTGCACCAAAATCATTTTTGGGAGCCAAGTTATGGAATAACGATTTTATTATTAATTTAAGTTTGCAAAAGTTTCTTGATAACTTGACTTATTAACTACGCAAGCCGTTTTCTTTTTATAGAAGTGCTGAAATTCTGTAAAACTTTGAATGTTTTCACCGCAATACTGAAACCAAAGCATGGATATGAAAAAAATTATCAGACATGATAAGACACCAGCTGAAATTTGCTGATATTAGCTTGTTTGCCTCTTCAGAAATCACGTGCCTGATTTGCATTATGATGTAAAAACAAACATGGCGGTTATCATGAATAAGGCCTATTCTCGTCTAAGACCCTGCGTACCGGGGCAGGTTTGAGAGTCAACGATCAGTTTTTGTCCTGCTAATGTCCCTGCCTTTCCCGGGTTGGGGGGGGGGATGGGTAGGGATTTACTTTGACTGGTGCATAACAGTTAAGATCAAAGCTCATTCAAACTGTATGAACAATGGCCATTTCCATTTTTTATCTGCACCCCTCCCCCTATTGAGGGTCTAGGAAATCTGAGGGGGAGGGGGAGCCTTTCAAGGCTATTTCTTTGGTGGGAACTGTGTTGGCACCTTTTATTTGTTAATAAATTCTGAAGGGAAGTGTGTCGGCACTTTGAGATTCCTTTCTTGGGGGTAAAAAGTTTACTTTTCTGAGGGCATATGATTTAAAGTCCCTAAATACGGGGCTGGGGGGAGAGAGAGGGGTCGATATTAAAATGGAATTGCCTGATATGGCTGGTAAAGGGCCATTCCTTTTTTCATCCAGAGGATACACAAGTCAATTCCGAAGTTTTTGCTTGCAATAACCGGCGGGTTGAAAGTAACTAATGTAACTCACCTAGTTTTGCAAGCCACTGCAGGTTTTTTTCTGTTGTTTTTTCTGAGTTTTTAATTTTGCGTCAACGTTTTATTCAGTAAATGCTACACGTGGCAGAAAACACAAAGGTTTTCCTTTCGTGCGTGAAATTCCGCACAAGTAATTTCTCCATCTTTATCAAATTTATTTTCATGGAACGGATTATCCAGTTTTGATACAACTAACTAACGACCATTTATTCCTTGTGGTATATATATTGCATTGCGCATCCCTACTGCGCATGACTTTTGTGTCATTAGCGCGTGCAAATGAGGGTGTGCACGTACACAGCGCAAGAGATTTCCCTCATGACAGTGAAATAAATCGTTGCAAAATGAATTGTATGGTGACCTATATTTTTTATTGCATAAGTTTGGTGTACAAATTACCGTCTTAAAGTTAAAAAATTAAGAAAAAATTGTTCAGAAGGAAAAAAAGATGTAGCTAAAAGAGTGCATGAAACTGATACTCGAGGATGCGAATTATGACCTCGAAAACAACGTTTCAAGGAATGCGTTAAGTCAGTGTCATTTAGAATTGTGTGATTTTGCCATAAATTATATATTTCATTGTTCCATCTGCCCGATATTCTGTACCTATCAAGATTTTTTCAAGCATTGCTTTAATAACCGTTGCTTCCAGCTACGGCAAAATGTAGCTTGAACTGATGAAATAACACGTGTGATTAGGCATAAATTGGGCAAGATCGGCCCATCACATCTCTTTAGCGAGAAAGGTGACCTATCGTTTTTATTGGATTTTTCAATACAGTGCCTGGTGGAGAACATTTAGGGGGAGTTTAAAACAAATTGTTCGCCAACTTTCAAGACTTTGGTGCAGACCCTGCAGGTATACAACTTTGTTGAGTACCTCCCTCCCAAGGCACAAAATAAGTTATCCTAGCTGGTTGATTGGGTTTTGCAGATACAAGACAAAGGCATGACTATAATGAAAGCCATATTATAACAGCAAAATTTGCCTCCAGGGTTAGTTAAATAAAGCCTATGGCAGAATCTATAAACCTGCAAAAAAGGAATTTGACCAATATTTCCCCAATACAGACCTCATGCTAGCTCAATGACATATATACATGTATAATATGGTCAAACCCATATTAAGCAGCCACCTATATAGCCACTCCTATTAGGTGGCCAGTAACCAAAGTCCCAAGGAGGCTCGGCTTTTCTGTTGTTTTTATAACCTCTGTTAAACGGTCACTATCCATTTTCCGGAGCTTGAGTGTGGCTGTTTAATAGCTAGGGGTTGAACCATAATTATAGTGTTATCATTTCTAGTTCGTGCAATCTTTATTACAGTTACCAGAGGTCTTTGTTCATTATTATTATTATTATCATTATTATTATTATTATTATTATTTATCACAATTTTTATCAATTATTAGTAATTGTGATGTCACAGTGAAATAACAGTCTGCTGTTGGTAATTAATGGTGCAGAAAAGTACAGTGGAAACCCTCATAAGTGGACACCCTGGTGATGTAAATAAGTTCTCCATGACTAGATCTAGCTGCTTATGAGAATAGTTCTCGTAAGCACCCGCTAGAGTGGTAAAGGAAAGATGGCTGCCTATAGGAGCTTGCCCAGCTTACAATAAACATTAAGAATGCAACAATAGCATCAAATTATTTTTTGTTTTGTTTTTTGTCTTGTACAATGCTGCAATAAATATTATGGCGATAACTTGTGTACACAGGACTGTATACGTTTTTAAAATTAGTACCAGGACTGGATTTTGGTGAAAATACTAAAAGTGCAATCAGGGATGGACATCAGAATTAAAATTTGTGCTTGACACTAACTCTTGTTAACGTTAGAAACAACATTAATAAAACTTAGAAGACGTTTCGATCAAACAACTTCGGTCTTCATCAGTTTTTGAAAAAGCCAACTGAGTGACAGCTTTCTAATAGTTCACAGATCTGTTCGCGCTACGCTAGCAAAAATCATAACGAATGACTGCTGTGCGTGATTACGCGAGGGATTTGTAAACGTCCAGGACAGCGATATGTTTGTTTCCCGCATTGTTGTCTCTCTGCGAATACCCAGCCTCAAGAAGAAGTCTCTCATAAAAATTATGAGCCTTGTCTACAATTGTCGCATGGTCGAAGTCTATACTATGGAAAAATTGGTTCGTGTGTTGCACAACTTTGGAATTGTTGTCTCCAACCTGAACTGCCTGTTTATGTTCTTTTAACCTTGTTTCCAAGGCTCTGTCAGTCTGTCCATAGTACATGAAGTTGTAATCAACGTAGCTGACCTTGTAAACAACACCTCTGCACTGCAAGGCAGAAGGTTTTTCCTTTGGTCTCAGGAAACACGTGCGCAAAACATTGAAAGGTTTGTAACCCACTTTAACGCCGTTATACGAGGTCATCATATTTATAAATCTGCGTGGACTCCAACGTTGGGAGAGAAACTTAACTGCCACGAGGATGATCGCAAGGAAGCCAAACAACATGATGAATATGCAATTGGGACATATTTGGAAGCTAATGCTGGCAGTGAGCTTGTAGGACATGTGCCAATGGAACTGTCTTATCTTTTCTATACATTTCTGAGAGCTTACGACAATAATGTCAGGTTTCTGTTAAAGTAACAGGGTCAAAAAGGCATGAGAACAGACTTGTTGTGTGAGGAACAATCAAAGTGTGGACACCAAGCAGGGTTATTGCCATGAAGTTTGAGCGGAAGATTTTGAGGTTGAAAGAACTTTGCGCCCACATGGACATTTCAGCTGAAACTTTGAGAAAAATTCCAACGTTGTCATAAAATTTTCAGACAATGCAACTAGAGATTGTAAGCCATTAAAGAAATACCGTAATAATCAGTACACATATTCCTCTTGTGCACTTTATTATTTTTTTTTTTGGAGGAGGGGGGGGGGGGATGGGTGCTTATTCGAGATTGGACGTTCAAAAAGTACCTTTTGGGGGTGGGTGCTTATTCGAGGCTGGATGCTTATTAACTTTTTCCACCTTCAGGGTGGGCGCTTATTCGAGGTGGACACTTATTCGAGGTTGGGCGCTTAATCGAATAATACAGTATTTTTAATTGAAGGGGTGAGTGCAAAACCATGCTAAGTGACGATTTGGGTGAAAAAAAAATTTTCGCGAAAGGGCTTGAATTTTTGCATGCGGTCTTCAATGTAATAGAAAAACGCGGCCCTGTATTTTTGTCGCTGGTTTTTGCTTCGTTTTCGAGTTATAACGTATGCAAAAATACTTGGCTTTTCCTAGCCATGTCTTTAGGAGTTTATTTGTTGAACAGCAAACAGGCAGACTGTTTATAGTGTATGAAGTCAAAATCAAATCTCACAGCATATATAGAGCGGAAATCTGGGAACAGATTGTTTACATCGGCTATTGTGACGTGAGCACAACATGTGAATCGATCGAGCGGCAAACGAAATACCATCGAACTAAAAAGAGATGTGCCGCATTAGAGCTCTGTCAACTAATATCTTAAGCATTGTGTTAAAGTACCTTGTGTGCCTGCCTGGTGGTTGAGAGGCATCATAAAGCCTCGATAAGTCATCAGCACGTTTTAAAGAATCAAAATGTGTTCTGAAACTTCGAAGGTAGCTGATATACCGTAATCGTGTTATCGGCGTTCGAAGTCAGATCGAGCCAGGCAGCAAAGTCCAAGAGCAGTTCTTGCCCAAGAATAATACCCTCTCGTGAGTTGTGGCCCATTTGCCAAGCGTTGCTAGTGTCAAAGTTTGGAAAGCGAGAACTGGTTTTTGAGTGATAAAATTTGTCTCGTATCGACCGCCATGTTTTCCCGCGCACGAGGTGTAAAGAGCCTTCCCGGCATGCATTGCGATCACGTTCTGCTCGCGTTTCTCGAACTGGTAACTAGATTGTTTCGGCTTTTTTCATTTAAAGATAATAATGGCCAACAAGTAGCGATCGATTGTAACATAGATCTGTGATCCAGGTTGCTTTGATTTTATTTCATATCGGCATGATTTGTAGTGTTTTGAACTTCTGGGATCAGCGGACATGCAGATGTATGGAGACCCGTACGTTGCGCAGAAGGGTTAATTTGTTAAACTGTTAGGCGGTGCGTGACATAAAGCTACGATCGCGTTGGTCGAAAAATATGTATTTATCTCGTGATTTTTAGCCATTTAAGACGTTGCTGTATTTGGAAAAGTGCTTATTTGATGTTTATTTGTTCAATGCAGATAGTCATTGTCCCAGATAACCAAAGTAAGTTCCAGATGTTAACACTATTTTCCGGCCGCCATATTTTACCTATTTAAACCTGAAATCAACATTTTTGAGCTTATACGTTGCGTGAAATTAACATTTTGCTGTTTCCTAAGTGAAATCAACATCCTTGCCGTCACGCGTTAACGTGAAATCAGCATTTTGACCTATTTAGACCTGAAATCGACATTTTTGAGCTTATACGCTGCGTTAAATCAACATTTTGCTGTTTTCTAAGTGAAATCAACATCCTTGCCGTCACGCGTTAACGTGAAATCAGCATTTTGACCTATTTAGACCTGAAATCAACATTTTTGAGCTTATACGTTGCGTGAAATCAACATTTTGCTGTTTTCTAAGTGAAATGAACAACCTTCCCGTCACGGGTTAACATGAAATCAACATTTAAACCTTTTTTGACCTGAAATCGACATTTTTGAGCTTTTACGTTGCGTGAAATTGACATTTTGCTGCTCTCTAAGAGAAATCAACATCCTTGCCGTCGCGTGTTAACATGAGTCAACGTTTTAACCACTTTTGACCTGAAATCAATAAATTTGAGCTTATATAAGTTGCGTGAAATTGACATTTTGCTGGTTTCTAAGTAAAATCAAAGTCCTTGCGGTCGCGGCGGGCCGATCCTTTGTTATAATAAACCGAGGCGAGACTTCGACTTATAACAAAGGCTTGGCTTGGCTATTATAACAAAGGGTCGGCTCTGTTTATCATAACAAAGGCCTGGCTTCGTTTATTTGAAGACCTCGGCGGGAAAAGGGTGCTAGGTATTTTAATCAAAAGTGAACTTTGTCGAAAACGCTCCAAATTTCCCATACAGTTTTGTTTAGGTATGTTTAACAATGTCCCGTAGTTTTTCCACTAAGCTTCGCTTCGTTTTCGAGATATTGCGTATGCAGAAAAACCACTCGGTTTTCCTAGCGGCGTCTTTATAAACGAAGCAAAAACCAGCGACAAAAATACAGGACCACGTTTTTCTATTACATTGAAGACCGCATGCAAAAATTCAAGCCCTTTCGCGAAAATTTTTTTTTTCACCCAAATCGTCACTTAGCATGGTTTTGCACTCACCCCTTCAATTTGCTAAATATTTATTAAATGTATTAATGAACTCCATACATGTCTTAATGCAATTGCTGAGACTTTGATAGTTCATCAGCACAGAATCAACTAGTTGATGATTTTCATTATTTTCTGATGATCTGTGTTGTTTATGTGCCATCCAGATTCTCTATAAAAGGACCATGGTGCAGCTTGGCCTGTCAGTGATGCCACAATGCACTGCATGATGTCCAGTCAAGTGGAAGGGCTAAAGAGCTTCTTGCGCAGGTCTGTGTGATGTAATACCTTTTTGGTAAATGGCTAGGACAATTGCAGAACAGACAGATACATGTACCAGTAATATTATAACTTATTATATGGCTAGCTCCATGAGTGGGCAAGATGAACCAAATCCTATGCTGTGATTGGCTACCCAACCGGACAAGACGGCGCTATAGTGCCCGCTTGGGATTACCCACCATGTCTTGCAAGAAAAATTCTCTCTAAAATCACATAATAAATCCTATATCAAGCCTGCAAATAACAGTCGGTCAACAGACAATTGTCCAGTAAATTTGAGGTTTTGACAGGTAAAAGTTTAGCCTGGTTGGACATTCTTACTGGGCATTTCTGCTAAATGAAAAATATATTATTTTATTATACTGCCAAACAATACATGTACTAGCCTAAGGCAAAAAAGCTTTGTTATCAGTTTTGTTTTTATTCCATTTCTGAGAATACATCTCTGCTTATTATGTTAAAACTATTTTCAATCATTGATCCCGAGAAGTAGGCAGGAGTGGACTATGACTGCATCGCATTTTAACTTGTATTTCGAGGGAAATTTATGTTTGAATCTAAAAATGTTTTGACACTCGGAAATCTGCATGCTCCATAAAGTCAAATTACCAACTCTTCGTGTTCATTGACATTTTTATAACTCTTTCAGAGCTGTAACTTAACTCTTCAGCCGTTATTTGTACCTTTATAACCCAAATGGACCAGCAAATTGTAGATCCTGGCCTACATTACAATGCGGCAATCTCGACCTGCACCTAGAAATAAAAAATATATATTGCAGCTGTCCAAATCGTAACTTGACTCTGAATTGTAATGCTAGGTTATACAGTTCTTTCACTCAAAAATCTTGTCCAGTTTTGATAAAATATGAATCACAAATAACCTAAAAATGTTTTGATAGCGCTCGAAGCTCAGTCAAAATCTCTTGAGTGTTTTAGGTCGGTTCCGAAAGTGACGTCACTAGTAGCCTGACCCAGATCACACTGTGTGCAGTCGTGAGAATAGAAATTACATGTTCAAACGCCTGTAGAAACACAGGGATTCTATCAATTGAAATAATTTTTTTGCTGTAGTAATCAGGGAAACTAGTAGATTTTATTAAAGGAATAAAAATTTGGGGGCTTAGTGGCACTTAAAGGATTTAAACTACGAGTGATTTTTGAAAATTCTCTCAAAATTGCATGAACCTTTAGGCAGGAGCAATTTGAAAGTCCTTAATTATTGCTTGAGCTTTCATACCATAACTCATTTATTACATGTATATGACTGAGAAAGTTACAAAAGCTTTCTTGTTAATTTGCACTGCAGTGCAAATTCAAAATTAACAGTTAATTGGCCTTCTCTCAGCCAATCACAATGAAGTAATTTTCTTGGTCATATTATGTGTACAATAAAGGTCAAAACCTTATGCATAGGCCACTTGTGAAAGCCTTTCATAGCCTCTGTTCACTAACATAAATTTTAAGCCAAATGTATTTTTTTTTTAGACATGCTCATGGTTGTAACCATTTTAATGATGTATTCTTTGGGAAAAGGTCAAGCAGCTCTTTCCAAAGGACACAGAAATCACTTATGCAGTTGTATTAAAGAAACTGCATGAGATACTCTCTGCTAGAGGAAAAAAGGTGAGTGAAAGAGATACTCAAAGGAATGAATGCTACATGTATATAGATAGGAACTAAGGCTTAACAAGGAATGTGCTCAGCACATCAAGGTGTTAAAACAGTGCGTCAAGTGTTTAATATATTTTAAAGTTCTTAATTGAAAATAAAACTAAGGAGAAACAAGATCAATAAAATTGTAAAAATTAGCAGGGAGGTACTTCCTATAATGGCTTATAAGGGGAGGCTCCGCCCAAAACAGGGTACCTTTTTCAGGTTTCAGGTATATAAAAGGGTGGGGATATCACAAATTGAGGTGTATGAAAGGGTCTTCAAATCATCATTTATTTGTTTTAAGGGACTTTTAATTAATACATTTCAAACAGATGCACCTTATGGCTGTATCATTTCATTTATTATGCACTACAGGAAAATGACGAGAAGACTTCCTTTTTCTACAATCTATTCATAATATGGGCCAGAAGAAAGTAGATGAAAGGGGTACCTTTTCTGTCAAAATGGTACGGAAAAGACTAAGGGGCTGGACCTTGGAGCAGAGCCTTCCCATATAGAATTTTGTAGAGTACCTCCCCCCTGCCTCAGGGATCCAAACACAGTGATGATTGTGACTTTTATTGTTCAAACCTGATAAATTATTTTCAAAAAGCCAAAGATTTTAAAGGAAAGTATGTAAGGCCAAACTGCAATTTGCAATAGGGGTGAGGAAAAATGGTAGGTTTGTTTTTATGGAACAAAATTATTAATAGCTATCTCTTTTTGGCTGATAGGCCCGTTTCCTGATCTGGGCAGAATATGACAGTAGTGTAGCGACTCTCATAACCTGCTTTTGTTTGGTATTGTAAGCAGCTTCTATTGTTTTTAAGTCTAAGTCATTGTTTCAATTGTTTGGTCTTTTGTTTTTGGCTAGGGTAGCAACCCAATCATATTATATGTTACGAGAGCTGCTACATCACCTGAATACGAAATCAGCCATGCTGGAGCCTCAAGTTATTCAGTGGGGCATCCAACACTCTACAGTCAAGCTTGACTGCCTGCCACTGTGTAACTTAGGGTTTTTTTTTACATGGTTTATTTTATACTATGTGACCTAGTACATGTAAGTGCACAGGGCCTATTCTTGTATTCACTAAAAGGGGCATTTTGTTGTTGTGGTTTCTCAGGGCACGGACCGCACAGACCAGATTGAATTCCTTAAGCAGTTGAGAGTTATTTCCGACAATGCCAAGTTAGGTGGGTACACTTTTGTCACTAGTATTTAATTATTGTTTAAAGTGCCACTATAGTAAACAGAGAAGATAAAAGTGGTGATCTCTGGGATAATTTTTAGTTTGGGATGTCTGCTATTGTGTGATCATAGAAATGATCATGATAGAATAGAATAGAAATGGGCATATTGCCAGTAATTTATTTTCGTTTTTATCAGCACATACGTATTTTGAACAAGCTTTTAGCTCACTAGACTATATGAGGGGAAATACAAGTCCATTCTTTGGCATCTGGCCTATCAAAAGTCAAGTCTGGTAAAAATATGTAGCGATTAATACTGGACACTTGACAAGTGTCAAACAAGCGATATGTATATTGTTAGACAATATTCTGTAGCTGACAATTTTACCTTGCTTTCCTTAGAAGTTTACATGTTGTGATGTTGATACAGTAAAAACCCGCATAATTATAAGAACTTACATGTAGTGTTTTAAGAACCTACAGGCTGAAATTTGGCATTTAAATACCCAAAAATATAGGAGCCTGTTCAGCCTGGCAAAGAAAATATGTTCTTATACCAAAAATCACTCCAAATTTGATGGTCTAAATTCCGGATTTTAATTGTGTGAGAAACTTCCGACAAAAGAGTTATTGTGTATATGTTTGCTTTGATTTACATTTTTTTTGGATTTTCACTGATCATGTTTTCCATAAAGCTACAGTGCAATATCCTCAATTTAAAATGTAAATATCTTATAACAAAATATAGAAATGTATTGATGTTCTTCTTGGACCTTGATTGTTTGATCATCTAAGCCATGCCGTTAACAAACACCCAGTTTTGTCCGTGTGAAATAAAAAAATAGACATATTCAAACTCTGAAAAAGTTAATAAGAACCTATTAAATACTTAATCAGGCTGAATTGTGAAAAACTACCTTAAAATAAAAGAACCTGTTCAGCCTGACCTTGAGAATTCTAGTTTCTTATAGCCGGGTTTTTATTGTATATTTATACAGAGAAATGAGATGTCAGTCATTCTAGGCTGATAAAGAGCTTACTAATAAAATTATTAAAGATAATGAGTTGCCCATTGCTGTGAAACTCGGATAACTGTGAACACCAGATATATATTTTATGGAATGTTGTTGTGTAGCAAAGAAAAAGTCAATTAGACATCAGAAAACTATAATTTTATATCTCATAATTTTAACAGCTTTTAACAGCTTTTACCTTAAAGTTTTATATTTTACTTTTATTGGCGAAATGTATATTAAGTAATAAGTTTGTGGTTTTTAGGTTTACTCATGTGTCTGGAACTTAACTGTGGTTGGTCAGTACACGGTTGACCGGTCAAAATCACATTCAAGTACTCACGATTTTTTGACTTGCACAGTAAAAATTGATATATCAAGGTGGAGTGCATAAGATTAAGTTGAAGTAAAATTCTTTATTGTAGGTGCTGGGATGACTGTGAAGCTTCTGTTTAATATCATCTCCTCCATCTTCGACTACAATCCAAACGTGGCGACATGTATGAAATCAGAGATGTGGCAGGAGTAAGTAGGAAGTAGAGCCAGATAGACTAATAAATAAGGCTGTAACAATATATCAAACTATCGCTGAATTGCAATATTAATGCTGCGATAGCGATGGATTGATAGTGAAAATGAAACATCAATAACTATTGCGATAGTGTAGCAAACTATCAATGGTTTCAACTTTTGTGTTTTGGGTCATTTGAATTGAAAATCATTGAATCTGTCCCAGATACACAACCAAACGTAATGAGCCCTATTTGATTTTCTGTTTTAGATAACACCATCTTGTGGCTAAAAATTGAAGTATTGGAACTATTGTTTTCAATCCATTTTATGTTTTTTTTTTTCATGATTTGTTGAACATCTGTCATTAAATTATGATTGATGGCAGTGAAAAATGCAAGGTTTAGAACTTCAGAGTTTGCATATTAATGTTGAGTAATCCTGAATGAACCTGTTGTGATTTGCAGATGTTTGAAGCAGATTGATGAACTGATAAATATTCTCATTGAAAATCAAGACACAGTGACTGTTGGAGAGAACATCTCTGAAGAGTCAGAGAACGTAGATGTAAGATTTGTGGACTCCTTTTTTCTTAGGGGGTATTTACACGATACCAGAATGACTTACATTCTGTTATGAGATGAAAAAGTCATACTGTGTTTACATAATTAAGGCATCTTTATGGCAGTGTGAGTTTTAACTGCCACACAAAAAAATTGATGACACTTCAAAGGATATCCCAGTAGAACAGTTATGCTATGTTTACATGAGACATGAGTAAATTTTCATATCAGAATGAAAATGACACTCCATTCCAACAGGAATTGGGGTGAAATCACACAGGTATGATTCACTCCGGTATGACAGTTTGTGTTGGTATCATGTAAACGAATACTGAACCACAAGAGGGATGTGGATTGAACTTGTACCAAAATGAAAGTCGCCCTGGTATAATGTACACACACCCTTATTAAGAGTGGTTTGGTTCGTACACAACCACTTTCTTTGAAACTTAAGCGGCATAAAACAGTTGATCCTACATGTAATAGACACAAGTTTAAAGTGTCTTTTAGGAATATTGTGCTGGCTGATTGTTGAAATTTGTCATTCTTAAATTTCCTTATCATATTGCAAAAAATTAACAACTGCATTGCTAAATGGAGGTTGTGTCCCTGAGACATCCAGGAGCTTCCACTGTTGGAAGCCAGCTCCTAGACGAAGACCGTTCTCATGGCTGGCAAATCCTGGCAACTGAACCCCCACCCGGAAGGGGAGACAGGCACCTGTCACACTGAATTAATAGTGGAAAGAGGGAGGGAAGGGAGGGGGAATTCTTCAAGACATGCTCCCATGCAAAACAATACTCACTGTAAACGTTATCACTGTCAAGGCTGCCAACACAAGTCTCAGTGGGGAGCACATAGAGTCCTGGTGCATGCACATATCAAAACACTGCTGACAACTATGGGAACTCAGATGCTCTTTGTTGTTAACTCTGTTAAATTACATTAACTGCATTCAATGCCATCAATAATTGGATAGAAAGATTTTTAAATAAGTTTCTTTGCGTTTTCTTGATAGAGATGTTCTCATAACCTCATTTAGTCTTTTTAAGCGTAATTCTTTAATGTGTGATGATTCCTTTAGCATTTGGATCAACCCTTGAAAGTACGAGGCTGTCCCCTGATTACTGTTGAGCGTATGGATGATGAATTCACAAAAATGCTTCAAGGATGTGACTGCCATTCCACTGAATATGTGACAAGGTATCTAACTAATTATCTTCCAATATTCAGAGTCAACAGCATCCATAATTTTTATTTTCGTGTGAGAAACTTGATTTTGAGAGTTTTGACCACCTTGGGAGGTATTTTGAGATTTACACTTGGGGTAGTTGGGACAAGCAGGGTTGTAACAAAATGTTCTCGTTGGTTGTTTTGTTGGTGTAGGCAGATTTTTTTTTTTCCCCTAAAAAATCACAAAAATCAGGGTTGCCACAGGTCACGAAATGGTCAGGGAAATAATTCTTCAAGGTCAGGGAAAAGTCGGGGAATTTTATTTTGAGTCAGGGAAAATTGAAATAATTTCACACGGCTGTTTTAATACCTTTGAAGGCTAGAGGAAACATTCGGGGTCATTGTAATCTCAGCGATATTTTTCCTTTATGAAGAGGGAAAATTTGTTGCAAACTTATCAGCTTTAATGAACAAGTAGAAAGGATGGCTGTAAGTTGAGGTCAGAAGCCACTACTAATTTACATGTGACATTTTTTATTTATTTGGTGAGGGAAATTATTTAATTTTTATGAGGGAAAAGTCAGGGAATTTTTTAAAAGTGATGTCTGTGACAACCATGAAAATAGCCCAACAGCTTATCTGGCCGAGATGGTGAAGTAGTTGGTAATTTTTGCTGATTGACAATCCTGTAATAATCATTATTTTTGCTTTCTCTTATTTAGACTGAGGGATGAAGAAATAGTTTGTGAACTCATTACAAAGTTACAAAGCTACCTGGAAGTAAATGGGTCACGATCAGAAATCTGCAGAGTTTACTTGCGCCACATTGAGCATCTTTACTACAAGGTTTGTATTGTAAACTTAAAGGAATTCCTAAATGGGAGGTGTGGTGGCCTAAGGATAAGTGGGCTGGACTGCAGGGCCGGGTTGCTCAAAGCCCGATTAAGCTAACCCAGGATTAGCGAGAATCTTGATTTGAGTTTTGTAACTTTTTGGTGGGGTTTTCTGTTTATACTGTTTGTCCTTCAGTTTTGAGCTTGACTAACCTCAAACTACACAAAACATAAGCAGTAAAGACAGTTTTATGCAAGAAAAATGAATACTTCGGTTAACTTTTAATCCTGGGTTAGCATTAAGGTTTCTCAAAACAGTTTCCAGCAGTTAGATTTGGATGGGTCATTCTAACCACTCTTTATCACTGAATGCTACAATCATGAAATAAAAAAACTGCTCAATTATTGGTTAACACATTGTTATCATTTTTGTGACACAATAGGTTACCATAGCAATCGTGTGACCTGCTAAAAACACCCTTAATTACAGCTTTAGGGGCTTATAATTTAAAAATGGCATGGTAAAATTTTTTTATATTATTAAATTGTAATGAGCACAATAAGACGAAACTTTTGGCAAAGTTTTAAAAATATCTGTTCGTGGGGTTCAGAGCCACCTTAAATTTTTGAAAGTTTAAGGGGGCTCTGAACCCTATGTACAGAATTTTTTTTAAACTTTGCTAAAAGTTGCGTCTTATTGTGCTGATTAAAATTTGATAATATAAAATAATTTCACCGTGTTGTTTTTGATCTGGTTGTTGTGCAAGACATGTTTTTCTCTTGGGGCCTGTCTTCACCGTACAAGGTGGGTGGGGAACCCTTTACTGGACTATAATCCCATCTAGGGGGACATAGAAATACCTCTAGCTTTGCCTTAAGACAATTTTGACCTGATGGGTTCAAAGTCTCACTTGCAGACTTTACCCCTTATGCACATTTGATTTGATACTATATCTAGAGCAGTTTTCAATTAAAGGGGTGCGTGGAATTAAGCTCTAAGTGACTTCTGGAAAATTTTGAGGCAACCAGGATTGAAATACCTACCAGCAATTTTCATAGTTTACTATGGCTTTGCCTAAAAGGAACTATCTACCAATAAATTATCATTACAAGTTCTTTTTGGACAGTAATGAAGACAAGAGTAAACTGCAACCATGGCTTGGAGGTATTTCAATGCTGGTTACCTCAAAGTTTTCCGAAACTCACCCAGGACTTTATTCCATTTACCCCTTCAATTGAGTTTCAGAAACCAAACCAGAGAAATTACTGCAGGCAACCACAGATTAAGAGCACAGACAATTCAATGAACCAATCAAAGTAAATACACATAGCCTGACGCATAATGGGATGAAAAAGTTCCTTGAGTTTAAGCCAATTATGTGGTGTAGTAATGCAAAGCCGATAATTATTAATATATGACACTCAAGCAAATACTGCCGGGCTTCTGACTGGCCATATGATAAGTACCTGGGATGAAAAGTACATGTACTTGCGAAGTGCTTTACATAGAATAAATTATGACTGTCATTCTGTTTCTAGATTGATGCTGAGCTTATAAATGATGAGGAAAACAAGGAAACTGGTTAGTCCCATATGAAAGTTATCCTTGGGTACTTTTCTGTTGTTTCTTTGTTTTTGGACGGGGGGGGGGGGGTTGTGTGTGGATTGTGAGTTGCAGTGTGTTTTATGAAATCATTTCAAGGGTTTACTTTGCAGGCACATCTGAAGAAATTTTTAGCTCACAAATAAATGTATCAAAGGAAAGGAAAGGTGCAAAATATTGTAATGCTTGCTGTCAATGACTATCAGGGCTGTGCTCCAGAAGTGCCTGGGTGCCACAGGTTACTAACTTTACCTCAGGGTGACTGGAAAAACTTACATTTGTCATATACTGTAAGCGTAAGTGCTGGGCACCTAGAGTTCATGGTTAGCAACCTCAGTTGGGCCCCTTGTAATTTTTCCTAGACCAGAGCCATGGACTATAGTGAAGGGGGGACCAACTTTAAGTTTTTGGAGCTAAACTTATCACAGGGTTCATACGGGTCCTGGAAAACCTGGAAAGTCCTGGAATTTTATTGTGGCATTTTCCAGGACTGGAAAGTCCTGGAAAAGGACTACTGGTCCTGGAAAGTTCTGGAAATCTGTTAAACTCAAGTAAAAAAATATGAGATGTATGGCAGACAGTAAGGAGAATTAACATTAAGATAATGGGAGTGAAAGGGTTAATGTGAATTTTAGAGTCGTGGAAAAATCAATCTGAGTCCTGGAAGGGTCCTGGAAAAGTCCTGGAAATTTGTTTCTGAAAAAGGGTACCAACCCTGTTATCATAGTACATCAATGTACTCAGTAATTAATTTGGTCCTTATTTATGCAGAAGCAGTAAGGACTCAACAGAGGGTGAGAAAACAGAAACGGAACAACCAGCTGAAAAACAAAAGAAAGAAGGACCCAGTTCATCCGAGAAGGTAGATAAGATGTGCAAGTTCATCTACTCACGCGACACCTCAGACCGTATCCAAACTAGAGCCATGCTCTGTCACGTGTATCACCATGCTCTACATGATCGCTGGTTCGAGGCTCGTGATCTGATGCTCATGTCACATTTACAGGAGACCATCCAACATTCTGACATTCCAACGCAGGTTTGTGTAACAACATTTTGGCTACCCTTTGATTGATATTGGACTACTTGTGAAATAAATAATAATATTTAGAGAGGAAGTGGGAGGGGAGCACTCTCACCACTACACCAACCCTGATCCCCATTTCAAATGGGCAATCAAAATGGAAGAACTATTGGAAGTAGCATTGTCAAATGCCACACTAACCTGAAAAATGGCATCTCTGTCTCCAAAAGGTCTTGCAATTTAGCTTAGAAACCATTGACAATTTGCCAAAAAATTGTCATAAATTAATCAAAAGACATAATTAAGTGACACTGGTACAATGTATATTTTAATTCTCAGCTTACTTGAACTAGAAACTTATATCTCATTGCATCCATATGTTTTCCACAAGCTTAGTATTTGTGGTTACTGAGCTGAGTTTTACACATGTGGTAGATAAAGCAGTAGAAGAAGTGATATCAGACTAGTCTTGTGTTAAGACTATCTGGTGTTCACACTGCCGCATGTTTCATGAGAGTTGGCCACAGTCAATATTTTTGTCTTTAGCCTTAGTAAATGAAACATACAATGTAGAATTTCTTGCCCAGTATTGTAATAAAAGCAACTCATACAGTCATTTATTTGTTTGCTTTTCTCTTTCACTGTTGTTCTTAGGATTTTTTTGCAGTAAATATATTTTATTCTCTTTCTCTTGTTTTCTGTATTTACTTTGTTCAATTAATTACCATACTCTTGAAGATACCTGCATTTATTAGCTAATTTAGCATTTAAAATTTTAGGAAAATTTAGGAGCTCTTCTCTTTTGTCAGAAGTTTGAAATGTTATATGAATTCCATATATTTTTAATTTGTTAATTTATTAATACATTTCTTAATGCCGTTGCTGAGAATTTGATACATGTAGTTCATCAATACAAAATCAACTATTTGACAATTGTCTTTATTCTCTGATGATCTGTGTTGTTTTTGCACCATCCAGATTCTCTACAACAGGACCATGGTACAACTTGGCCTGTGTGCCTTCAGGCATGGCATGATCAAGGATGCCCACAATGCACTGCATGATGTCCAGTCAAGTGGAAGAGCTAAAGAGCTTCTTGCGCAGGTCTGTGTGATATAAGGCCTGTTTAGTAAAGGGCCACAACAATTGCTGAACAGACAGATACCAGTAATATTATGAGTTATTATATGGCTAGCTCCATGAGTGGACAAGATGAACCAAATTCTGTGCTTTGATTGGTTACCCAAGTGGGCAAGATGGGGCTATCTTGCCCACTGGGGACTACCTGCCGTGTCCTGCAAGAAAATTTCCCTGAAAGCCATACAGTAAATCCTTTATTGTCTAAGCTTGTTTGATCAAGCTGGCTGGATATTGGCCTTGTTCTGTTTTTTCAAATTTATGACCTTCACTCCGTCTCAGGCCATAAACACACGAAATAAGAACTTGGCCAATATCCAGCCATCTTGACTTCACGCTCAGTCAATAACCTGTATTTGTTATCCAACTGCAGCGAATGCCATCCAAGTAACAGTACAAATATTCAGCGATTTTGTTATTTGTACAGTAGAAAACCTGTTTGCCATACAGGTCAGCAAATGCACGCAAAACTGTTACACTCTCCCCCTTTCATTGATGAATTTATTGACTACAGCAGTTGGATAACAAATCTCTTATTAGATGTTTTGGTGTGTAGTATCGCTTTATATTTTTATTCGATGTTTGTATTTTGACGAGCCCATAGGGCTCGTCAAAATACAGCACAACTCATAAAAATATACAGCAATGCTACACACCAAAACATCTCATAAGATATCTATTTCTAACAGAGCACAACATCATTCTAAAAATTGCAGTACATTTTTTGAAATTGCTTTTTAGGGTTTAATGCAGCAGAGACAGTATGAGAGAACCCCAGAACAAGAAAAGATTGAGAAGAGAAGACAGATATTGTAACCAGAATAATTTCTGTTGGCAGATGGATGGACCTCCTGGAATAGAAGGTGGTGAAGGGGTTTGTTGGGGGGGGGGGGGAGGCATGGATAAAATGAAATGGTGATCACATTCATGGAGATCTAAAAAAAAATGCTGCTTACATTTTTATTGTAGTTCAGCAAATGCTCTGTGAGGTAAATGTTTGTGATTGGTCAATCTGAGTGGTCTTGTTCTTCTACAATGGTCATACAGTGTATGTTCTGCGGGCAAGTCATGCTTGAATGCTATGTTTTCACTGTTTTGTTACTTAGTGTTACTGTTTTGAGAAGTAATGTGTGTAAAAAGGTGAAGTCTGCATATGAACTAAGTAGCCCATCAGACCATAGCTTGTTCTCCAGTTTCTGTAGCGTAAAGAGACTGGGAGTGTTTCTGCTCCCCCCTGGATAGGATATTAGTCCATCAAAGGAATACCCCGCAACATTAAATTTTTCGGTACCCATTTATACACCTGGTTGGAGAGAGGAACTCTGAGAGTGAAGTGTCTTACCCAAGAACACAACACAATTTCTCCAGCCACAGCTTGAACCCAGACCACTCAATCCGAGAACAAGCACAGTAACCATGAGGCCACTGTGCCTTCCTATTATGTGTAGTGATGTGAAACCAGTTTTGTCCCTGGTACTTATCCTCTTTTTAAAGGAGGTAGTTACTTGAATGATTCAATAGTGTCCCTTTTGATCCCCGTCATTGTTGTTTTATCTGAATTCCAGGTTCCATTCCACATGCATATAAACCTTGAGCTGTTGGAGTGTGTCTATCTTACTTCAGCAATGTTAATGGAAATCCCTTGGATGGCCGGTATGTGTTCAAAACAAAACATTCCAATTATTGTTATGTGCAAGTCCAACAATTTAGGGGCAAGCAGGTGGAACATCCCCCAGAGAATAAAAATGTAGACGTACTAATATTCTATTTCCTGCATTGTGGGATAGATTTACTAGACAAACAAAGTGATTGTGGCCCTATCAGCCCTCTTACTAAATCTGGCTTTATCAGGAAGATCTTTTCTGTTTTTTGTTTAAAGTTTAGTGTATTATATTATATCAGCTCTACACTGCATGAGGAAGGACTTGCAAGTCTAGCATAACTTTTCTGCTTTTTTTTTTTTCAGCCCATGCATATGACTACAGACCACGTATTTTTAGCAAGAGTTTCCACTATCAGTTACGACAAAGTGAAAAGCAAACATTAGTTGGTTAGTACATGAAGCTGTTTTTCCTTGACTTGTAAATATGCAGGCCATTTTCTTAAAGGGACAAGGTTTTGTCACTACAGGAAACAGTTGGGATAAATGTTTTCCCTTGACGTCACTGTATGACAAGTGTAATAAATAAATTGAAGTCTTGCTGTTTTATTTTGGAGAACCTGTCATGCTTATGTTTGTTGAAAATTAATTCTCAGACTCATTTTAATGAATTTTAAAGTAGAAATAATTCATCAACTTTAAACAAAGGAAATCATGACGGTGGTGGTGTTTGGATATCTGATCTTAATTAGCATAGATTTTCATGATTTCATTTTTTTGTTTTCTCCTTAGTTTTAGTTTCGATTGAGAAGATATATCAAACACTTAAGACAGTATTTGACCAAATTTTTAAACACCCTGAACTTTGTCAAAAATACTCCACTACGTGTCGTATTTTCCACTCTCTTCTCAGTGTTTGGAAATGTGTTCAAACATGGTCTTTTGTGTTTGACATATTATGAAAAAGATACTTTGTTCTTGTTGGTAAGTTGTTGGATGTTTGGCAGTCTATTTTCATGGTATTTAACAGGCCACTGACTTCTATCCTTATGGATTAATCCCAGGTCCTCCAGAGAGTATGCGTGAACATGTAGTAGCTGCATCCAAAGCCATGAAGAAGGGAGACTGGAAACAATGCAAGGACTACATATTAGCGGTCAAGGTAACATGAAACTTTTGGAACTATGTCCACTTAAAACCAACCTTCTCCTAAAAAAACTAATTATTGGTTGGGAAAGAATGCAGGATTATCTCGAATATGACAGATGTTTTTTTCTAACTATTAAAACATTAACTGAAGGGGTGCATGGAATAAAGCCCCTAACTGACTTTTGGAAAATTTTGAGGCAACCAGGATTGAAATACCTACCAGCAATTTTCACAGTTTACTCTGGCCTTGCCTAAAAAGAACTAGTAATAAATTATTATTATTGTTGTTTGTTGGTTGTTTGGCTGCCTGGATTGCTTGGTGAATGTTAGATTATCTTTCTTTCTAATAATAATAATAATAACAACAACAATAATAATACTAATAATAATATCTATAACAAAATTCTTGATCATGATTGGTTCTCCACCCACCTATTTGTCACGTAACCGGCACGCAACCACCTGGGTGTCATATTACAGGTATGCAATTTGAACTTTTTGTAATTGGATACCTGTAATTGGATACCACGGGATTCGCACATCAATTACGCATGCTTCAATGGCTTCCTTTGCAATGCTTCCTAAAGTTTTCAAAACTTATGAAAAGCGCTAAAGATGTGTTCGCTCAAAAGAATTAATCAAGAGACATTTTTAATTCTGAAATTTGTTATAGATACAATTGCATGTAATTGGTAATTGGACTTTGTACCATACAATTTGGAAGAAATCGTGCTTGTAATTTCAAATCAGCCTTGCGCTTCATGCTTGTCCGATTTTGACATTACTTGGGTGAGTTTTCCCTGAATTGTACTCCACTTGGTCCAATTACTGTTAATAATAATAATAATAATAATAATAATAATAATAATAATGCTAATGATAATAATCGAATATTTACCCAGGATAACCCTTCAGTACAAAGTACCGTTATCAACGGGGTCCCGCTGACTAAGAATTAAAAAACTAATAAATAAGAATTATTGAGATGATAATTACAGTATATATAAAATAAGATACATATTAAGGCAAAAATACACCAAGTTAAAAACTGTTCTCTGTGGCATGATAGGTATGGAAATTGTTTCGCCAAACAGAGCAAGTACAAGAAATGTTGACAAGGTAATGTCTGTTTTTAGCTTCTGCCTTTAGGTCTCAATATAAAAAATTGGATGTATGATCAAGTGCATAGTAGATACTGTATGAAAGTGACATCAATCATCAATAATGTGAAATTGGCTTTTCTTTTTTTCTCACAGGAAAATTCAAGAGGAAAGCCTGAGAACATATTTGTTCACATATAACAGCGTGTATGACTCATTGAGGTACTTAAACATTCAGAGGAACGGGGAAATGTAGCAATGCATATAATGTTTACAATACACACTACCTCATTTGGAAAAACTTGTGCATCATATTCTTGATGAAAATCTCTTTTAATTGTTATGCCTGACTTTCACTTGGTAATGTCAAAATCAAAATTAGCATTCCTTCTTGAAAACATCCTGTTTGCTTTATTTTGCTCTGAATATCACTCATAAAGGTGTATTTCTTTGGATCATCCTTTATTTTATTTTTTACTCTCTGCTAGCTAGCCCTGGATTTTGCCCTCTTTCCTCAACCATGCACAGCACTTGTACTCAAGATCACATCACACCATTTCATGCTACTTCTACTGATATTTAGGGACAGACCATTATATTTTTGTTGAGTTGGGGTTGGGCAATTTTGGGGGGCATGACATTTCTTTCTCACCTTTAAGCTGTGCATGATTTTTTTAGTCAGGCAATAGTTTGTGCAAGAATTGTTTTAATGTCTAAATCCAAATAAAAATAATAGAAAGAATTTCCTTAATTTTTTTTCCCCATGGCTCCCCTTACAAGATTTTTCTGCAGCAGTTTTTACTGTGCAGGAATTTTTTATTGGAAATTGCCCAACCAACCCCTTCCCCCTCCAGAAAATGATGGGCCATCCTTTAGGAGTTTAGAATAATGTTTCCCACAAGGTGAGTATGTTTTGTTACTGAGCCCAGTGTTACAGGCATGGTAGATAAACCTTTAGTTATCCACCTTATGTGGACATTACTGCATATTTTGTCAGATTTGACCAGAGTGTTACGAGTATCGTTGTAGAGCAGGGTTGTTTCCAGACAGAACTCAGCATCGCTGGTAACAGCAACAAAGTAATTTATTTCCGTAAGGTAACTTCATGAATTTACAGCACTAAGCTTCTTCAAATTTGAATCAATCTCTCTTACAGCAGAAACTCTCGCTCTAACATACATGAGGCTTAAAGTTCCAGAAACTTCTATTACAAGCTAAATTAAGTAGTTTGACACAGTTTGTAATCTGAGTAATTACATAAGGATCAGAATGTTCTAGAATGTTCTCATACAAATTGGTCATGGCTGAATGACTTCCAGCTCTAGATTGTTCTAAAACTAGACTTAGGCAATTTTTCGTAACACAGAGGAAGACAAACTTGATCATGGTCATAGTAAAGAAACCTACAGAATACATAGATTAAGCAGCAGTATCTTTTGAGGAAATCAGTCAGAATTAGCAATCTTTATCATAACAAAGGGGATATACCAGGTGACTGGATTGAAAGATGGTTTGACAAGTTCAAATTCCTGCTGTGGTTTGATGTAAGACAGCATCAGTTCTTTCTTGAGAACTTTTTATCTGCAGGAAAATAATTGTCATGAAATCTTTTCAAGTCAGGAGCAATGCTGTTTGATGTTACATCATAACAGGAAAATAAAAAGCCCATTTCTATGAGGAAAATAAGCCATGGCTTACACAAGCTGCAGCTTACATAAGTCATGCACTTACCATATGAACAGTACCAGTTCGCATCTTTCATAAGCCACGGCTTGTGTAACACGAGGGTTTTGAGCTCTTCATGGCTTATATAAGATGGGAAACACTATAAAAATGGTATCACTCCTTGTTTGGGGCTTAATTAAGATGCAACCTCACACTGAGCAAGCCCAATTTTTTCCCACTTGCATGACAGCTGGCATAATTCTGCGATTGCTATGACAACCAGCACAAAAGCAAGGCATTAGTCATGAATAAGCCAGAAATCATTTATAGGAGCACTTCACATCTTATATAATATGCGCTAGTATAAATGGTCCAGTTCACATCTTATGTAAGCTGCAGCTTGTGGAAGCCGTGGTTTATTTTTCTGGTATAAATGGCCAGTTATCCAACCATCTTTATCCATTCTATTTGTGATTGGTGTGCCAGTGTCAGCTCAAGTATGTATTTGTTGTCTTTACTTGTAGTTTGTATACGTTGGCTGAAATGTTTGATTTGCCTCCATCTGTGGTGCACAGCACTATCAGCAAAATGATCATCAACGAAGAGCTGCAGGTTTGTGATATTGTTTCTTTTTCAATTATTATTATTATTATTATTATTACTATTATTATTATCATATGGCTTGTTCTTGTATCTGATATAACAGGCACTCTGATTGGCTAATCATAGGACATTATTTTCCTGTAATGCCCACGAGAATTACCTTGACCTTACCGTATAGACCTCGCTATTGCTTGGTCAATACTGCAAGGTCTCAGTCTGAGATTTTCCCGTAAAGATCTCACTCTCAGATAATAAGTAGTTATTATTATTATTTTCACAGTCAAACAGTTTAAGTAATTTGTATCTAAAAATTAATCTTGACATCTGCGTAGAGAAAGCCACACATGTAAGGCTCACCGCTTGGGATTAGGGTCTGAACCCCATGTCCTCTAATCTTGCTTACAGCCCTGTGCGATAACCATTTAAGGTTTTGCAGTCCACCACTTAACTGCAAATTTTACTAAGATGTCAGAGAATTGTAATAAAGAACAATTTCCCTCTGTGTCTAACTTTAAAATAAGATTATTGTGCTTCAAAGCTGGAGTTTAAATGGAATTCACCAAAGAAAATCAAAACAGGTTTCTGGAGAATTATTATACAACCATGGTATCAGTGGAATTCTGACATTTAACATACACCAACAGTCTTCACAAGCCCTGAGTTTTGGCTAGCAATGTCACTGATCATATGCTGGTAAGGGCAGGCTCATATCATAACTATTAAAAATTAGTTGTTTTAATTAAGTTTGTTGAGTGGTCATTAAGAATTCAAATTTCAACTCTAAGCAAGGTTGTGTTCTCACTCCAGGCCTCTTGGGATGAGCCAACTCAGACAGTTGTAATGCACCGAGGAGCCGAGCCTTCTCTCCTTCAGAGCTTGGCGCTGCAATTAGCTGATAAGGTAAAATCTTAAATACTGTAGCCTGTTAGCCAGGTGTTTCATTAAGGGTTGGGCACCAGCAAATTGACCAGCTGTGAAGACTATTTTGACCTGCTGGTTTGATCACCTAGTGGAAAGTTTTTCTTATAAAGAATTTCAGATCAAATAGTTTTGCCCACCTGTGAAAACCAGTTGCCCTCCTGTTGAAAACATTAATGAAACCCCTGCTATTAGCTTTTCAACCTACAGCTTATCAAACAACTTTAATACAGAGTGTTTACGACTTGTTTTCAGGTCAGCACTTTGGTAGAAAACAATGAGCGTATTTATGACACAAGACATGGAGGATTTGTTCAGTTCAAGGACAGACAAGGTATGAACTGCTTAGAGTACTTCTTTTCTTCTTGGGAAAACTTTTACAGGTGTCTCTCACACTAAGTCTACATATAGTGCTTAATGTTTGATTATTTTGCCTGTGAACAGTTTGCTAGTGTGACAAAAGGCCTGAGAAATGCAAGACCCCTTTCTGGGCCAGTGTTATTTCCAGTTAAATCGAGACTGTTAGTGCAAAAGGCATAACCCGTATTACTCAATGAGTATTTTAGGAAGCCTTTTTAATTTTTTAATTGCTTGACTTACCCACTCTCTACTAATTTCCAGGTCAAGGCCGCTATCGTCGACAAAATCAGCAACATTATGATCGACAAGACAGGCCAGAAAAACAGGACAGGCAAGATCGGTACAACTGGCAGGAGAGATATGGGCGCCAGTATGACCGGCCTTACCAACAGCCACAGACACAATCATCTTATTAATCTAAAGACAATATGCATAATTTAATCAAGGAACATGGCAACACTTGTTATGGCCTGTCTGTGATTCAAGCTGATACTGTCCTTGTTTGCAAATGTGATGAATTTGAGTACACATTAACTAAAATGAACAATGGAATTCCAATTTCTTGATTCAGTTAGGCAGACAAAAATTATTTTGGAAATTTAAAGCTTGAAAAACTGTAAGTGGCAATGCAGTACATTAAATAATATGAACCTAAGGTTTTGTTTTATGGCTACTAAGTGAACAGTTTTTTTGTACAACATCCTTTTTGTTACAGATACAGATCTTTGTTTGTCAAAACAAGGTATTATTTCAAGATGTCATGCCAAATTTATCAGCAGAACAGAACCTGGCCTGCGAAGCAAGCATTGCCATGCGAGAAGCTTTTTCCATATTCTGGCTGTGTACAAATTGGAGTGGGAGCAAAAATCTTTGAAGAAGCAGGGGTTGGTCTTCTCCATCAATATTTTCACTCCCACTCCAATTTGTTTGTGGCCAGAATGTAGACAAAGGCCTTCGTATGGGAGCGCTTGCTGTGCAGACTATCTTGGACAAAACACCATAGTCTCACAGCTGCATCTCTTTAAACAGCAAGTATAAATGGGTCCTGATGAACTAGTGCTGGGGTAACCCCATTTAGGACTATCATCGCATCTAAGATTTGGGGTAGAACTACTCCTACTTGCTTCATGCTACAGAAATTAAAATAGCACCAGCCATGTGGACCACTAGGCTTGAATGTGGATTACACCTTTCTTAAAATTTGAGTGTGATAAAAGGCTTTTTGTTTCAAGTAATTTAATCAACAGATTTAATAAACTTAGGATTTGAGAAATTGGGACTCCACTAAAGTAGAGTATACTGTTTTATTGTTTGGCATTTACTTTCGAAATCTTCAAATGTGTAAACATATTGTAAGTGAATAAAGCTGAGCGATGCCAGTGATAAACTGTAGCTGATGAAGTTATTTTATTCTCCCAATATCTCTTTTATGTTAGACACTGACTATGATATTTCCTCTATTTCCTCTCCACAGCACTCTTTAAGTATTTAGTGTCAGAGTTGCTGTGTATTTTAAGGCTGGTTTTCACTACTGACGGAGTCAGAGTCATAGTTGGAGTCCTGAGAGCGCTAGTGACCAAGTGAAAATTGAAAATCAGAGTCATAAGCAGAGTCATAAGCTCGACGGAATTAGAGTCTTAAGAATCATTTTTTAGTGCAGAGTGCACTATTGGGATGGTTTGGGGGTTGACTTTGCTAAAGCACTATTGCAATAAGGCACTATGGAAATAAGGTGTAAACTTTAACGTTAGTACAATTAATTAATTTCAATTAATTTGGCTTGCAGCAAGGGGGGTAGGATGGTGTAGGTACTTGTGAGCACTACGTAAAATGGGTGGCATATGTACCTACATTACTTTTTGGATCACTTTAAAAGGCTATACCGGTATATTTGTTTCAGAAAGCCCCTTGCTCTCCTTGTGGTACTTTTCTCTTTAGAACAAAACCAATATTTGCTCTGAACGCATGCGCAGATTAATAAGCATTAGTGTCAGCTACATATTAGATGGAAGATACATTTCATACAAGATCACACACTACCATTGTGTGCTTCTCCTTGTGGTAGAACCCTAATATATCATACGCATGCGTTCTAGCATCATTAGCGCGATACAAGAATGCTACTGTGACTGCATGTCTTTTGGAATTACGCTTAACTTGGTTCAAGAAATATCATCTGTTGTTTCCAAACTACACTAGTGCATTGATTTCATCCTTTAATTGTCTTTATCAAAGAGACCAAAAAGTTCATACCCTCAGCTGAACCTCTCCCGAGTAAGTGGCATTAAAACCTGTCAAACTGTACAAAAACCCAGGAAACTGCTCAAATATTGCTGCAGACTCTGTGGCACCTAATGAAAGCATAAATTTTATCAGTCTCTGAGGACACTCGTTCACCGACGTCGGTCAAGTAGTGCTGTTTACTTCGATATCAGTGTGTATTTTAAATTTAAGTGGTTTTATTGTTAACGCCAAAGGTGGCAACAGAACATGCTGTGCTGTGACAATTTAATAATTAGATTAGTTCTTGTTAATTGGTCAAGAAAATTTGCGTGTTAAATAAAGCAAATCGTTCCTCTTCCATTTCTTCATCTGACATTCAACTTACTTCCATATATCTCCAGCTGTGAAAAGAATACAAGCACATCTTCCCTGTGTTTTCGAGAAAACAAGAGTATCAGGTTACATACCTTTGCGAGGAAAACGAACATATCAAGTTACAAACGTTTGCATGAAGAGTAAAATTGTCACGTTCGCTACTTACATGTATTATTTAATTTGAAATGGGCAAAAATCAATGTAAAACACTACAGTAAAATTTGAAAACTGTCTTAACAAACAGTAATTAACTGTAAGTTATCCTTGGACTGTGAATAAAAATACTCACATCAAACATACACACTGCTAAGATTATGTCTCATCAAAATCCCTAACTGACTAACAAGGTCAATACAAACCAGGAGTGAATGGTAAGGGTTATACAGGAACTGTGTTATGAGTACTACGTCAGAGCTATACATTACACTCTGCGCTATCTGAGATTGTCTCACTAGTTCAGATTATGTTTGACTCGGTCGCTTATGATCCAGTTAAAACTAGATTGTCGGAGTTGGAAGCAGAAGAGGAAGAACCAACCAACTACAAGGCCTGGAATCAAAAATTGTGATTGGTTGATTCTACCGCTTCTGCTTCTGACTCCGACAATCTAGTTTTCACTGGATCATAAGCGACAGAGTCATAAGCGGAATGGGAGTTCTGCTTCTGACTCTGTTGGTTTGATTTTCACCAGATCATATCACTCTACACTTCCGATTATGACTTCATCGATTCTGAAAACTAGCATTTAGGGGCAGCACTTATTTGAGAGTGGTGCTCCTCAAAAAACCTCATGCCAATTTTGTAAATCGAAACAAAATAAAGTTAACAGCTAAATATAGTCACTTGGAACTGAAAATCATTGTAATCCAGGGCCCAAGGGCCAGTTTCTTGAAAGCCCAGGAAACTTTTTGGGCCCGCAGAGCCATTTTTAGTTAACCGATATTATATTTAAAGAGAAGAAGAGTTGTATACACCTGAAACTTCTTGTACAAAGGGAACCTCTGTTCATAATAAGAATTTGCGCATAAACCAGTTCTCAGGTCACAAGGTTGGAGATTTTGCTACAGCTTTTCGGGTGCGAAAACGTCTCAGGACCTTCGAGAACCGGGTCCCTGTTGTTCAAAAGCTGCATAGCACTACCTGCCAGGTAAATCGCTATCCAATGGATAAGTGATCAGAAAACAAACCACGCTATCCTCTGTATAGTGGTTTATCAGGTGGATAGCAGTGTCCACCTTTCAAACAACCCAGGCCACTGGACAGTAAATACTCCTAGAACAAATTCAGTCTGATGAAGCTTCATTAATAAGCACCATATTGTTGTGAATGAAAGAGATGCTTATTCAAGGGCGGTGCTCTTTGGTATTTTTGCCATTGTCTGTGGCTATCAATTGGAGGCAGCAACCATTCGGGAGGGGGGCATAGTGCTCAGTTGAGTTAATACAGTAACCCAGGAGAGAACAAGGGTATTTTGATGATTTTCAATGTCTGATCTCATATCATATTGGCCAACATGGGAGCAAAAAGAAAGAAAACTGACTGGAGGTAATGTTGTCTTGATATGCAATTTCACACTGATTTTCTCTCAAATTTGCTGTATAATTTTTTGTTCGTTCTTAATACAAAATCAACACATTTTTCTATAGTCTACAGTCTTATTTATAGACCATAGAAATAATGTCGTGAAATGTTCAAAGCTTAGCAGTGAAACAGCTCAGCTGTGGCTTGTGGTTCCACTTCAGTTTTGAACATTTAACAACACTATAAAAGTGTAGACTATAGAAAAGCGTGGTCTGTTTGTTAAGTGACCACAACACAGAACTTCCTTATCAACATTTAATTAAAACAAGAAAAATCAGGAGCTTGGCTCCACTTAATTACATATATAGTTGGTAACTTAAGCTAAATCTCATCAAGTAATTGTGAGATACTAAAAGTTCATCTTGGTACTAAAAGTTCGTCACTATTCTACAATAACTATTACACAATTGAGATATATATATTTGAATACAAAGATGTGATAATTTAAAATACTACGAATGTCTCAAATTCAGTTGATTCCTCATATCAGGCACATTTATCTGGTTAATAGAAAGAGATTGGCTTGTTATTATCAACTAAGTTGCACTATCTTAATAAAGGGCTGGACCATTAGAAACAAAGGGAGGACAGGTGTGAGGAAAAGTGAGCTCCAAAATTTGTAATTTTCCTTGCAAGCAAACTGGATCATATTTAGATCTAAATTTATCTCACTTTTATATAGATTGTACAGAGCTTGTGCACTGCAGAAGACATTTCTGTACAGAACTAAGGATAGGAAAAAAATCATGAATTCATTGAACTATCCCTTCCCTTGATTTTTAATGGTCCAGCCATTTTGTGTATTTTTGAGCGCGCCACTTGTTTTTCAACTCACGAGGAGGACCTCTCAGGAAACACAACAAGTTTTTGATTGGTTAATTTCGATCCTACATCTCAGTCGAGTGTTGTTAACTGTTGTTTTTTCATTCAGTTTGCCAGTTTCACGCTTGTGGGAAAGACCAGAAAATTCTGTTCGCACTTGTTTGAGCCGTGTTTGTTAAGAGAGCCGTGTTTGTTAACAGAGTAATACTTTCAAAAGTAAAAAGCTACGTCCGCTTGAAGTCCTCGGAGTTGAAAGACAATTTTGTTGTAAACATGGCGTATGAAGACAAGCCGAAGCACTGGAATTCTTACCGGCGAAAAAAACAGCTAAGACTAACCGTCATGTCATTTATCTTTCTTTTTGTGTAATTTTTCCTTTGAATTTAGCAGCTCATTAAAGTGTTTTGCCTGAGAAATTTATGTTGTTTTCAAGTTGAGTTACATTTAAGCTTATTCTCTTAATTTTATTTAGTAGCGAGTGACGTTTTTTTTTCAAAAAATCCGTAAAACCACATCTTACACAAGATGTGTTTGAATGTCAAATTACAAACACAAAAATACATCTTATCTAAGCACCTTGTAATGAAGTTGTCAGGCTACTTCATTTAAGCTCAGAAAATCTTCATTTAACATGATTCGTATCCTAAAGCACAAGTCACTGCGATGAAAAACTGTTTTACATGGAATTTTATATTTTACAGAGTTTCTGTTTTGTTTTCTGCACTCGGTTACACAACAACTACAATCCTAGCAGTTTGTTTAATCGATTAAGTTTGTTGAAAGACAATGGCAATCATTTCTAAACAATTTAAAAGAAGACCTTGCAATTGGGATTAGCCTGTTTAATTTGCTTTTTAGCTTCATTTGTTATTTGATGATTCCCCCAGAGGTATAAGCTGCGTAACTTATTGCTATTTATAACAGCATTACTCAACTGCTTTACACCTTCATCTGTTATTTCATTGCCACCGAGGCTTAAGCTGCTTAATTGACTATTTATAACAGCATTACTTAACTGCTTTGCACCTTCATCTGTTATTTTATTGTACGCGAGGTTTAAGCGGCTTAATTGACTATTTATAACAGCATTACTTAACTGCTTTACACCTTCATCTGTTATTTCATTGACAGCGAGGTTTAAGGTGCTTAATTGACAATTACTATTGTCAAACAACTTTACAATCTCTACACAACCCAACGAGCCAATGTTATTATTGAACAAATTTATGAGCGAAATTTGTTGAACGCTGTTAAGAAAATGAACCACTGCTGTACAGTCAACAGGTGCGAGGCGACATTCACTAAAATCTACAGCATTAAATCCAATCTTTTCTAACTTACTTTGAACAACTGAACCTGATTCATTGGTTTCGTAGATACACTTCATTAATGTCACCGCTAAATCTTTGTCGCTGCGAGTCGGCCAACAGGTAACTGTGCGTCCATGCAATGGAGCGTCAAGCATCAGCCCGCGTTTATCTTTCTCCTCTGTTATCTTGGGAAGAAGGTCGGTAAATATGTCGATAGACTGCTCACCAAGTAGACCACCGACAAACTGCAAAACGAGTTGCCATTCACTATTGTCGATGTGGTCAGCAACGAATCTTCTCAATTTTTCTCCTTTCATGGTTTCGGTTATGTGCTTGGCTGCGAGGAACTCTTGCATGGTGAGGTGAACGAAACAGTATTGAGCTTCGCCGGTGAACGCGTCAAGTTTACGATCTGGTAGGCGATGAAAAAGGGCGCTATCGACTAAATGCTTGGGAACTTCCTTTTGTCCAAAGATTAGTCTTTTTTGTGTCAGCCCATCGAAAGCAAGTTTGGCCAGTGGCTTGATTTTCTTTTCCACTTTAGGAGGCAAATGTTTTGAGTTAATGTCCTCTCGACGAAGGTCTTTGTCGCGATATTGCTCATCGTGCCGGCAGAAGAAAAATTTCATGGATCTTTGGTAGATTTCTGTGAGATTTGTTGGGAGGCCAACACCAGTTAAACCCTTTTCGCTGTGGAACTTCAGAACTTGCCACAAGCATGAGCAAATTATCAGGCAGTTCACAGGAATATAGCAAAGTGAGAATATGTTCATATTCGTCTTGATGTGCTCCCATATTTTCTTTCCTGCGTCCGCTGTATCTTGCCCTGCATCTTGCGCTGCATCTTTCGCAAAGCTCTCCACGTATTCTTCAACTTGCTGGGATGCAAAGCCAAGAATTTCAATTGTTTTTCGGAAAGAAAGATTTGTAACGTCTGCCACGGCAGTGGGTCTGGTAGTGGTCAGGACGCTTGCTCCGGGGAGGAGATTTCCTTCCACTATGTTGTAGAAGAGAGCAGGGAGAGGCATTTGTTTTTCCCCATTCTTGCAATCGGACGGTTTAGCGACACTTGACCTATTTAAATACTCGTCCAGGCCGTCGAAAAAGATTAGAACTCTCTCGGGATTTGTGAGGACGTGGTTCCAAACGTCATCACTCAAGCGTTCTGTCTCTGAATACTCCGATCTTGATAGAAGATCACGAAGGCTCAGTTCTCCCACGGAGTTGAATTGGCGGAACTTCAGGAAAAAGACATAGTCAAAATTGTTGAACGCTTTGTCTGATGCCCAGTCCCTGATCCACTTAGTTAAAAACAAAGTTTTTCCTATTCCGGGACGGCCGACGATAAGGATTTTCTTGTTTTCGGCATCAACAATTTCTTCTCGTGATATTGGTTGCAAATTTTTCTTTAACATGGGGTAAACTCTCAGTTGTTCCCGTCTATTCCCGGTGAAGTCATGTTCCGCTCTGTTTGGAATAAGAACTAAGTCAGTGTAAACATGATCTAACTTGCGATCTTTAATTCTGCCTTCACCGTGCGGTACTTTAAACAGGGCCTTGAGATCTGAAGGTTCCTCCGTGTATTTAATGATACTTTTCTTCAGGCTTTTGATTAATTCATTGATCAGTGAAAGTTGTTCAGGTGTTTGCTCTGCAGGTGGTCTTGGTAATAAGGGTTGCCCTGGTTCTTGACGACGACTGACAGGTTCTTGAGTGGAAAGAAAAACTGCCAGAAACTGGGAATCTTCGAGAAATTCATTTCCTTTTTTCACTCGTAGTGCCAAGATAAAGATGATCTCAATTAGAATAATAAGCGCTAACACACCATTGCCGACAGTTACGGCATTTATCCAGGAGGTTTTCTTTGTTGCTTGTTGATTGTGACACTCGTACATGGTGCTGTTCTGAATGTTGCTGGTTGATGACGCATTCGCCGCGTGACTGGCTGCTGCTATTTGGCAATGAAAGTCGGCGGGAAAGTTGTCAGGATAAAGAACTCGAGTTTGTAGGACTATAAAAATAATTCCTATCGCAAATCTGGTGGCAAGTTGACAAAAATACGCCACAAACACCTTGCGTCTTTTGGGTCTGTTTTGTCCTTCAGCATCAGGTCTCTGGCGATTGGCTTCCACCTCATCGACTCTTGACTTTACAACTCGGGAGTAGATCACACATACAATGCCGATGAGAGAAAAGTTAGCAATCACAAATCCATATACAGGAATACCAGATTTGTTGTATTGTTTGTTGTACTGATCTGAACATTTTCCTCGGACGAGGTCCATCTTTTCAAGTTTCGCCTCACAGCGGAAACTGTCACTGTTCTCCATTTCTGCAAAGATGCCAAGCAGGATTACTCCATAAACGATCCAACAAATAACTGCTACGTAACTGATCTTGTTGAAGGTTTTAGGCGTCAGCAAGTCCTTGAGATGTTCCATTTTGTATATGAGAGTTCTCGTTCAATGGATCTGTTTGAAAGTAACATCACTGATTAGAATGAGGCGTGGAAATAGATTGAACATCGCATATTATAGCATTGTATTTAGTCACGAAACCGGTTTCACCTAATCTCTCTCTCTTTTTTCTGTGAGAAAGTGTTATTTTTAGACTGAGGCAAAACGCTCTAAGAGTGTTTTTTTGTTTTTGTTGTTTTTTATTTTAGCCATTTGAGTTTGAGCCGGTTCTTCAATTCCATTGTTTAACTTTTTCGTAGTATGAAGAGATACAAACAACAATACAACCGAAGATGTTCTGGCACACTGAACTGTGCCGTAATAAGAAGACGAGCTCATCGTGAGTTTCAATGTTTATCAGAGAAAAGAGTTAATTGTGTATTTAGAAATTAAAAATTTCGGATATTTGCAGTAAAAAATCTTTGTGTTTTTAGAAAGAAAACAAGTCCAATTTTGTGGTCAAAATATAAGCTGTACACAATGTGGTGTTTAAAATCCTTATTTTTACGGTATAAATCCGAGTTGTATGTATTTAAAACTTAAAAAGACAAGTCGTACATTTTTTTTCGAAATACCAAATCTCTGGTTTTTGATATAAAAATTCAAGTTAAAAAGGAACCAATTGTCAAGAAATTAATGTAAAAAGAATCACAACTACTTTTTCTGGCGCGTGGCTTTCGCTTAGCAAACAGTGCGGTAAAGAAAACAAAGCTATTTTTGAACACAGTTCTGAAGACTAAAAACCGTGATAATAATACATAACATAGAGACCGAGTCAGTTAACATCATTGACTTCATCAGCCGAATGGTGTCTCTTTGGTTGAACTGCTGTGATTTCGCAACTACTTTTAAAACACTTAAAATTAGACATGCTACACCAATTTTGTACCCATTATATTGGCCTCGTCTATCATCTGTTTTGATTTTGAGATGAAGCAGTATGCGATGAAATAAAATTTATCGGCGTTAGGGTTCACTCTGGCTGATTCCTAAGAACTTAGTTATGTTGGTTTGATTTTCACTTGTGTTTTCAGTTGAACAGAGCGCCGCTTTAGTTTATACCTTACCGAGGCGAAACCTTAAAAGCTTAATTGTTACTTGCATAAAACTGCAATTGAATTTTCACCAAACGTTTGCTTTTCAAAGTAATTTTTAATCGCATTTTCTAGTGTATTATGAAAAAACTATGAATAAAAACTAAGAGTCAATCATATAATCATGTTAAACTTTCGACGTCAATTCCTAGCGTGTAATAGAATGCCGTGGAGTGAGACGCCGTTATAGAGACCATCGCGTGGCTTGAAACTGATAATGACCAATTGAGTAGGTTAAAGTTTCACGGTTTTAATGGCTTGGCGCTGAATGCGCTTGGCCAAATCAACATGGCAAATAAACAGCCAAGCACGGAACGGTTTAGACCTGTTACAGCAACTATTAATTTGAACCATTCTACTAACTACTTGAAAAAGCGGACAATAGAACAGCTGCCAGTTATATTGTTACTCCCGCTGATTAGCCTCTCTTTGGGCGGGTTACTCAATCTTTCCTTTCCAAAGAAGGTCTGTGCAGTAGGCTACACAGCTATCGGAATCATTTAGCTTTCTTTTAATAAAATTCCTACACATCTAGCAGTTGTCATATGATTTAAATAGACAGGATCTTAAGTTCTATAGTTCCGCCTCAGTAATATATAGAATATCATTTACATAAAACTGTAATTCAAATGAGTTCTTAACCAATTGCTTATGCCTTAGTGCCAAAGTGCGTAGTTTTTGCAGCAGAGATTTTCGCCCTTATTAGTCACTTATGCTCCCAGTTAAAGAGTCAGTGCGTAGTTAGTTACGCTCATTATGTTACTCCATTAAATTAGGCAAAGTTTTCGCAAAATGGAATCAAGATAGCGACTAGGAAAGAGAATGATCTTTATACAATAGTTTCTTTTCTGGTCAAAGATGTTATTTGTACTGAGTCTATTGAATTCGATGAGTAACGAAGATTACAGTCGATGATTGGTAGTCAGTAAAGGAGAAACTAGTTACCACAATCGGTCAGCACTAAATCTCTGAGTTTTTTTGTCTTCCAGCAAATCCTCTGAGAGTAGTACTCAAAAGCTGAACGATTAACATATCAGGAGCTATTGGTTACTGATCATTTTGCTCTATTCTAGAAATGTATCCTTAAAACGTCTAAGAGCTACAATTGTAGGAACGTGATCGATAAAACTCACAACAGCTTCCAAAGGTTTGCAGAAGATTTGTGCTTATAGCGATGGGTAATCACAGGCACTGTGGTATCACAAGAATGCAAAATAAAAGAGAAAACAACTGATGTTGCTAATATGCCAATGTTTGGAAGTGATAACGAAAAATTTCTTGACGGAACAAACATGTTTGATTGTCCAAATATTGTCAGACAGCAACGCTTTTAAAGCACCTAAACCGCGCTACACCTAAATTCTTTAAACTAGCCCCGAACGTTTCAAAATAGAACAAACCTACATTTACAGATGTCAAAGGAAGAAAAACAGCAGCAATAAACTGTGTGATTCACAACAGAGGAAAAGTGACTAAAAGATGAAGGGACAGCTTGAGGCGAGGGGTGTATATGAGTGGGTGATGTCAGTTAAAGAATGTCTGTTATTTCCTATCTCCTTCACGTGGCAATAAGAAGTTTCTCGAAAGTTCTCAAAGAAAGCCGCAATTAAACAGGAACAAGTTGTCTCTCAGTCAAGAATTAAATTGACATATCGTAAGTACTGTTTTTACTGGGGCGTGGCTCTTACTCGGAAAACATCACGGAGAAACGAAGGAAAAACTATTTACGACTACAGCAACAAGAAGGGGTGAGTGTCTTTCGTGCAATCTGACGAAACTTCTTTGATACGCGAATGATTTTTTTTTCGATAGTTTTGGTTACTGAGATTTGGGGCGGTAACACATGAAAAAATATGTTGTAATATAAAACCCTCCAGAAATACAAATATAAGTTGGCTGGCAGTTACACATTCCTTCTGTAAAATTATTTAGAGTTGCATCAAACACTGATGAGGAAAATAACGTGATCGCCGAATACAGAAGTTGCCAGATAACGTATCAAGAGCTATTGGTTCCATGTTAATGTTGCTCCACTCTGAAGAATATATTCTGAACGCTTCTAAAAACTTTAGTTTGGCAACGTTTCGGTTCTTAAAAGGATTCAAAAGCGATCGATATTAAGGCTTTTAACTGCTTCCTTCGCTTTGTAGAATACTTGCGTTTATAGCGATATACAGAAACACAGCCAACGCGGCGGCTTTATTACAAGAGTCTTAGATCAAAGAGCTAAGAATGTTCGCAAGCGATGACGGAAAACTCCTAGCTCGATTGTCCAAATATTCCCAAACAGCACTAATATACGCTATACTTAAACTCTATCCAGATTAACAATAAAAGTTCAGTTTAAAATAAAGAAACACGAACCTGCATCTGAAGATATCAAAGACAGCAGCAATACACTGGTAAATTCACAACGAGACAGGAATATTCAAGTGCTTGAAGACTGAAGATGCAAGGAACGTCTGTACCGAAGGGCGGATGACTTCTTCTAATAAAGTACGGTTTGTTTAACCTCAGAGCAAGCCTAAAATAATCAGAAAGCAGTTGTCAAGAATTAAATTGACATTTAGACAGTTTATTTTTGGGGGCGCGGCTCTTGTGCGGCAAACATCACGGAGAAAGAAAGCAAAGCTATTTAATTACACCACAACCCTGAGGACTTTAGACCATAATACATAGACATAGCAACATCTGACAAAGCTTCCTTGATACGGGGATGTTGCTTTTCAGTAGTTTTGGCTACTGAGATTTTGAACCAGAACACAGGGAAAAAATAGTTAAATGTACGATAGTAAAACGTTCAAGAAATACAAAGATAGTAAATTGGACAGGCAATTACACTTTCCTTCTCTAAAATTATTTTAAAACTGTGTAACTTGCTGACGGTTAAATTAGGCATGCCAAAACAAATGGAGCAGTATGTTTTCCAACAAAATTTTCTTGAGTTCAACTTCACTTAGGCTAATTTCCAACAACTCTGTCAGTGAGCGTCTTTGCGGGTACTTCTGTCAAAGGCGAAGTCGCGACGATCTTACTGATTAGAGATTAAAGAGAGGTTTTTCACATAAAGCATCCACCAGTGTTCCGTCAGAGCCAAAAGTTTTGAATATATAGAAATTATCATTCGTCTGACCCACATTCAAAGATCAGAGAAAATCAAACAAAGAAATACCTTGAAACAAAGAATTAAGCTGAAGGCGCATCTTAATATATTTCCACAACATATGTGTCTCACTATTACTGTTTCACTGTGTAGTTTGATGATGATGATGACGATGATGGCAATGTAGGTTTTCAATGGCAAAAAGTCAAAATATGCTTTTCAAATACTAACAGCGTTATTGACGCAAATCAATCCTAGATAAAGGTGCTAATTCCTTGCGTGTAATGGAATGCCAAGGAGTGAGACGCTGTTATAGATACCTTCGCGTTGTTTTAAACTGATAGTGAACAATTGCAAAGGTTAAAGGCGAACGGTTTTAATCGATTGTCGTAGAATGGGCTTGGCAGGATCAACATGCCAAATAAACAGCCAGGCACGAAACGGTTTAGAACTGATACAGCTATTAATTTGAGCCATTCTACCCGGCACTACTTAAAACAAGAAAGACGTTTAATTGTCCATATATTCTCAAACAGCAACGCTTTTGAAGCACTAAAACGCTACACTTAAACTCCCCAGATTCGCTCTTTCTTAAAAAAATAGAAGTAGCCTACATTAAGAGATTTCAAAGAAAGGAAAAGTGCAGCAATGCACTGGGAAATTCACAAGAGAGGACGGAATAGTAAAAGATGAAGGGACAGCTTGAGGCGAAGGGTCTATATGGGCGGATGCAGTTAGTTAAATAATGTCTGGTATTTCCTGTCTCCTTGGCAATAAGAAGTTTCTCGAACGTTCTCAAAGAAAGCCGCAATCAAACAGGCACAAGTTGTCAAGAATTTAATTGCCACATCGTAACTATTTTTTTGCAATCTGACGAATCTTCTTTGATACTCGGATGATTTGTTTTTCGATAGTTTTGATTACTGAGATTTGGCGGCGGAATACTTCAAAAAAACAAAAAGTTTAACTACACTCCTCCAGAAATACGAAAATAAGTAGGCCAGCAATAACACATTCCTTCTGTAAAATAATTAAGAGTTGCATCAAATTCTGATGGGGAAAATGACGTCTTTGGAGAAAGGTTTCAAAAGAATCTCAGTGATAGCTTAAAAAGGTAGGCATGAAAATGATCTAATTCACTTTTCGAGCGGTGATTCTGATCTGTCACTTGCCTCTTTTTAGCAGCTAGTACGAGTTTACAAGTTCAAAAACACACATCCCTCTTCAAGCGTTAGCTAGAAAGAAAATTAATAAATAAATGCTGATAATCCAAAGTTTCAACATCACTGACTTCATCGGATAGTATTTCTCCAGTTGAATTGCCATGATTTCGCAACTTTGTAAGCGACAGTTCAAATAAGCCAGGGACACTCTGTTATATGTTTTGGTTTAAAAAGGGAGCAGTATCCTATTAAAACAAATCATTGACTTTAACTATTCTCAAGAATTTTGCGTCTACATGAACAGCTTTCTTCAGTTTATGTCTTTCCGAGCCTTAAGTCCAAGTGTTAATTACGTGAAACTAAATTATATTTGCTCAAAACTAAACTTTCTGGCGAATTTTTAATCACATTTTCCAGTCTTTATCAATTGCTGATGAATACTGTGAAGCCAAGACCAATCGACGTACTGTAGTTTCGCAGTAGTTTCCGCCCAAACCGAAATTAGCGGAGTGCTATCGTTCGACTTGAATCGTTGAGATGATGAAATTATGTCATCAAGTTCCGACTAGTTGGGAACTGAAAAGAAGGAATTTTATGTAATAGCTTGTTTTCTGGCCAAACATGTTGGTTACACTGATTTTGATGCGAAGTTACAAGATAAGTGGTAAAGAAGAAACTGATTACGAACAAATGACAATCTGTTGGTGAATTAGTCTACCTTCATGTTCACAATTGTCAGGATAGTGAACACGGAATACAGAAATCGCTTTGACAAATCAAGAGCTACTTGTTACCGTTTTAATGTTGCTCAACTCTGAAAAAAATGTATTCTGAAAACATCTAAAGGCGTCAGATGGTTTTGGAACTCGGTTCTTATTAGAATTCAAACAAGATCAATAAAGCTTACAACAGCGAGAGTCCTAGATAAAAGAACAAAATATGTTCGCAAGTGAATGAAGCGATAACGGGAAAACGTCTAAATTAAATATTAGGAAATATTCCAAAACAGCACTATAATACGCTATACAAACTCTATCCAGATTAGCACTAAACGTTCAGTTTAAAATACAAAAACACAAACCTGCATC
The DNA here is from genome assembly GCF_964199315.1 of Orbicella franksi. Lineage (NCBI taxonomy): Eukaryota > Metazoa > Cnidaria > Anthozoa > Scleractinia > Merulinidae > Orbicella > Orbicella franksi. The sequence goes on from NC_138156.1 coordinate 25,277,463, forward strand.
CAGAGATATCAAAGACAGCAGCAATTCACTGGTAAATTCACAACGAGACAGGAATATTCAAGTGCTTGAAGACTGAAGATACAAGGAACGTCTGTACCGAAAGGCGGATGACTTCTTCTTATCAAAAACGGTCTGTTTAACCTTAGAGCAAGCCTAAAATAATTAGAAGGCAGTTGTCAAGAATTAAATTGACATTTAGACAGTATCTTATTTTGGGGGGCGCGGCTGTTGTGCGGCAAACATCAGGAAGAAACAAAGCAAAGTTTGTAATTACACCACAACCCTGAGGACTTTAGACCATAATACATAGACATGGTAGCATCTGACATAGCTTTTTTGATACCAGGGATGTTGCTTTTCGATAGTTTTGGCTACTGAGATTTTGAACCAGAACACATGGAAAAAATACTCAAATGTGCCATAGCAAAACGCTCAAGAAATTTAAAGATAGTAAATTTGACAGGCAATTACACTTTCCTTCTCTAAAATTATTTTACAACTGTGTAACTTGGTGACGGTTAAATTAGACATGCCAAACAAATGGAGCAATATGTTTTCCAACAAAATTTTCTTGAGTTCAACTTCACTTTGGCTAATTTCCAAGAACTCTGTCAGTGAGCGTCTCTGCGGGTGCTTCTGTCAAAGGCGAATTCGCGACGATCTTATATTAGAGATTAAAGAGAGGTTTTTCACATAAAGCATCCACCAGAGTTCCGACAGAGCCAAAAGTTTTGAATATATAAAAATTATCATTCGCCTGACCTACATTCAAAGATCAGAGAAAATCAAACAAAGAAATACCTTGAAACAAAGAATTAAACTGAAGGCGCATCTTAATATATTTCAACAACATAGGTGTCTCACTATTAGTGTTTCACTGTGTAGTTTGATGATGATGATGACGATGATGGCAATGTTGGTTTTCAATGGCAAAAAGTCAAAATGTGCTTTTCAAATACTAACAACGTTATTGACGCAAATCAATTCTGGATAAACGTGTTAATCCCTTGCATGTAAAGAAAGAAAGCCGCTATTAAACAGCAACAAGTTGTCAAGAATTAGACTGACATGTAATCAATATTCCTTTATCATGGGCGTGGCTCTCACTTAGCAAACATTACGGTAAACAGAGCAAAAGCTTTTTGAAACACAGCCCTGAAAACACAAGACCATTATAACTGATACATAAGAGGAAAGAGTTAATGTCTTCATGCGGGAATCTGACGAAACATTTTTGATACGGTGAAGATGTTGTTTTTCGATACTTTAAGCTACTGAGATTTAAATCGAGAGATAAATTGGCTGGCAATTACACATTCCTTCTGTAAAATGTTAAAGAGTTGCATCAAACTTTGATGAAGAAAATAAGTTTTCGGAGAACGATTTCAACTAAAAGATTTCAAGTATCGCATAAGAAGACAGTTTTAAGAGTTTATGAGACATCCAAATGGGTCGGTTTCACGCTTGAATAATGATGAGCTCCTTATAGTAGCTAGCGCGAGTTACAAATTTGGAAACACATGCCGTTCTTCAGGAGTAAGCTAGACACAAACTTGAAAAATTAATGCTATTATTAATCTAACGTTGTAACATCATTGACTTTATCAGATCGTGTTCCTTTACTTTCAGCCAAGATTTGGTAACAGTGTTACTGACGGTTTAATTAGACATGCTACACCAGTTTTGTACCCATTACATTGGGCTCGTCTATGATCTGTCTTGCTTTTAAAATGAAGCAGTATGCGAGAAAACAAAATTTATTGCGCTCTAGGTCACTTTGGCTAATTCCTAAGAACTCTGTTGTGTCCATTTGTCTTTCACTATTTTCAATGAACAAAGTGCTTCAGTTTATTTGTTACAGAGACAAGACCTGAGCGTTAATTGCATAAAACTGCAATGAAATTTTCACCGAACAAGTGTAGCTTTTTGACTGATTTTTCTCAAGTTTTAGTCTTTATCCATTGTCTATAAATACAAACCAAGGGTCAATCACAGTTATGTATGTAGTTTTGCAAGAATTTTCGCCCATACCGAAGAATTAGAGCACTCTTTCACGTTTCAATGATTTAATCAATCAAAACGTTGCTGCAATAATTGAATGAAGCCATCAGCTGGGTCACTTGGTGGTAAAGGAATGAACTCTTAGCACTTAGCACTTATCGTTTTAAAATACAGAGAAAAAAATCTGCATTCAACGAGATGTCAGAAAAAGAAAAATAGCAGCAATAAACTTGGAAGGGTAATTGGATTTCGTGTAGACTGAAGATGGAGGCACCACCTGAGGCGAGGGGCGGATGACGTCAACTGAACAATGGTTTGTTATTTGCTGTCTCCTTGGCAATGAGAAGTTTATCGAAGGTTTTCAAAGAAAGCCGCTATTAAAAAGGAACCAGTTGTCAAGAAATTAATTGAAAATTAATCAGTACTACTTTTTCTGGGGCGTGGCTTTCGCTTTGCAAACAGTACGGTAAAAAAAACAAAGCTATTTTTAAACACAGTTCTGGTGACTAAAAACCATAATAATAATACATAACATAGAGACCGATTTAGTTAACATCATTGACTTCATTAGGTAGTGTCTCTTGAGTTGCACTGCTGTAATTTCGCAACTACTTTTAAAACACTTAAAATTAGACATGCTACACCAATTTTGGACCCATTATATTGGCCTCGTCTATGATCTGTTTTTCTTTAGAAATGAAGCAGTATGCGATGAAATAAAATTTATCGCCGCTGGAGTTCACTTTGGCTAATTCCTAAGAACTCAGTTATGTTGGTTTGATTTCCACTTGTGGTTTTGAACAGAGCGCCTTAGTTTTTATGTTACGGAGATAAAACATTAAGTCTAAATTTTATTCGTATTAACCTGGAATCGAAGTTTCGCCAAATGTTTGCTTTACAGACTATTCAGTTTTAACCGCATTTCCTAGAGTATTATGAAATACCAATGAATACAAACTAAGAGTAGATCATAATCAGTTTAAACATTCGATGTTCGTAGTTTTGCAGTAGTTTCCACCCGTACTTAAGAAAAATTACTCCTTCAAGTTCTTATCATGCGACTCGAAAACAGTCACAGAAAACTGTAGTTAAGATGAAATCAAGAATTTTGAGAAATAGTTTCTTCTCTGCTCAACGGTGTCGGTCACGCTGATTTCGATGACGATTGACAGAAATGAAAGTCAATGACTGGCAGTAAAGGGGTGAAAGTTATTACCAACAAATCACAAACTGTCTTCAGTGTGAACTTGTCTGTCTTCATGTTCATTTGCTCAGAAAATGATCCCCGACTACAAAATCCGCTAGATTAAACATCAAAAGCTATCGGTTACTGTTCATTTTGCTTGACCGCTCCAAAGAGTATATTCTCCCCAATTCTGAGAGCGTTAGGCGTTTTTCGAACTCAACTTTTTTGAGCGTTCAAAAGTGATCGATAAAGCCTAAAACAACTCTCTTAGCTTCGTAGAAGAGTTGTGTTGACAGCGGATGGGCAAACATAACCAATGTAATATCAGAACAATGCTTAATGAAAGAGCTAACAACTTTTGTTGCCATTATGCCAATGTTTGTAAGTGATAACGGAAAACTTCTCGAGTCAACAAACACGTTTGATCGACGTCCAAAAATTACCAAACGGCAACGTTTTTGAAGCGCACTAAAACGCTAAACTTAAACTTAATCCAGATTTGCACTCTGCGTTTTGAAATAAAGACAAACAAACCTGCATTCACAAATGTCAAAGAAATGGAAGACAGCAGCAATACACTGGGAGATTCACATCAAAAAAGGTAGTGCAGTACTAGCTTGAAGACTGAAAATGAAGCCAATGCCAGAGACGACGGGCCTATATGGGCGGATGACGTTAATTAAAGAATGCTTTGTTATTTTGCTATTTCCTTGGCAATCAGAAGATTCTCAAACGTTCACAAAGAGAGCCGCTATTAAACAGGAACAAGTTGTCAAGAATTAGACTGACATGTAATCACTATTCCTCTTTCTGGGGCGTGGCTCTCACTTAACAAACATTACGGTAACTAAACAGAGCAAAAGCTATTTGAAACACAGCCCTAAAAACATTAGACCATTATAGCTGATACATGGGAAGAACGAGTTAATGTCTTCATGCTGGGATCTGACGAACATTTTTGATACGCTGAAGATGTTGTTTTTCGATACTTTAAGCTACTGAGATTTAAATCGAGAGATAAATTGGCCGGCAATTACGCCTTCCTTCTGTAAAATGTTAAAGAGTTGCATCAAACTTTGATGAAGAAAATAAGTTTTCGGAGAACGATTTCAACTAAAACATTTCAATTATTGCATAAGAAGACAGTTTTAAGATTTATGAGACATCCAAATGGGTCGGTTTCACGCTTGAATACTGATGAGCTCTTTTTAGCAGCTAGCGCGAGTTGCAAATTTGGAAACACGTCCTTCTTCAGGTGTAAGCTAGATACAAACTTGAAAAATTAATGCTATTAATCTAACGTTGTAACATCATTGACTTTATCAGATCGTGTTCCTTTACTTTCAGCCAAGATTTGGCAACAGTGTTACAGACGGTTTAATTAGACATGCTACACCAATTTTGTACCCATTATATTGGGCTCGTCTATGATCTGTTTTGCTTTTAAAGTGACGCGGTATGCGAGAAAACAAAATTTATTGCGCTCTAGGTCACTTTGGCTAATTCCTAAGAACTCTGTTGCGTCCATTTGTCTTTCACTGTTTTCAATGAACAAAGTGCTTCAGTTAATTTGTTGCTGAGACAAAACCTGATCTTTAATTGCATAAAACTGCAATGAAATTTTCCGCACCGAACAAGTATAGCTTTTTGACCGATTTATCTCAAGTTCTAGTCTTTATCAATTGCCTATGAATACAAACCAAGAGTCAATCATAATCATATATGTAGTTTTGCAAGAATGTTCGCCCATATAGAAGAATTAGAGCACTCTTTCACGTTTCAATGATTTAATCAATCAAAACGTTGTTGCAATAATTAAATGATGCCATGGTTGCGCTTGGTGGTTAAAGAATGAACTCTTTGTAATACCTTCTTCTCTAGCCAAACATGTTGGTTACACCTTAAAAACTCTATCCAGACTAGCACTTTTTGTTTCAAGATACAGAGAAAAAAATCTACATTCACAGATGTCAGAAAAAAAAATAGCAGCAATAAACTTGGAAGAGTAATTGGATTTCGTGGAGACTAAAGATGGAGGCACCACCTGAGGCGAGGGGCGGATGACGTCAACTGAACAATGGTTTGTTATTTCCTCAGATGGTATCTCTCTAGTTGAACTGCTGTGATTTCGCAACTGCTTCTAAAACGCTTAAAATTAGACATGTTACACGAATTTTCTACCCATTATACTGGCCTCGCCTATGATCTGTTTTTCTTTTGAAATGAAGCAGTATGCGATAAAATAAAATTTATCGGCGCTGGAGTTCACGTTGGCTCATTCCTAAGAACTCATTTATGTTGATTTGATTTCCACTTGTGTTTTTGAACAGAGTGCTTTAGTTTACACCTCTTAATTGTTATTTGCATAAAACTTCAAAGTAATGTTTGAATATGAATAAAAACTAAGAGTCAATCATAATCATGTTAAACATTCGACGTACGTAGTTTTGCAGTAGTTTCCACCCATACTTAAGAAATAGATGACTCCTTCAAGTTCCTATCGTGCAACTCGAATCCAATCACGGAAAGTTGTTGTTAAGATGAAATCATGTCATCAAGGTCACTTTATGGTAGAAAAGGAAAAGAATTTTGAGAAATAGCTTCTTCTCTGCTTAACCGGGTGTTGGTTGCCCTGATTCCGATGCCAATTAACAAACATGAAAGTCAATGATTGGTTGCAAGGGGAAACTTATTACCAACAAATCACAAACTGTCTCAGTGTGTACTGGTCTGTCTTCGTGTTCATTTGCTCGGACCTTGATCACCGACTATAAAAGCCGCTAGATTACATATCAAAAGCTACCGGTTACTGTTCATTTCTCCTCAGTCTAAAGAATATATCAGTCTCAGAACAGATCTAAAAGCCTCAGACAGTTTGGAACTCAACTTTTATAAGAATTCAAAAGTGATCGATCTTTGGCTTAATCAAAACAGTTTCATTCTCTCCGTGGGAAAGTTTTGTACGTTTATAGCAATGGGCAACTAGTGTTGCCATTATGACCATTATGTCAGTTTTCGCCAAAAAAAAAAAATTCCTCGAGGCAACAAACACGTTTCCAAATATTTCCAAATGGCAACGACTTTGAAGCACAGAAACGAGAAACTTAAACTCTATCCGCATTAGCACTTTACATTTTAAAATACTGAAAAAACAAGCCTGTATTCTCACCTGATGTCAGAGAAACAGAGACAGCAGGACTCCAGCAGCAATACGGAGAGAAATTCACAGTGAGAGAGCAATTGGTGTGCGTGGAGAACAAAGATGCAGGCGCCGCTTGACGCGAGGGGCGGGTGACGTCCACTAAAAATAGTATGTAGTTTGCTGTCTCGTTGGCAATTAGAAGTCTCAAAGAAAGCCGCAATTAAACAGGAACCAGTTGTTAAGAATTAAATTGACATCTAGTCACTATTACTTTTCCTGGAGCGTGGCTCTCACTTACAAAACATTACGGAGAACAAGGGAGAGCTATTTAATACACAGCCCTGAGGACTATAGAGAGTCTATAGACCATGATAATAATGCATAACTGATAAAGAACGCGTTAGTGTATTTATGCCATCTGACGAACCTTTCTCGATATGCAGGTAATGTTGATTATCGATAATTGGTTCGAATTCTAAGATTTGGGAGCTGAGCACATGAAAAAAACAGTAAAGATATAGTTACAAACTCCCCCAGAAATAGAAAGATAGACCTACCGGCAATTAGACATTCCTTCTCTAAAATTATAAGAGTTGTATCAAACTGTGATGAGGAAAATAAGTTTTCGGAGAAACATTAAAAAAAGCAATCTTGCTTAATGTCTACAAGGACTGTTTTAAACTTTATGAGACATCCAAATACATCAGCTTTACGCTTGAATACTGATGAGCTGTTTTTACAGGTTTGAAAATACAAGTCCTTCTTCAGGCGTAAACTAGAAAAGAACTTAGGGAATAAATTTTGAAAATCTAATATTTTAACATCATTGACTTCATCAGATCGTGTTTCTTTACTTTCAGCCAGATTTGGCAACAGTGTTATTGACGGTTTAATTAGACACGCTACACCAGTTTTGTACCAATTATATTGGGCTCGTCTATGTTCTGTTTTGCTTTTAAAATGAAGCAGTATGCTATTAAACCAAATTTATTGCGCTCGAGTTCACTTTGGTTAATTACTAAGAACCCTCTTGTGTCTTTGTCACGCTTGAATACTGATGAACTCTTTTAAGCAAGAAGCCTGTGTTTATAAATTTGAAAGCATGCTTTTTTTTTCAAGCGTAAGCTAGAAAGAAACATAAAAACACTAATGTTTGAACATCACTGACTTAATAAGATCGTGTTTCTTTGGGCAGATTTGGCAATAGTGTTACTGACGGTTTAATTAGACATGCTACACCAATTTTGTACCCCGCATTATATTAGGCGCGTCTGTTTTCCATTTCCCATGGTTTCAATGTAAATAGAAACGGACCTTGCTTGCGAAAAATTACCATTCAGTATTGTTTTTTCACGGCTGGCGTGGGTCTTGGCCAGTTGTTTTATCTCGGATACTCAGGCATCAATAAAATACTGGAAAGTTTGCCGAAGAGTTCAGTAGGTGGTTAAGTCGTTTATGAATTATGATATGATCACAATTTATGAATTCCTGGTGCAAAAGGTTATAGTCGATAAGTCCAACACGTGAGTTGAACAACTCCGTTGATAGCATAACAGTATAAAACGAACAGACACTACGAAGTTTTGGACATTTAGCTAAAGTGAAATTGAGCGCAGAAAAGTTTGTGAACGTGTCGTTAATGTAGCGTAACTTGTCTGATCAACTGTAAATTCGTGGCAGTTGAAATGATAAGAAACACTGGTAATGTTATTGATGTTCAAACGTTAGACTATGAACATTTATTTATAAATTTGACTTCCAGCTTTCACCAAGAGAAGAGAGAAGAAAAAATGTACCCTTTATTGTCTTTTGCAAACGGCTAAAATAGACGAGCGACAAATCAGTATCACTTGTGAATTTTTGCGATCTCGTCGAGACCCAGGAGCAGTTAGTGAGAGCGAGAGAGAATGTTATCTAAGAAATATGATTCTTTTTAAAATTGCCACCTTGCTGAAAACTTCCTCTAATGAAATTCGAACTAATTGTAGTTTCCCAATCAACTCTTGGCTGAAACACTGGAAACAGTTCACAGGTGCAATATCACCCTCGTCCCTCACTCTTCCCTCCAAAGTAAATTCTCATCCGCAGCCACAAGTTTCCTATCAAGGGGCAACTGGGGGCATGTATGCCTTAAGAAAATTGCGCAAAAATTGGAAAGCCTTATTATGATCCGGTTCGAGTGGAAATAGGTCTCTTCGGTTTCCAGCCCAAAATGAAGTGCTGAGGAACCAGTCCCGAACCCACTCCCTACCCCTCCCCTGGTTGACGCATAGGAACCGCAACCGACTGACTAGCGACCAATAGCAACGAGAGGCACGAGAACGAAAACAAACATGGCGGCGATGAAAGTCGACTCCCTTTAACAGTTACTGTTTTGAAGTGCAAAGCTTGAAACTAATTTGTTCACAAGCATTTCGGTAGAAAATAGCCTGTGTCACAGCCGCTTCTCCCCGGAAAACAGATGTCGTCAACAGGGACTACTCTATCTGAGTGCACAGAGGTGTATAATATTCTCAATCAGGTAAGAAATTTGACAGTTTTCTCTGAGTTTTAAAGCTCGGGCCCCAGTTGTTCGAAAGGTTGCTAACGCTATCCACTGAATAAATCACTATCCAATGGATAAGTGTTGACAAAAAAAAACCACACTATCCGCTGGATACTGATTTATCCAGTGGATAGCTTTACCCACCTTTCGAATAACTGGGGCCTGAACGATATTACTACAGTCGTTGCCTCATGAATCTCTTTACTGTAGTATGATATATATTGCCACCTCCATCATCTGCCAACTTCTTTATTTCATGATAGGCAGCTTGTTGGTAATAATGATCAAGGCTAAAGCTTGTTCAAACTGTATTTACAACACTGCTGGTGAAGCTAAGCTTAGCTAAGGGCCATTCAATTTTATTTTTGAGTCTTGTATCCACTCTGATTCATCTCCTTTAGCCCTTTCAGTGGACGGAAAAGGGTTGTATGAATGAAAAGGGGTTGGGAACATGAGAAAACATAGGCACGCAAGGCGTGCAAGAGTTATTTTTTTGTGTGAAGTGTCGGAGATAGGAGCATTCATGGTACAGTAATGATTTGGTTAATTTGACAAGTTTTTGTGGTTGCGATGTTACATCGGTCATGGTAAGATAGCTAAATAGTAAGCCATAAAATGTTTGACTGAACAAACTACAGTAATCTGACACGTCTCCAGATTAATGTAGATACCATCTTGTTTTCTAACAGGCAATTTGATTCGTTCTTTGATACAACCCGCACTATGATTGGTGTGACACGTGTACATGCATAACTCCCTCACTCACCGATAACATAACCCTTCCAACCCCCAAGAGGAATTTTTGTTTAAAAATACTCAAGTGAATTTAGAAACTTTCGCATTTTATACGAGTTGTAAGTTTACCTTTTTACACAACACAACTTCACCGAAAATAGAAAGAAAGAGAAAAAAACCTCTGACATGTGAAAGTCTGATTTAATTAAATTGCACTCTAACTTGGTGCTGCACAGTCGTCAAAGAACACTTGAACAGTTTTCATACTTTTTACCTTTAAAAATATCGGACTGAAATGAATGTCATCAAATAAAACTATTAAACTGTTACTGCAGAGACGTAAAAACCGTCCAGAAATGAAAGCTTTTTTGTTTAATATCCTGGAAACAATAGCCGATAACTTGTCAGCTCTAATTGAATTTACTCCATATAAAAAACAAAAGTTTTAAGTTACCATTTGTTACTAAAGATAGCAAACATCTTGTGGGAAAGAGTGGTGACGATTCGTCCGGTCTAATTGAATTGACTCCCTTGTGAAAAATAAGAGTGTCAAATTACACTTTGTAACTAAAAAACAAAAATATCTCGCTATATTTGCATGCAACAAGAACAAAACAATCGTTACCTGCACTTACTATTGTATACGTTAGAACTGTTTCAAATCTAAAGTCTCGTCCCCTCTAAAACATGTCCTAAGAACTAGAAGCGAGGATTTGTGACCTCTAATCGAATTAACTCCTCGTGAAAAACAAAAGTATCAAGTTACCTTTGTAACTAAAAATAAAAATATCTCGTTGCATTTGCATACTACTAAGTCTCGAACTGTTTCAAACCTCAAGGCTCATCAGGTTCATTTTACTAAAATCCTCAGCCTAACCCACAGAAAATGTTGAAGTAAACACAATATATGAATACTTCCTCCTCTTCTATAGAAGAATAAATATGGCCGTTCTGAACTCTATCGGGATCAAATCTTCTCATGTACCATTTACCTTTACAACAAGAAATTTGATTAGCTGTTTATAGTAGGTCCAATCTGATTGGTGTGACATACATACATCTCTCACTCATCCATTGACCCTTAACATACCCGACGTGCCGACTAAGAGGTATTTTTTTTTACAAAAAAATAACTCAAAAACTGGTTTTATTTTGCAAAACTTGGCCTTCCATGTGGACCCAGCAAATGTTTGAACCTGGTGTGGAAAACCACTTGCAAATAATGGACAGGTTGAAATAAATAAAGTTCAGTTGAATTAGTGTTGTTTTTATCATCTTCCTAGGTTGGGCAGTACCCAAGGCTGAGTGATCCCAATTATTTGCTTCTTTTGGGTATGTTTAACAACAACAACAACAACAACAACAACAACCATTTTATTTTGCTTAATACATAGAATATCATACAGTGAGAGTTAATTGATTGCACTTTATTAATTACTTTTTTGATCCACTGCATGTTTCAATTATTAATTTTAAAAAATGATGTGCTAAGTGGCTCTGAGCTTATCAGAAATGATTCCAACATTTTATTACTGGTATTGTGTGCTATATTTGTACATAGTCATAAAATCTCTGTGAAAAAAAATTGTCGAAAGATGGATAAGAATGTGTAGGGAATTTCTGGGCAAATTTCCCTGAAAAACAATTGTAAAAAACGACAGATTTTGTGAGAATTTTCTGGGCAAATTTTGCTGGAAAGCGATAAGATTTGAACTGATTTGACAAACGTTTTTGACAAACGTTTGCTATTTTGGGGGCAAAATGATGAGCGTTAGCCTATGCAATAACAACAGCAACAGAAACACTGACTACTTTGAAGTTTCAAGTCCAACATAACAGATCTGAGTTGCAAAAATACTAACCTATTACTAACTGAGTGGGAGGATAGTACTGGGGAATTTACTGGCTTGAGGTCGTGGCATTACAGACCATACAAGAGAAAAGGGCTTATGACGGTTTCCACTGAAATGGTCTGTATGGCAAAATCCCGACCGGGAAACAACCAATCAGAATGTTTAGATTTACCTGAAGAATACCTTTCCGTATAATAATCAAGGCTTATTTGAATTGGAAGATCAATTTTATTTTTATCAGGAATTAAGAAGAGGAACATATAATCATCATGTGTGCCATCTTTAAATAGTGAAACCTTTAAGTAATAAAAGTTCAAGGGTAGGAATTTGAGCTAATTATAAGCTAAAGTATAGATTCAAAATTATGATGGGGAAAAAGTACCACTTGGGTGTTTAACGACGTTTGCACTAATTGTTTCTGCGCATGCAAATTCACATGCCACATCATTTATGAGTGTGTGCGCTAAGTAATAAAATGAACAATGATAGGGCAGATGGCCATTGCTATAGCTTTTCCTGGATTTAATGATCTTGGATGTTTGGTGACCCCTATTTTTCTTTTGATGGATCATTTTCTCTACTGATTTTCTACGTGTAGTGAAAAAATGAAGAAAATCTATCAACTCGAAAGTTTGAATTTTTTGCAAAATGCACAATCAAATTCTGTTTTTTTTTTTGGTTCTCAGTTTATCTGTGTGATGGTTTCAAATGCCTTGTGAAGGGTTAAGTTTTTTGAAAACATTGGTAACTGACTGCTACAAAATTATATGACCGTTTTCCTCCATCAACTGACCTTCGATATTTTTGACTTTAAACCCATTTAGTCTATGCTAAATTATGTGCACCAATTTTTCAGAACGCTTTATCTCTGAAACGAAGTCAGTGACTCCCAATTTTTTTTGTGTTTCTGACACAAGTAACTCATTATCTGACTGCAGTAAAAATTTTAAAAAATGCTCTCAACTGGAAAAGTTTTGCGTGAACGTCCTTAAAAGGGCCATTAAAATCATTTCAAACAGGTGTACCTAACATATGATTTTTTTTAGATTTCTAAAGGGCTAGCTACTTTAATCCAAGAAAATTATTGAAAGGGCTGTTGCAATGTGTGTACTGTAGGAAAGTGTGTTAAAAAGGCACAACAATTTTCTGGTGAAGTTGTATTAAAGGGTTACAGACTCCCATATGAAAAGGTCAGGGATGCTCATCAGAAAGTTTGAACTAAACATGTAAAGGATATCAATCTGGGCTTGGCTTGAACTTTATTTGACCCTTTTGAAATAAGAGCATTTTTATCATTTATTTCTTTGAGTGCACCCTAAAAAATACTTTGACAGTTAAAAATAGTGGCATTTCGTCCTGAATGCCCTAAGTGAGACCAGAACCCTTGATTTGTACCCCTATACTGAGTGAAATGACAAGCTGTGATCAATGACCTTTTCATAGGGGAGTTCCCCCCCTGGCTCATTCCTCACAAGGCACAAAATGAAATTAGTGACACTCTGATTGATTGTGTTTTGCAGATACAAGACAACGTCATGACTACAGTGAAAGCCACATTATAACAGCAAAATTTGCCCCAAGGGTTAGTTGAATAAAGGCACACAGTGATAACTGAATTCATTTTGGGTGCTAATTTATTTTTGGTAGTTCATTAGGAAACAGGTTGTTTATAATTTAGAAAGGCATTGTTACACACTGCAAATTAGGGATATGGTGCTTATTTCTTTTTTTCATTTAACCTCACAATTTTTGTGTTACAGCACTTTGACAATGAATAACAATAGACATAATAATTCAAGAGACGTGACTCACAGTAACACAAGCTAGACTCATTTGATTTATACCGGCAATTACTTTCATTGGTACATGTATCTGACTTATCAGAAGGGGGCCACTTTTTGGTATGAGCCAATGGGGATAAATCAGATTACTACTGGCAGTAGCTGAACATTACACGATGGATAATTAAAAAAATCAAATGTTTTTCAGATGACTATAATTACTATAAATAATGTTGTTTGCTTGAAAAAGTGAGAATATTATTCAAACTAGTTGTCACACGCACAACTAATTTAGACCAAATTTTGTATTACTCCTTTAATTTCTATCATCTCTGGTGCATGCAGTCTTAAGTGCAATTTCCGGAGGTCTTTGTGCAGTTGTGATGTCACCATAAAAAAGTCTGTAGTTAGTAAGTAATGGATGACTAATAAAATGAATTCAAAACTTAGAAAATATACAATTAAATGATAATGATAACGATATTAATGTTTGAAATTACATGTTTAGCTTGCCATATAGTGATGCATTGTGTGGTTGTAGAATATACCCATACCTTCCTCATGATCATGTATGGAAGGTTTTTTGTTTTGATCTTCAAAGACCAAAACTTCCAATTTAGCATGGTTATGGTCCCTTCTAAACAAAATTTGGGTTTTGCAACCCTCCACCGCTTCAGAATTTCCAGTGATCCTTCGTGGGATGGATATGGATATTTGCTAGAACCACACATTAATTATTAAAAAAAAGAAGCATGAGATGTTATTTTAATATTTAATGCACCAGCTTTAATTTACGTTCACCAAAAATTATAATAACTAGTTTTAAATTTCTTGTTTCTCTTAAGAATGATATCGGTGCTTTCACCGTTCCTCACGATGCTGAGTTGCAGACCAAGGAACATGTTGTAGTTTACGACAGTAACACTGGTTCGCTTAAAGACAAAAGTGAGTTCTTTCAGTTTATGGGTGTTGTAATCAAAATTAATCAACGGTGGCAAAAAATAACATTCCAAGAAATTAACATTCCAAGAAATCAACATGACTTGTTAACATAATAGTAATAATTTTTGTTATTTGCATTTATTTAGTTAAAAACAAGGTATCATTAAAATAAGTTTTACCGGGACCTTCAAAGGGACTTGTGATATTTATATTGGGGTTTATCAATATTAATAACTGAAAACAGAGTTCGACGTTGCGACCGCTGGAGTCGCCAATGCAACCAAATTTTTATCACTGGTGACTAACTTTTCACGCCTTTTGCTGAAATACTTTTGCTGGCAACTAAATTTGAATATGTACACCCAAATTATTCAGGTAGTTAATGACTGTACTTATAAAAAACTTTAGTTCAAATCAATTGTCTCGAGTGATATCGTCGTCTGCATCTAAGCGTGAACACATGACGTTGAAACATACTCTAACAGGATGTCAAACGAGGCATGATTGGCCATCAAACATTCGAAGTTCAGCAGACCATGGCATGAACTTTCGCACTTAAAGTTCAGCACATGAAATGGCAGAAAGATTGGACATGGAAGACTTCTTCAGAGAAATTGACCCTGACCTGTGTCAGTATGCATACGACTTTCGCAAATGTGGTTTTACTTCTAGTATAATTAATGGTTACCATGAAATGTTGGCGGGAGCAAGACTTTCAGAGTCTTTCAGTATATATCCCCAAAGGACATTGACAACTGATTTTAAACATTTCGAGTGTGAAAGTTTGTGTTACGGTCTGCTAAACTTCAAATGTTTGATGACAAATCATGCCATGTTTGACACCCAATTAGAGCATGTTTTGACTTGTTCATGCTTAGATGCAAGCAACGGTAACTTTTAATAATGCTTCCCCTGCTTATTCTGAGTCATGTTATCTTAATATTGAGTTAAGTTTGATATCGTGATTATAATAAGACATAAATTATTTTTCAGACAGCACTGCTTTGTCTTGTGCCAAGCTGATGTGGGAAATGGGAAGCAAGAATCCTGTAAAAGTTGTCAAAGGTATCTTTTTGGAACATTTTTTTTGTATACTTTCACCTGCTTTCAGTGTTATGGCATAGAAGACATCTTTCAACCATCTTTCAACATGCCATCTTTCGACATGCCATGTAGACAGCTGAAAGACCGTTTAACTGTGAAGCTGGCAATGTTTCCGGTTATTAGCAGAACAAATTAATGACAAATAAATGATAATTACTGACCTCAAATGAATGAGGAAGATTGTGGACTTTGCATGTTGAACATCTCAATTTATGGGATAATTCAAACAATTTTAGTGTAGTCGATTAGCTCTCAATGGTGACTTGCGGTAGAATTGGGCTGCTACCACTCAGTTAATATTAGACAGATCGATACTCCTAGGCTTAGTTTGATGTCAAATAAATCCATTTTTCTGATCTCAGAATCTCAGATCCTTTGTTACAACTCTTTGTTTTCTCAATTTTGTGCATTTCTTTCTGTCTCAAAGTCTAGATAAAGGACTTTAATGAAGTCTTATAGGGTTACACACTTGGATTTGATCCTCAGGTTTTAAGCTAGCCCACAAGCAGGCTCAGCTCTGAGTCTGCACATGTGAGTGGTGAAGGGTGAGTCTGCAAGCAAAGTTGTCTAGCAGGGAGGGGTCTTGTGAAGAGGTGTCAGAAACCTCTCCACTCTCATGTGTGTTCCTCAAACTTTAGCCTGCAGCCTGCAGCCTGCAGCCTGCAGGCTAGTTTAGAGCTTTATGGCATAGAGAAACAGTTTTATATTTCTCTATTTTCAGGTGGATATGAGGAATTTTCAGCATTGTACCCATTTCTTCGTACTCAGAAGATCATTTACATGCCTAGGGTAAGTTTGTACACTATTCAAATTAGATTCTTTTCATGGCCTCCATGCATCTCCTCACCAATGAATTATTTCCAAAAATGTTTTAATTAATAAGATGATTAATAAGATGATGTTTTGTTTATGTTACAGTAAAGAGTATAATATTGACTGTGGTGAATTAACTAATAAAGAGATCTCCTATGCATTTTAATGTATGTCATCCCATATGATCTCATTTTACAATGTAGATTCCCAAGAGGGGTACTCTGTGAATGGTTTGGGTCCATGTGGGGGTGTGCTGCTGAGATACTGAAATCCTCACCCTATACTAGACCATCATCAGCTTGATTTTGCGACCCTATTTTAGACTAGGCACCAAAACCCCCTACCCTATCCCAGACTAACTAATTTCCATGTAGGAACGTTTTCACTATTATAGTCTAACATTTACTGTCTAAACCAATATCATACAAAGTCACTTCCAAGTCTCAATTTGTCTAAAATTTTATAGAACCCCACTTCACGCTTCACTTTGGCAGCCCAAGGCCACTGGCACAAGCAGCGAATTTTTTTGCGTGGGTCACAATGGGCGATTCCAGAAAATATCTATACCTATATCATGGACGGCTTTTAGGATTTCCAAAGGGGAGGGGGTTCTTTGAACTGGAATTCCGAAGGAATAGGGGGGTATTTATGATTAGAAATCTGAAGGCATGGGGGGATTTCACAGGTGGGATTTCTGGAGTAGAAGGAGTAGAGTGAGTTCCTTGAAAACGCTATTGTTGTGGACTTTTGTAGTTCGTAAATAGACCATGAACGTATGACCATGGAAGCAGAAGACAAGCATCGATTGATCAGACACATGTTTAGGCTCATTACTTATAGAGGTGAACAGTAAAATGTGGTTTCACATTTACCTTGATGAATTTCTTGTCAGATGAATAAAATCTGAAAATATATCTTACTTTCTCTTTGCTCCCATCTCCCATCCAATGAACATCAAAAAACTCGCACCAGTCCCTCGCTTCCAGGGAATGCCTGCCAGATTATTAAGCATTTGGACTGTCAGACTCGATGGTATTTTTGACTGCTGAAAGATTTTAACATTCTGAATTTGAGCTATTTTGCTTTGAAAACGTCAAAACAACACAAGAAAACAAAGAGGAGGAAAATTATCGTAAGTGGTTTTTATTTTTATAGCCAAATTCGGACTTAAAAAGGAGTTTGCACAGCCTGTCCATACGCGGTAGGTTTTTCTTGCTGCTTATAAGATCACAGCCTTAAGGAGGCATAAATTCATGTTCGTTTGTTCATATAGGGGTTGCCAAGTCGAAAATGTACTTCCAAAAAAAAGCGGAATTCCAAAGGGTAGGGGGTTTGACGATTATGAAATTCTGAGGGCATGGGGGGGGGGGGGGGGGGGGAGGGGGGTAACGCATTCTGGAATTTCCAAAGGCAAGGGGGGGGGGGTTAAAACATGGAAGCTGTCCGTGGTTGGGTATGGATATTTTCTGGAATTGCCCAATAGAGACATGACCGACACCGGAAACTTTGTAAGTAAAACCTCTCACCCAGGGTAATTGATACGTGACCTTCAAATCAAAACTCCTGCGAGCATTTGGCGATTTGCTTGCATCACTCATGCGTTCATTATATGGTGTTATAGGAATGCCACTCTTGTTTTCAAAAATATGGCGGCCACTACATATACGTACTGAGAGACTGAGGTCACTTGAAAAGAATAAAAAAGTAAATTTTCCATTTACATGCTGTTCTGTTGCCATGCTTCCCTTACTCAGTTGACACTCTATCAATGTCTCCGTCGACACTCAAGTAACAGTCGGTTGATAGTTGGCTGATTGTCAGCCGACTGATATGCATTGATCAATACTTGATGGCTTGCTAGCAAAAATTAGTCAGTCCTTAACTGACTGTTGACCGAGATGTCAATCAAGTGTTGATAAAGTGTCAGCTGAGGTGTTGATTGAGTATCGATGGGGTGTCAATCTAGGGTATTGATCAAGCGTATTGATTGAAACTCGTCTGAGGATGCTTTAATAGTACACATGATCCAGATTTTGTACGAGGAATGATAATTAAGCCTGGAGTATGTTTTCTGAAGGGGCAATCCAGACCCTGTCTTCCATCCAAAAGATCATAAGTTAACAGTTAGTAATAATTATTATCGTAATGCCATTACATCAATTTATTAACAGGAACTAGATGTCATCAACACTTATCCAGTGGAGATTATACCTGGTTTCTTGTATGTGGCAACATTCCTACAGTCTCAGGCAGTGAGAGTAATCAAGGATCTCAAAGTCAAGGCAAATGTGATAGTTGGAAAACAAAATGACACAATGTAAGTGCCTTGTATGAGGGTTGTACTGACTCTGGCACAGTTCACGAGCGGAAAACATAGTGAATCACAGATCATGGATGTCAAAATTTCATATTCCTGAAGATTCATGAAAAAAAAGCAAGTAAAGTTCTCTTTTTAATAACCTGCATGCTCATATGGCAGAAAGAGTGTTTGAAGAAAGCAAAATCATGAATTAAAGTCTAAGTACAAGATTTTCAAATTGAAATAAAGTAGCAGGAGGAAATCGGAAAGTAGGCGTAGCACAACTAGGTCACAGTAATGGGCAGCCATGTGGGGAAATTATATCCCTAATTGGGTTACCCACTCCTGCATTAGGAAGACAGGGTGCTGGGCCTGGAAAATTTTGAAAATCTGTGTGCGTTGAGGCACATTCTGGTGCATTTGTAGCACAAAAAAGTGATTTTTTTGGAGCTGTTTGCAAGATGAGTCTCTTTGGAAGTTCAGTTATAAAAGGCTTCAATGGAAAATGTGCACATGCTGACAAATCATTGGACAAATCTAATACATGTACGCAACACCCGCCAAAATAGTATTGCTCTTGTTTTGGAAGTTTGAAAGATACCTATAATAGCTGCCTAAGAAAGAGAAGATCGTGATTATGTTGGTGAAATAAAAATGCGTATTTATAAACTTCCTGACAATAGGTACCCGGTGCAAGTGCATGAAGTACCTGGTGATCTGACTTGCATCGGACACCAGGTAATGTTGGAAACCCTGCTAAGTATTAAGGCTCCATATGTAAATCACACACCTAAATCACTTTTGAGTCCTTTTTGATAGAGGACTCTAACCATTTGGAGGACTCAAAATCACCAAGAATAGAGTGGTGAAATCATGAATATTGATTAGTAATTCAAGTTCTTCACGGGCCACCCAAATCTTCAGGTCACGGATCACAAAGAATAATTTCTTAAATTCGTGTTTCATGGAAATCACACATCATGAGAATACCCCTGTATGACCCTCTTGTATACAGGTGGTATTTTTTGGGAACCAACCCAGCTAAGGTGTGTTTTAGTCATAATTTCGCTACATTTTGAAACCTTGTTTTGTAATATTGGTTTAATATTTGGGTGCAGATTTGCTGCAGAGGGTATGACACTGGGTAAAGGTGAGAAGAGAGTCAAGCAAGTTCTGACAATACCAATAGAGGACAATGGTGGAGAAGATCTCTACTCACACCTGTCTGACATTATTCATTTCATTGGTAAGAAAACAGAATGTGGAAGATAGGCTATCATCCACACATTCCCAACAGATTCTGTTTTGAGCAGTTAATAATGTTAGCTTTTTCAGCTCCTCCACTGATGACCTTCAGGGTTCCATTCCAGCACCTGTAGGGGCTGTCAAATGCTGACTTCTGTAATGTGTAGCCGATCCAATTGCACTTGCATCTCATAATTTCTACAGCTGGAATGTGTTCGTTTTCTGTCTGATTTATGTTATGCTTGGAACATAAATTCAAGCTTTATGCATATGTCATCTTTTCTTTCCAAGCAACATAAATGTGGTTGTATTATTAAATTCTCCCGTCTCCTATTCGTGACTGCACTTTGTGGGTAGAAGCGTCATGTGACGACCCACAAATATACAATGTGACAAAGGAGACAATCTTTCGCCAGCCTGCTATTCCAATCAAGATTAATTCTTTGCTTGCATTTGCCTTTCAGATGATCATCAAACTAAAGATGGCCGAACAGTTCTGTTGAGTTCAACATTGGGTATTAGTCGCAGTGTGGCTGTAGCGATGGCTTATTACATGTGGAACAAAAAAGTCTCTCTGAAGGTGACCTTGCTTTTTCAAACAATAGTTATATGCCCTTCAATTAAATTTAACTCCTTTGTGTAACCTTACTTGTGAATCATGAAAACTGTTTGTAGATCAAAAACACCTATCCACAACTATTTAGCCTTGTTAGGCCTCGTCAGCGTGGCAGTATAGGTAATACTTGGGTTCAAGGTCCCCAGGAAAAAAATAGCAAGTGATGTGAAAATGGTAAGCTTGTGGCTGAAGAATGGCAAAGTAAAGTGTAAAGTACTTGTACTTTATACTAGTTGGCCGGGATCACCGTTACATGTTGGATAGAGTGTATGTCACTTCTTGCCAAAAATTCGTCAGCAATTTCTTTACTGTCTTGGAGCTCCTCTGAGAGAAAAGCGGAAAAAGGGGAGTGGAAAGTAAAACTGCTTTCTCCCTGCACCCCGCCCCGATCCCGTCCCGTCCTGGTCCTTTATTTCCGTATGGCGATTTCTTTTGTTTGCATTTTTCTCCTCTCTGTGAGGTTAGTGGTCTAATATATCCTCGGGACCCGGGGGGTAACTCCCTTAAAAATTTTGTGGGGGGTTTGCGGCCTGCTTCCTAAACTCCTTACCCTAGGCCTATTTATGACCAAAATTCCCTATTTCAGACCAATGGTCTTATTGATAATGATGAAAATGTAGCTTCTTCTAAAAAAAACATACCCAATTTAAGACTAGAGTGCGAAAATCATATCCTATTTATGACCAAAAGGGCCAAAATCGATGCCCTAGCTATCTGTGACCAAAAGGGATGAAAACCATATCCTTTAGGGCCGCACATACCTATATAGGCCATATAAGGGAGTACCCCCCCGGAATAACTACACTTACGAAGGTTTGTTTTTCTTTCAGGATGCGTACAACCACGTGAAGAAATGCAGAGAAAACATGCAACCAACAAGAGGCTTCATTGAGCAGTTGTCTCGCTGGGAAGAAAAGATGTTTGGTTCTATTGTCACTGACATCAGTGAACCAGAATATTAGCAAACAATGGAAAAAAAAATTAACTTACTTACAAAACGTTTAACTTTTCGGCCAAAATTAGGGTCTCTTTTTTAAAAATGGTTGACACTTCATAATGTTTTAGTGCCGTGTAAATATAATTTATCGGTCTTATGCATTCAGTGATGAATTACTCTTTGAAGTGAAATCTTCTTGTTCAATCTGTTCAGGTTTGCGTTCGTTCTGAGTGTACATTGTGCGCTCAGAATTTTCTTTGTTGAAAGACAAATCGTGTGTTGTTTACGTTTAAATAGGAAGATGTTCTCATCCACTTTGTAAAAAATATAAAGATTGATTTCAAATGCCTACTTACTTGATCATTGTTTTTTCCCCTCATTTCTTCCTACTTCTCAGCTTGATAGGAGTATGTGCCCGACTGCCGTACCGGAAACCCCTCGCCACTCACTTCGCCTTCTCTCCGGATTACGGGTCCGTCCCTCACTTGCTCCTTCTGTTGGCGGATTCCAAACAGTGGTGCCGGGCGGTTGTTTCTTGACTATTAACTCGGATGCGTCCCGGGAGGGGGTGGGGGACTCATATAAAAAGGACGGCGGTGCTCGTCACCTTGTTAGGGGTTAAAAAAAGCAGTTTTAGTACTTCTTAGGATGTTTAACCTCAAAAGGTCCACAGCGAGAGCTTTTGCGGCACTTTAAGGGGTTTTGTGCCAAAAATGCGTTGTTTTGGAATTGCAAGTACCTGTTAGGGGTGAAAGAGCATGTCACCGATTCAAAGAGGAACGGTCACTTTTGAAAATGTATGTAGACTAGCATATGAAACGTCAAGTTCTGGTGTGTTACTAAACAGTCCGGTAGTATGCCAGTTTTGGAAGAAGCGAAGACGTCACGATTCTATTGTTTCGCCAAAATCGCAAAAAATAATGGTGAGAAAAAGCTACTAGATCTAGCACTGTCACATTTCATCATCAGCACTGCCCCAGATTAAAAAGCAGTGCATGCATTCACAACAATGCGAGGTATCAGACTGAATTGTTTGAGAAGTCAAACAAAATAAAGGAAGGAAACACTCGCTCTAAACCAGCCAGGCGAATTTTGGAAAACCTTAATTTGCAATTAGCATTTTGTGAAGAAAGGGGAGAGAAATGTCCTTCGTGGAAAAGTCCCAGTGTCCAAACTTTGTGTGTATCTTTTCGCAACCCTTTTTCAACTTAAGCTTTAAGATGACAACAAAAAGAATACTCTGAGATGATTATACTTTTAATAATATTACTTTGAGGAAAATTAGGCTACTGACTAATGGGGACACATTTGATATATCACAAGCAGACTACTGTTCTTGGTTCTAGTATCTGACAGCGACAAAACAGTAGTTAGACCTCTTGTATGAAAGGAACCCCTGTTCATAAGAAGAATTTGTGCATAAAATCCGAAGGTCACGAGTTTAGGTCCTGCTCTGACCACTAAGCTGGAGTTGTTTCTTGGCAGACTCCAGTTCAGCTCCTTGATCACGCTTGTAGATAGCCAACTTGTCTCCCTCCCGCCAGTTGGTATTTTTAAGCCTGTTATGTTAATTTGCAAAAATTTTTTCTCTCAGTTTAAGTGGCATGCCTGAAAACTAGCTAGTTGTAGCTAAGTGCATCGACCACTATAAGCATTTAACATTTAACATTTTTTAACAACTTAGGATAGGTCAGATGTCACTGTCATGTAGTTTACTTTGTGCTGGTTGTTTGTTGGTTGTTTGGCTTCCTGGATTGCTTGGTGAATGTTAGATTATCTCGTTTCTTTCTCTGTGGCATGATAGGTATGGAAATTGTTTCGCCAAACAGAGCAACTGCAAGAAATGTTGACAAGGTTATGTCTGTTTTTAGCTGCTTCCTGTAGGTCTCGATATTAAAAGATTGGAGGTATGATCAAGTACATTATACATATGAGAGTGAAATTATTCATAAAATAATGTGAAATTGGCTTTTCTTTTTTTCTCACAGGAAAATTCAATAGGAAAGCGTGAGAATATATTTGTTCACATATCATGACAGCGTGTATTGAGGTACTTAAACATCTTGAGGAAGGGGAAATGTTGCAATGCATACAATGTTTACAATACATACTACGGCAACTCTCTTTGGAAAAACTTTTGTACTATATTTTTGATGAAAAAACTCTGTTAATTGTTAGGCCTGACTTTCACCTGCTAATGTCAAAATCAAAATTAGCATTCCTTCTTGAAAACATCCTGTTTGCTTTATTTTGCTCTGAATATCACTTATAAAGTTACATTTCTTTGGATCATCCTTTATTTTAATTAACTTCAAAAACTCTCTGTTAGCTAGCTCTTGAGTTTGCTCTCTTTCCTCAACCATGCACACCACTTGTACTCAACATTACATCACGCCATGTCATGCTACTTCTACGGATATTTAGGGATGGACCATTATAAATTTTTTTGAGGGGCTGGGGGGTTGGCAATTTTGGGGGGCATGACATTTCTTTCTCACCTTTAGGTTGTGCATGAGTTTTTTTTCGGTGGGCAATAACTTGTGCAAGAATGTTTTTAATGTAAAAAATCAAAATAATGATAATAGAAAGAACTTCCTCGATTTTTTCCCCCATGGCCCCCCTTGCAAGATTTCTTTTCGGCAGTTTTTGCTGTGCAGGAATTTGACTCTTTTGCGTTTCATCCTTTGGCTTCTCTTTTTGTATGCCATAAATTGTAATAAATAAATAAATAAATAAATAAATGAATAAATAAATAAATAATAAGTAGTTCTTATCATAAAATAATTGAGATACTATGCACGCTCTCATTGGTCGATAGGTGTGTTTAGATGAGAGTTTGTAAACACGGAGTGACGATATCTTACTGAAACAATATAGGACTTTTTTCGTGTTTACATAGATGCATCTACACACTCGAGGGGGCAGGAAATTACGTTGGGTGATATTAACATAAATTCCAGTGAAAAAATAAAAAATTTAAAAGACGCATAAATGATCTGGTAACGGCGTGGAAAGAGTAAAAACATGCATAATTCAAGTCAAGTGAGTTTTCATATAAAGGAAGGTTTAAGTGGAATTAGCGAAAATCATAATTCAGGAATGGAGCTCCGATTTGTTTGCCTTATTAGACTGAGGAAAATGGTTTTAGCAAGTCAGTTACCATCACTCCCGCACTTGGCTCGAACTCGCACTCGAGCTCTTACCCTAAGGCCACCACACCCCTTGCTTGACACCATTGAAAGGCACCTGAACCCGGCTCCCTCGCTTTATACAGTAAAAAGATCGCATAGGTTCATTGTTTAACATATTCTGTTGGTTTAGCTGGAGTCTATATCGCTCTACCCCGGTAGTGTCCTCTTCTTCTGCTCCATTTGAACAATAGTAAAATTCTTTAGTAGGTATAAACACGAGTAAAACGCGTCTATTTATACATGCCCTTTACTTTATTTATTTTTTTTGGCAACAAACCACAGTATACATTGTTACGTCGGAATACAACTTGAATGAGTACTTTATATGCCTTATAGATAAAACCCGCTTCATATTGCGAAAAACTAACTTTTGTGCCAAACACCTTCCCAAAAAACTTTGTTTAAGAATCCGACTCTGGATTTCAGTATTTTGAATTAGTCAGAAACAATACAGATAATTCAAATCTTATTACACTACATTCTACTCCAGCAATGTTCCCATTTCACGATACCGAGCCTAAATAAGATAGAGTCCAAAGCACGATAAGAGGCTGTTATCTTCTTAGAAGACACCTTAACAACTTGTCTTTATCCCCTTGAACGGCCTCGACTTCAAGAGTAGTTCATCCTGCATGGCTGGGATGATGCCCTTGCGGAAGGCCACGGACAGCAGCTCATCGGCATCTTTGATGTTGGGATACTGACGTATCGCCCATTTCAGGTACACCAGGAACTCGTTCCAGTCGATGTAGCCATCTTTATCCATGTTGATGGCTTTCAACGCCTTCAGCGTATCCCGACAAATAAAGCAGCCAAAGTAGGGAGCCATGAAGCCATTATAGAAGGAATAGAACTTGAGAACGTCGTCAACTTTCTTATCTTCTTCGATATCCCATTTGTCCCAGATCCTGCGGACCTCTTCAATGAGATGCTGGGCGTGCACACTTTTCACCTCGGCGTCTTCTACCACGTCTCTCATCTTGGCGGTGAGTTTTCCTCCTGCTCGATCAAACAGGAGAGCGATGCCCACTGCACTCATGTATTCTTCTTTCCTGTTGACGGTCAGATCGTCCAGCATTTTCTCTTTCATGGTATGCGCCATTTCCATCGTAAACTGCAGATCTGCACCAAACAGATCCACTAGCCTCTCATGGATCATGCGGTCGGAAGACAGAGTGCTGATTCTAACTGGAGCCTCCTCTCCAAAGAACTCGGCCAGATTGAAGTCGGTCTCTCCAACTGTACCACCAGCAATGCTTCCAAAGTCGAATGCCAAGTCCAGCGCCCTTTCGCCGTAGATAACTTGTTTAGGATGAGGAGGCATCCCGGCAGTGATCTTAGTCACGTTTGATGCGGCTTCCCTCAGCTGTGTACACTTGTAACTATTCTGGACTTTGGTGTTGCCCATTCGCACAAGATTCATCAGCGTCACTGTAGAACACGCGTGACCAAGAGCCGCTCCTTCTTCGCAGACGCTCGCCCAGCTACCATTGGCTCCGTTGACAAGACATTCAAGTTGCGTCATTTCTCCGAGGGCCCACTTCTTGTGGACATGAGCCAGAAGATGTCCAGACCATCCACGGGCATCCATGATCTTACGCACACCTAAATAGTAAAATATGTACTCTTACAAATGCTCTTTTATCCCTAATTACGACTCGAATAGTGAGAGGGAATGATCTTTTTTAGGTTTTCCTCTAATGTTCGGGTCGTTTGGATCATAGTAAATAGAGGGAAATGGTTATGAAACCCGACAAAGTTCTTTGTTATATGTTTTTGTTCGCCTTTTTGGCCTTGACCTTGCACAAAACACAATAGTTGTTTACTCCGTACTGAGGAACTAACCAATAGAAACGTTTTGGTTACGTAATTCATGCATAGTGTATGAACCCCAAAAAAAGGATTGTGCACGGTCGTGGACCTTCCAACATAAATCTTGAAATCTTTGTTTGCTCCTTTGATATTTGCCGGGCTTCATAACCAGTTCCCTCTGTTATCTATGTTTGGACTAAGGTTTAAAAGAAGTGATACAACTTCAACTCCATGCGACTAGCCTTTAGCTTCCAGAACATAAAAGATACTTCGTTTACAACATTAACAGAAGTATTTTTGATTTTTCGAATGGGTTACATGGAGAAGAGTAAAGTAGGCTATCTTATTTATCTTATTTCTATTTGTTGTTGTTCTTACCTGCAGTCCAAGCTCCTACTTCCTCTGGTAAGAACTTGCCAGTTGGCTCCTCGAACAGAATCCCAAAAGGACGCTCAGCAGCAGACAAGGATCCCAAGAAGTCCACAACAGTGAACAATCGCTCCGGCCCATCTGATACACCATAGAGTCAGGGAAGTCTCGTAGATTAACCATGATCTTGGCATCAGGGGAGAGCACCCTTCTACTCCATTTAATCCTTTCCGACAGCAGCTTGCACATGTCCTGGACTGTGAAGACCTCCCAGTTAATGGAATCGATGGCGAGATCTATCTCGATGATGAGATTGATCAATCCAAGCGAGTTCATCTTGCTCAGGCCCACTGGAGTAGTTTCAGTGTCAGGGATACCGTCATTCACTGCTTCCATAACTTCAGTGAAGGCAAACAAGTTGTTGACGTCTTCTCCTCTCGCCACGAGCTCACGAAGAAAGGTGTCGTCGACGCGTGTCATGTGCGAGAAGGCTGCTACGATGATGAACTTGAATCCACACTTTTGCACCTCGTTGTAAATCTTCCACTTGTTTTCTAGCGTTGGCCTCTCAGCTGACCCACGGTGCTCTCACGGATTGAGTTGTCCAGTACAATCAAGTCCAGGTCTTTCAGTCTCGCTCGTTTTCTTTTCTCCTGGATAATGCTCTCCCCGACCTCTTTTATTACGTCTTCAAATGGCATATTTCACTCAGTAGAAACCTAAAAAATATTAACGGAAAACATGCTTAGAGATCAACCGAAATACTGGCTTCCAAGTGATACTCTATATGTATACGTTAGTAAGCTACCTTCTAACAATAAGACTCACACCCTTTATCCTCTCCGGGTGGACAATTAATATAGAAAAACCACAGTTTATAACGAAGCCTGGTTCTCATATGCCGCCGACATACCTGGGACGGCCTGGGACACCGTTACGGCATATGTGAACATTTATCACCGAATCATAATCTATCCCAGGCATTGACCGCCGGCTTGCCTGCGAAGTTGAGCTGAGTTCAACTTCGCAGGCAAGCCAGCGGTTGTCGGCGATGAAAATATTTTATGTGAACATCATCTGCGGGCGCAACGCGCTCCAGTAAGACGATTCGATCCATATTTACAGGTAAAATGGTTGAAAATTGCGCAAATCGATTTGCATTTCGCGCAAATTTGAGTACGTCGGCGATCCATCGCAGATTCGCCGGGGACCCACTTGGATAGATCGCCGAACGTTGTCAGCTGCAACCGGCGACTAGGCTTTAGCGAAGCGCGCGTTCTGATTGGGTAATACGCTCGATCCATTTGCCCGTGGGTTGCACGCTGACGTCAGTTTGCTTATTTGTACTTTTTCTCGGCAATTTTCTTCATCGATGTTAGATGTTGACACTTTGTAAAACATAATTCCTATTTTTCTTCTCCTAAAATATGGAAAAATCTACTAATTCTTCCGGAAATTAGGTTTTTTAATTCTGTAAGCTACCAAATTTCGAGCTTAAGTTTTTTGCCGGGCCCCCACCTGAGAAATTTGTGAATTTCAGCAAGCCCGGGAGTTGAATCAGCTGGTTGAACAAAGGCACTCGGCACTAGGAGACGGACCAAAATGCACAACAAACAGGTCTGTATCAACCTTTCGAGGTTAGTAATGCATACGGCGGGAATTTTAGAAAGAACTTTGTAGCGATTTGACGACAACAAAATTCAGCACAAGCTTTCATTGTAAAACTTTTCTTGTATCGAAAGCGATTTAAATGCTTTCGGCGAACAAAACATGAAAGTAGAGTAGGTTTACACTAGAGGAAACTGTTCCGGATTCGTCACGAATCCGGAACATTTTAGTACCGGATTGGTTTTGCCGTTTACACACAAGTGGACGACTCCGAAATAAAAACTCCCCGGTTTGGTCATGTCTCCGGAGATTTTGAATCCGGAATTTAAGGTGGGAACTTTGAATCCGAAAACTTTTGTCTTGTAAACGGTTCTCTCAATCTCGGTCCCAGAGCCCACGTGTCTTTTGGTCAGCGCCGAGACACGGAGCTCTGGAATAATCAATTTCCAGACCATTCTCGTCCCCAGTGCTACTCGTCTTAAAATGTCGTTGACGAGTAGCTCTGGACGCACCAAAAAAATCGAATTTTTCCATTGGCTGACAAAAAATGAATGCGCAGCAGAAATGAAAATTACAAAGCCCTCCGTTTCTCCGACCACGTGACCAAAAGAAACGGAGCCTCCGGGGACGAGAATGTTTCCAGACTCCAAGATTTTAGGAGTTCCGGTTTCACCGCGCATGTGTACCTTGGTTTAAAACATGGAAATCTTGTTCTCAGAGCCCACGAGTTTTTTGGTCAGCGCCAACAAAAAGACACGTGGGCTCTGGGATAGCCTGCGTAACAAGCGTTTCCGTGGGGTTTGGAAGCAAAGAAAGACCGAGGAACGGAATTTTCGGTGTTTTGTCTGCGCGGAAAAATGGGGCGAGAACCAAAAAAAAGAAAGAGGCGGGTGGGAGAGGGGAAGGAAGGAAACGCTTGCAGACAAACCCCTGGATTTTGAAAATCTCCGTTCGCCAGTGAACGGAGCTCGTGATTGGCTGGGCTGGTCCAATATTATTGACATGTGTCGATCAAAGGTAGTTTAATACCTTTTAGTGCCAGACAAAAGGGGAAGACGCGTTCGAAGCTTGGTTCCAAAACGCTTTAACTTCTCTCGCGGAACGAGGATTTAGTCGTCAGCTTCGACAGTACGGTAGAAATCCTGTAGTGGAATGCTTTGGTTTTCCGAAGCCTGCACATTATTGCAGAAGCAAGCGCGACACAATTTGTAGCTGTTCCTTTAATTTTAACATCACTTTCTTGAATACCACATGCGCCAAGGACAAGATAATAAACCACGGGACAGAAAATTCGCACTACTGCGTGGGAAAACCTAGTGATTTCGTCTGGCTTGTTATATGGCAACATGTTGTCGTAGGTACTCTGACATTTCATTAGAAGCATTTTTGTTAACAGCATTTAGAATCTCTGGGTATGATGAATGGTTTGTTTTAGTGTTAGCTGCGGCATGCCAGTTTCTGTCACATATTTGCCTTACCAAAAATTTAGTCGTCTCGTCGCGGGGAATTCTTACGAGGACATTTTATAAACAACATTGACTTGGAGGCCGCCTAGGGGAAGATTATCTTTATTCAGATACTGGTCGAGATTATCGTTATTTCCCCTCTCAGATGTTTGAAGCCTCTCCTGCCCAAATTCCAAAGTTTGCCGAGAAGACTTTCCGTCGTTTGTTTTTGCTGCAGGCGATAACACTCGAACCTATTTGCGGATCTGGCGTTTCCAGCAAACGCTTCTTTGCTGGAATTGCCTTTGTGGGAGTTGACTTACTAATTTTACTTTGTATCGATTCCTGGACAAATGAATACAGTGATCCAAGATTTCGAATCATGCGAGCACAAGGATCACTAACGCGACTGGAATACTTCTCACATTTTAACTTTCTGGCAGATTTGTGCTAAAACTTCACCCTTGCAGTCCTTCGTTTTAGACGGATTGAGTAGAAATATAGCTTGATTATAAATCACCAAATTTAATTCATCGAGATTTCTCCGATCCCACCGTGCGCTCGTTGTTTCAGACATATTTTGACAAGTAAAGTTCATTTTGGTTCAAAGTTCACTTTCGCCACGGAAGGCCGAAGATTTTATTGGTTAATTTATGACAGCCGATGACAGCACGAAATCTCAGTGTGCGCACTCAGGCATGAAAGGCCAAGTGGGCGGTTTTTAAAATCCAGGGGTTTGTCTGCAAGCGTTTCCTTCCTTCCTTTCCCTCCCCCCGCCTCTTTTACTCGCTCCATTTTTCGCGTTGTAATTCTTTGCTCCCGAACCCCACAGAAACGCTTGCTACGCAGGCTACTGGGAACGAGATTGGTTTTCTCTCGAATCCGGATATTTTCCGCCTGCGATCTTTTGAGTTTGCGGCAGAACCGAGCATCGTAATCTTAGATGAAGTACTGACTACAAAGGGCGTCGATGTTTGGGAACTTCTTTAGGTGCGTGGTTTGAACAACACAGCTTGAAACTAAATATCTCATCTCCGAAGAAACCAGATGTCGTCAACAGGAAGTATTATCTCTGAGTGCACAGAGGTGTATAACATTCTAAATCAGGAAAGAAGTTCAATTCTGATCTGCTTCTCGTTGGAGTACGGTCTGATCTGCAGACGGCGAGTTTAGTTTAAGCACTGGATATATCGAACGTTAATTGTAATTGTCGTCTGAGTTTCTTTGCTGTAGTATGATATGGCCACCCCTATTGTCCGCCAACTGTTTATTTTGTAACAATTACGACCAAAGGTTGTTCAAACTGTATGAACAATGGGCCAATTCCATTTTTTATCCGCACCCCCTCCCCCTATTGAGGAGTTATTGAGGGTCTAGGAAATCTGCGAAGAAAGGGGGAGCCTTTCAAGGCCATTTTTTTAGAGGCAACTGTGTCGGCACCTTTTATTTTTGAATAAATTCTGAAGGGGGAGGTCTGTTTGCACTTTGAGATTCCTTTCTTGGGGATAAAAAGTTCACTTTTCTGAGGGCATATAAGTCAAAGTCCCTTAATAAGGGAGGGGGGAGGGGTGGATATTAAAATGGAATGGCCCAATATGGCTGGTGAAGGGCCATTCCATTTTTCATCCAGAGGATACAAAAGTCAATTCCGAAGTGTTTGCTTGCAATAACTGGGGGTGGGGGGGTGGGGGCGGGGGCTATTTA
This sequence comes from Orbicella franksi, assembly GCF_964199315.1. Lineage (NCBI taxonomy): Eukaryota > Metazoa > Cnidaria > Anthozoa > Scleractinia > Merulinidae > Orbicella > Orbicella franksi. Next base: position 25,308,791 of record NC_138156.1, read on the forward strand.
AAACTCAGTCTTATGAACCCAGCAGATTTTTTAACCCTGTTGGGTTTATTAGCTATGAAATAAATTTTAATATTGATTGATGAAAATGAGTTACTTGTACCGGTGTGAAAGCGTGAGTTCAAATAAATGAAAAGTTTCGTTTTTATCATCTAAATACTAGGCTGGGCAGTACCCAGCCCAGTATTATTATTACCCAAGGCTGAACAATCCTAATTATTTACTTCTTTTACGTATGTTGAAGAATGAGAATGATTTCACAGAACATTTCATTAATGATCTATTGCATTTAATTAATATCCACACCTTCTCTGTTGAGGACTGGTCTTTCATTCTCAACCATAAAGAAATCTGTTGAAAACACCTTGACCCCCAAGGAAACCATTAACAATTGACTTAACTCTGAAGAGTTCCACAAGAAATTGGCGAAGCTCTCAAGAATTCCATTAGAAATGGCTTAACCCCTTGAAAATTCTATGTAATTTGAATCTAGATTTCACAACTGAAGAATTCCGCTTTTTTTTTTTGCTCATTTTCCTTAAGAATGCCTGTATTGCTGAACTTGCCTCACAGAGAAGTACACGACTTTCTGCCTTCCCCTGACATATTCCTCAACAGGGAGGGGGGTGGGGGTGCATGTATTAAATGCAATGGCCCAGTTACTTTATTTCTAAAGTTAATTTTTTTTCTTTTCTTTATCTTGGGACTTTTCTTACTTGTACTTCCTTTATATCTTATTTTTATCCAGTTTTGATACGACTAACTAACGAGCATTCATTCCTTGTGGTATATATATTAAAATGATTCCTCAGCATTGCATCATGTGTCCCTACTGGGCGTGATTTTTGTGTCATTAGCATACGCAAATGAGCGCGTGCACATACACAACGCAAGAGATTTCCCTCAAAATAATATACCTGGCGCAAATTTGGACACTGAATTGTCCGTAGAAGTTTTCGTAGCATTGTACGTCTGTACGCTTTAGTTTTATTAATATTGACAATATATGCAAGTTTCAAAAGTTAACAGTCTCATGTAAGGCCGTAGAGTCGTAGAGTGGTAGATCCTTATAGCTTTATATTGCATATTAGAGATATAGAGCTAAAACATAATATTTTATTTATCTAAGCTGCATGTATAATTACAACAACTGTTCATTTATTGTTTTTCGAAACGCAGAGTTATCTTGCCCATTTTTCTTTCGAGTACTTAATTAAATGCAAGCTATATCATTTTCCATGATATGTTACTGTGTTATATATCTTTAAATTTTGCCTCCACTACACATCCGGACACACTAGACAGTGATTAAATTGGGTGCGTTGGCCAGCCAAGCCATCGTCCTGTTTATTCCATCTCAGCATATAATACAAGCTATGAATAAAAAGACAATTGGTAAGTGCACCAAAGCCGGACACGAAAACCCTAAAACCAGCAAGTGGAGAAAATTGGGAACGTGTGCCCCCGACCAAAGGCAGTGGTGCAACCCTCGGGGTTTTAGGGTATCCTTGGTTAACATCAGTACTGTAGAATAATAAACCTAAGTGATAACAATGGGTTGACAGGCCTACACAACTCCTATCCACGTGTCATAGCCGCTTTGAGAGTTTTGCTCGAACTAGTATATCTTTGAGGATCTGCCCCTTTTGTATTGTACGATAGGGGGATCTTTGAATATTTCGCTAAGCAATAATCCTGTTTTTAGGAGGACATTTCACCAGAGTAGAGCCGTTAGAGGTCATAGGTCTGCGTGGTTTCCGCTGCTATCCGCGTGTAATTTGTTGAGTTTGACACCTCTGTTTTTGGCCACGTGCTATTTTTTTAGCTCATTTGACTGCAAGATATGTTTTAAGCTCTCTAAATATTAGCTCTGGAGGGACAAAGTTTGAAATATTCCGTGAGCATGTTGGTTACTTGCATTTTGTATTATTTCTCCGGGCCCGGCTGTTTGATTTACTGTTGCAAGTTATGCTGCTTGTTATCACGGGTGTCATATTTATCTTTGTCCGGCTTCGCCAGAGATAGCTGTAGCTTTCCTTGTTGAAAGCTACGAGTCTGTCTTAGAGAGACGTTCTTATGCTTCTTGCATCAATTTCATCGAGCTTTTTGTCCTTCCAGTTTGTTCGTTCTGGAACTGCAAAAGTAGGTGTTCACGCGCAAGTCTGTGGACCGTTTAGCGTGTTGCTTATGATATTGTGTGGTTTTGTTCAGGCAAAAGCTCTGAATTTAGGAGTTCTTCCTATGATTGTTCATCCAGCTCCACGTTGTGGTTGTCATTGCTTTTATTTGCGATGTTGTCAGGTTTTCTGGAGACTGTTAATAGTCCCTCTTTTGTTAGGAGGCTCGTAGCCTTGTAGATCAGGCAAGACCGCGGTTTCGATCCTTCTGGATCTCATCAGTTGCCGATAGAATGGAGTGGTAGAGACCAATACTCGGTAACACTCCGCACCTGGCATACTTTTTTGGTATTATATACTCGTTCGGCGGATCGAGAATTCTTGATTGTGATTGGTAGTTTTGCCACTAGCGAATGGTGGGCATAAAGTATTCGATCCTATTGTACACAGCTTGACACTGTGTTTTCTATGATGGCTATAACGCTTATTTTCTCCAGCATGTGTGATTTGAATTGAAGGATAAAGCGTAAGACAGTTATGCGTTGCATTTATACGGCATATCTCCAAGTTTTGGAGGGCTGCGTAGAGTATTTTGCACGCATTTCGTATGTTTATCCTTTGTTTTTAGTGTAGCTAATGTACACCTTGGACTCACATGCTGTGATTGGATTAAGTTTGTACTCGCACGTGATAGGACGGGGCCTGCCTGGTAAAAATCAACAGTGATAACAATGGGTTGACAGGCCTACACAGGCTGCGTAGAGTATTTTGCACGCATTTCGTATGTTTATCCTTTGTTTTTAGTGTGGCTAATCTACACCTTGGACTCACATGCTGTGATTGGAGATATGCCGTATAAATGCAACGCATAACTGTCTTACGCTTTATCCTTCAATTCAAATCACACATGCTGGAGCAAATAAGCGTTATAGCCATCATAGAAAACACAGTGTCAAGCTGTGTACAATAGGATCGAATACTTTATGCCCACCATTCGCTAGTGGCAAAACTACCAATCACAATCAAGAATTCTCGATCCGCCGAACGAGTATATAATACAAAAAACATATGCCAGGTGCGGAGTGTTACCGAGTATTGGTCTCTACCACTCCATTCTATCGGCAACTGATGAGATCCAGAAGGATCGAAACCGCGGTCTTGCCTGATCTACAAGGCTACGAGCCTCCTAACAAAAGAGGGACTATTAACAGTCTCCAGAAAACCTGACAACATCGCAAATAAAAGCAATGACAACCACAACGTGGAGCTGGATGAACAATCATAGGAAGAACTCCTAAATTCAGAGCTTTTGCCTGAACAAAACCACACAATATCATAAGCAACACGCTAAACGGTCCACAGACTTGCGCGTGAACACCTACTTTTGCAGTTCCAGAACGAACAAACTGGAAGGACAAAAAGCTCGATGAAAAATGATGCAAGAAGCATAAGAACGTCTCTCTAAGACAGACTCATAGCTTTCAACAAGGAAAGCTACAGCTATCTCTGGCGAAGCCGGACAAAGATAAATGTGACACCCGTGATAACAAGCAGCATAACTTGCAACAGTAAATCAAACAGCCGGGCCCGGCGAAATAATACAAAATGCAAGTAACCAACATGCTCACGGAATATTTCAAACTTTGTCCCTCCAGAGCTAATATTTAGAGAGCTCAAAACATATCTTGCAATCCAATGAGCTAAAAAAATAGCACGTGGCCAAAAACAGAGGTGTCAAACTCAACAAATTACACGCGGATAGCAGCGGAAACCACGCAGACCTATGACCTCTAACGGCTCTACTCTGGTGAAATGTCCTCCTAAAAACAGGATTATTGCTTAGCGAAATATTCAAAGATCCCCCTATCGTACAATACAAAAGGGGCAGATCCTCAAAGATATACTAGTTCGAGCAAAACTCTCAAAGCGGCTATGACACGTGGATAGGAGTTGTGTAGGCCTGTCAACCCATTGTTATCACTGTTGATTTTTACCAGGCAGGCCCCGTCCTATCACGTGCGAGTACAAACTTAATCCAATCACAGCATGTGAGTCCAAGGTGTAGATTAGCCACACTAAAAACAAAGGATAAACATACGAAATGCGTGCAAAATACTCTACGCAGCCCTCCAAAACTTGGAGATATGCCGTATAAATGCAACGCATAACTGTCTTACGCTTTATCCTTCAATTCAAATCACACATGCTGGAGAAAATAAGCGTTATAGCCATCATAGAAAACACAGTGTCAAGCTGTGTACAATAGGATCGAATACTTTATGCCCACCATTCGCTAGTGGCAAAACTACCAATCACAATCAAGAATTCTCGATCCGCCGAACGAGTATATAATACCAAAAAAATATGCCAGGTGCGGAGTGTTACCGAGTATTGGTCTCTACCACTCCATTCTATCGGCAACTGATGAGATCCAGAAGGATCGAAACCGCGGTCTTGCCTGATCTACAAGGCTACGAGCCTCCTAACAAAAGAGGGACTATTAACAGTCTCCAGAAAACCTGACAACATCGCAAATAAAAGCAATGACAACCACAACGTGGAGCTGGATGAACAATCATAGGAAGAACTCCTAAATTCAGAGCTTTTGCCTGAACAAAACCACACAATATCATAAGCAACACGCTAAACGGTCCACAGACTTGCGCGTGAACACCTACTTTTGCAGTTCCAGAACGAACAAACTGGAAGGACAAAAAGCTCGATGAAAAATGATGCAAGAAGCATAAGAACGTCTCTCTAAGACAGACTCATAGCTTTCAACAAGGAAAGCTACAGCTATCTCTGGCGAAGCCGGACAAAGATAAATATGACACCCGTGATAACAAGCAGCATAACTTGCAACAGTAAATCAAACAGCCGGGCCCGGAGAAATAATACAAAATGCAAGTAACCAACATGCTCACGGAATATTTCAAACTTTGTCCCTCCAGAGCTAATATTTAGAGAGCTCAAAACATATCTTGCAATCCAATGAGCTAAAAAAATAGCACGTGGCCAAAAACAGAGGTGTCAAACTCAACAAATTACACGCGGATAGCAGCGGAAACCACGCAGACCTATGACCTCTAACGGCTCTACTCTGGTGAAATGTCCTCCTAAAAACAGGATTATTGCTTAGCGAAATATTCAAAGATCCCCCTATCGTACAATACAAAAGGGGCAGATCCTCAAAGATATACTAGTTCGAGCAAAACTCTCAAAGCGGCTATGACACGTGGATAGGAGTTGTGTAGGCCTGTCAACCCATTGTTATCACTGTTGATTTTTACCAGGCAGGCCCCGTCCTATCACGTGCGAGTACAAACTTAATCCAATCACAGCATGTGAGTCCAAGGTGTAGATTAGCCACACTAAAAACAAAGGATAAACATACGAAATGCGTGCAAAATACTCTACGCAGCCCTCCAAAACTTGGAGATATGCCGTATAAATGCAACGCATAACTGTCTTACGCTTTATCCTTCAATTCAAATCACACATGCTGGAGAAAATAAGCGTTATAGCCATCATAGAAAACACAGTGTCAAGCTGTGTACAATAGGATCGAATACTTTATGCCCACCATTCGCTAGTGGCAAAACTACCAATCACAATCAAGAATTCTCGATCCGCCGAACGAGTATATAATACAAAAAACATATGCCAGGTGCGGAGTGTTACCGAGTATTGGTCTCTACCACTCCATTCTATCGGCAACTGATGAGATCCAGAAGGATCGAAACCGCGGTCTTGCCTGATCTACAAGGCTACGAGCCTCCTAACAAAATAGAGACTATTAACAGTCTCAAGAAAACCTGACAGCATCGCAAATAAAAGCAATGACAACCACAACGTGGAGCTGGATGAACAATCATAGGAAGAACTCCTAAATTCAGAGCTTTTGCCTGAATAAAACCACACAATATCATAAACAACACGCAAAAAAGTCCACAGACTTGCGCGTGAACACCTACATTTGCAGTCCCAGAACGAACAAACTGGAAGGACAAAAAGCTCGATGAAATTGATGCAAGAAGCATAAGAACGTCTCATTAAGACAGACTCATAGCTTTCAACAAGGAAAGCTACAGCTATCTCTGGCGAAGCCGGACAAAGATAAATATGACACCCGTGATAACAAGCAGCATAACTTGCAACAGTAAATCAAACAGCCGGGCCCGGAGAAATAATACAAAATGCAAGTAACCAACATGCTCACGGAATATTTCAAACTTTGTCCCTCCAGAGCTAATATTTAGAGAGCTCAAAACATATCTTGCAATCCAATGAGCTAAAAAAATAGCACGTGGCCAAAAACAGAGGTGTCAAACTCAACAAATTACACGCGGATAGCAGCGGAAACCACGCAGACCTATGACCTCTAACGGCTCTACTCTGGTGAAATGTCCTCCTAAAAACAGGATTATTGCTTAGCGAAATATTCAAAGATCCCCCTATCGTACAATACAAAAGGGGCAGATCCTCAAAGATATACTAGTTCGAGCAAAACTCTCAAAGCGGCTATGACACGTGGATAGGAGTTGTGTAGGCCTGTCAACCCATTGTTATCACTGTTGATTTTTACCAGGCAGGCCCCGTCCTATCACGTGCGAGTACAAACTTAATCCAATCACAGCATGTGAGTCCAAGGTGTAGATTAGCCACACTAAAAACAAAGGATAAACATACGAAATGCGTGCAAAATACTCTACGCAGCCCTCCAAAACTTGGAGATATGCCGTATAAATGCAACGCATAACTGTCTTACGCTTTATCCTTCAATTCAAATCACACATGCTGGAGAAAATAAGCGTTATAGCCATCATAGAAAACACAGTGTCAAGCTGTGTACAATAGGATCGAATACTTTATGCCCACCATTCGCTAGTGGCAAAACTACCAATCACAATCAAGAATTCTCGATCCGCCGAACGAGTATATAATACAAAAAACATATGCCAGGTGCGGAGTGTTACCGAGTATTGGTCTCTACCACTCCATTCTATCGGCAACTGATGAGATCCAGAAGGATCGAAACCGCGGTCTTGCCTGATCTACAAGGCTACGAGCCTCCTAACAAAATAGAGACTATTAACAGTCTCAAGAAAACCTGACAGCATCGCAAATAAAAGCAATGACAACCACAACGTGGAGCTGGATGAACAATCATAGGAAGAACTCCTAAATTCAGAGCTTTTGCCTGAATAAAACCACACAATATCATAAACAACACGCAAAAAAGTCCACAGACTTGCGCGTGAACACCTACATTTGCAGTCCCAGAACGAACAAACTGGAAGGACAAAAAGCTCGATGAAATTGATGCAAGAAGCATAAGAACGTCTCATTAAGACAGACTCATAGCTTTCAACAAGGAAAGCTACAGCTATCTCTGGCGAAGCCGGACAAAGATAAATATGACACCCGTGATAACAAGCAGCATAACTTGCAACAGTAAATCAAACAGCCGGGCCCGGAGAAATAATACAAAATGCAAGTAACCAACATGCTCACGGAATATTTCAAACTTTGTCCCTCCAGAGCTAATATTTAGAGAGCTCAAAACATATCTTGCAATCCAATGAGCTAAAAAAATAGCACGTGGCCAAAAACAGAGGTGTCAAACTCAACAAATTACACGCGGATAGCAGCGGAAACCACGCAGACCTATGACCTCTAACGGCTCTACTCTGGTGAAATGTCCTCCTAAAAACAGGATTATTGCTTAGCGAAATATTCAAAGATCCCCCTATCGTACAATACAAAAGGGGCAGATCCTCAAAGATATACTAGTTCGAGCAAAACTCTCAAAGCGGCTATGACACGTGGATAGGAGTTGTGTAGGCCTGTCAACCCATTGTTATCACAAGGCTTTATACAGCGATATAATAGCAATAAGAGAACTAAATAAACGTACAACAGTGGATTACAACTGATGATATTATTAAAAGAAAACCAAACTTAACCTAAACACGGCAAAGGCTGGCCATAGAGTGTCTCACCTCGCCAACTGTCACCGATTACAAACTCAAATCCCACTATACACTGCGGACCTCAAACCCGTACCCAGCCCTCTGGTCCGTGCCGGCAAAATAGTAATTTATGCTAATTTAAGATCATCACAAATTACGTTTTATAACCTCTATGGTACAGCCGTAGAGTCGTAGAAATAGGTAATGTATTTGTTTTGCTTTTACTGCTACATTTATCCCATTGTTCTTGTAGGTGCAGCCGAAGCATTTATGTTCCATGTATAAAGTTGTACCCACTTTTACGCATTTACTTCGCTACGCCTTTACTGCTGAACTGCTCTACGCCTGTAAGGCTCTACGTAGAGTTTGAATGAACCTTTCCTCTAAAGTTTACTTACACTGTAAAACTCTCCTCAAACGACTTTATTAATTGCAGGGTCAGACATTGGGTCCAAATTCTATCAAATCTTTTTTTTCCCATAGGTGATGTTTCCATAACATCCTTTATTTTCTATTATACAGTTTGAGGGACGCTTGTTCTTCTCATTATTGTGGTACCATACATTACGCTACAGTGGAAATTCATCCCTTGATTTCAGAGTTACATTATCGCTTTATTTAGCTGCCGTTACGTGCAGAAATAGTTTGTGAACTCATTACAAAGTTACAAAGCTACCTGGATGTAAATGGATCGTGATCAGAAATCTGCAGAGTTTACTTGCGCCACATTGAGCATCTTTACTACAAGGTTTGTATTGTAACCTTAAAGGAATTCCTAAATGTTTTAATGGGAGGAGTAGTGGCCTAATGATAAGTGGGCTGGACTGCAGGTTGAACTTGACTAACCTCAAACTACATAAAATATAAGCAGTAAAAAACTGTTTTATGCAAGAAAAATGAATGCTTTGGTTAACTTTTAATCGTGGGTTAGCATTAAGGTGGCTCAAAACAGTTTCCAGCAGTTAGATTAAGATGGGTCATTCTAACCACTCTTTATCACTGAATGCTACAATCATGGTGTCAAGAAACTGCCCAATCATTGGTGAACACGTTGTTATCATTTTCTTGAGAACATTTTCTAAAAACACCCTTAATTGCAGCTTTGAGGGCTTATAATTCAAAAACGGCACGGTGAATTTTTTTATATTATTAAATTTTAATAAGCACGATAAGACGCAACTTTTGGCAAAGTTTTAAAAATATCTGTCCATGGGGTTCAGAGCCACCTTAAATTTTTGAAACTTTAAGGGGGCTCTGAACCCTATGTACAGAATTTTTTTAAACTTTGCTTAAAGTTGCATCTTATCATGCTTATTAAAATTTGATAATATAAAATAATTTCACTATGCCATTTTTGATCTGGTTGTTGTGCAAGGCATGTTGTTCTCTTGGGGCCTGTCTTCACCATACAAGGTGGGTGGGGAACCCTTTACTGGACTATAATCCCATCTAGGGGGACATAGAAATACCCCTAGCTTTGCTTTAAGACAATTTTGACCTGATGGGTTCAAAGTCTCGCATGCAGACTTTACCCCTTACGTACGTTTGATTTGATACTATATCTAGAGCAGTTTTCAATTGAAGGGGTGCTTGGAATTAAGCTCTAAGTGACTTTTGGAAAATTTTGAGGCAACCAGGATTGAAATACCTACCAGCAATTTCATAGTTTACTATGGCTTTCCCCAGAAAGAACATATCTAGCAATAAATTATTATTACAAGTTCTTTTTAGACAGTGATGAAGACAAGAGTAAACTGCAACCATGGCTTGGAGGTATTTCAATGCTGGTTACCTCAAAGCTTTCCAAAACTCACCCAGGGCTTTATTCCATTTACCCCTTCAGTGTCAGAAAACCAAAACCAGCGTTATTACTGCAGCCAACCACAGATTAAGAGCACAGACAATTCAATGAACCAATCAAAACTCAAAGTAAATACACGTAGCTTGACGCATAGTGGGATGAAAAGGTTCCCTGAGTTTAAGCCAATTATGTGGTGTAGTAATGCAAAGCCGATAATTATTAATGTAAGACACTCAAGCAAATACTGCTGGGCTTCTGACTGGCCATGTGATAAGAACCCGGGATGAAAAGTACATGTACTTGTGAAGTGCTTTACACAGAATAAATTATGACTGTCATTCTGTTTCTAGATTGATGCTGAGCTAATAAATGACGAGGAAAACAAGGAGACTGGTTAGTACCGTACTCAATTCCTGCCATGTGAAAATTATCCTTGGGTACTTTTCTGTTTTTTTTTGGGGGGGGGGTGTTGTCTGTGGATTGGGAGTTGCAATGTGTTCTGTAAAATCAGTTTAAGGGTTTACTTGGCTGGCACATCTTAAGAAATTTGTAGCTCAGAAATAAATGTATCAAAGGAAAGGAAAGGTGCAAAATATTGCAATACTTATTGTCGATGACTATCAGGGCTGTGCTCCAGAAGTGCCTGGCTGCCACAGGCTGCTAACATTTACCTCAGGGTGACTAGAAAAACTTACATTTTTCATATACTGTAAGCTTAAGTGCTGGGCGCCTAGAGTTCATGGTTAGCAACCTTTGGGCCCCTTGTAATTTTTCCTAGACCACAGCCGTGGACCATAGTGAAGGGGAGGACCAACTTTAAGTTTTTGGAGCTAAACTTATCACAGTACATCAATGTACTCAGTAATTAATTCTATCAATGTACTCAGTAATTAATTTGGTCCTTACTTATGCAGAAGCAGATAAGGACTCAACAGAGGGTGAGAAAACAGAAACGGAACAACCAGCTGAAAAACAAAAGACACTTCAGACCGTATCCGAACTAGAGCCATGCTCTACAATTGATCGCTGGTTCGAAGCTCGTGATCTGATGCTCATGTCACATTTACAGGAGACCATCCAACATTCTGACATTCCAACGCAGGTTTGTGTAACAACATTTTGGCTACCCTTTGATTGATATTGGACTACTTTTGAAATAAATAATAATATTTAGAGAGGAAGCCTCATCAGTCCAAGCTGGGTTTCATGCAGATGATCCTCTATCCTTATTGAACTGGAAATTGGAAATGTTGAGAGTGGGAGAACCAGGAGAAAATCCCTCGGAGCAAGCATATGGTACCAGGCCAGAATTGAATCCTGGCCACATTGGTGGGAGGAGAGCACTCTTACCCATGCGCCAACCCTGATCCCCATTTCAAATGGGCAATTGAAATGGAAGAACCATTAGAAGTAGCATTGTCAAGCGCCACACTAACCTGACAAATGGCATCTCTGTCTGCAAAAGGTCTTGCAATTTTATTTGCAAACTTAGAAACCATTGATAATTTCCCAAAAAATTATCATAAATTTATCAAAAGACGTAAGTAAGTGGCACTGGTATGTTTTAATTCTCAGCTTACTTGAACTAGAAACTTATATCTCATTGTGTCCATATGTTTTCCACAAGCTTAGTATTTGTGGTTACTGAGCTGAGTTTTACACATGTGGTAGATAAAGCAGTAGAAGAAGTGATATCAGACTAGTCTTGTGTTAAGACTATCTGGTGTTCATACTGCTGCGTGTTTCATGAGAGTTGGCCATGAGAGTTGAGAGTTGGTTTAGTAAATGAAACATACTGTGTAGAATTTCTTGCCCAGTATTGTAATAAAACCAACTCCTACAGTCATTTATTTGTTTGCTTTTCTCTTTCACTGTTGTTCTTAGGATTTTTTTGCAGTAAATTTATTTTATTCTTTTTCTCTCGTTTTCTGTATTTGTTTTGTTCATTATTAATTACCATACTCTGGAAGATACCTGCATTTATTAGCTAAGTTAACATTTAAAATTTTAGGAAAATTTAGGAGCTCTTCTCTTTTGTCAGAAGTTTGAAATGTTATATGAATTCCATATATTTTTTATTTGTTAATTTATTAATACATTTCTTAATGCCGTTGCTGAGAATTTGATACATGTAGTTCATCAATACAAAATCAACTATTTGACGATTGTCTTTATTCTCTGATGATCTGTGTTGTTTTTGCGCCATTCTGTGTGATATAATGCCTTTTTAGTAAATGCAGAACAGACAGATACCAGTAATATCATGACTTATTATATGGCTAGCTCCAAGAGTGGGCAAGATGAGCCAAATCCTACACTGTGATTGGCTACCCCGGTGGGCAAGATGGGGCTATCTTGCCTGCCGGGGACTACGTACTGTGTCCCGCTAGAAAATTTCCCTGAAAGCCATATAATGAATCCTTTATTGCCTAAGCTTGTTCGATCAAGCTGGCTGGATATTGGCCTTGTTCTATTTTTGCAACTTTACGACCTTCACTCCGTCTCAGTCCAGAAACACCCGAAATAAGAACTTGGCCAATATCCAGCCATCTTGACTTCATGCTCGGTCAATAACCCGTATTTATTATCCAACTGCAGCAAATACTATCCAAATAACAGTACAAATATACAGCGATTTTGTACAGTTATTTTTACAGTAGAAAACCTGTTTGCCATACAGGTTGGCGCACACACCCAAAACTGTCACACTCTCCTTCTTTCATTGATGAATTGTTTGACTACAGCAGGTGGATAACAAATCTCTTATTAGATGCTTTGGTGTGTACATGTAGTATCGCTTTATATTTTTATTCTATGTTTGTATTTTGACAAGTTGTGCTGTATTTTGACGAGCCTGTAGCACAACTTGTAAAACTATACAGCAATACTATACACCAAAACATCTCATAAGATATATGTTTCTAACAGAGCGCAACATCATTCTAAAAATTGCATTGCATTTTTTGAAATTGCTTTTCAGGGTTTAATGCAGTAGAGACAGTATGAGAGAACCCCAGAACAAGAAAAGATTGAGAAGAGAAGACAGGTATTGTAACCAGAATAATTTCTGTTGGCAGGTGGATGGACCTCCTGGAATAGAAGGTGGTGAAGGGGTTTGTTGGGGGGGGGGGGGGAGGCATGGATGAAATCATTTATGGTGATCACATTCATGGAGATCTAAAAAAAATGCTGCGTACATTTTTATTGCAGTTCAACAAATGCTCTGTGCGGTAAATGTTTATGATTGGTCAATCTGAGTGGTCTTGTTCCTCTACAGTGGTCATACAGTGTATGTTGTGCAGGAAAGTCATGCTTGGATGCTATGTTGTCGCTGTTTTGTTACTTAGTGTTACTGTTTTGAGAAGTAATGTGTGTTAAGGGATGAAGTCTGCATATGAACTAAGTAGCCCATCAGACCGTAGCTTATCTCTGGTTCCTGTAGTATGAAGAGACTAGGAGTGTTTCTACTCCTCCCTGGATAGGATATTAGTCCATCAAAGGAATACCCCGCAACATTAAATTTGTCGGTACCCATTTATACACCTGGGTGGAGAGGGGAACTCTGAGAGTGAAGTGTCTTGCCCAAGGACACAACACAATTTCTCCAGCCAGAGCTTGAACCCAGACCACTCAATCCAAGAACAAGCGCAGTAACCGTGAGGTCACTGTGCCTTCCTATTATGTGTAGTGATGTGAAACCAGTTTTGTCCCTGGTACCTATCCTCTTTTTAAAGGAGGTAGTTACTTGAATGATTCAACAGTATCCCTTTTGATCCCCGTCATTGTTGTTTTATCTGAATTCCAGGTTCCATTCCACATGCATATAAACCTTGAGCTGTTGGAGTGTGTCTATCTTACTTCAGCAATGTTAATGGAAATCCCTTGGATGGCCGGTATGTGTTCAAAACAAAACATTCCAAGTATTGTTATGTGCAAGTCCAACAACTTAGGGGCAAGAAGTAAAAATGTAGAATTTGTAATATTCTATTTCCTGCATTGTGGGATAGATTTACTAGACAAACAAACCGACTGTGGCCCTATCAGCCCTCTCACTAAATCTGGCTTTGATATCAGGAAGATCTCTTCTGTTTTTTGTTTGAAGTTTGGTGTATTATATTATATCTACTCTACACTGCATGAGAAGGGACTTGCAAGACTAGCGTAACTTTTCTGCTTGGTTTTTTTCTTTCAGCCCATGCATATGACTACAGACCATGTATTTTTAGCAAGAGTTTCCACTATCAGTTACAACAAAGAGAAAAGCAAACTTTAGTTGGTTAGTACATGAAGCTGTTTTTCCTTGACTTGTAAATTTGCTGGCCATTTGTTCCTTAAATGGAAAATGTTTTGTCACTACAGGAAACAGTCGTGATAAGTGTTTTCCCTTGACGTCACCGTATGACCAATCTAATAAATAAACTGAAGTCTTATTTTATTTTGGAGAACATCAGTCATGCTTATGTTTGTTGAAAATTAATTCTCAGACTCATTGTAATGAGTTTTAAAATAGAAATAATTCATCAAGTTTAAATAAAGGAAATCATGACCATGATGGTGTTTGGATATCTGATCTTTATTAGCATAGATTTTTACGATTTCATTTCTTTGTTTTCTCCTTAGTTTTAGTTTCAATTGAGAAGATTATATCAAACACTTAAGACAGTTAATTAGACCAAATTTTTAAACACCTTGAAGTTCATCAAAAATACTCCACTACACGTCATATTTTCCACTCTCTTCTCAGTGTTTGGAAATGTGGTCAAACATGGTCTTTTGTGTTTGATATATTATGAAAAAGACACTTCTTAATTTCTGTTTTCGTGTTCATGTTGGTAAGTTGTTGGATGTTTTGCAGTCTATTTTCATGGTATTTAACAGGCCACTGACTTACATACTTCTTAATTAATTCCAGGTCCTCCAGAGAGCATGCGTGAACATGTAGTGGCTGCATCCAAAGCCATGAAGAAGGGAGACTGGAAACAGTGCAAGGACTACATATTAGCTGTTAAGGTAACATGAAACTGTTGGAACTAAGTGAACTTAAAACCAATCTTCTCCTAAAAAAAACTAATTATTGGTCGGGAAAGAATGCGGGAATCTCAAATATGACAGATGTTTTCTTCTAACCGGGAAAACATTAATTGAAGGGGTGCATGGAATAAAGCCCCCAAGTGACTTTTGGAAAATTTTGAGGCAACCAGGATTGAAATACCTACCAGCAATTTTCATAGTTTACTCTAGCCTTGCCTAAAAAGAACTAGTAATAAATTATTATTAGAGTTCCTTTTAGACAGTAATGAAGACAAGAGTAAACTGCAACCATGGCTGGGAGGTATTTCAATGCTGGTTACCTCAAAGTTTTCCAAAAGTCACTTAGGGCTTTATTTGTTACATCCCTTCAGTTTATAAGTTATTTTCAGGAAGACCAGTTCTTCTATGGGTGACTCAGCAGGACAAACTAATGTTGTAGTGATTATTTTGTGTGAACTACCACACAAAACTAACCAGACGTGACATTCAGTGTGACCCGCCTCAAACAAAACCAGATTTCACTGTCCTGTAAAAGTTCATTTCTAGTTGACTTTGTGCTTGTTTTTTTGTTGGTTGTTTGGCTGCCTGGATTGCTTGGTGAATGTTAGATTATCTTTCTTTCTAATAATAATAATGATAATGATAATGATATTGATAATGATAATGATAATGATAATGATAATAATAATAGTAATAATAGTAGTAGTAATAGAAATAATAATATCCATAACAAAATTCGTGATCGTGATTGGTTCTCCGTACACCAATTTGTCACGTAACTGGCACGGAATCATGTGGATGTCCAATTACAGGTATCCAATTTGAACTTTTTGTAATTGGATACCCAAGTAATTTGCACGTCAATTATGTTTGCTTCAGTGCCTTCCTTTGCAAAGTTTCCCACAGCTTTCAAACTCATGAAAAGCGCTACAGACGTGTTCGCTCAAAAGAATTTCTCAAAAGACATTTTTAATTGCAAAACTTTGTGATAGATACAATTATTAATTAGTAATTGGACCTCGTGCTGTACAATAAAGAAAAATTCATGCTCGTGATTTCAAACCAGCCTTGCGCTTTGCGCTCATCCGATTTTGAAATTACTTGAGTGATTTCTCCCTGAATTGTACTCCACCTGGTCCAGTTACTGTTAATAATAATAATAATAATTATTATTATTATTATTATTATTATTATTATTATTATACCCAGGATAACCCTTCACTACAAAGTACTGTTATCAATGGGGTCCTGACTGACTAAGAATTAAAAAACTAATAAATAAGAATTATTGAGATAATAATTATATAAAATAAGATACATATTAAGGCAAAAATACACCAAGTTAAAAACCGTTCTCTGTGGCATGATAGGTATGGAAATTGTTTCGCCAAACAGAGCAAGTACAAGAAATGTTGCTAAGGTAAAGTCTGTTTTTAGCTTCCGCCTTTAGGTCTCAATGTAAAAAATCGGATGTATGATCAAGTGCATAGTAGATATGAAAGTGACATCGATCATCAAATAATGTGAAATTGGCTTTTCTTTTTTTCTCACAGGAAAATTCAAGAGGAAAGCCTGAGAACATATTTGTTCACATATAACAGCGTGTATGACTCATTGAGGTACTTAAACATTTAGAAGAATGGGGAAAAGTAGCAATGCATGCAATGTTTACAATACACACTACCTCCACTGGAAAAACTTGTGCACCATATTCTTGATGAAAATCTCTGTTAATTGTTATGCATGACTTTCACTAGGTAATGTCAAAATCAAAATTAGTATTCCTTCTTGAAAGCATCCTGTTTGCTTTATTTTGCTCTGAATATCACTCATAAAGGTGTATTTCTATCCAATTTTTCCACTTGTGTCACAGCCGGTACAATTCTGTGATTCCTATGACAACCAGCACAAAAGCAAGGCATTAGTCATGAATAAGCTGTGATCCATTTATAGGAGCACTTCACATCTTATATAAGCCCCGCTAGTATAAATGGTCCAGTTTACGTCTTATGTAAGCTGCAGCTTGTGGAAGCCGAGGTTTATTTTTCTCGTATAAATGGCCAGTTATCCAACAATCTTTATCCAGTCTATTTGTGATTGGTGTGCCAGTGTCAGCTCAAGTGTTTATTTGTTGTCTTTACTTGTAGTTTGTATACATTGGCTGAAATGTTTGATTTGCCTCCGTCTGTGGTGCACAGCACTATCAGCAAAATGATCATCAATGAAGAACTGCAGGTTTGTGATATTGTTTCGTTTTTAATTATTAATATTATTATATGACTTGTTCTGGTATCCAATATTACAGGCGCTCTGATTGGCTAATCATAGGGTATTATTCTCCTGTAATGCCCACGAGAATTACCTTGACTTTGTTGTGTAGATCTCGCTATTGCTTTGTCAATACAGCAAGGTCTCAGTCTGAGATTTTCCCGTAAAGACCTCACTCTCGGATTATTATTTTCACAGTCAAGCAGTTTAATAAGTAATTTGTAACTATAAATCAATCTTTACATCTGCACAGAGAAAGCTACACATGTAAGACTTACCACTTGGGATCAGGGTCTGAACCCCATGTCTTCTAATCTTGCTTAGAGCCCTCTGTGATAACCATTTAAGGTTTTGCAGTCCACCACTTAACTGCAAAGTTTCCTAAGATGTCAGAGAATTGTAATATAAAACAATTTTCCTCTGTGTCTAACTATCAAATGTGATTATTGTGCTTCAAAGCTGGAGTTTAAATGGAATTCACCAGAGAAAATCAAAACAGGTTTCTGGGGAATTGTTATAAAACCATGCTATCAGTGGAATTCTGACATATTAACCCGCACCAACAGGCTTCACAAGCCCGTAGTTTTTGCCAGCAATGTCACTGATCGTATGCTGGTAAGGGTAGGCTCATATCATAACTATTAAAAATTGTTTGTTTTGTTTGTTTTAATTGCTTTGTTGAGTGGTCATTAAGAATTCAAATTTCAAGTCTAATAAAGGTTGTGTTCTCACTCCAGGCCTCTTGGGATGAGCCAACTCAGACAGTTGTAATGTGCTGAGGAGCCGAGCCTTCTCTCCTTCAGAGCTTGGCACTGCAATTAGCTGATAAGGTAAAATCTGAAATACTGTAGTCTATTAGCCAGGTGTTTCATTAAGGGTTGGGCACCGGCAAATTGACCAGCTGTGAAGACTATTTTGACCTGCTGGTTTGATCACCTAGTGGAAAGTATTTCTTATAAAGAATTTCAGATCAAATAGTTTTGCCCACCTGTGAAAGCCAGTTGCCCTGACCTGTTGAAAACATTAATGAAACCCCTTCTATTAGCTTTTCAACTTACAGCTTATCAAACAACTTTAATACAGAGTGTTTACGACTTGTTTTCAGGTCAGCACTTTGGTAGAAAACAATGAGCGTATTTATGACACAAGACATGGAGGATTCGTTCAGTTCAAGGACAGACAAGGTATGAACTGCTTAGAGTACTTCTTTTCCTCTTGGGAAAACTTTTACAGGTGTCTCTCACACTAAGTCTACATATAGTGCTTAATGTTTGATTATTTTGCCTGTGAACAGTTTGCTAGTGTGACAAAAGGCTTGAGAAACGCAAGACCCCTTTCTGGGCCAGTGTTATTTCCAGATAAATGGAGACTGTTAGTGCAAAAGGCATAACCCGTATTACTCAATGAGTATTTTAGGAAGCCTTTTTAATTTTTTAATTGCTTGACTTACCCACTCTCTACTAATTTCCAGGTCAAGGCCGCTATCGTCGACAAATCAGCAACATTATGATCGACAAGTACAGGCCAGAAAAACAGGACAGGCAAGATCGGTACAACTGGCAGGAGAGATATGGGTGCCAGTATGACCGGCCTTACCAACAGCCACAGACACAATCATCTTATTAATCTAAAGACAATATGCATAATTTAATCAAGGAACATGGCAACACTTGTTATGGCCTGTCTGTGATTCAAGCTGATACTGTCCTTGTTAACAAATGTGATGAATTTGAGTACACATTAACTAAAATGAACAATGGAATTCCAATTTCTTGATCCAGTTAGGCAGACAAAAATTATTTTGGAAATTTAAAGCTTGAAAAACTGTAAGTGGCAATGAAGTACATTAAATAATATGAACCTAAGGTTTTGTTTTATCGCTACTAAGTGAACAGTTTTTTTGTACAACACCCATTTCATTACAGATACAGATCTTTGTTTATCAAAACAAGGTATTATTTCAAGATATCATGCCAAATTTATCAGCAGAACAGAACCTGGCCTGCGAAGCAAGCATTGCCATGCGAGAAGCTTTTTCCATATTCTGGCTGTGGGCAAATTGGAGTGGGAGCAAAAATCTTTGAAGAAGCAGGGGTTGGTCTTCTCCATCAATATTTTCACTCCCACTCCAATTTGTGTGTGGCCAGAATGTAGACAAAGGCCTTCGTATGGGAGCGCTTGCTGTGCAGGCTATCTTGCACAAAACACCATAGTCTCACAGCTGCCTCTCTTTAACCCACAAGTATAAATGGGTCCTGATGAACTAGTGCTGGGGTAACCCTAGTTAGGACTATCATCGCATCTAAGATTTGGGGTAGAACTACTCCTACTTGCTTCATGCTACAGAAATTAAAATAGCACCAGCCATGTGGACCACTAGGCGTGAACGTGGATTACACCTTTCTTAAAATTTGAGTGTGCAGCACTCTTTAAATATTTGGTGTTAGAGTTGCTGTGTATTTTAAGGCTGGTTTTCACTACTGACAGAGTCGGAGTCATAGCTGGAGCCCTAAGAGTGCTAATGACCAAGTGAAAATTGAAAATCAGTCATAAGCAGAGTCATAAGCTCAACGGATTAGAGTCTTAAGAATCGAGTTTCCATTTTTTCAGATTATGTTTATGACTCGGTCGCTTATGATCCAGTTAAAACTAGATTGTCGGAGTTGGAAGCAGAAGAGGAAGAACCAACCAACTATAAGGCGTCGAATCCAAAATTGTAATTGGTTTATTCTTCTGCTTCTGACTCTGACAATCTAGTTTTCACTGGATCATAAGCGACAAAGTCATAAGCGGAATGGGAGTTCTGCTTCTGACTCTGTCGGTTTGATTTTCACTAGATCATATGGCTCTACACTTCGACTTCATCAACTTCATCGCTACTGAAACCTAGCAGTTAGGGGCAGCACTTATTTGAGAGTGGTGCTCTTCAAAAAACCTCATGACAATTTTGTAAATGGAAACAGACAAAGTTAACAGTTAAATGTAGTCATTTCGAGCTGAAAATCATGGTAATCCATGGCTCAAGGGCCAGTTTCTCAAAAGCCTCGGAAATTTTTCGGGCCCGCACAGCCATTTTTAGTTAACCAGTATTTTAAGACAAAGAGGTGTATATGCCTGAAACTTCTTATATGAAGGGAACCTCTGTTCATAATAAGAATTTGTGCATAAATCAGCTCTTAAGTCATAAGGTTGGAGATTTTGCTGTGGCTTTTCGGGTGCAAAAACGTTTTGGGACCTTGGAGAAACGGGCCCCTGTTGTTTGAAAGCTGCATAGCACTACCTGCCAGATAAATCACTATCCAATGGATAAGTGATAACAAAACAAACCACGCTATCCGGTGGATAGTGATTCATCTGGAATATCATTGTCCATCTTTGAAACAACCCAGGCCACTGGACAGTAAATACTCCTAGAACAATTCAGTCTGACGAAGCTTCATTAATGAACACGATATTGTTGTGAATGAAAGAGATCCTTATTCAAGGGCGGTGCTCTTTATTATTTTTGCCTTTGTATGCGGCTCTCAATTGTGGGAAACAACCAGTTGGGGAGGGGGGTAGGGGGGTAGTGCTCAGTTGAGTAAATACAGTAACCCAGGAGGGAAACAAGGGTATTCTGGTGATTTTCATTCTGGTGTGATCTCAGTATATCACATTGGCCAACATGAGAGCAAAAAGAAAGAAAACTGACTGGAGGCTAGCTTGATAAAAATTATCACCCTTGTATGCAATTTCACACTGATTTTCACTCAAATTTGCTGTATAATTTTTTTGTTCGTTCTTAATACAAAATCAACACATTTTTCCATAGTCTGCACTCTTATTTATAGCCCATAGAGATAATGTCATGAAATGTTCAAAGCTTAACAGTGAAACAGCTCAACTGTGGCTTGTGGTTCCACTTCAGTTTTGAACATTTCACAACACTATAAAAATGTAGACTATAGAAAAGCGTGGTCTGTTTGTTAAGTGACCACAACACAGAACTTCCTTATCAACATTTAATTAAAACAAGAAAAATCAGGAGCTTGGCTCCACTTAATTACATATATAGTTGGTGACTTAAGCTAAATCTCATCAAGTAATTGTGAGATACTAAAAGTTCATCTTGGTACTAAAAGTTCGTCACTATTCTACAATAACTATTACACAGTTGAGATATATATCTAGCAATACAAAGATGTGATAATTTAAAATACTATGAATGTCTCAAATTCAGTTGATTCCTCATATCAGGCACATTTATCTGGTTAATAGAAAGAGATTGGCTTGTTATTATCAACTAAGTTTTGCACTATCTTAATAAAGGGCTGGACCATTAGAAACCAAGGGAGGACAGGTGTGAGGAAAAGTGAGCTCCAAAATTTGTAATTTTCCTTGCAAGCAAACTGGATCATATTTAGATCTAAATTTATCTCACTTTTATATAGATTCTACAGAGCTTGTGCACTGAAGAACACATTTCTGTACAGAACTCAGGATAGGAAAAAATTCATGAATTCATTGAACTATCCCTTCCCTTGATTTTTAATGGTCCAGCCATTTTGTGTATTTTTGAGCGCGCCATTTGCTTTTCAACTCACGAGGAGGACCTCTCAGGAAACACAACAAGGTTTTGATTGGTTAATTTCGATCCTACATCTCGGTCAAGTATTGTCAATTGTTGTTTTTTCATTCAGTTTGCCAGTTTCACGCTTCTGGGGAAGACAGGAAAATTCTGTTCGCACTTGTTTGAGCCGTGTTTGTTAAGAGAGTAATACTTTAAAAGGTAAAAAGCTACGTCCGCTTGAAGTCCTCGGAGTTGAAAGACAATTTTGTTGTAAACATGGCGTATGAAGATAAGCCGAAGCACTGGAATTCTTACCGGCGAAAAAAACAGCTAAGACTAACCGTCATGTCATTTATCTTTCTTTTTGTGTAATTTTTCCTTTGAATTTAGCAGCTCATTAAAGTGTTTTGCCTGAGAAATTTGTGTTGTTTTCAAGTTGAGTTACATTTAAGCTTATTCTCTTTTATTTACTAGCGAGTGACGTTTATTTTTTCAAAAACTCCGTAAAACCACATCTTACACAAGATGTGTTTGAATGTCAAATTACAAACACAAAAATACATCTTATCTAAGCACCTTGTAATGAAGTTGTCAGGCTACTTCATTTAAGCTCAGAAAATCTTCATTTAACATGATTCGTATCCTAAAGCACAAGTCACTGCGATGAAAAACTGTTTTACATGGAATTTTGTATTTTACAGAGTTTCTGTTTTGTTTTCTGCACTCGGTTACACAACAACTACAATCCTAGCAGTTTGTTTATTCGATTAAGTTTGTTGAAAGACAATGGCAATCATTTCTAAACAATTTAAATGTGGACAAAGCAATTGGGATTAGCCTGTTTAATTTGCTTTTTAGCTTTATTTGTTATTCCAAGATTCCCCGCGAGGACTAAGCTGCGTAACTTATTGCTATTTAAAAGAGCATTACTCAACTGCTTTACACCTTCATCTGTTATTTTACTGACAGCGAGGTTTAAGCTGCTTAATTGACTATTTATAACAGCATTACTTAACTGCTTTACACCTTCATCTGTTATTTTATTGAACCCGAGGTGTAAGCTGCTTAATTGACTATTTATAACAGCATTACTTAACTGCTTTACACCTTCATCTGTTATTTCATTGACAGCGAGGTTTAAGCTGCTTAATTGACTATTTATAACAGCATTACTTAACTGCTTTACACCTTCATCTGTTATGTCATTGTTAGCGAGGTTTAAGCTGCTTAATTGACTATTTATAACAGCATTACTTAACTGCTTTACACCTTCATCTGTCATTTTATTGACAGCGAGGTTTAAGCTGCTTAATTGACAATTACTATTGTCAAACAACTTTACAATCTCTACACAACCCAACGAGCCAATGTTATTACTGGACAAATCTATGAGCGAAATTTGTTGAACGCTGTTAAGAAAATGAACCACTGCTGTACAGTCAGCAGGTGCGAGGCGACAATCACTAAAATCTACAGCATTAAAGCCAATCTTTTCTAACTTACTTTGAACAACTGAACCTGATTCATTGGTTTCGTCATAGTTAGTAGAGGAGACTATGGTTTCGTAGATACACTTCATTAATGTCACCGCTAAATCTTTTTTGCTTTCAGTCGGCCAACAGGTAACTGTGCGTCCCTCCAATGAATCGTCAACCATCAGCTCGCGTTCATCTTTCTTCTCTGTTTTCTTAGGAAGAAGGTCGGTAAATATGTCGATAGACTGCTCACCAAGTAGACCACCGACAAACTGCAACACGAGTTGCCATTCACCATTGTCGATGTGGTCAGCAACGAATCTTCTCAATTTTCTTCCTTTCATGGTTTCGGTTATGTGCTTGGCTGCGAGGAACTCTTGCATGGTGAGGTGAATGAAACAGTATTGAGCTTCGTACGTGTAGGCGTCAGTTTGACGATCTGGTAGGCGATGAAAAAGGGCGCTGCTCACTAAATGCTCGGGGACTTCCTTTTGTCCAAAGATTAGCCTTTTTTGTGTCAGCCCATCGAAAGCAAGTTTGGCTAGCGGCTTGATTTTCTTTTCCAATTCAGGAGGCAAATGTTTTGAGGCAATGTCCTCTCCACGGAGGTCTTCGTCGCGATATTGCTCATCGTGCCGGAAGAAGAAAAATTTCATGGATCTTTGATAGATTTCTGTGAGGTTTGTTGGGAGGCCAACACCAGGTAAACCCTTTTCGCTGTGGAACTTCAGAACTTGCAACAAGCATGAGCAAATTATCAGGCAGTTCACAGGAATATAGCAAAGTGAGAATATGTTCATATTCGTCTTGATGTGCTCCCATATTTTCTTTCCTGCGTCCGGAACGTCTTGCGCCGCATCTTCAGCAAAGTTCTCCACGTATTCTTCAACTTGTTCCGATGCAAAGCCAAGAATTTCAATTGTTTTGTCGAAGGGAAGATCTGTAACGTCTGCCACGGCAGTGGGCCTGGTAGTGGTCAGAACGCTTGCTCCGGGGAGGAGATTGCCTTTCACTATGTTGTAGAAGAGAGCAGAAAGAGGCATTGGCTTTTGCCAATTCTTGCAATCGGACCGCTCACTGGCGACACTTGACCTATGGCGAAACTCGTCCAAGCCGTCAAAAAAGATCAGAACTCTCTCGGGATTTGTGAGAACGTGATTCCAAACGTCATCACTCAGTGTCAGTGGATATTCTGACCTGGAGAGAAGATCATGAAGGCTGAGCGGTTTTTCCTCGGAGTTGAATTTGCGGAACTTCAGGAAAAAGGCAAACTGAAGTTCATCACTGAACGCGCTACTGGATGCCCAGTCACTGATCCATTTTGTTAAAAACAGAGTTTTTCCTATTCCGGGACGACCAACGATCAGGATTTTCTTGTTTTCGGCTTCAACAATTTCTTCTCGTGTTATTTCCTGGAATTTTTCTTGCGGCATGGGGAAAACTTTCAGTTGTTCCTCTCTATTACCGGTGATTTTATACCGCGCTCTATCTTTAATAAGACTCAACTTTGTGTAAACGTCATCTAACTTGAGATCTTTATTTCTTTTGCCTTCACCGTGCTTTCCTTGAAACAGGGCCTTGAGACCTGGGTCGTTCTCCGTGCTTTCTATGATTTTTTTCCGCTGCCTTTTGATGAATTCATCGACCGATAAAGGTTGTTCTGGTTGTTCTTGTTCAGTTTCTGTAAGTAATAATACTCTCAGTGGCACTGGACGACTAAGTTCTTGTGGCTCGTGAGGCTCTTGAGAGGGAAGATAATATTTCACAAACTCCAAATCTTCGAGAAATTTCTTTCCTCTTTTCACTCGTAGTGCCAAGATACAGATGATCTCAATCAGAATAATAAGCGCTAACACACCATTGCCGACAGTCACGGCATTCATCCAGGAGGTTTTCTTTGTTGCTTGTTGATTGTGACATTCATACATGGTGCTGTTCTGAATGTTGCTGGTTGATGACGCATTCGCTGCGTGACTGGCTGCTGCTATTAGGCAGTGAAAGTCGGAGGGAAAGTTGTCAGGATAAAGAACTTGAGTCTGTAGGACTATAAAAATAATTCCTATCGTAATTCTAGTGGCAAGTTGACAAAAATACGCCACAAACAGCTTGCGTCTTTTGGGTCTGTTCTGTCCTTCAAAATCAGGACTCTGGCGATTGACTTTCACCTCATCGACTCTTGACTTTGCCACTTGGGAGTAGATGACACATACAATGCCGATGAGAGAAAAATTACCAATCACAAATCCATATACAGGAATACCAGATTTGTTGTATTGTTTGTTGTACTGATCTGAACATTTTCCTCGGACGAGGTCCATCTTTTCAAGTTTCGCCTCACAGCGGAAACTGTCACTGTTCTCCATTTCTGCAAAGATGCCAAGCAGGATTACTCCATAAACGATCCAACAAATAACTGCTACGTAACTGATCTTGTTGAAGGTTTTAGGCGTCAGCAAGTCCTTGAGATGTTCCATTTTGTATATGAGAGTTCTCGTTCAATGGATCTGTTTGAAAGTAACATCACTGATTAGAATGAGGCGTGGAAATAGATTGAACATCGCATATTATAGCATTGTATTTAGTCACGAAACCGGTTTCACCTAATCTCTCTCTCTTTTTTCTGTGAGAAAGTGTTATTTTTAGACTGAGGCAAAACGCTCTAAGAGTGTTTTTTTGTTTTTGTTGTTTTTTATTTTAGCCATTTGAGTTTGAGCCGGTTCTTCTTGTTTAACTTTTTCGTAGTATGAAGAGATACAAACAACAATACAACCGAAGATGTTCTGGCACACTGAACTGTGCCGTAATAAGAAGACGAGCTCATCGTGAGTTTCAGTATTTATCAGAGAAAAGAGTTAATTGTGTATTAAGAAATTAAAAATTTCGGATATTTGCAGTAAAAAATCTTTGTGTTTTTAGAAAGAAAACAAGTCCAATTTTGTGGGCAAAATATAAGCTGTACACAATGTGGTGTTTAAAATCCTTATTTTTACGGTATAAATCCGAGTTGTATGTATTTAAAACTTAAAAAAACAAGTCGTACATTTTTTTTCGAAATACCAAACCTCTGGTTTTTGATATAAAAATTCAAGTTAAAAAGGAACCAATTGTCAAGAAATTAATATAAAAAGAATCACAACTACTTTTTCTGGCGCGTGGCTTTCGCTTAGCAAACAGTGCGGTAAAGAAAACAAAGCTATTTTTGAACACAGTTCTGAAGACTAAAAACCGTGATAATAATACATAACATAGAGACCGAGTCAGTTAACATCATTGACTTCATCAGCCGAATGGTGTCTCTTTGGTTGAACTGCTGTGATTTCGCAACTACTTTTAAAACACTTAAAATTAGACATACTACACCAATTTTGTACCCATTATATTGGCCTCGTCTATCATCTGTTTTGATTTTGAGATGAAGCAGTATGCGATGAAATAAAATTTATCGGCGTTAGGGTTCACTCTGGCTGATTCCTAAGAACTTAGTTATGTTGGTTTGATTTTCACTTGTGTTTTCAGTTGAACAGAGCGCCGCTTTAGTTTATACCTTACCGAGGCGAAACCTTAAAAGCTTAATTGTTACTTGCATAAAACTGCAATTGAATTTTCACCAAACGTTTGCTTTTCAAAGTAATTTTTAATCGCATTTTCTAGTGTATTATGAAAAAACTATGAATAAAAACTAAGAGTCAATCATATCATCATGTTAAACTTTCGACATCAATTCCTAGCGTGTAATAGAATGTCGTGGAGTGAGACGCCGTTATAGAGACCATCGCGTGGCTTGAAACTGATAATGACCAATTGAGTAGGTTAAAGTTTCACGGTTTTAATGGCTTGGCGCTGAATGCGCTTGGCCAAATCAACATGGCAAATAAACAGCCAAGCACGGAACGGTTTAGACCTGTTACAGCAGCTATTAATTTGAACCATTCTACTAACTACTTGAAAAAGCGGACAATAGAACAGCTGCCAGTTATATTGTTACTCCCGCTGATTAGCCTCTCTTTGGGCGGGTTACTCAATCTTTCCTTTCCAAAGAAGGTCTGTGCAGTAGGCTACACAGCTATCGGAATCATTTAGCTTTCTTTTAATAAAATTCCTGCACATCTAGCAGTTGTCATATGATTTAAATAGACAGGATCTTAAGTTCTATAGTTCCGCCTCAGTAATATATAGAATATCATTTACATAAAACTGTAATTCAAATGAGTTCTTAACCAATTGCTTATGCCTTAGTGCCAAAGTACGTAGTTTTTGCAGCAGAGATTTTCGCCCTTATTAGTCACTTATGCTCCCAGTTAAAGAATCAGTGCGTAGTTAGTTACGCTCATTATGTTACTCCATTAAATTAGGCAAAGTTTTCGCAAAATGGAATCAAGATAGCGACTAGGAAAGAGAATGATCTTTATACAATAGTTTCTTTTCTGGTCAAAGATGTTATTTGTACTGAGTCTATTGAATTCGATGAGTAACGAAGATTACAGTCGATGATTGGTAGTCAGTAAAGGAGAAACTAGTTACCACAATCGGTCAACACTAAATCTCTGAGTTTTTTTGTCTTCCAGCAAATCCTCTGAGAGTAGTACTCAAAAGCTGAACGATTAACATATCAGGAGCTATTGGTTACTGATCATTTTGCTCTACTCTAGAAATGTATCCTTAAAACGTCTAAGAGCTACAATTGTAGGAACGTGATCGATAAAACTCACAACAGCTTCCAAAGGTTTGCAGAAGATTTGTGCTTATAGCGATGGGTAATCACAGGCAATGTGGTATCACAAGAATGCAAAATAAAAGAGAAAACAACTGATGTTGCTAATATGCCAATGTTTGGAAGTGATAACGAAAAATTTCTTGACGGAACAAACATGTTTGATGGTCCAAATATTGTCAGACAGCAACGCTTTTAAAGCACCTAAACCGCGCTACACCTAAATTCTTTAAACTAGCCCCGAACGTTTCAAAATAGAACAAACCTACATTTACAGATGTCAAAGGAAGAAAAACAGCAGCAATAAACTGTGTGATTCACAACAGAGGAAAAGTGACTAAAAGATGAAGGGACAGCTTGAGGCGAGGGGTGTATATGAGTGGGTGATGTCAGTTAAAGAATGTCTGTTATTTCCTATCTCCTTCACGTGGCAATAAGAAGTTTCTCGAAAGTTCTCAAAGAAAGCCGCAATTAAACAGGAACAAGTTGTCTCTCAGTCAAGAATTAAATCGACATATCGTAAGTACTGTTTTTACTGGGGCGTAGCTCTTACTCGGAAAACATCACGGAGAAACGAAGGAAAAACTATTTACGACTACAGCAACAAGAAAGGGTGAGTGTCTTTCGTGCAATCTGACGAAACTTCTTTGATACGCGAATGATTTTTTTTTCGATAGTTTTGGTTACTGAGATAATAAAGAAACACGAACCTGCATCTGAAGATATCAAAGACAGCAGCAATACACTGGTAAATTCACAACGAGACAGGAATATTCAAGAGCTTGAAGACTGAAGATGCAAGCAACGTCTGTACCGAAGGGCGGATGACTTCTTCTTATAAAGTACGGTTTGTTTAACCTCAGAGCAAGCCTAAAATAATCAGAAAGCAGTTGTCAAGAATTAAATTGACATTTAGACAGTTTATTTTTGGGGGCGCGGCTCTTGTGCGGCAAACATCACGGAGAAACAAAGCAAAGCTATTTAATTACACCACAACCCTGAGGACTTTAGACCATAATACATAGACATAGCAACATCTGACAAAGCTTCCTTGATACGGGGATGTTGCTTTTCAGTAGTTTTGGCTACTGTGATTTTGAACCAGAACACAGGGAAAAAATACTTAAATGTACGATAGTAAAACGTTCAAGAAATACAAAGATAGTAAATTGGACAGGAAATTACACTTTCCTTCTCTAAAATTATTTTAAAACTGTGTAACTTGCTGACGGTTAAATTAGGCATGCCAAAACAAATGGAGCAGTATGTTTTCCAACAAAATTTTCTTGAGTTCAACTTCACTTAGGCTAATTTCCAACAACTCTGTCAGTGAGCGTCTTTGCGGGTACTTCTGTCAAAGGCGAAGTCGCGACGATCTTACTGATTAGAGATTAAAGAGAGGTTTTTCACATAAAGCATCCACCAGTGTTCCGTCAGAGCCAAAAGTTTTGAATACATAGAAATTATCATTCGTCTGACCCACATTCAAAGATCAGAGAAAATCAAACAAAGAAATACCTTGAAACAAAGAATTAAGCTGAAGGCGCATCTTAATATATTTCCACAACATAGGTGTCTCACTATTAGTGTTTTACTGTGTAGTTTGATGATGATGATGACGATGATGGCAATGTTGGTTTTCAATGGCAAAAAGTGAAAATATGCTTTTCAAATACTAACAACGTTATTGACGCAAATCAATTTTGAATAAAGGTGTCAATTCCTTGCATGTAATGGAATGCCAAGGAGTGAGACGCTGTTATAGATACCATCGCGTTGTTTTAAACTGATAGTGAACAATAGCAAAGGTTAAAGGCGAACGGTTTTAATCGATTGTCGTAGAATGGGCTTGGCAGGATCAACATGCCAAATAAACAGCCAGGCACGAAACGGTTTAGAACTGATACAGCTATTAATTTGAGCCATTCTACCCGGCACTACTTAAAACAAGAAAGACGTTTAATTGTCCATATATTCTCAAACAGCAACGCTTTTGAAGCACTAAAACGCTACACTTAAACTCTCCAGATTAGCTCTTTCTTAAAAAAAAAAAGAAGTAGCCTACATTAAGAGATTTCAAAGAAAGGAAAAGTGCAGCAATGCACTGGGAAATTCACAAGAGAGGAAGGAATAGTAAAAGATGAAGGGACAGCTTGAGGCGAAGGGTCTATATGGGCGGATGGACGAATCTTCTTTGCTACTCGGATGATTTGTTTTTCGATAGTTTTGATTACTGAGATTTGGCGGCGGAATACTTCAAAAAAACAAAAAGTTTAACTACACCCCTCCAGAAATACGAAAATAAGTAGGCCAGCAATAACACATTCCTTCTTTAAAATAATTAAGAGTTGCATCAAACTCTGATGGGGAAAATGACGTCTTTGGAGAAAGGTTTCAAAAGAATCTTAGTGATAGCTTAAAAAGGTAGGCATGAAAATGATCTAATTCACTTTTCGAGCGGTGATTCTGATATGTCACTTGCCTCTTTTTAGCAGCTAGTACGAGTTTACAAGTTCAAAAACACACATCCCTCTTCAAGCGTTAGCTAGAAAGAAAATTAATAAATAAATGCTGATAATCCAATGTTTCAACATCACTGACTTCATCGGATAGTATTTTTCCAGTTGAATTGCCATGATTTCGCAACTTTGTAAGCGACAGTTAAAATAAGCCAGGGACACTCTGTTATATGTTTTGGTTTAAAAAGGGAGCAGTATCCTATTAAAACAAATTATTGACTTTAACTATTCTCAAGAATTTTGCGTCTACATGAACAGCTTTCTTCAGTTTATGTCTTTCCGAGCCTTAAGTCCAAGTGTTAATTACGTGAAACTAAATTATATTTGCTCAAAACTAAACTTTCTGGCGAATTTTTAATCACATTTTCCAGTCTTTATCAGTTGCTGATGAATACTGTGAAGCCAAGACCAATCGACGTACTGTAGTTTCGCAGTAGTTTCCGCCCAAACCGAAATTAGCGGAGTGCTATCGTTCGACTTGAATCGTTGAGATGATGAAATTATGTCATCAAGTTCCGACTAGTTGGGAACTGAAAAGAAGGAATTTTATGTAATAGCTTGTTCTCTGGCCAAACATGTTGGTTACACTGATTTTGATGCGAAGTTACAAGATAAGTGGTAAAGAAGAAACTGATTACGAACAAATGACAATTTGTTGGTGAATTAGTCTACCTTCATGTTCACAGTTGTCAGG
Organism: Orbicella franksi; assembly: GCF_964199315.1. Classification (NCBI taxonomy): domain Eukaryota; kingdom Metazoa; phylum Cnidaria; class Anthozoa; order Scleractinia; family Merulinidae; genus Orbicella; species Orbicella franksi. The sequence goes on from NC_138156.1 coordinate 25,339,925, forward strand.
ATAGTGAACACGGAATACAGAAATCGCTTTGACAAATCAAGAGCTACTTGTTACCGTTTTAATGTTGCTCAACTCTGAAAAAAATATATTCTGAAAACATCTAAAGGCGTCAGATGGTTTTGGAACTCGGTTCTTATTAGAATTCAAACAAGATCAATAAAGCTTACAACAGCGAGAGTCCTAGATAAAAGAACAAAATATGTTCGCAAGTGAATGAAGCGATAACGGGAAAACGTCTAAATTAAATATTAGGAAATATTCCAAAACAGCACTATAATACGCTATACAAACTCTATCCAGATTAGCATTAAACGTTCAGTTTAAAATACAAAAACACAAACCTGCATCCAGAGATATCAAAGACAGCAGCAATTCACTGGTAAATTCACAACGAGACAGGAATATTCAAGTGCTTGAAGACTGAAGATACAAGGAACGTCTGTACCGAAAGGCGGATGACTTCTTCTTATCAAGAACGGTCTGTTTAACCTTAGAGCAAGCCTAAAATAATTAGAAGGCAGTTGTCAAGAATTAAATTGACATTTAGACAGTATCTTATTTTGGGGGGCGCGGCTCTTGTGCGGCAAACATCAGGAAGAAACAAAGCAAAGTTTGTAATTACACCACAACCCTGAGGACTTTAGACCATAATACATAGACATGGTAGCATCTGACATAGCTTTTTTGATACCAGGGATGTTGCTTTTCGATAGTTTTGGCTACTGAGATTTTGAACCAGAACACATGGAAAAAATACTCAAATGTACCATAGTAAAACGCTCAAGAAATTTAAAGATAGTAAATTTGACAGGCAATTACACTTTCCTTCTCTAAAATCGTTATTTTACAACTGTGTAACTTGGTGACGGTTAAATTAGACATGCCAAACAAATGGAGCAATATGTTTTCCAACAAAATTTTCTTGAGTTCAACTTCACTTTGGCTAATTTCCAAGAGCTCTGTCAGTGAGTGTCTCTGCAGGTGCTTCTGTCAAAGGCGAATTCGCGACGATCTTATATTAGAGATTAAAGAGAGGTTTTTCACATAAAGCATCCACCAGTGTTCCGTCAGAGCCAAAAGTTTTGAATATATAGAAATTATCATTCGTCTGACCCACATTCAAAGATCAGAGAAAATCAAGGAAAGAAATACCTTGAAACAAAGAATTAAGCTGAAGGCGCATCTTAATATATATATTTCCACAACATAGGTGTCTCACTATTAGTGTTTCACTATGTAGTTTGATGATGATGATGACGATGATGACAATGTTGGTTTTCAAAGGCAAAAAGTGAAAATATGCTTTTCAAATACTAACAGCGTTATTGACGCAAATAAATTCTAGATAAAGTTGTCAATTCCTTGCATGTAATGGAATGCCAAGGAGTGAGACGCTGTTATAGATACCATCGCGTTGTTTTACACTGATAGTGAACAATTGCGAAGGTCAAAGGTGCACAGTTTCAATGGCTTGGCGCTGAATAAGCTTGGCAGGATCAACATGCCAAATAAACAGCCAAGCACGAAATGGTTTAGAACTGATACAGCTATTAATTTGAACCATTCTACCAACTAAAACAAAAAAAAAAAGTAGTCTGTACTCAGAGATTTCAAAGAAAGGAAAAGAGCAGCAATACACTGGGAAATTCACAAGAGAGGAAGGAAGAGTAAAAGAAGAAGGAAAAGCTTGACCCGATGCTTGAGACAAAGGGTCTATATGGGCGGATGCGGTCAGTTAAATAACGTCCGTTATTTCCTGTCTCCTTGGCAATAAGAACTGAGTTTCTGGAACGTTCTCAAAGAAAGCCGCAATCAAACAGGAACAAGTTGTTTAAAATTAAATTGCCACATCGTAAGTATGTTTATTTTTTTTGCAATCTGACGAAACTTCTTTGATACTCGGATGATTTGTTTTTCGATAGTTTTGGTTATTAACATTCGGCGGCGGAATACTTGAAAAACAAAAAAAAAGTTAAATACATTGTACTACACCCCTCCAGAAATACGAAGATAAGTAGGCCGGGAATAACACATTCCGTCTGTAAAATAATTAAGAGTTGCATCAAACTCTGATGGGGAAAATGACGTCTTTGCAGAAAGGTTTCAAAAGAATCTTAGTGATTGTTTGAAAAGGCAGGCATGAAAAATATCTAATTCAATTTCTGAGTGGTGATTCTGACATGTCACTTGTCTCTTTTTAGCAGCTAGTACGAGTTTACAAGTTCAAAAACACACATCCCTCTTCAAGCGTTAGCTAGAAAGAAAATAAATAAATAAACAAATGCTGATAATCCACTGTTTCAACATCACTGACTTCATCGGATAGTGTTTCTCCAGTTCAACTGCCATGATTCCGCAACTTTGTAAGCGACAGTTAAAATAACTCATGGACACTCTGTAATCTATTTTGGTTTAAAAAGGGAGCAGTATCCTATTAAAAAAGATTATTGACCTCAACTATTCTCAAGAATTTTGCGTCTACATGAAGAGCTTCTTTCAGTTTATGTCTTTCCAAGCCTTAGGTCCAACTGTTAATTACGCGAAACTGAATTATATTTTCTCAAAACGTTAAACTTTCTGACATTTTCTCACATTTTCCAGTCTTTATCAATTGTTCATGAATACTGTGAAGCCAAGAACATTCGACGTACTGTAGTTTCGCAGTAGTTTCCGCCCATACTTGAAATTAGAGAGCTATCGTTCGACTTGAATCAAATCAGGGATGTAGTCGAGATAATGAAATCATGTCATCAAGTTCCGACTAGGTGGGAACTGAAAAGAATGAATTTTATGTAATAGCTTGTTCTCTGGCCAAAGATGTTGGTTACACTGATTTTGATGCGAAGCAACAAGATTAGTGGTAAAGAAGGAACTGATTACGAACAAATGACAATCGCTTTTTGAATTGGTCTGCCTTCATGTACACAGTTGCCCGGATAGTGAACACGGAATATAGAAGTCGCAATGACATATCAAGAGCTAATTGTTACTTTTAATGTTGCTCCACTCTGAAAAAAATATATTCTGAAAACATCTAAAAGCGTCAGATGGTTTTGGAACTTGGTTCTTATCAGAATTCAAACGAGATCAATAAAGCTTACAACAGCAAGAGTCCTAGATAAAAGAACAAAATATGTTCGCAAGCGAATGAAGCGATAACGGAAAACGTCTAAATTAAATATTAGGAAATATTCCAAAACAGCACTTATACGCTATACTTAAACTCTATCCAGATTAGCATTAAACGTTCAGTTTAAAATACAAAAACGCAAACCTGTCAACGACAGCAGCAATACACTGGTAAATTCACAACGAGACAGGAATATTCAAGTGCTTGAAGACTGAAGATAAGAGGAGCGTCTGTGCCGAAGGGCGGATGACTTCTTCTAATAAAGAACGGTCTGTTTAACCTCAGAGCAAGCCTAAAATAATCAGAAAGAAGTTGTCAAGAATTAAATTGACATTTAGATAGTATTTCATTTTTGGGGGCGCGGCGCCTCTCCGGCAAACATCACGGAGTAACAAAGCAAAGCTACCTTTTAAAAAATTAAATCACAGCCCTGAGGACTTTAGACCATAATAATTATAAATAGCAACAAGAGCGATTTAGTGACTTCATGTCATCTGACAAAGCTTTTTTGATACGGGGATGGTGTTTTACAATAGTTTTGGCTACTAAGATTTTGAACTACAACAGATGGAAAAAACACCTAAATATACAATAATAACACCCTCAAGAAATACAAAGACGAATGCTCGGGTAATTGTACATTCCTTCTCTAAAACTATTTCGCAACTCAGTGTGTAAGAAGTTAGCAGATCAACTACATGGTAGAAATATATTACGATGCGCATTCAGCTTAATTCTTTGTTTTAAGGCATTTTTATGTTTAATTTCTTCTAGTCTTCGAATGTGGCTTCGAAGCTGAGCTCAATAAATTTTGTTCAAAAAACACTGCTCCATCTTAAACCAAAAACAGATGATAAAAGAGTCTTATGCGTACAAACTTTGTTTGGTATGTCTAATTAAAGATCATGATAATTACAATGTAGGTTTGGGTGACAAAAAGTAAAAATATGCTTTTCAAATATTAACAACGCTATCGACGCAAAACGATTCTTGATAAAGGTATCAATTCCTTGCATGTAATGGAATGTCTAGGAGTCAGACGCTGTTATAGATCAGTGCTACCGCGTGTGTTGAAACTGATAGTCAACAATTGTCAAGGTTAAAAGGTGCACGCTTTGAGACGCTTTTAATTAATGGCTTGTCGCTGAATGTGCTTAGGAGGATCAACGTGCCAAAAAGTCACGCACGAAACGGTTTAGAACTGATACAGCTATTAATTTGAACCATTCTACCAACTACTGAAAAAAGCCCGTGGAAAAACGACTGCCAGTTATATTGTTACTCCCGCATTAGCCTCTCTTTGGTTGGGACACTCAATCTTTCCGGTGTGGTAAACAAAATAGTTGGACAATTCAGCATCAGTAAGAAATCAGTATAATTTTATTTCACAGAACTATGATTCGTGATATGTTTAGCTTTCCAGATACTTTTAAACACAATTTTCCAGTACTTTATCAATTGCTTATGACTTAGAACCAAAATCCAAATTGATTTTGAACCCAAGCGCTTGGTTTTGCAGTGGTTTCCGCCCTAACCAGTCGGTTATGCTCAGTTGAAGAATCGAGCAGCATTCATTTACACTTACCACATACTACTTGCAAATCAGGCAAAGTTTTCATGAGTTGTCTAAATGATGGAAGTCATGCTAGTAGCTGAGAAAAAGAATTGATCTTTATACAATAGTTCCTTCTCTGGTCAAAGAGGCTGGCTGCACTGTACTGAATTCGATGAGTAACAAAACATAATTAACTATTGACGATTGGTGATGTAGAAGAAACTGATTACTAACTCTGTAACCAGGAAAACTATTTGCAAGTTTTATCTCATGTCTGCAAAAAGCCCCGGCCCCTGAATGCGTAATAAAAATGCCCCTACATCACATATTGATTACTGTTCATTTTGCCTGTCTCTAAAGAATATATTGCGAAAACTTCTACAAGCTGGAGATGGTTTTCAGTTAAACTCGGTTCTTACCAGGATTCAATAGTGATCAATAAAACTTGCAACAGCTTCCTTGGTTTCGGATAATTTCATATAAGAGTTGCCTTTATAGCGATAGCCAAACATAGGCAATGTGATAACACAAGAATGCTTGATAAAAGAGCTAACCGTACGAATGTTGCCAATATATGTGCTAGCTGTTTCCAAGCGATGAACTCCTCGAGGCAACCGTGAAAAAGGTTCATATCGTTCATACATATCGCTTAGCCAATGTCACGGTAAAACAAACCAAAGCTATTTAAACCAAACTGTGATGAAGAAAATAAGTTGATTGGAGAAAGTCTCAACAGAAAATCTGAATTAGAACTTGGAAGACAGCTTCAAATTTATCAGACATGGAAATGATTGAGTTGACGCTTCAATACTGATATCTCTTCAAGTTTTAGCGCGAGTTTACGTACAAGTTTGAAAAGATGTCCTTCTTGAGGCGTAAGCTGGAAAGAAACTTAATCTCTACAAGCCAATGTTTTAACTACATCAGACAGTGTTTCTTTAGTTCAACTGCTGCTATGATGTCGCAACTTTGTGTAAAGTGGGAGTTTTAAAACGTTTCTCGTGTTAAACCAGTTTTCCACATTAGATCAGTTGGGCACGTTCTCTGTGAACGTTTAACCTTCTCTCTAATTTTAATCACATTTTTCTAGTCTTTATCAATTGCCTATGAACGCAAACCAAGAATCAATCATAATCATGTTCAACATTCGACATACGTCGTTTTGCGGTAGTTTTCGCCATCCCCAAGAAATAGTCAGATTACCCCTTCACGTTTCTATCACTGGATGCGACTCGAATCCAATCACGGAAAGTTGTTGCAGAGATGAAATCATGCTATCAGGTTCACTTGGGAGAACAAAAGAATGAATTCAGTGTAATAGCTTGTTCTCAGGCAAAAGATGTTGTTTACACTGATTTTGATGCGTAGGAGAAACTGATTGCGAACAAATGACAAACTGTTTGTGAATTGGTCTGCCTTCATGTACACAGTTGCTCGGAGAGTGAACACGGAATACAGATGTCGCTGTCGCTATGACATATCAAGAACTACTTGTTACTTTTAATGGTGCTCCACTCTGAAAGATATATTCTGAACACTTTTAAAAGCGTGAGATGGTTTTGGAACTCGGTTCTTATCAGAATTCAAACAAGATTAATAAAGGCAAGAGTCCTAGATAAAAGAACAAAATATGTTCCCAAGAGATACAGACAAACTCGTGGTTTGATGATCCAAATATTCCAAAACAGCACTAATACGCTATACTTAAACTCTATCCAGATTAGCACTAAACGTTCAGTTTCAAATACAAAAACAAAAACCTGCATCCACAGATATCAAAGACAGCAGCGATACACTGGTAAATTCACAGCGAGACAGGAATATTCAAGTGCTTGAAGACTGAAGATAAGAGGAGCGTCTGTACCGAAGGGCGGATGACTTCGTCTAATAAAGAACGGTCTGTTTAACCTCAGAGCAAGCCTAAAATAATCAGAAAGAAGTTGTCAAGAATTAAATGACATTTAGACAGTATCTCATTTTGGGGGCGTGGATCTTGAACGGAAACCATCACAGAACAACCAAGTTAAGCAGCCATGAGGACTTTAGACCATAATAAATGTACACAGCAACAAGAGTGAGTTAGTGACTTCATTTGATCTGACTAGGCGTTTTTATACGGGAATGCTGTTGTTCAACAGTTTCGGCTACTGAGATTTTGAACCGGAACAGATGGAAAAAATACTCAAATATACAATAAAACTCCCCTCTGGACAGGCAATTCAACATTCCTTCTCTAAAATGATTTTACAACTGTGTATTAACTAGGTAATGGTTTAATTAGACGCGCTAAAACAAAGTTTGTACGCCTTAGATTGGTCTATCATCTCTTTATGGTTTAAGATGGAGCAGTATGTTTTCGAATTAAATTTTTTGAGGCTAACTTCACTTTGGCCAATTTCCAATTTATGGGTATTTCCGTCGAAGGCGAAGTCGGGACATATATTGCATATATTGCATATATTAGAGATTAAAGAGAGGTTTTTCAGATAAAGTATCGACCAGTGTTCTGTCAAAGCTAAAACTTTTGGATATATAGAAATTATCATTCGTCTGACTTATATTCAAAGATCAGAGAAAATCAAACAAAGAAATACCTTGAAACAAAGAATTAAGCTGAAGGCGCATCGTAATATATTTCTACCATGTAGTTGATGATCATGATAATTACAATGCAGGTTTTGATGACAAAAAGTAAAAATATGCTTTTCAAATACTAACAACGCTATCGACGCAAAACAATTCTTGATAAAGGTGTCAATTCCTTGCATGTAATGGAATGTCGTGGAGTCAGACGCTGTCATAGATCAGTGCCATCGCGTGGCTTAAAACTGATAGTCAACAATTGCGAAGGTTAAAGGTGCGCGTTTTTAATGGTTTGGCGCTGAATCCACTTGACGGGATCAACATGCCTAATAAACAGTCAAGCACGAAACGGTTTAGAACTGATACAGCTATCAAATTGAACCATTCTACCAACTACTTGAGAAAGCAAAGAAAAACGACTGCCAGTTATATTGTTACTCCCGCTGATGAGCCTCTCTTTGGGCAGGTTACTCAATCGCTTTCCTTTCCAAAGAAGGCCTGAGCAGCAGGCTCCACAGCGATAGGAATCATTTAACTTTGTTTTCATCAATTATAACTCATTTACCAGTTGTTCTATGAAATGGGTAATTCAGCCGGTGTGGTAAACAAAATATTAAATTGGACAATTCAACATCGGTAATAAATATACTGTCATTTTACAGAATTGTGATTCGTGTCTTGGTTAGCTTTCCAGGTTCTTTTAAAGACAATTTCCCAGTACTTTAACAATTGCTCATGACTTAGAACTAAGATTGACATTGATTTTGAACCCAGGCGCTTGGTTTTGCAGTGATTTCCGCCCTTAGCAGTCGCTTCTGCTCAGTTGAAGAATCAGCAGCATTCATTTACACTCATCACATACAACCCGCAATTAAAATCAGGCAAAGTTTTCATGAGTTTTCTCAATGATGGAAGTCATGCTAGTCAGCTGAGAAAAAGAACTGATCTTAATGTACAATAGAGAAAACATAGATCACAAGCTTACAACAGCTTCCTTTCTCTCGTAGAAGAGTTGTGTTTATAGCGATAGCCAAACACAGCCAATGTCATAACACAAGAATGCTTGATAAAAGAGCTAACCGAACGAGTATTGCCTGTAAGATAATGTTGCCGAGGGGTTATTGGGAAACTTCTCGAGGCAATAAACACGTTTTATCGTTTAGATAATTTCTGCTTACCTAACGTCACGGTGAAACAAAGCAAATCTATTAAAACCACATTCTCAACTGAGGATTCAGTATAAACCATGATAATAACAGTGACGGATCTAAGGGAAGGGTCCGGGGCCCCGGGCCCCCTATGTTTATGTGTAAAAAGCAAATCGCAGAAGGAAGAAAAGCCGGCAAGGCAAGCAGTCCCTTGCCCCCTTAGCTTAAGGTCTGGATCCGCCATTGAATAGTACATAACAACAAGGACGAGGTATTGACTTCATGCATGCTATCTGACAAAATTTTTTGAGAAGCAGATCTTGTTTCTCAATAGTTTTGGCTGCCGAGATTTGGGACGGGAACACATGGAAATAATAGTTAATGAGCCACGCTAGAAAGGCAAAAGTAAATGAACAGAACGGAAGATAGTTTCAAAATTTATCAGACATGAAAATGGATGGAGTTGAAGCTTAAATACTGATTATCTCTTTTTAGCAGCTAGCGGTAGTTTACAAGTTTGAAAACATATGTCCTTCTACAAGCGTAAGCTGGAAAAGAAACCTAAGAAATATATTTTCGCAAGCTAATGTTTTAACATTATTGACTTCATCAGACAGTGTTTCTTTAGTTCAACCGCTGCTATTCGTGTAAAGTGGCAGTTTTCAAACATTTCTCGTGCTAAACCAAGGTCAGTTGGGCGTGTTCTCTGTTTGGTTTTAAATGGAGCAGTATAAAATTCTTGAGCTCGACTTCACTTTGGCTGATACTCGACAACTCTGTTGTCCCTTTTTGTTTTCCGCTTCAGTTGATGTGTTACCGAGGCGATGCCTTAGTTATGTCTAACTGTTGCATAAGACTGAAATCAAATTTTATTCAAACGGTTAACTTTCTCAGTCTAATTTTAACCACAGTTTTCTAGTCTTTATCAGTTGCCTATGAACACAAACCAAGATGAGACTCGGATCAAATCACGGAAAGTTAGATGAATCATGCCATCAGGTTCACTTGGTGGCAATAAGATTAAATTCTGTGTAATAGCTTGTTCTCTAGCCAAAGATGTTGGTTACACTGATTTTGATGCGAGGTAACAAGATTAGTGGTAAAGGAAAATCTGATTACGAACAAATGACAAACTGTTTATGGATTTGTCTGCCTTCATGTGCAGTTCCTCTGCTCGCGATCGCCGTACATAGAAGACGCTAGATTACATATGAAAAGCTATAGGTTGATGTTCAAGAATATATTCTGAGAACTTTTAAAAGCTAAAAATGACTTTGGAACTCGGTTCTCGGAAACATTCAAAAACGATTCAGTGATAAAACTTACAACAGCTTCCTTGACTCCGTTTATAGGATGGGCAAACAGAGCCAATGTCATGTCCCAAACGACAACGCCACAACAAAAACGTAATTTCTATCTAGATTAGCCATTAGCGTTTGTAAAAGGATAAACAAACCTGCAATCACAGATGTCAAGAAAAGAAGACAGCAATACACTGGCAAATTCACAGTGAGAGAGCAATTCGAATCTTTGGAGACAAGACGCTGGTATGACGCTACTTCTTTAGAATAGTCTGTTGGTTCTCGAATGTTCTGAAAAGCCGCATACCAAACAGGAACCAGTTGTCAAGAATAAATTGACGTTATGTCAGTACAGTGAACTCTCGCGCATCTTGCGGCGATAGAGTTTCGACAGATGCGTAACGCGATATTAAAGGCCAAGTTTTCTCATCTACAATGTGCTTAAAAATACGAGATTGATTTCCGGTGCAATTGCACGGTGAATTAAGATGGAAATACGTTAAAGTAAGACTCCTCTGTTCCCTGCGATTACGTGTTGCGAGATTTCTTGTAGATATTTTTGTTTTTGTAACACCCCCCACCATGCCCCCACCATGCCCCCACCATGCCCCCACCATCCCACGACCATCCCCCGACCAGCCCCGGCAAAGACCATCTCCTGAGCCAGCGAGTCAAAAATTAGCGGCTTAAGCAATAAGAGCAGCGTAAACAAAGATGGCGGATTGAGCGTCGATGTTTGGGAACTTTTAACTTTAGGTGCGTGGTTTGAACAACAAAGCTTGAAACTAAATATCTCCTCTCCGAAGAAACCAGATGTCATCAACAGGAACTATTATATCTGAGTGCACAGAGGTGTATAATATTCTAAATCAGGTAAGAAATTCAATTCTGATCTGGGTGTTGTTGGTGTACGGTCTGATCTGCAGACGGCGAGATTAGTTCAAGCACTGGATATATGGAACGTTAACTGTAATTGTCGTCTGATTTTCTTTACCGTAGTATGATATGGCCAACCCTATTGTCCGCCAACTGTTTATTTTGTAATGCACCAGTCAAAGTAACCCCCGCCCCCCCCAACCCGGGAATAGGCGGGGACTTGGACAAAAGGACTCGAAAAAATGAGCCAATGGCCTTACCCCCAGGGAAGTATTTTCATTCCAATTTCCTAGCTTGTCCCCGCCTACCAACGAAAGTATATGCTGAGGCTCCAATTTTATTTGGTTCAAAATGTTTCAAACCGGTTTGGGATGGCAAGCAAGAACTAAGGATGAAATAAATTAAAAAGTAACAAGTTAGCTACTCATGTTTCTCTCCGCCATTTTGGTTGCGTTCTAGGCTGGTCCCAGTCTCTTTGCAACACACAGTTCTAGACTCTATTGCCTGTTTCGGATACGTTGGGATGCCGAGGAAGCAATAGCCCATATTCACGATAGCCGCCATGATGGTTTTCATATTATAATGCAAATTAGCCACGTTGTCTGCCAGGGGGCAAACATTGAAATGGTTCCCATTTTTCTGAAAATTGGCTCGCCTGAACGGTCAAGTATCTATACCAAAATCATTTTTGGGAGCCAAGTTATGGAATAACGATTTTATTATTAATTTAAGTTTGCAAAAGTTTCTTGATAACTTGACTTATTAATTAACTACGCAAGCCGTTTTCTTTTTATAGAAGTGCTGAAATTCTGTAAAACTTGGAATGTTTTCACCCCAATACTGAAACCAAAGCATGGATATGAAAAAAATTATCAGACATGATAAGACACCAGCTGAAATTTGCCGATTTTAGCTTGTTTGCCTCTTCAGAAATCACGTGCCTGATTTGCATTATGATGTAAAAACAAACATGGCGGTTATCGTGAATAAGGCCTATTCTCGTCTAAGACCCTGCGTACCGGGACAGGTTTGAGAGTCAACGATCAGTTTTTGTCCCGCTAATGTCCCTGCCTTTCCCGGGTTTGAAGGGGGGGGGGGGGGTAGGGATTTACGTTGACTGCTGCATAACAGTTAAGATCAAAGCTCATTCAAACTGTATGAACAATGGCCATTTCCATTTTTTATCTGCACCCCTCCCCCTATTGAGGGTCTAGGAAATCTGAGGGGGAGGGAGAGCCTTTCAAGGCTATTTCTTTGGTGGGAACTGTGTCGGCACCTTTTATTTGTTAATAAATTCTGAAGGGAAGTGTGTCAGCACTTTGAGATTCCTTTCTTGGGGGTAAAAAGTTTACTTTTCTGAGGGCATATGATTTAAAGTCCCTCAATACGGGGCTGGGGGGAGGGAGAGGGGTCGATATTAAAATGGAATTGCCTGATATGGCTGGTAAAGGGCCATTCTTTTTTTCATCCAGAGGATACACAAGTCAATTCCGAAGTTTTTGCTTGCAATAACCGGCGGGTTGAAAGTAACTAATGTAACTCGCCTAGTTTTGCAAGCCACTGCAGGTTTTTTCTGTTGTTTTTTCTGAGTTTTTAATTTTGCGTCAACGTTTTATTCAGTAAATGCTACACGTGGCAGAAAACACAAAGGTTTTCCTTTCGTGCGTGAAATTCCGCACAAGTAATTTCTCCATCTTTATCAAATTTATTTTCATGGAACGGATTATCCAGTTTTGATACAACTAACTAACGACCATTTATTCCTTGTGGTATATATATTGCATTGCGCATCCCTACTGCGCATGACTTTTGTGTCATTAGCGCGTGCAAATGAGGGTGTGCACGTACACAGTGCAAGAGATTTCCCTCATGACAGTGAAATAAATCGTTGCAAAATGAATTGTATGGTGACCTATATTTTTTATTGCATAAGTTTGGTGTACAAATTACCGTCTTAAAGTTAAAAAATTAAGAAAAAATTGTTCAGAAGGAAAAAAAGATGTAGCTAAAAGAGTGCATGAAACTGATACTCGAGGATGCGAATTATGACCTCGAAAACAACGTTTCAAGGAAAGTGTTAAGTCAGTGTCATTTAGAATTGTGTGATTTTGCCATAAATTATATATTTCATTGTTCCATCTGCCCGATATTCTGTACCTATCAAGATTTTTTCAAGCATTGCTTTAATAACCGTTGCTTCCAGCTACTGCAAAATGTAGCTTGAACTGATGAAATAACACGTGTGATTAGGCATAAATTGGGCAAGATCGGCCCATCACATCTCTTTAGTGAGAAAGGTGACCTATCGTTTTTATTGGATTTTTCAATACAGTGCCTGGTGGAGAACATTTAGGGGGAGTTTAAAACAAATTGTTCGCCAACTTTCAAGACTTTGGTGCAGACCCTGCAGGTATACAACTTTGTTGAGTACCTCCCTCCCAAGGCACAAAATAAGTTATCCTAGCTGGTTGATTGGGTTTTGCAGATACAAGACAAAGGCATGACTATAATGAAAGCCATATTATAACAGCAAAATTTGCCTCAAGGGTTAGTTAAATAAAGCCTATGGCAGAATCTATAAACCTGTAAAAAAGGAATTTGACCAATATTTCCCCAATACAGACCTCATGCTAGCTCAATGACATATATACATGTATAATATGGTCAAACCCATATTAAGCAGCCACCTATATAGCCACTCCTATTAGGTGGCCAGTAACCAAAGTCCCAAGGAGGCTTGGCTTTTCTGTTGTTTTTATAACCTCTGTTAAACGGGCACTATCCATTTTCCGGAGCTTGAGTGTGGCTGTTTAATAGCTAGGGGTTGAACCGTAATTATAGTGTTATCATTTCTAGTTCGTGCAATCTTTATTAGAGTTACCAGAGGTCTTTTTGCAATTGTTATGGCACAATGAAATTGTCAGACCAGAAGTCTTTGTTCATTATTATTATTATTATTATTATTATTTATCACAATTTTTTATCAATTATTAGTAATTGTGATGTCACAGTGAAATAACAGTCTGCTGTTGGTAATTAATGGTGCAGAAAAGTACAGTGGAAACCCTCATAAGTGGACACCCTGGTGATGTAAATAAGTTCTCCATGACTAGATCTAGCTGCTTATGAGAATAGTTCTCGTAAGCACCCGCTAGAGTGGTAAAGGAAAGATGGCTGCCTACAGGAGCTTGCCCAGCTTACAATAAACATTAAGAATGCAACAATAGCATCAAATTATTTTTTGTTTTGTTTTTCGTCTTGTACAATGCTGCAATAAATATTATGGCGATAACTTGTGTACACAGGACTGTATACGTTTTTAAAATTAGTACCAGGACTGGATTTTGGTGAAAATACTAAAAGTGCAATCAGGGATGGACATCAGAATTAAAATTTGTGCTTGACACTAACTCTTGTTAACGTTAGAAACAACATTAATAAAACTTCAAGGACGTTTCGATCAAACAACTTCAGTCTTCATCAGTTTTTTAAAAAGCCAACTGAGTGACAGCTTTCTAATGGTTCACAGATCTGCTCGCGCTACGCTAGCAAAAAATCATAACGAATGACTGCTGCGCGTGATTACGCGAGGGATTTGTAAACGTCCAGGACAGCGATATGTTTGTTTCCCGCATTGTTGTCTCTCTGCGAATACCCAGCCTCAAGAAGAAGTCTCTCATAAAAATTATGAGCCTTGTCTACAATTGTCGCATGGTCGAAGTCTATACTATGGAAAAATTGGTTCGTGTGTTGCACAACTTTGGAATTGTTGTCTCCAACCTGAACTGCCTGTTTATGTTCTTTTAACCTTGTTTCCAAGGCTCTGTCAGTCTGTCCATAGTACATGAAGTTGTAATCAACGTAGCTGACCTTGTAAACAACACCTCTGCACTGCAAGGCAGAAGGTTTTGCCTTTGGTCTCTGGAAACACGTGCGCAAAACATTGAAAGGTTTGTAACCCACTTTAACGCCGTTATACGAGGTCATCATATTTATAAATCTGCGTGGACTCCAACGTTGGGAGAGAAACTTAACTGCCATGAGGATGATCGCAAGGAAGCCAAACAACATGATGAATATGCAATTGGGACATATTTGGAAGCTAATGCTGGCAGTGAGCTTGTAGGACATGTGCCAATGGAACTGTCTTATCTTTTCTATACATTTCTGAGAGCTTACGACAATAATGAGGTTTCTGTTAAAGTAACAGGGTCAAGAAGGCATGAGAACAGACTTGTTGTGTGAGGAACAATCAAAGTGCGGACACCAAGCAGGGCTATTGCCATGAAGTTTCAGCGGAAGATTTTGAGGTTGAAAGAACTTTGCGTCCACATGGACATTTCAGTTGAAACTTTGAGAAAAATTCCAATGTTGTCATAAAATTTTCAGACAATGCAACAAGAGATTGTAAGCCATTAAAGAAATACCGTAATAATCAATACACATATTCCTCTTGTGCACGTTATTATTATTATTTTTTTGGAGGGGGGGGGGGGCGGTGGGCGCTTATTCGAGATTGGACGTTCAAAAAGTACTTTTTGGGGGTGGGTGCTTATTCGAGGCTGGATGCTTATTAACTTTTTCCACCTTCAGGGTGGGCGCTTATTCAAGGTGGACACTTATTCGAGGTTGGGTGCTTAATCGAATAATACGGTATTTTTAATTTGTTAAATATTTATTAAATGTATTAATGAACTCCATACATGTCTTAATACAATTGCTGAGACTTTGATAGTTCATCAACACAGAATCAACTAGTTGATGATTTTCATTATTCTCTGATGATCTGTGTTGTTTTTGTGCCATCCAGATTCTCTATAAAAGGACCATGGTGCAGCTCGGCCTGTCAGTGATGCCACAATGCACTGCATGATGTCCAGTCAAGTGGAAGGGCTAAAGAGCTTCTTGCGTAGGTCTGTGTGATGTAATGCCTTTTTGGTAAATGGCTAGGACAATTGCAGAACAGACAGATACATGTACCAGTAATATTATAACTTATTATATGGCTAGCTCCATGAGTGGGCAAGATGAACCAAATCCTATGCTGTGATTGGCTACCCAACTGGACAAGACGGCGCTATCGTGCCCGCTTGGGATTACCCAGCATGTCCTGCAAGAAAAATTCTCTCTAAAACCATATAATAAATCCTATATCAAGCCTGCAAATAACAGTCGGTCAACAGACAATTGTCCGGTAAATTTGAGGTTTTGACAGGTAAAAGTTTAGCCTGGTTGGACATTCTGACTGGGCATTTCTGCTAAATGAAAAATATATTATTTTATTATACTGCCAAACAATACATGTACTAGGCAAAAAAGCTTTGTTATCAGTTTTGTTTTTATTCCATTTCTGAGAATACATCTCTGCTTATTATGTTAAAACTATTTTCAATCATTGATCCCGAGAAGTAGGCAGGAGTGGACTATGACTGCATCGCATTTTAACTTGTATTTCGAAGGAAATTTATGTTTGAATCTAAAAATGTTTTGACACTCAGAAATCTGCATGCTCCATAAAGTCAAATTACCAACTCTTCGTGTTCATTGACATTTTTATAACTCTTTCAGAGTTGTAACTTAACTCTTCAGCCATTATTTGTACCTTTATAAGCCAAATGGACCGGCAAATTGTAGATCCTGGCCTACATTACAATGTGGCAATCTCGACCCGCACCTAGCAATAAAAAAAAATATATTGCAGCTGTCCAAATTGTAACTTGACTCTGAATTGTAATGCTAGGTGATACAGTTCTTTCACTCAAAAATCTTGTCCAGTTTTGATCAAATATTAATCACAAATAACCCAAAAATGTTTTGATAGTGCTCGAAGCTCAGTCAAAATCTCTTGAGTGTTTTAGGTCGGTTCCCAAAGTGACGTCACTAGTAGCCCGACCCAGATCCCACTTTGTGCAGTCGTGAGCATAGAAATTACATGTTCAAACGCCTGTAGAAACACAGGGATTTTATCAATCGAAATAATTTTTTCGCTGAAGTAATCAGGGAAACTAGTAGATTTTATTGAAGGAATAAAAATTTGGGGGCTTAGTGGCACTTTAAGGATTCAAACTACAAGTGATTTTTGAAAATTCTCTCAAAATTGCATGAACCTTTAGGCAGGAGCAATTTGAAAGTCCTTAATTATTGCTTGAGCTTTCATACCATAACTCATTTATTACATGTATATGACTGAGAAAGTTACAAAAGCTTTCTTGTTAATTTGCACTGCAGTGCAAATTCAAAATTAACAGTTAACTGGCCTTCTCTCAGCCAATCACAATGAAGTAATTTTCTCGGTCATATTATGTGTACAATGAAGGTCAAAACCTTATGCATGGACCACTTGTGAAAGCCTTTCATAGCCTCTGTTCACTAACATAAATTTTAAGCCAAATGTATTTTTTTTTAGACATGCTCATGGTTGTAACCATTTTAATGATGTATTCTTTGGGAAAAGGTCAAGCAGCTCTTTCCAAAGGACACAGAAATCACTTACGCAGTTGTATTAAAGAAACTGCATGAGATACTCTCTGCTAGAGGAAAAAAGGTGAGTGATAGAGATACTCAAAGGAATGAATGCTACATGTATATAGATATGAACTAAGGCTTAACAAGGAATGTGCTCAGCACATCAAGGTGTTAAAACACTGCGTCAAGTGTTTGATATATTTTAAAGTTTTTAATTGAAAATAAAACTAAGGAGAAACAAGATCAATAAAATTGTAAAAATTAGCAGGGAGGTACTTCCTATAATGGCTTATAAGGGGAGGCTCCGCCCAAAACAGGGTACCTTTTTCAGGTTTCAGGTATATAAAAGGGTGGGGATATCACAAATTGAGGTGTATGAAAGGGTCTACAAATCATCATTTATTTGTTTTAAGGGACTTTTAATTAATACATTTCAAACAGATGCACCTTATGGCTGTATCATTTCATTTATTATGCACTACAGGAAAATGATGAGAAGACTTCCTTTTTCTGCAATCTATTCATAATATGGGCCAGAAGAAAGTAGATGAAAGGGGTACCTTTTCTGTCAAAATGGTATGGAAAAGACTAAGGGGCTGGACCTTGGAGCAGAGCCTTCCGATATAGAATTTTGTAGAGTACCTCCCCCCTGCCCCAGGGATCCAAACACAGCGATGATTGTGACTTTTATTGTTCAAACCTGATAAGTTATTTTCAAAAAGCCAAAGATTTTAAAGGAAAGTATGTAAGGCCAAACTGCGATTTGCAATAAGGGTGAGGAAAAACGGTAGGTTTGTTTTTCTGGAACAAAACTATTAATAGCTATCACTTTTTGGCTGACAGGTGCTTTTCCTGATCTGGGCAGAATACGATAGTAGTGTAGCGGCTCTCATAACCTGCTTTTGTTTGGTATTGTCAGCAGCTTCTATTGTTTTTAAGTCTAAGTCATTGTTTCAATTGTTTGGTCTTTTGTTTTTGGCTAGGGTCTCGAGCTAATCATATTATACGTTATGAGAGCTGCTACATCACCTGAATACGAAATCAGCCATGCTGGAGCCTCAAGTTATTCAGTGGGGCATCCAACACTCTTCAGTCAAGCTTGGCTGCCTGTCACTGTGTAACTTAGGGTTTTTTTTACACGGTTTATTTTATACTATGTGACCTAGTACATGTAAGTGCACAGGGCCTATTCTTGTATTCACTAAAAGGTGCATTTTGTTGTTGTGGTTTCTCAGGGCATAGACCGCACAGACCAGATTGAGTTCCTTAAGCAGCTGAGAATTATTTCCGACAATGCCAAGTTAGGTGGGTACACTTTTGTCACTAGTATTTAATTATTGTTTGAAGTGCCACTATAGTAAAGAGAGGAGATAAAAGTGATCTCTGGGATAATTTTTAGTTTGGGATGTCTGCTATTGTGTAATAATAGAAATGATCATGATAGAATAGAATAGAAATGGGCATATTGTCAGTAATTTATTTTCGTTTTTATCTGCACATACGTATTTTGAACAAGCTGTTAGCTCATTAGATGATATGAGGGGAAATATAAGTCCATTCTTTGGCATCTGGCCTATCAAAAGTCAAGTCTGGCAAAAATATGTAGCCATTAATACTGGACACTTGACAAGTGTCAAACAAGCGATATGTATATTGTTAGACAATATTTCGTAACTGACAATTTTACCTTGCTTTCCTTGGAAGTTTACATGTTGTGATGCTGATACAGTAAAAACCCGCATAATTATAAGAACTTACATGTAGTGTTTTAAGAACCTACAGGCTGAAATTTGGCATTTAAATACCCAAAAATATAAGAGCCTGTTCAGCGTGGCAAAGAAAATATGTTCTTATACCAAAAATCACTCCAATTTTGATGGTCTAAATTCTGGATTTTAATTGTGTGAGAAACTTCTGACAAAAAAGTTATTGTGTATATGTTTGCTTTGATTTACATTTTTGTTGGATTTTCACTGATTATGTTTTCCATAAAGCTACAGCGCAATATAGTCAATTTAAAATGTAAATATGTTATAATAAAATATAGGATTGTATTGATGTTCTTCTTGGACCTTGATTGTTTGATCATCTAAGCCATGCGGTTAACAAACACCCAGTTTTGTCCATGTGAAATAAAAAAATATACATATACAACCTCTGAAAAAGTTAATAAGAACCTATTAAATACTTACTCAGGCTGAATTGTGAAAAACTACCTCAAAATATAAGAACCGGTTCAGCCTGACCTCGAGAATTCTAGTTTCTTATAGCCGGGTTTTTATTGTATATTTATACAGAGAAATGAGATGTCAGTCACTCTAGGCTGATAAAGAGCTTACTAATAAAATTATTAAAGATAATGAGTTGCCCGTCGCTGTGAAACTCGGATAACTGTGAACACCAGATATATATTTTATGGAATGTTGTTGTGTAGCAAAGAAAAAGCCAATTAGGCATCAGAAAACTATAATTTTATATCTCATAATTTTAACAGCTTTTAACAGCTTTTACCTTAAAGTTTTATATTTTACTTTTATCGGCATATTGTATATAATTAAGTAATAAGTTTGTGGTTTTTAGGTTTACTCGTGTGTCTGGAACTTAATTGTGATTGGTCAGTACACGGTTGACCGGTCATAATCAAATCCAAGTATTCACGATTTTTTTGACTTGCACAGTAAAAATTGATATATTAAGGTGCAGTGCATAAGATTAAGTTGGTGTAAAATTCTTTATTGTAGGTGCTGGGATGACTGTGAAGCTTCTGTTTAATATCATCTCCTCCATCTTCGACTACAATCCGAACGTGGTGACATGTATGAAATCAGAGATGTGGCAGGAGTAAGTAGGAAGTAGAGCCAGATAGACTAATAAATAAGGCTGTAACAATACGTTGAACTCTCGATGAATTGCTTTTCTGTTTTAGATAACACCATCTTGTTGCTAAAAATTGAAGTATTGGAACTATTGTTTTCAATCCATTTTATGTTTTTTTTTTTTTTTCATGATTTGTTGAACATCTGTCATTAATTTATGATTGATGGCAGTTGAAAATGTAAGGCTTAGAACTTCAGAGTTTGCATATTAATGTTGAGTAATCCTGATTGAACTTGTTGTGATTTGCAGATGTTTGAAGCAGATTGATGAACTGATAAATATTCTCATTGAAAATCAAGACACAGTGACTGTTGGAGAGAACATTTCTGAAGAGTCGGAGAACGTAGATGTAAGATTTGTGGACTCCTTTTTTTTTAGGAGGTATTTACACGATACCAGCGTGACTTATATTCTGTTATGACATGAAAAAGTCATACCGTGTTTACATAATTAAGGCATCTTTATGGCAGTGTGAGTAAAAGGGATATCCCAGTAGAACAGTTATGCAATGTTTACATGAGACATGAGTAAATTTTCATATTAGAATGAAAATGTCACTCCAGTCCGACAGGAATCGGGGTGAAATCACACAGGTATGATTCACTCCGGTATGACAGTTTGTGTTGGTATCATGTAAATAAATACTGAACCACAAGAGGGACATGGAATGAACTTGTACCGATATGAAAGTCGCCCTGGTATAATGTAGACACACCCTTATGAGTGGTTGGGTTTGTACACAACCACTTTCTTTGAAACTTAAGCAGCATAAAACAGTTGATCCTACATGTAATAGACACAAGTTTAAAGTCTCTTTTAGGAATATTGTGCTGGCTGATTGTTGAAATTTGTCTTTCTTAAATTTCCTTATCATATTGCCAAAAAATTAACAATTGCATTGCTAAATGGAGGTTGTGTCCCTGAGACATCCAGGAGCTTCCACTGTTGGCAGCCAGCTCCTAGACGAACACCGCTCCCATGGCTGACAAATCCTGGCAACTGAGCCCCCACGCGGAAGGGGAGACAGGCACCCGTCACACTGAATCAATAGTGGAAAGAGGGAGGGAAGGGAGGGGAAATGCTTAAAGACATGCTCCCAAGCAAAACAGCGCTCACTTAAAATGCTATCACTGAGAAAGCTGCCAACACATGTCTCAGTCAGGAGCACATAGAGTCCTGGTGCATGCACATATCAAATCACCGCTGACAACTATGTGAACACAGACGCTCTTTGTTGTTAACTCTGTTCAATTACATTAACTGCATTTAATGCCATCAATAAATTGGATAAAAATATTTTTAAAGAAGTTTCTTGACGTTTACTTGATAGAGATGTTCTCATAACCTCATGTAGTCTTTTTAAGCATATCTTAAATATATGATGATTCCTTTAGCATTTGGATCAACCCGTGAAAGTACGTGGCTGTCCCCTGATTACTGTGGAGCGTATGGATGATGAATTCACCAAAATGCTTCAAGTATGTGACTGCCATTCCACTGAATATGTGACAAGGTATCTAACTAATTATCCTCCAATATTCAGAGTCAACAGCATCCATAATTTTTATTTTCGTTTGAGAAACTTGATTTTGAGAGTTTTGACCACCTTGGGAAGGTATTTTGAGATTTACACTTGGGGTAGTTGGGGTCAAGCACGGTTGTGACAAAATGTTCTCGTTGGTGGTTTTGTTGATGTAGGTAGCTGATTTTCCTTTTTTTCTGAAAAATCACAAAGATCAGGGTTGCCACAGCTAGGTCAGGAAATGGTCAGGGAAATAATTCAAGGTCAGGGAAAAGTCAGGGAATTTTATTTTGAGTCAAGGAAAATGAAAATTTTGAAGAAAAGTGAGGGAAAATTGAAATAATTTCACACAGTTGTTTTAATACCTTTGAAGGCTAGAGGAAACATTTGGGGTCGTTGTAATCTCAGCAATATTTTTTGTTTATGAAGAAGGAAAATTTGTTGCAAACTTATCAGTCCTAATGAACGAGTAGAAAGGATGGCTGTGAGTTGAGGCCAGAAGCCACTATCAATTTACATGTGACATTTTGTATTTATTTGGTGAGGGAAATGATTTGATTTTTATCAGGGAAAAGTCGGGGAATTTTTAAAAGTGATGTCTATGATAACCATGAAAATAGCCCAATGGCTTACCTGGCTGAGATTGTGAAGTAGTCAGTAATTTTTGCTGGTTGACAATCCTGCAATAAGCATTATTTTTGCTTTCTCTTATTTAGACTGAGGGATGAAGAAATAGTTTGTGAACTCATTACAAAGTTACAAAGCTACCTGGAAGTAAATGGGTCACGATCAGAAATCTGCAGAGTTTACTTGCGCCACATTGAGCATCTTTACTACAAGGTTTGTATTGTAAACTTTAAGGAATTCCTAAATGTTTTGATGGGAGGTGTAGTGGCCTAATGATAAGTGGGCTGGACTGCAGGGCTGGGTTGTTCAAAGCCCGAATAAGCTAACCCAGGATTAGCGAGAATCTTGATTTGAGTTTTGTAACTTTTCAGTGGGGTTTTATGTTTATACTGTTTGTCCTTCAGTTTTGAGCTTGACTAACCTCAAACTACACAAAACGTAAGCAGTAAAAAACAGTTTTATGCAAGAAAAATGAATACTTCGGTTAACTTTTAATCCTGGGTTGGCATTAAGGTGGCTCTAAACAGTTTCCAGCAGTTAGATTTAGAATGGGTCATTCTAACCACTCTTTATCACTGAATGCTACAATCCTGGTATCAAAAAACTGCCCAATCATTGGTGAACACATTGTTATCATTTGCGGGACACAATAGGTTATAATAGCAACAGTGTGACCTGCTAAAAACACCCTTAATTGATGCTTTAAGGGCTTATAATTCAAAAACGGCACGGTGAAATTTTTTTATATAATTAAATTCTAATAAGCACGATAAGACGCAACTTTTGGCAAAGTTTTAAAAATATCTGTACATGGGGTTCAGAGCCACCTTAAATTTTTGAAACTTTAAGGGGGCTCTGAACCCTATTTACAGAATTTTTTTAAACTTTGCTAAAAGTTGCATCTTATCGTGCTTATTAAAATTTGCTGATATAAAATAATTTCACTGTGCCGTTTTTGATCTGGTTCTTGCGCAAGACATCTTGTTCTCTTGGGGCCTGTGTTCACCGTACAAGGTGGGTGGGGAACCCTTTACCATCTAGGGGGACATAGAAATACCTCTAGCTTTGCTTTAAGACAATTTTGACATGATGGGTTCAAAGTCTTGCATGCAGACTTACCCTTTACGTACATTTGATTTGATACTATATCTAGAGCAGTTTTCAATTGAAGGGATGCGTGGAATTAAGCTCTAAGTGACTTCTGGAAAATTTTGAGGCAACCAGGATTGAAATACCTACCAGCAATTTTCATAGTTTACTATGGCTTTGCCTAAAAGGAACTATCTACCAATAAATTATCATTACAAGTTCTTTTTAGACAGTGATGAAGACAAGAGTAAACTGCAACCATTGCTTGGAGGTATTTCGATGCTGGTTACCTCAAAGTTTTCCAAAACTCACGCAGGGCTTTATTCCATTTACCCCTTCAATTGAGTTTCAGAAAACCAAAACCAGAGAAATTACTGCAGCCAACCACAGATTAAGAGCACAGACAATTCAATGAACCAATCAAAACTCAAAGTAAATACACGTAGCTTGACGCATAGTGGGATGAAAAAGTTGCTTGAGTTTAAGCCAATTATGTGGTGTAGTAATGCAAAGCCAATAATTATTAATATATGACACTCAAGCAAATACTGCCGGGCTTCTGACTGGCCATATGATAACTACCTGGGATGAAAAGTACATGTACTTGCGAAGTGCTTTACATAGAATAAATTATGACTGTCATTCTGTTTCTAGATTGATGCTGAGCTTATAAATGATGAAGAAAACAAGGAAACTGGTTAGTACCATGTGAAAGTTATCCTTGGGTACTTTTCTGTTGTTGTTTTTTTTTGGAGGGGGGCGGGGGTTGTGTGTGGATTGTGAGTGGCAGTGTGTTTTGTGAAATCATTTCAAGGGTTTACTTTGCAGGCACATCTGAAGAAATTTTTAGTTCACAAATAAATGTATCAAAGGAAAGGAAAGGTGCAAAATATTGTAATGCTTGCTGTCAATGACTATCAGGGCTGTGCTCCAGAAATGCCTGGGTGCCACAGGTTACTAACTTTACCTCAGGGTGACTGGAAAAACTTACATTTGTCATATGCTGTAAGCGTAAGTGTTGGGCACCTAGAGTTCATGGTTAGCAACCTCAATTGGGCCCCTCGTAATTTTTCCTAGACCAGAGCCATGGACTATAGTGAAGGGGGGACCAACTTTAAGTTTTTGGAGCTAAACTTATCACGGGGTTCATACGGGTCCTGGAAAACCTGGAAAGTCCTGGAATTTTATTGTGGCATTTTCCAGGACTGGAAAGTCCTGGAAAAGGACTATTGGTCCTGGAAAGTTCTGGAAATCTGTTAAACTCAAGTAAAAAAATATGAGATGTATGGCAGACAGTAAGGAGAATTAACATTAAGATAATGGGAGTGAAAGGGTTAATGTGAATTTTAGAGTCGTGGAAAAATCAATCTGAGTTCTGAAAAACTCCTGGAAAACTCCTGGAAATTTGTTTCTGAAAAAGGGTACAAACCCTGTTATCATAGTACATCAATGTACTCAGTAATTAATTTGGTCCTTATTTATGCAGAAGCAGATAAGGACTCAACAGAGGGTGAGAAAACAGAAACGGAACAACCAGCTGAAAAACAAAAGAAAGAAGGACCCAGTTCATCCGAGAAGGTAGATAAGATGTGCAAGTTCATCTACTCATGCGACACTTCCGACCGTATCCGAACTAGAGCCATGCTCTGTGATGTGTATCACCATGCTCTACATGCTCGCTGGTTCGAGGCTCGTGATCTGATGCTCATGTCACATTTACAGGAGACCATCCAACATTCTGACATTCCAACGCAGGTTTGTGTAACAACATTTTGGCTACCCTTTGATTGATATTGGACTACTTTTGAAATAAATAATAATATTTAGAGAGGAAGCCTTATCAGTCCAAGCTGGGTTTCATGCAGATGATCCTCTATCCTTATTGAACTGGAAATTGGGAATGTTGAGAGTGGGAGAACCAGGAGAAAATCCCTCGGAGCAAGCATATGACAGTGGGCCAAAATTGAACCTGGGCCACATTGGTGGGAGGGGAGCACTCTCACCACTACGCCAACCCTGATCCCCATTTCAAATGGGCAATCAAAATGGAAGAACCATTGGAAGTAGCATTGTCAAATGCCACACTAACCTGAAATATGGCATCTCTGTCTCCAAAAGGTCTTGCAATTTAGCTTAGAAACCATTGACAATTTGCCAAAAAATTGTCATAAATTAATCAAAAGAGATAATTAAGTGACACTGGTACAGTGTATATTTTAGTTCGCAGCTTACTTGAACTAGAAACTTATATCTCATTGCATCCGTATGTTTTCCACAAGCTTAGTATTTGTGGTTACTGAGCTGAGTTTTACACATGTGGTAGATAAAGCAGTAGAAGAAGTGATATCAGACTAGTCTTGTGTTAAGACTATCTGGTGTTCACACTGCCGCATGTTTCATGAGAGTTGGCCAGAGTCAATATTTTTGTCTTTAGCCTTAGTAAATGAAACAATGTAGAATTTCTTGCCCAGTATTGTAATAAAAGCAACTCATACAGTCATTTATTTGTTTGCTTTTCTCTTTCATTGTTGTTCTTAGGATTTTTTTGCAGTTAATATATTTTATTCTCTTTCTCTCATTTTCTGTATTTGTTTTGTTCACTATTAATTACCATACTCTTGAAGATACCTGCATTTATTAGCTAATTTAGCATTTAAAATTTTAGGAAAATTTAGGAGCTCTTCTCTTTTGTCAGAAGTTTGAAATGTTATATGAATTCCATATATTTTTAATTTGTTAATTTATTAATACATTTCTTAATGCCGTTGCTGAGAATTTGATACATGTAGTTCATCAATACAAAATCAACTATTTGACGATTGTCTTTATTCTCTGATGATCTGTGTTGTTTTTGCGCCATTCAGATTCTCTACAACAGGACCATGGTACAACTTGGCCTGTGTGCCTTCAGGCATGGCATGATCAAGGATGCCCACAATGCACTGCATGATGTCCAGTCAAGTGGAAGAGCTAAAGAGCTTCTTGCGCAGGTTTGTGTGATATAATGCCTGTTTAGTAAATGGCCACAACAATTGCTGAACAAACAGATACCAGTAATATTATGAGTTATTATATGGCTACATGTAGCTCTATGAGTGGACAAGATGAACCAAATTCTGTGCTTTGATTGGTTACCCAAGTGGGCAAGATGGGGCTATCTTGCCCAACGGGGACTACCTGCCGTGTCCTGCAAGAAAATTTCCCTGAAAGCCATACAATAAATCCTTTATTGCCTAAGCTTGTTCGATCAAGCTGGCTGGATATTGGCCTTGTTCTGTTTTTGCAAGTTTATGACCCTCACTCTGTCTCAGGCCATAAAGACACGAAATAAGAACTTGGCCAATATCCAGCCATCTTGACTTCACGCTCAGTCAATAACCCGTATTTGTTATCCAACTGCAGCGAATGCCATCCAAGTAACAGTACAAATATTCAGCGATTTTGTACAGTTATTTGTACAGTAGAAAACCTGTTTGCCATACAGGTCGGCGAATGCACGCAAAACTGTTACACTCTCCCCCTTTCATTGATGAATTTATTGACTACAGCAGTTGGATAACAAATCTCTTATTAGATGTTTTGGTGTGTAGTATTGCTTTATATTTTTATTCGATGTTTGTGTTTTGACGAGCCCATAGGGCTCGTCAAAATACAGCACAACTCATAAAAATATACAGCAATGCTACACACCAAACCATATCATAAGATATCTATTTCTAACAGAGCACCACATCATTCTAAAAATTGCAGTACATTTTTTGAAATTGCTTTTTAGGGTTTAATGCAGCAGAGACAGTATGAGAGAACCCCAGAACAAGAAAAGATTGAGAAGAGAAGACAGGTATTGTAACCAGAATAATTTCTGTTAGCAGATGGATGGACCTCCTGGAATAGAAGGTGGTGAAGGGGTTTGTTGGGGGGGGGGGGGGAGAGGCGTGGATAAAATGAAATGGTGATCACATTCATGGAGATCTAAAAAAAAATGCTGCTTACATTTTTATTGTAGTTCAGCAAATGCTCTGTGAGGTAAATGTTTATGATTGGTCAATCTGAGTAGTCTTGTTCCTCTACAATGGTCATACAGTGTATGTTCTGCAGGCAAGTCATGCTTGGATGCTATGTCGTCGCTGTTTTGTTACTTAGTGTTACTGTTTTGAGAAGTAATGTGTGTAAAAAGGTGAAGTCTGCATATGAACTAAGTAGCCCATCAGACCATAGCTTATTCTCCAGTTTCTTTAGCGTAAAGAGACTAGGAGTGTTTCTGCTCCTCCCTGGATAGGATATTAGTCCATCAAAGGAATACCCCGCAACATTAAATTTTCGGTACCCATTTATACACCTGGGTGGAGAGAGGAACTCTGAGAGTGAAGTGTCTTACCCAAGAACACAACACAATTTCTCCTGCCAGAGCTTGAACCCAGACCACTCAATCCAAGAACAAGCGCACTAACCATGAGGCCACTGTGCCTTCCTATTATGTGTAGTGATGTGAAACCAGTTTTGTCCCTGGTACTTATCCTCTTTTTAAAGGAGGTAGTTACTTGAATGATTCAATAGTGTCCCTTTTGATCCCTGTCATTGTTGTTTTATCTGAATTCCAGGTGCCATTCCACATGCATATAAACCTTGAGCTGTTGGAGTGTGTCTATCTTACTTCAGCAATGTTAACAGAAATCCCTTGGATGGCCGGTATGTGTTCAAAACAAAACATTCCAATTATTGTTATGTGCAAGTCCAACAATTTAGGGGCAAGCAGGTGGAACACCCCCCAGAGAATAAAAATGTAGACGTACTAATATTCTATTTCCTGCATTGTGGGATAGATTTACTAGACAAACAAAGTGATTGTGGCCCTATCAGCCCTCTTACTAAATCTGGCTTTATCAGGAAGATCTTTTCTGTTTTTTGTTTAAAGTTTGTTGTATTATATTATATCAGCTCTACACTGCATGAGGAAGGACTTGCAAGTCTAGCATAACTTTTCTCCTTTTTTTTTTTTTTTCAGCCCAGGCGTATGACTACAGACCACGTATTTTTAGCAAGAGTTTCCACTATCAGTTACGACAAAGTGAAAAGCAAACGTTAGTTGGTTAGGACATGAAGCTGTTTTTCCTTGACTTGTAAATATGCAGGCCATTTTCTTAAAGGGACAAGGTTTTGTCACTACAGGAAACAGTTGGGATAAATGTTTTCCCTTGATGTCACTGTATGACAAGTGTAATAAATAAATTGAAGTCTTGTTGTTTTATTTTGGAGATCATGTCATGCTTATGTTTGTTGAAAATTAATTCTCAGACTCATTTTAATGAATTTTAAAGTAGAAATAATTCATCAAGTTTAAACAAAGGAAATCATGACGGTGGTGGTGGTTGGATATCTGATCTTAATTAGCATAGATTTTCATGATTTCATTTTTTTGTTTTCTCCTTAGTTTTAGTTTCGATTGAGAAGATATATCAAACACTTAAGACAGTATTTGACCAAATTTTTAAACACCCTGAACTTTGTCAAAAATACTCCACTACGTGTCGTATTTTCCACTCTCTTCTCAGTGTTTGGAAATGTGTTCAAACATGGTCTTTTGTGTTTGATATATTATGAAAAAGATACTTTGTTCTTGTTGGTAAGTTGTTGGATGTTTGGCAGTCTATTTTCATGGTATTTAACAGGCCACTGACTTATATCCTTATGGATTAATCCCAGGTCCTCCAGAGAGTATGCGTGAACATGTAGTAGCTGCATCCAAAGCCATGAAGAAGGGAGACTGGAAACAATGCAAGGACTACATATTAGCGGTCAAGGTAACATGAAACTTTTGGAACTATGTGCACTTAAAACCAACCTTCTCCTAAAAAAACTAATTATTGGTCGGGAAAGAATGCAGGATTATCTCGAATATGACAGATGTTTTTTTCTAACTATTAAAACATTAACTGAAGGGGTGCATGGAATAAAGCCCCTAACTGACTTTTGGAAAATTTTGAGACAACCAGGATTGAAATACCTACCAGCAATTTTCACAGTTTACTCTGGCCTTGCCTAAAAAGAACTAGTAATAAATTATTATTATTGTTGTTTGTTGGTTGTTTGGCTGCCTGGATTGCTTGGTGAATGTTAGATTATCTTTCTTTCTAATAATAATAATAACAACAACAACAACAACAACAACAACAACAACAACAATAATAGTAATATCTATAACAAAATTCTTGATCATGATTGGTTCTCCACTCACGTAACTGGCACGCAATCACCTGGGTGTCCAATTACAGGTATCCAATTTGAACTTTTTGTAATTGGATACCTGTAATTGGATACCACGGGATTCGCACATCAATTACGCATGCTTCAATGGCTTCCTTTGCAATGCTTCCTAAAGTTTTCAAAACTTATGAAAAGCGCTACAGATGTGTTCACTCAAAAGAATTAATCAAGAGACATTTTTAATTCCGAAATTTGTTATAGATACAATTACATGTAATTGGTAATTGGACTTTGTACCATACAATTTGGAAGAAATCGTGCTCGTAATTTCAAATCAGCCTTGCGCTTCATGCTTGTCCGATTTTGACATTACTTGGGTGAGTTTTCCCTGAATTGTACTCCACTTGGTCCAATTACTGTTAATAATAATAATAATAATAATAATAATAATAATAATAATAATGATGATAATGATAATAATCGAATATTTACCCAGGATAACCCTTCAGTACAAAGTACCATTATCAACGGGGTCCCGCTGACTAAGAATTAAAAAACTAATAAATACGAATTATTGAGATGATAATTACAGTATATATAAAATAAGATACATATTAAGGAAAAAATACACCAAGTTAAAAACCGTTCTCTGTGGCATGATAGGTATGGAAATTGTTTCGCCAAACAGAGCAAGTACAAGAAATGTTGACAAGGTAATGTCTGTTTTTAGCTTCTGCCTTTAGGTCTCAATATAAAAAATTGGATGTATGATCAAGTCCATAGTAGATACTGTATGAAACTGACATCAATCATCAATAATGTGAAATTGGCTTTTCTTTTTTTCTCACAGGAAAATTCAAGAGGAAAGCCTGAGAACATATTTGTTCACATATAACAGCGTGTATGACTCATTGAGGTACTTAAACATTCAGAGGAACGGGGAAATGTAGCAATGCATAGAATGTTTACAATACACACTACCTCATTTGGAAAAACTTGTGCATCATATTCTTGATGAAAATCTCTTTTAATTGTTATGCCTGACTTTCACTTGGTAATGTCAAAATCAAAATTAGCATTCCTTCTTGAAAACATCCTGTTTGCTTTATTTTGCTCTGAATATCACTCATAAAGGTGTATTTCTTTGGATCATCCTTTATTTTATTTTTTACTCTCTGCTAGCTAGCCCTGGATTTTGCCCTCTTTCCTCAACCATGCACAGCACTTGTACTCAAGATCACATCACACCATTTCATGCTACTTCTACCGATATTTAGGGACAGACCATTATATTTTTGTTGAGTTGGGGTTGGGCAATTTTGGGGGGCATGACATTTCTTTCTCACCTTTAAGCTGTGCATGATTTTTTTAGTCAGGCAATAGTTTGTGCAAGAATTGTTTTAATGTCTAAATCCAAATAAAAATAATAGAAAGAATTTCCTTAATTTTTTTTTCCCCATGGCTCCCCTTACAAGATTTTTCTGCAGCAGTTTTTGCTGTGCAGGAATTTTTTATTGGAAATTGCCCAACCAACCCCTTCCCCCTCCAGAAAATGATGGGCCATCCTTTAGGAGTTTAGAATAATGTTTCCCACAAGGTGAGTATGTTTTGTTACTGAGCCCAGTGTTACAGGCGTGGTGGATAAACCTTTAGTTATCCACCTTGTGTGGACATTACTGCATATTTTGTCAGATTTGACCAGAGTGTTACGAGTATCGTTGTAGAGCGGGGTTGTTTCCAGACAGAACTCAGCATCGCTGGTAACAGCAACAAACTAATTTATTTCTATAAGGTAACTTCGCGAATTTACAGCACTAAGCTTCTTCAAATTTGAATCAATCTCTCTTACAGCAGAAACTCTTGCTCTAACATACATGAGGCTTAAAGTTCCAGAAACTTCTATTACAAGCTAAATTAAGTAGTTTGACACAGTTTGTAATCTGAGTAATTACATAAGGATCAGAATGTTCTAGAATGTTCTCATACAAATTGGTCATGGCTGAATGACTTCCGGCTCTAGATTGTTCTAAAACTAGACTTAGGCAATTTTTCGTAACACAGAGGAAGACAAACTTGATCATGGTCATAGTAAAGAAACCTACAGAATACATAGGTTAAGCAGCAGTATCTTTTGAGGAAATCAGTCAGAATTAGCAATCTTTATCATAATAAAGGGGATATACCAGGTGACTGGATTGAAAGATGGTTTGACAAGTTCAAATTCCTGCTGTGGTTTGATGTAAGACAGCATCAGTTCTTTCTTGAGAACTTTTTATCTGCAGGAAAATAATTGTCATGAAATCTTTTCAAGTCGGGAGCAATGCTGTTTGATGTTACATCATAACAGGAACATAAAAAGCCCATTTCTATGAGGAAAATAAGCCACGGCTTACACAAGCTGCAGCTTACATAAGTCATGCACTTACCATATGAACAGTACCAGTTCGCATCTTTCGTAAGCCGCGGCTTGTGTAACACAAGGGTTTTGAGCTCTTCATGGCTTATATAAGATGGGAAACACTATAAAAATGGTATCACTCCTTGTTTGGGGCTTAATTAAGATCCAACCTCGCACTGAGCAAGCCCAATTTTTTCCCACTTGCATGACAGCTGGCATAATTCTGTGATTGCTATGACAACCAGCACAAAAGCAAGGCATTAGTCATGAATAAGCCAGAAATCATTTATAGGAGCACTTCACATCTTATATAATATCCGCTAGTATAAATGGTCCAGTTCATGTCTTATGTAAGCTGCAGCTTGTGGAAGCCGTGGTTTATTTTTCTGGTATAAATGGCCAGTTATCCAACCATCTTTATCCATTCTATTTGTGATTGGTGTGCCAGTGTCAGCTCAAGTATGTATTTGTTGTCTTTACTTGCAGTTTGTATACGTTGGCTGAAATGTTTGATTTGCCTCCATCTGTGGTGCACAGCACTATCAGCAAAATGATCATCAACGAAGAGCTGCAGGTTTGTAATATTGTTTCTTTTTCAATTATTATTATTATTATTATTATTATTATTATTACTATTATTATTATCATATGGCTTGTTCTTGTATCTGATATAACAGGCACTCTGATTGGCTAATTGTAGGACATTATTTTCCTGTAATGCCCACGAGAATTACCTTGACCTTACCGTATAGACCTCGCTATTGCTTGGTCAATACTGCAAGGTCTCAGTCTGAGATTTTCCCATAACGATCTCACTCTCAGAGAATAAGTAGTTATTATTATTATTTTCACAGTCAAACAGTTTAAGTAATTTGTATCTAAAAATTAATCTTGACATCTGCGTAGAGAAAGCCTCACATGTAAGGCTCACTGCTTGGGATTAGGGTCTGAACCCCATGTCCTCTAATCTTGCTTAGAGCCCTGTGCGATAACCATTTAAGGTTTTGCAGTCCACCACTTAACTGCAAAGTTTACTAAGATGTCAGAGAATTGTAATAAAGAACAATTTCCCTCTGTGTCTAACTTTAAAATAAGATTATTGTGCTTCAAAGCTGGAGTTTAAATGGAATTCACCAAAGAAAATCAAAACAGGTTTCTGGAGAATTATTATACAACCATGGTATCAGTGGAATTCTGACATTTAACATACACCAACAGTCTTCACAAGCCCTGAGTTTTGGCTAGCAATGTCACTGATCATATGCTGGTAAGAGCAGGCTCATATCATAACTATTAAAAATTAGTTGTTTTAATTAAGTTTGTTGAGTGGTCATTAAGAATTCAAATTTCAACTCTAAGCAAGGTTATGTTCTCACTCCAGGCCTCTTGGGATGAACCAACTCAGACAGTTGTAATGCACCGAGGAGCCGAGCCTTCTCTCCTTCAGAGCTTGGCACTGCAATTAGCTGATAAGGTAAAATCTTAAATACAGTAGCCTATTAGCCAGGTGTTTCATTAAGGGTTGGGCACCAGCAAATTGACCAGCTGTGAAGACTATTTTGACCTGCTGGTTTGATCACCAAGTGGAAAGTTTTTCTTATAAAGAATTTCAGATCAAATAGTTTTGCCCACCCGTGAAAACTAGTTGCCCTCCTGTTGAAAACATTAATGAAACCCCTGCTATTAGCTTTTCAACCTACAGCTTATCAAACAACTTTAATACAGAGTGTTTGCGACTTGTTTTCAGGTCAGCACTTTGGTAGAAAACAATGAGCGTATTTATGACACAAGACATGGAGGATTTGTTCAGTTCAAGGACAGACAAGGTATGAACTGCTTAGACTACTTCTTTTCTTCTTGGGAAAACTTTTACAGGTGTCCCTCACACTAAGTCTACATATAGTGCTTAATGCTTGATTATTTTGCCTGTGAACAGTTTGCTAGTGTGACAAAAGGCCTGAGAAACGTAAGACCCCTTTCTGGGCCAGTGTTATTTCCAGTTAAATGGAGACTGTTAGTGCAAAAGGCATAACCCATATTACTCAATGAGTATTTTAGGAAGCCTTTTTAATTTTTTAATTGCTTGACTTACCCACTCTCTACTAATTTCCAGGTCAAGGCCGCTATCGTCGACAAAATCAGCAACATTATGATCGACAAGACAGGCCAGAAAAACAGGACAGGCAAGATCGGTACAACTGGCAGGAGAGATATGGGCGCCAGTAAGACCGACCTTACCAACAGCCACAGACACAATCATCTTATTAATCTAGAGACAATATGCATAATTTAATCAAGGAACATGGCAACACTTGTTATGGCCTGTCTGTGATTCAAGCTGATACTGTCTTTGTTAGCAAATGTGATGAATTTGAGTACACATTAACTAAAGTGAACAATGGAATTCCAATTTCTTGATCCAGTTAGGCAGACAAAAATTATTTTGGAAATTGAAAGCTTGAGAAATTGTAGGTGGCAATGAAGTACATTAAATAATATGAACCTAAGGTTTTGTTTTATTGCTACTAAGTGGGCAGTTTTTTTGCACAACACCCTTTTCGTTACAGATAGAGATCTTTGTTTATCAAAACAAGGTATTATTTCAAGATATCATGCCAAATTTATCAGCAGAACAGAACCTGGCCTGCGAAGCAAGCATTTCCATGCAAGAAGCTTTTTCCATATTCTGGCCGTGCACAAATTGGAGCAGGAGCAAAAATCTTCGAAGAAGCAGGGGTTGGTCTTCTCCATCAATGTTTTTACTCCCACTCCAATTTGTGTGTGGCCAGAATGCAGACAAAGGGCTTCGTATCGGAGCGCTTGCTGTGCAGGCTATCTGGACAAAACATCATAGTCTCTCAGCTGCCTCTCTTTAACCCATAAGTATAAATGGGTCCTGATGAACTAGTGCTGGGGTATTCTGGACTATCATCGCATCTAAGATGTGGGGTAGACCTACTCCTACTTGCTTCATGCTACAGAAATTAAAATAGCACCAGCTGTGTGGATAACTAGGCTTGAATGCGGATTACACCTTTCTTAAAATTTGAGTGTTCAAGTGGATCAAATCAATTGATAAAAGGTTTTTTATTTCAATTAATTTCATCAGCAGATATAATAAACTGAGGATTTGAGAAATTTGGATTCCACTATAGTAGAGTGTACTGTTTTATTGTTTGGCATTAACTTTCGACCTCTTCAAATGTGTGAACATGTTGTAAGTAAATAAAGCTGAGCAATGCCAGTGATAAACTGTAGTTGATGAAGTTATTGTCTCCCAATATATCTGTTATGTTAGACACTGACTATGATATTTCCTCTCCGCAGCAGTCTTTAAATATTTAGTGTTAGAGTTGCTGTGTTTTTTAAGGCTCGTTTTCATGACTGATGGAGTCGGAGTCGTAGCTGGAGTCGTAAGAGTGCTAATGGCCGAGTGAAAATTAAAATCAGAGTGATAAGCAGAGTCATAAGCTCGATGGAATTAAAGTCCGAAGAATCAAGTTTTCATTTTTTTCAGTTGGAAGCAGAAGAGGAACAACCGACAAACTACAAGGCCTGGAATCAAAAATTGTGATTGCTTTATTCTACCGCTTCTGCTTCTGACTTCAATAATCTGGTTTTCACTGGATCATAAGCGACAGAGTCATAAGTGGAATGGGAGTTCTGTTTCCGACTCTGTCGGTTTGGTTTTCACTGGATGATACCGCTCTACACTTTGGATTACAACTCCAACTTCATCACTACTGAAAACTAGCATTTAGGGGCAGCACTTATTTGAGAGTGGTGCTCTTGAAAAAACCTGATGGCAATTTTGTAAATGGAAACAGATAAAGTTAACAGCTAAATGTAGTCATTTCAAACTGAAAATCATTGTAATCCAAGGCCCAAGGGTCAGTTTCTCAAAAGCCCCACAAACTTTCCAGGCCCGCACAGCCATTTTTAGTTAACCGGTATTTAAAGACAAAGAGGTGTATTCACCTGAAACTTCTTGTATGAAGGGAACCTCTGTTCATAATAAGAATTTGTGCATAAAACAGCTCTGAAGTCATAAGGTTGGAGATTTTGCTACGGCTTTTTGGGTGCTCAGTTGAGTAAATACAGTAACCCAGGAGGGAACAGGGGTATTCTGGTGATCTTCATTCTGTGTGATCTCAATATATTATATTGGCCAACATGGGAGCAAGAAGAAAGAAAACTGACTGGAGGTTGATAAAAATTATCACCCTTGTATGCAATTTCACACTGATTTTCACTCAAATTTGCCGTATAATTTTTTTGTTCATTCTTAATACAAAATCAACACATTTTTCCATAGTCTACACTCTTATTTATAGACCATAGAGTTAATGTCATGAAATGTTCAAAGCTTAGCAGTGAAACAGCTCAACTGTGGCTTGTGGTTCCACTTCAGTTTCGAACATTTAACAACAACATAAAAGTGTAGACTATAGAAAAGTGTGGTCTGCATACCTGCCAACCCCCAGAGTACAAAAACCTGGAGATGGCTAGAAATCTTTGCATTGTAAGAATAAAATTTTCGACAATGTCTGAATACTCTCCAAAAATCACCCCAAGACCTTCCGAACATTCCCGACATTTTGAAAATAACGAAATCAATGGAAAAAAAAATTAAAAAGACCCATGGTATGTAGTTCCGGGAGATTTGATGAAAAACTTGGAGACTCCTGAGAAAACCGGGAGAGTTGGGAGGTCTGGGTCTGTTTGTTAAGTGACCACCACAAAGAACTTCCTTATAAACATTTAATAGAAACAGGACCTTGACTCCACTTAATTACATATATAGTTGGTGACTTAAGCTAAATCTCATCAAGTAATTGTGAGATACTAAAAGTTCCTCTTGGTACTAAAAGTTCGTCACTATTCTACAATAACTATTATACAGTTAAAATATATATTTAGGAATACAAGGATGTGATAATTTAAACTACTACGAATGTCTCAAATTCAGTCGATTCCTCATATCAGGCATATTTATCTAGTTAATAGAAAGAGATTGGCATGTAATTATTAACTAAGTCCACTATCTTAATAAAGGGCTGGACCATTAGAAACAAAGGGAGGACAGGTGTGAGGAAAAGTAAGCTCCAAAATTTGTAATTTTCCTTGCAAGGAAACTGGATCATATTTAGATCTAAATTTATCTCACTTTTATATAGATTCTACAGAGCTTGTGCACCGAAGAAGACATTTTTGTACCGAACTATGGATAGGAAAAAAACTCATGAATTCACTGAACTATCGCTTCCCTTGATTTTTAATGGTCCAGCCATTTTGTGTATTTTTGAGCGCGCCAGTTGTTTTTCAACTCACGAGGAGGACCTCTCAGGAAACACAACAAGTTTTTGATTGGTTAATTTCGATCCTACATCTCAGTCAAGTGTTGTCAACTGTTGTTTTTTCATTCAGTTTGCCAGTTTCACGCTTGTGGGAAAGACCAGAAAATTCTGTTCGCACTTGTTTGAGCCGTGTTTGTTAAGAGAGTAATACTTTCAAAGGTGAAAAGCTACGTCCGCTTGAAGTCCTCGGAGTTGAAAGACAATTTTGTTGTAAACATGGCGTATGAAGATAAGCCGAAGCACTGGAATTCTTACCGGCGAAAAAAACAGCTAAGACTAACCGTCATGTCATTTATCTTTCTTTTTGTATCATTTTTCCTTTGACTTTAGTAGCTCATTAAAGTGTTTTGCCTGAGAAATTTGTGTTGTTTTCAAGTTGAGTTACATTTAAGCTTATTCTCTTTTATTTAGTAGCGAGTGACATTTATTTTTTCAAAAACTCCGTAAAACCACATCTTACACAAGATGTGTTTGAATGTCAAATTACAAACACAAAAATACATCTTATCTAAGCACCTTGTAATGAAGTTGTCAGGCTACTTCATTTAAGCTCAGAAAATCTTCATTTAACATGATTCGTATCCTAAAGCACAAGTCACTGCGATGAAAAACTGTTTTACATGGAATTTTGTATTTTACAGAGTTTCTGTTTTGTTTTCTGCACTCGGTTACACAACAACTACAATCCTAGCAGTTTGTTTATTCGATTAAGTTTGTTGAAAGACAATGGCAATCATTTCTAAATAAGTGAAAAGATGACCTCGCAATTCGGATTAGCCTGTTGAATTTCGTGTCTAGCTTCATTTGTTATTTCAAGATTCCCCCAGAGGCCTAAGCTGCGTAACTTATTGCTATTTACAAGAGCATTACTTAACTGCTTTACACCTTCATCTGTTATTTTATTGCTACCGAGGTCTAAGCTGCTTAATTGACTATTTATAACAGCATTACTTAACTGCTTTACACCTTCATCTGTTATTTCATTGCTACTGAGGTTTAAGCTGCTTAATTGACTATTTATAACAGCATTACTTAACTGCTTTACACCTTCATCATCTATGTTATTTTCCATGAGGTTTAAGCCCCGTAATTGACAATTACTATTGTCAAACAACTTTACAATCTCTACACAACCCAACGAGCCAATGTTATTATAGGACAAATTTATGAGCGAAATTTGTTGAACGCTGTTAAGAAAATGAACCACTGCTGTACAGTCAGCAGGTGCGAGGCGACAAAAACTAAAATCTACAGCATTAAAGCCAATCTCCTCTAATTTACTTTGAACAACTGAACCTGATTCATTGGTTTCGTAGATACACTTCATTAATGTCACCGCTAAATCTTTTTCGCTGTCAGTCGGCCAACAGGTAAATTTGTGTCCCGTCAATGAATCGTAAAACAGCTCGCGTTCATCTTTCTCCTCTGTTGTCTTAGGAAGAAGGTCGGTAAATATGTCGATGGACTGCTCACCAAGTAGACCACCGACAAACTGCAACACGAGTTGCCATTCACCATTGTCGATGTGGTCAGCAACGAATCTTCTCAATTCTTCTCCTTTCATGGTTTCGGTTATGTGCTTGGCTGCGAGGAACTCTTGCATGGTGAGGTGAATGAAACAGTATTGAGCTTCGTCCGTGAAGGGGTCAGGTTTACGATCTGGTAGCCGATGAAAAAGGCTGCTGTCAACCAAATCCTCGGGGACTTCCTTTTGTCCAAAGATTAGTCTTTTTTGCGTCAGCCCATCGAAAGCAAGTTTGGCCAGTGGCTTGATTTTCATTTCCACTTCAGGAGGTAAATCTTTTGAGTTAATGTCCTCTCGACGGGGGTCTTCGTCGCGATACTGCTCGTCGTGCCGGAAGAAGAAAAATTTCATGGATATTTGGTAAATTTTTGTGAGGCTTGTTGGGAGGCCAACACCAGTTAAACCCTTTTCGCTGTGGAACTTGAGAACTTGCAACAAGCATGAGCAAATTATCAGGCAGTTCACAGGAATATAGCAGAGTGAGAATATGTTCATATTCGTCTTGATGTGCTCCCATAATTTCTTTCCTGCGTTCGCTACGTCTTCCACTGCATCTTTCGCAAAGTTCTCCACGTATTCTTCAACTTGTTCGGATGCAAAGCCAAGGATTTCAATTGTTTTGTCGAAATGAAGATTTGTAACGTCTGCCACGGCAGTGGGTCTGGTAGTGGTCAGAACGCGTGCTCCGGGGAGGAGATTTCCTTTCACTGTGTTGTAGAAGAGAGCAGAGAGAGGCATTTGTTTTTCCCCATTGTTGCAATCGGACGGTTTGGCGACACTTGACCTATTTAGATGCTCGTCCAGACCGTCGAAAAAGATTAGAACTCTCTCGGGATTTTTAAGCACGTGATTCCAAACCTGATCACTGAAGCATTCTGTCTCTGAATATTGTGATCTTGATAGAAGATCACGAAGGCTCAGTTCTGCCACGGAGTTGAATTGGCGGAACTTCAGGAAAAAAACAAAGTCAAAATCATTTAACGCTTTCCCTGATGCCCAGTCCCTGATCCACTTAGTTAAAAACAAAGTTTTTCCTATCCCGGGGCGACCAACGATAAGGATTTTCTTGTTTTCATCAGCAAATATATCTTCTCGTAATACTGGTTGAACATTTTCCATTGACTTGGGGTAAACTTTGAGTTGTTCCTTTCTATTCCCCGTGAAGTCATATTTCGCTCTGTCTGGAATAAGAACTAACTTAGTGTAAATACGATCTAACTTGAGATCTTTATTTCTTTTGCCTTCACCGTGCTTTCCTTGAAACAGGGCCTTGAGATCTGAAGGTTCCTCCGTGTATTTTACGATACTTTTCTTCAGGCTTTTGATGAATTCATCGATCAGTGAAAGTTGCTCAGGTGTTTGATCTTCAGGTTGTCTTGGTAATAAGGGTTCTCCTTCTTGACGTGTGTGAGTGGGAAGAAAAGCTGCCAGGAACTGGGAATCTTTGAGAAATTCCTTTCCTTTTTTTACTCGTAGTGCCAAGATATAGATGATCTCAATTAGAATAATAAGCGCTAATACACTATTGCCGACAGTCACGGCATTCATCCAGGAAGTTTTCTTTGTTGCTTCTTGATTGTGACACTCGTACATGGTGCTGTTCTGAATGTTGCTGGTTGATGACGCATTCGCCGCGTGACTTGCTGCTGCTATTTGGCAATGAAAGTCGGAGGGAAAGTTGTCAGGATAAAGAACTCGAGTCTGTAGGACTATAAAAATAATTCCTATCGCAAATCTGGCGGCAAGTTGACAAAAATACGCCACAATCAGCCTGCGTTTAGGTCTGTTGTCGTCGTTGTTGGGACTTTCAGCATCAGGTCTCTGGCGATTGGCTTCCACCTCATCGACTCTTGACTTTACAACTTGGGAGTAGATCACACATACAATGCCGATGAGAGTAAAATTAGCAATCACAAATCCATATACAGGAATACCAGATTTGTTGTATTGTTTGTTGTACTGATCCGAACATTTTCCTCGGACGACGTCCATCTTTTCAAGTTTCGCCTCACAGCGGAAACTGTCACTGTTCTCCATTTCTGCAAAGATGCCGAGCAGGATTACTCCATAAACGATCCAACAAATAACTGCTACGTAACTGATCTTGTTGAAGGTTTTAGGCGTCAGCAAGTCCTTGAGATGTTCCATTTTGTATATGAGAGTTCTCGTTCAATGGATCTGTTTGAAAGTAACATCACTGATTAGAATGTGGCGTGGAAATGAATTGAACTTCGCATATTATTGCATTGTATTTAGTCACGAAGCCGGTTTCACCTAATCTCTCTCTCTCTCTCTTTCTCTGTCTTTTTTCTGTAAGAGAGTCTTATTTTTAGACTGAGGCGAAACGCTCTTAGAGTGTTTTTTTGTTTTTTTGTTTTTGTTGTTTTTATTTTGGCCATTTGAGTCCAAAGCCGGTTTTTTAATTCCATTGCCCGGTTTAACATTTCAGTAGTATGAAAAGATACAAACAACAATACAACCGAAGATGTTCTGGCACACTGAACTGTGCCGCAATAAGAACACAAGCTCATCGTGAGTTTCAATATTTATCAGAGGAAAGAGTTAATTGCGTATTTAGAAATTAAACAATTCGGATATTTGCAGTAAAAAATCCTCGTGTTTTTAGAAAGAAAACAAGTCCAATTTTGTGGTAAAAACATAAGTTGTGCACTAAGTGATGTTTAAAATCCCGATTTTTACGGTGTAAATCCGAGTTATGTTTTTAAAATTTAGAAAACTAGTTGTGCTTGTTTTAATTCAAATTTTACATTAAACAGATGTTTACAAGTCAGAATGTTTAGTATAATTCCGAGGTGTACCCTTAGAAACTTACACAGTACGGATTTGTTTCAATCGAAAAAAAATTGTTGAAGTCATATATACAATTTAAGTCAAGAAAGGCGCACTGAAAAAAAACGAGACGAACAGCTGTCTTTAAGACACAATAACCGTTTTCTGGGGCCTGCCTGACGCTTAGCAAACCTGATTTCGGTAAGCAAAGCAAAAATAGCTATTTGAAACACAGCCCTGAGGACAGCAGACCATGACAATAAATATGTCCAACTGCTATGATTTCGCCACCCTGCAAGTGACAGTTGAGCAGCACTTCTGTTATCTGTTTTGGTTTTAAAATCAAGAAGTCTGCAATATTGAGCTTCCCGTTTCTCTTCCACTGCTGTATGTGAACAGAGCGGTTAAGTTTATGTGGTACCGAGACGAAACTTAAAGTCTAATTGTTATTTACATAAAAAGGCCATCATATTTCCACAAAACGTTTGACTTTCTGATTAATTTTTCATCTTAATTTCTAGTCTCTACCAATTACCTTAGAATACAAACCAAGAACATTCGGCGTATGTAGTTTTCCAGTAGTTTTCGTTCCTTACCCTGCCCCCCCGTCTGCCATGGGACTCGAATCAAATCACAGAAAATTGTTGAAGTGACAAAATCATGCTGCCAAATAAAAGCTTTTTCTCTTTCCAACGGTGTTGGTCATCCTGATTTCGATGCCGATTAACAAACAGATGATAGTCAATGATTGGAAGTAAAGGCAACACTTGGCTTACTGTTGGCTTACTGTATTTACCAACAAATGACTCAGTGTGAACTGGTCTGTCTTCGTGTTCATTTGCTCAGATAGTGATCCCCACTTTCAAAGCCGCTAGATTACACATCAAAAGCTATCGGTTACTGTTCATTTTGCTTGACTCTAAAGAATATATTTTCAACAATTTTAAAAACGTTTCCCGTTTTTCGAACTCAACTTTTATGAGCATTTAAAATTGATCGATAAAGCCTAAAACAACTTCCTTAGCTTCGTAGAAGAGTTGTGTTGATAGCGGATGAGCAAACACAACCAATGTAATAGAACAACAGTGCTTAGTAAAAGAGCTAAAAACTGGCGTAGCCATTATGCCAATGTTTGTAAGTGATAACGGAAAACTTCTCGAGTCAACAAACACGTTTGATCGACGTCCAAACATTACCCAACGGCAACGCTTTTGAAGCACTGAAACGCTGCACTTAAACTCTATCCAGATTAGCACTCTGCGTTTTAAAATAAAGACAAACAAACCTGCATTCACAATGTCAAAGAAATGGAAGAGAGCAGCAATACACTGGGAGATTCACAGCAAGAAAGGAAGTGTAGTACTAGCTTAGAGACTGAAAATGAAGGCAATGCCAGAGATGAGAGGCCTATATGGGCGGATGACGTCAATTAAAGAATGTTTTGTTATTTTGCTGTCTCCTTGACAATCAGAAGATTCTCAAACGTTCACAAAGAAAGCCGCTATTAAACAGGAACAAGTTGTCAAGAATTAGATTGACATGTAATCACTATTCCTCTTTCTGGGGCGTGGCTCTCTCTTAGCAAACATTACGGTAAACAGAGC
This sequence comes from Orbicella franksi, assembly GCF_964199315.1. NCBI lineage: Eukaryota > Metazoa > Cnidaria > Anthozoa > Scleractinia > Merulinidae > Orbicella > Orbicella franksi. The sequence continues at coordinate 25,382,976 of NC_138156.1, forward strand.
AAAAGCTATTTGAAACACAGCCCAAAAAACATTAGACCATTATAACTGATACATGAGAGGAACGAGTTAATGTCTTCATGCGGGAATTATTATTATCTGACGAAACACTTTTGATACTCTGAAGATGTTGTTTTTCGATACTTTTAGCTACTGAGATTTAAATCGAGAGATAAATTGGCCGGCAATGACACATTCCTTCTGTAAAATGTTTAAGAGTTGCATCAAACTTTGATGAAGAAAATAAGTTTTCGGAGAACGATTTCAACTAAAACATTTTAAGAATCGCAAAAGAAAACAGTTTGAAGATTTATGAGCCATCCAAATGGGTCGGTTTTGCGCTTGAATACTGATGAGCTCTTTTTAGCAGCTAGCGCGAGTTACAAGTTTGGAAACACATGTCGTTCTTCAGGAGTAAGCTAGATACAAACTTGAAAAATTAATGCTATTAATCTAACGATGTAACATCAGTGACTCTATCAGAACGTGTTCCTTTACGTTAAGCCAAGATTTGGCAACAGTGTTACTGACGGTTTAATTAGACATGCTACACCAGTTTTGTACCCATTACATTGGGCTCGCCTATGATCTGTTTTGCTTTTAAAGTGAAGCAATATGCGAGAAAACAAAATTTATTGCGCTCTAGGTCACTTTGGCTAATTCCTAAGAACTCTGTTGTGTCCATTTGTCTTTCAGTATTTTCAATGAACAAAGTGCTTCAGTTTATTTGTTACAGAGACAAAACCTGAGCGTTAATTGCATAAAACTGCAATGAAATTTTCACCGAACAAGTGTAGCTTTTTGACTGATTTTTCTCAAGTTCTAGTCTTTATCCATTGTCTATAAATACAAACCAAGAGTCAATCACAATTATGTATGTAGTTTTGCCAGACTGTTCGCCCATACCGAAGAATTAGAGCACTCTTTCATGTTTCAATGATTTAATCAATCAAAACGTTGCTGTAATAATTAAATGAAGCCATCAGCTGGGTCGCTTGATGGTAAAGGAATGAACTCTTTAAAAACTCTATCCAGACTAGCACTTATCGTTTTAAAATACAGAGAAAAAAATCTGCATTCAACGAGATGTCAGAAAAAGAAAAATAGCAGCAATAAACTTGGAAGAGTAATTGGATTTCGTGTAGACTGAAGATGGAGGCACCGCCTGAGGCGAGGGGCGGATGACGTCAACTGAACAATGGTTTGTTATTTCCTGTCTCCTTGGCAATGAGAAGTTTCTCGAAGGTTTTCAAAGAAAGCCGCTATTAAAAAGGAACCAGTTGTCAAGAAATTAATTGAAAATTAATCACTACTACTTTTTCTGGGGCGTGGCTTTCGCTTAGCAAACAGTACGGTAAAGAAAACAAAGCTATTTTTAAACACAGTTCTGCTGACTAAAAACCATGATAATAATACATAACATAGAGACCGAGTTAGTTAACGTCATTGACTTCATCAGATAGTGTCTCTTGAGTTGAACTGCTGTGATTTCGCAACTACTTTTACAACACTTAAAATTAGACATGCTACACCAGTTTTCTACCCATTATATTGGCCTCGTCTATGATCTGTTTTGATTTTGAGATGAAGCAGTATGCGATGAAATAAAATTTATCAGAGCTAGAGTTCACTTTGGCTAATTCCTAAGAACTCAGTTATGTTGGTTTGATTTCCACTTCTGGTTTTGAACAGAACGCCTTAGTTTTTACGTTACGGAGATAAAACATTAAGTCTAAATTTTATTCGTATTAACCTGCAATCGAAGTTTCGCCAAATGTTTGCTTTTCAGACTATTCAATTTTAACCGCATTTCCTAGAGTATTATGAAATACCAATGAATACAAACTGAGAGTATATCAAAATCAGTTTAAACATTCGATGTTCGTAGTTTTGCAGTAGTTTCCACCCGTACTTAAGAAAGATTACTCCTTCAAGTTCTTATCATGCGACTCGAAAACAGTCACAGAAAACTGTAGTTAAGATGAAATCAAGAATTTTGAGAAATAGTTTCTTCTCTGCTCAGCGGTGTTGGTCACGCTGATTTCGATGACGATTGACAGAAATGAAACTCAATGACTGGCAGTAAAGGGGTGAAAGTTATTACCAACAAATCACAAACTGTCTTCAGTGTGAACTTGTCTGTCTTCATGTTCATTTGCTCAGATAGTGATCCCCGACTACAAAATCCGCTAGATTAAACATCAAAAGCTATCGGTTACTGTTCATTTTGCTTGACCGCTCTAAAGAATATTATCTCCCCAATTCTGAAAGCGTTAGGCGTTTTTCGAACTCAACTTTTTTGAGCATTCAAAGGTGATCGATAAAGCCTAAAACAACTCTCTTAGCTTCGTAGAAGAGTTGTGTTGATAGCGGATGGGCAAACACAACCAATGTAATAGCACAGCAATGCTTAATAAAAGAGCTAACAACTGGTGTTGCCATTATGCCAATGTTTGTAAGTGATAACGGAAAACTTCTCGAGTCAACAAACACGTTTGATCGTCGTCCAAAAGTAACCAAACGGCAACGCTTTTGAAGAACTAAAACACTACACTAACTCTATCCAGATTAGCACTCTGCGTTTTAAAATAAAGACAAACAAACCTGCATTCATAAATGTCAAAGAAATGGAAGACAGCAACAATACACTGGGAGATTCACAGCAAGAAAGGAAGTGTAGTACTAGCTTGGAGACTAAAAATGAAGGCAATCCCAGAGACGACGGGACTATATGGGCGGATGACGTCGATTAAAGAATGTTTTGTTATTTTGCTATCTCCTTGGCAATCAGAAGATTCTCAAACGTTCACAAAGAAAGCCGCTGTTAAACAGGAACAAGTTGTCAAGAATTAGACTGGTATGTAATCACTATTCCTCTTTCTGGGGCGTGGCTCTCTCAGCAAACATTACGGTAAACAGAGCAAAAGCTATTTGAAACACAGCCCTAAAAACATTAGACCATTATAACTGATACATGGGAAGAACGAGTTAATGTCTTCATGCTGGGATCTGACGAACATTTTTGATACGCTGAAGATGTTGTTTTTCGATACTTTTAGCTACTGAGATTTAAATCGAGAGATAAATTGGCCGGCAATTACACATTCCTTCTGTAAAATGTTTAAGAGTTGCATCAAACTTTGATGAAGAAAATAAGTTTCCGGAGAACGATTTCAACTAAAACATTTCAATTATTGCATAAGAAGACAGTTTCAAGATTTATGAGACATCCAAATGGGTCGGTTTCACGCTTGAATACTGATGAGCTCTTTTTAGCAGCTAGCGCGAGTTGCAAATTTGGAAACACATGTCCTTCTTCAGGTGTAAGCTAGATACAAACTTGAAAAATTAATGCTATTAATCTAACGTTGTAACATCATTGACTTTATCAGATCGTGTTCCTTTACTTTCAGCCAAGATTTGGCAACAGTGTTACAGACGGTTTAATTAGACATGCTACACCAATTTTGTACCCATTACATTGGGCTCGTCTATGATCTGTTTTGCTTTTAAAGTGACGGGGTATGCGAGAAAACAAAATTTATTGCGCTCTAGGTCACTTTGGCTAATTCCTAAGAACTCTGTTGCGTCCATTTGTCTTTCACTGTTTTCTATGAACAAAGTGCTTTAGTTAATTTGTTGCAGAGACAAAACCTGATCTTTAATTGCATAAAACTGCAATGAAATTTTCCGCACCGAACAAGTGTAGCTTTTTGACCGATTTATCTCAAGTTCTAGTCTTTATCAATTGCCTATGAATACAAACCAAGAGTCAATCATAATCATATATGTAGTTTTGGAAGAGTGTTCACCCATATAGAAGAATTAGAGCACTCTTTCACGTTTCACGTTTCAATGATTTAATCAATCAAAACGTTGTTGCAATAATTAATGCCATGGTTGCGCTTGGTGGTTAAAGAATGAACTCTTTGTAATACCTTCTTCTCTAGCCAAACATGTTGGTTACACCTTAAAAACTCTATCCAGACTAGCACTTTTTGTTTCAAGATACAGAGAAAAAAATCTACATTCCCAGATGTCAGAAGAAAAAAAAATAGCAGCAATAAACTTGGAAGAGTAATTTGATTTCGTGGAGACTAAAGATGGAGGCACCACCTGAGGCGAGGTGCGGATGACGTCAACTGAACAATGGTTTGTTATTTCCTCAGATGGTATCTCTCTAGTTGAACTGCTGTGATTTCGCAACTGCTTCTAAAACACTTAAAATTAGACATGTTACACCAGTTTTCTACCCATTATACTGGCCTCGCCTATGATCTGTTTTTTTTTTTTTGAAATGAAGCAGTATGCGATGAAATAAAATTTATCGGCGCTGGAGTTCACGTTGGCTAATTCCTAAGAACTCATTTATGTTGGTTTGATTTCCACTTGTGCTTTTGAACAGAGTGCTTTAGTTTACACCTCTTAATTGTTATTTGCATAAAACTTCAAAGTAATGTTTGAATATGAATAAAAGCTAAGAGTCAATCATAATCATGTTAAACATTCGACGTACGTAGTTTTGCAGTAGTTTCCACCCATACTTAAGAAATAGATTACTCCTTCAAGTTCCTATCGTGCAACTCGAATCCAATCACGGAAAGTTGTTGTTAAGATGAAATCATGTCATCAAGGTCACTTTATGGTAGAAAAGGAAAAGAATTTTGAGAAATAGCTTCTTCTCTGCTTAACCGGGTGTTGGTTGCCCTGATTTCGATGCCAATTAACAAACATGAAAGTCAAGGATTGGTTGCAAGGGGAAACTTATTACCAACAAATCACAAACTGTCTCAGTGTGTGCTGGTCTGTCTTCGTGTTCATTTGCTCGGACCTTGATCACCGACTATAAAAGCCGCTAGATTACATATCAAAAGCTACCGGTTACTGTTCATTTCTCCTCAGTCTAAAGAATATATCAGTCTCAGAACAGATCTAAAAGCCTCAGACAGTTTGGAACTCAACTTTTATAAGAATTCAAAAGTGATCGATCTTTGGCTTAATCAAAACAGTTTCATTCTCTCCGTGGGAAAGTTTTGTACGTTTATAGCAATGGGCAACTAGTGTTGCCATTATGACCATTATGTCAGTTTTCGCCAAAAAAAAAAATTCCTCTAGGCAACAAACACGTTTCCAAATATTTCCAAATGGCAACGACTTTCAAGCACAGAAACGAGAAACTTAAACTCTATCCGCATTAGCACTTTACATTTTAAAATACTGAAAAAACAAGCCTGTATTCTCACCTGATGTCAGAGAAACAGAGACAGCAGGACTCCAGCAGCAATACGGAGAGAAATTCACAGTGAGAGAGCAATTGGTGTGCGTGGAGAACAAAGATGCAGGCGCCGCTTGACGCGAGGGGCGGGTGACGTCCACTAAAAATAGTATGTAGTTTGCTGTCTCGTTGGCAATTAGAAGTCTCAAAGAAAGCCGCAATTAAACAGGAACCAGTTGTTGAGAATTGAATTGACATCTAGTCACTATTACTTTTCCTGGAGCGTGGCTCTCACTTACAAAACATTACGGAGAACAAGGGAGAGCTATTTAATACACAGCCCTGAGGACTATAGAGAGTCTATAGACCATGATAATAATGCATAACTGATAAAGAACGCGTTAGTGTATTTATGCCATCTGACGAACCTTTCTCGATATCCAGGTAATGTTGATTATCGATAATTGGTTCGAATTCTAAGATTTGGGAGCGGAGCACATGGAAAAAACAGTAAAGATATAGTTACAAACTCCTCCAGAAATAGAAAGATAGACCTACCGGCAATTAGACATTCCTTCTCTAAAATTATAAGAGTTGTATCAAACTGTGATGAGGAAAATAAGTTTTCGGAGAAACATTAAAAAAAGCAATCTTACTTAATGTCTACAAGGACTGTTTTAAACTTTATGAGACATCCAAATACATCAGCTTTACGCTTGAATACTGATGAGCTGTTTTTACAGATTTGAAAATACAAGTCCTTCTTCAGGCGTAAACTAGAAAAGAACTTAGGGAATAAATTTTGAAAATCTAATATTTTAACATCATTGACTTCATCAGATCGTGTTTCTTTACTTTCAGCCAGATTTGGCAACAGTGTTATTGACGCTTTAATTAGACATGCTACACCAGTTTTGTACCCATTATATTGGGCTCGTCTATTATCTGTTTTGCTTTTAAAATGAAGCAGTATGCTATTAAACCAAATTTATTGCGCTCGAATTCACTTTGGTTAATTACTAAGAACCCTCTTGTGTCTTTGTCACGCTTGAATACTGATGAGCTCTTTTAAGCAAGAAGCCTGTGTTTATAAATTTGAAAGCATGCTTTTTTTTTCAAGCGTAAGCTAGAAAGAAACATAAAAACACTAATGTTTGAACATCACTGACTTAATAAGATCGTATTTCTTTGGGCAGATTTGGCAATAGTGTTACTGACGGTTTAATTAGACATGCTACACCAATTTTGTACCCCGCATTATATTGGGCGCGTCTGTTTTCCATTTCCCATGGTTTCAAAGTAAATAGAAACGGACCTTTCTTGCGAAAAATTACCATTTAGTATTCTTTTTTCACGGCTGGCGTGGGTCTTGGCTAGTTGTTTTATCTCGGATACTCAGGCATCAATAAAATACTGGAAAGTTTGTCGAAGAGTTCAGTAGGTGGTTAAGTCGTTTATGAATTATGATATGATCACAATTTATGAATTCCTGGTGCAAAAGGTTATAGTCGATAAGTCCAACACGTGAGTTGAACAACTCCGTTGATAGCATAACAGTATAAAACGAACAGACACTACGAAGTTTTGGACATTTAGCTAAAGTGAAATTGAGCGCAGAAAAGTTTGTGAACGTGTCGTTAATGTAGCGTAACTTGTCTGATCAACTGTAAATTCGTGGCAGTTGAAATGATAAGAAACACTGGTAATGTTATTGATGTTCAAACGTTAGACTATGAACATTTATTTATAAATTTGACTTCCAGCTTTCACCAAGAGAAGAGAGAAGAAAAAATGTACCCTTTATTGTCTTTTGCAAACGGCTAAAATAGACGAGCGACAAATCAGTATCACTTGTGAATTTTTGCGATCTCGTCGAGACCCAGGAGCAGTTAGTGAGAGCGAGAGAGAATGTTATCTAAGAAATATGATTCTTTTTAAAATTGCCACCTTGCTGAAAACTTCCTCTAATGAAATTCGAACTAATTGTGGTTTCCCAATCAACTCTTGGCTGAAACACTGGAAACAGTTCACAGGTGCAATATCACCCTCGTCCCTCACTCTTCCCTCCAAAGTAAATTCTCATCCGCAGCCACAAGTTTCCTATCAAGGGGCAACTGGGGGCATGTATGCCTTAAGAAAATTGCGCAAAAATTGGAAAGCCTTATTATGATCCGGTTCGAGTGGAAATAGGTCTCTTCGGTTTCCAGCCCAAAATGAAGTGCTGAGGAACCAGTCCCGAACCCACTCCCTACCCCTCCCCTGGTTGACGCATAGGAACCGCAACCGATTGACTGGCGACCAATAGCAACGAGACGCACGAGAACGAAAACAAACATGGCGGCGGTGAAAGTCGACTTCCTTTAACAGTTACTGTTTTGAAGTGCAAAGCTTGAACCTAATTTGTTCACAAGCATTTCGGTAGAAAATAACCTGTGTCACAGCCGCTTCTCCCCGGAAAACAGATGTCGTCATCAGGGACTACTCTATCTGAGTGCACAGAGGTGTATAATATTCTCAATCAGGTAAGAAATTTGACAGTTTTCTCTGAGTTTTAAAGCTCGGGCCCCAGTTGTTCGAAAGGTTGCTAACGCTATCCACTGAATAAATCACTATCCAATGGATAAGTGTTGACAAAAAAAACCACACTATCCGCTGGATAGTGATTTATCCAGTGGATAGCTTTACCCACCTTTCGAATAACTGGGGCCTGAACGATATTACTACAGTCGTTGCCTCATGAATCTCTTTACTGTAGTATGATATATATTGCCACCTCCATCATCTGGCAACTTCTTTATTTCATGATAGGCAGCTTGTTGATAATAATGATCAAGGCTAAAGCTTGTTCAAAGTGTATTTACAACACTGCTGGTGAAGCTAAGCTTAGCTAGGGGCCATTCAATTTTATTTTTGAGTCTTGTATCCACTCTGATTCATCTCCTTTAGCCCTTTCAGTGGACGGAAAAGGGTTGTATGAATGAAAAGGGGTTGGGAACATGAGAAAACATAGGCATGCAAGGCGTGCAAGAGTTATTTTTTTGTGTGAAGTGTCGGAGATAGGAGCATTCATGGTACAGTAATGATTTGGTTAATTTGACAAGTTTTTGTGGTTGCGATGTTACATCGGTCATGGTAAGATAGCTAAATAGTAAGCCATAAAATGTTTGACTGAACAAACTACAGTAATCTGATACGTCTCCAGATTAATGTAGATACCATCTTGTTTTCTAACAGGCAATTTGATTCATTCTTTGATACAACCCGCACTGTGATTGGTGTGACACGCACACATGCATAACTCCCTCACTCACTGATAACATAACCCTTCCAACCCCCAAGAGGAATTTTTGTTCAAAAATACTCAAGTTAATTTAGAAACTTTCGCATTTTATACGAATTGTAAGTTTACCTTTTTACACAACACAACTTCACCGAAAATAGAAAGAAAGAGAAAAAAACCTTTGACATGTGAAAGTCTGATTTAATTAAATTGCACTCTAACTTGGTGCCACGCAGTCATCAAAGAACATTTGAACAGTTTTCATACTTTTTACCTTTAAAAATATTGGACTGAAATGAATGTCATCAAATAAAACTATTAAACTGCTACTGCAGAGACGTAAAAACCGTCCAGAAATGAAAGCTTCTTTTTTGTTTAATATCCTGGAAACAATAGCCAATAACTTGTCAGCTCTAATTGAATTTACTCCATATAAAAAACAAAAGTTTTAAGTTACCATTTGTTACTAAAGATAGCAAACATCTCGTGGGAAAGAGTGGTGACGATTCGTCCGGTCTAATTGAATTTACTCCCTTGTGAAAAATAAGAGTGTCAAATTACACTTTGTAACTAAAAAACAAAAATATCTCGCTATATTTGCATGCAACAAGAACAAAACAATCGTTACCTGCACTTACTATTGTAAACATTAGAACTGTTTCAAATCTAAAGTCTTGTCCCCTCTAAAACATGTCCTAAGAACTAGAAGCGATGATTTGTGACCTCTAATTGAATTAACTCCTCATGAAAAACAAAAGTATCAAGTTACCTTTGTAACTAAAAATAAAAATATCTCGTTGCATTTGCATACTACTAACTCTCGAACTGTTTCAAACGTCAAGGTTCATCTTGTTCATTTTACTAAAATCCTCAGCCTAACCCACAGAAAATGTCGAAGTAAACACAATATATGAATACTTCCTCCTCTTTTATAGAAGAATAAATATGGCCGTTCTGAACTCTATCGGGATCAAATCTTCTCACATACCATTTACCTTTACAACAAGAAACTTGATTAGCTGTTTATAGTAGGTCCAATCTGATTGGTGTGACATGCATACATCTCTCACTCATCCATTGACCCTTAACATACCTGACGCGCCGACTAAGAGGTTTTTTTCACAAAAAAATAACTCAAAAACTGGTTTTATTTTGCAAAACTTGGCCTTGCATGTGGACCCAGCAAATGTTTGAACCTGGTGTGGAAAACCACTTGCAAATAATGGACAGGTTGAAATAAATAAAGTTCAGTTGAATTAGTGTTGTTTTTATCATCTTCCTAGGTTGGGCAGTACCCAAGGCTGAGTGATCCCAATTATTTGCTTCTTTTGGGTATGTTTAACAACAACAACAACAACAACAACAACAACAACAACCATTTTATTTTGCTTAATACATAGAATATCATACAGTGAGAGTTAATTGATTGCACGTTATTAATTACTTTTTTGATCCACTCCATGTTTCAATTATTAATTTTAAAAAATGATGTGCTAAGTGGCTCTGAGCTTATCAGAAATGATTCCAACATTTTATTACCGGTATTGTGTGCTATATTTGTACATAGTCATAAAATCTCTGTGAAAAAAAATTGTTGAAAGATGGATAAGAATGTGTAGGGAATTTCTGGGCAAATTTCCCTGAAAAACAATTGTAAAAAACGACAGATTTTGTGAGAATTTTCTGGGCAAATTTTGCTGGAAAGCGATAAGATTTGAACTGATTTGACAAACGTTTTTGACAAACGTTTGCTATTTTGGGGGCAAAGTGATGAGCGTTAGCCTATGCAATAACAACAGCAACAGAAACACTGACTACTTTGAAGTTTCAAGTCCAACATAACAGATCTGAGTTGCAAAAATACTAACCTATTACTAACTGAGTGGGAGGATAGTACTGGGGAATTTACTGGCTTGAGGTCGTGGCATTACAGACCATACAAGAGAAAAGGGCTTATGACGGTTTCCACTGAAATGGTCTGTATGGCAAAATCCCAACCGGGAAACAACCAATCAGAATGTTTAGATTCACCTGAAGAATACCTTTCCGTATAATAATCAAGGCGTATTTGAATTGGAAGATCAATTTTATTTTTATCAGGAATTAAGGAGAGGAACATATAATCATCATGTGTGCCATCTTTAAATAGTGAAACCTTTAAGTAATAAAAGTTCAAGGGTAGGAATTTGAGCTAATTATAAGCTAAAGTATAGATTCAAAATTATGATGGGGAAAAAGTACCACTTGGGTGTTTAACGACGTTTGCACTAATTGTTTCTGCGCATGCAAATTCACATGCCACATCATTTATGAGTGTGTGCGCTAAGTAATAAAATGAACAATGATAGGGCAGATGGCCATTGCTATAGCTTTACCTGGATTTAACGATCTTGGATGTTTGGTGACCCCTATTTTTCTTTTGATGGATCATTTTCTCTACTGATTTTCTACGTGTAGCGAAAAAATGAAGAAAATCTATCAACTAGAAGTTTGAATTTTTTGCAAAATGCACAATCAAATTCTGTTTTTTTTTTAGTTCTCAGTTTATCTGTGTGATGGTTTCAAATGCCTTGTGAAGGGTTAAGTTTTTTGAAAATGTTGGTAACTGACTGCTACAAAATCATATGACCGTTTTCCTCCATCGACTCACCTTCGATATTTTTGACTTTAAACCCATTTAGACTATGCTAAATTACGTGCACCAATTTTTCAGAATGCTTTATCTTTGAAACGAAGTCGGTGACTCCCAATTTTTTTTGTGTTTCTGACACAAGTAACTCATTATCTGACTGCAGTAAAAATTTTAAAAAATGTTCTCAACCGGAAAAGTTTTGCGTGAACGTCCTTAAAAGGGCCATTAAAATCATTTCAAACAGGTGTATCTAACATATGATTCTTTTTAGATTTCTAAAGGGCTAGCTACTTTAATCCAAGAAAATTATTGAAAGGGCTGTTGCAATGTGTGTACTGTAGGAAAGTGTGTTAAAAAGGCACAACAATTTTCTGGTGAAGTTGTATTAAAGGGTTACAGACTCCCATATGAAAAGGTCAGGGATGCTCATCAGAAAGTTTGAACTAAACATGTAAAGGATATCAATCTGGGCTTGGCTTGAACTTTATTTGACCCTTTTGAAATAAGAGCATTTTTATCATTTATTTCTTTGAGTGCACCCTAAAAAATACTTTGACAGTTAAAAATAGTGGCATTTCGTCCTGAATGCCCTAAGTGAGACCAGAACCCTTGATTTGTACCCCTATACTGAGTGAAACGACAAGCTGTGATCAACGACCTTTTCATAGGGGAGTTCCCCCCCTGGCTCATTCCTCACAAGGCACAAAATGAAATTAGTGACACTCTAATTGATTGTGTTTTGCAGATACAAGACAACGTCATGACTACAATGAAAGCCACATTATAACAGCAAAATTTGCCCCAAGGGTTAGTTGAATAAAGGCACACAGTGATAACTGAATTCATTTTGGGTGCTAATTTATTTTTGGTAGCTCATTAGGAAACAGGTTGTTTATAATTTAGAAAGGCATTGTTACACACTGCAAATTAGGGATATGGTGCTTATTTCTTTTTTTCATTTAACCTCACAATTTTTGTGTTACAGCACTTTGACAATGAATAACAATAGACATAATAATTCAAGAGATGTGACTCACAGTAACACAAGCTAGACTCATTTGATTCATACCGGCAATTACTTTCATTGGTACATGTATCTGACTTATCAGAAGGGGGCCACTTTTTGGTATGAGCCGATGGGGATAAATCAGATTACTACTGGCAGTAGCTGAACGTTAAACGATGGATAATTAAAAAAATCAAATGTTTTTCAGATGACTATAATTACTATAAATAATGTTGTTTGCTTGAAAAAGTGAGAATATTATTCAAACTAGTTGTCACACGCACAACTAATTTAGACCAAATTTTGTATTACTCCTTTAATCTCTATCATCTCTGGTGCATGCAGTCTTAAGTGCAATTTCCGGAGGTCTTTGTGCAGTTGTGATGTCACCATAAAAAAGTCTGTAGTTAGTAAGTAATGGATGACTAATAAAATGAATTCAAAACTTAGAAAATATACAATTAAATGATAATGATAATAATGTTTGAAATTACATGTTTAGCTTGCCATATAGTGATGCATTGTGTGGTTGTAGAATATACCCACACCTTCCTCATGATCATGTATGGAAGGTTTTTTGTTTTGATCTTCAAAGACCAAAACTTCCAATTTAGCATGGTTATGGTCCCTTCTAAACAAAATTTGGGTTTTGCAACCCTCCACTGCTTCAGAATTTCCAGTGATCCTTCATGGGATGGATGTGGATATTTGCTAGAACCACACATTAATTATTAAAAAAAAGAAGCATGAGATGTTATTTTAATATTTAATGCACCAGCTTTAATTTACGTTCACCAAAAATTATAATAACTAGTTTTAAATTTCTTGTTTCTCTTAAGAATGATATCGGTGCTTTCACCGTTCCTCACGATGCTGAGTTGCAGACCAAGGAACATGTTGTGGTTTACGACAGTAACACTGGTTCACTTAAAGACAAAAGTGAGTTCTTTCAGTTTATGGGTGTTGTAATCAAAATTGATCAACGGTGGCAAAAAATAACATTCCAAGAAATTAACATTCCAAGAAATCAACATGACTTGTTAGCATAATAGTAATAATTTTTGTTATTTGCATTTATTTAGTTAAAAACAAGGTATCATTAAAATAAGTTTTACCGGGACCTTCAAAGGGACTTGTGATATTTATATTGGGGTTTATCAATATTAATAACTAAAAACAGAGTTCGATGTTGCGACCGCTGGGGTCGCCAATGCAACCAAATTTTTATCACTAGTGACTAACTTTTCATGCCTTTTACTGAAATACTTTTGCTGGCAACTAAATTTGAATATGTACACCCGAATTATTCAGGTAGTTAATGACTGTACTTATAAAAAACTTTAGTTCAAATCAATTGTCTCAAGTGATATCGTCGCCTGCATCTAAGCGTGAACACATGACGCTGAAACATACTCTAACAGGGTGTCAAACGAGGCATGATTGGCCATCAAACATTCGAAGTTCAGCAGACCATGGCATGAACTTTCGCACTTAAAGTTCAGCACACGAAATGGCAGAAAGATTGGACATTGAAGACTTCTTCAGAGAAATTGACCCTGACCTGTGTCAGTATGCATACGACTTTCGCGAATGTGGTTTTACTTCTAGTATAATTAATGGTTACCATGAAATGTTGGCGGGAGCAAGACTTTCAGAGTCTTTTAGTATATATCCCCGAAGGACATTGACAACTGATTTTAAACATTTTGAGTGTGAAAGTTTGTGTTACGGTCTGCTAAACTTCAAATGTTTGATGACAAATCATGCCATGTTTGACACCCAATTAGAGCATGTTTTGACTTGTTCATGCTTAGATGCAAGCAACGGTAACTTTTAATAATGCTTTCCCTGCTTATTCTGAGTCATGTTATCTTAATATTGAGTTAAGTTTGATATCGTGATTATAATAAGACATAAATTATTTTTCAGACAGCACTGCTTTGTCTTGTGCCAAGCTGATGTGGGAAATGGGAAGCAAGAATCCTGTAAAAGTTGTCAAAGGTATCTTTTTGGAACTGTATACTTTCACCTGCTTTCAGTGTTATGGCATAGAAGACATCTTTCAACCATCTTTCAACATGCCATCTTTCAACATGCCATGTAGACAGCTGAAAGACCGTTTAACTGTGAAGCTGGCAATGTTTCCGGTTATTAGCAGAACAAATTAATGACAAATAAATGATAATTACTGACCTCAAATGAATGAGGAAGATTGTGGACTTTGCATGTTGAACATCTCAATTTATGGGATAATTCAAACAATTTTAGTGTAGTCGATTAGCTCTCAATGGTGACTTGTGGTAGAATTGGGCTGCTACCACTCAATTAATATTAGACAGATCGATACTCCTAGGCTTAGTTTGATGTCAAATAAATCCATTTTTCTGATCTCAGAATCTCAGATCCTTTGTTACAACTCTTTGTTTTCTCAATTTTGTGCATTTCTTTCTATCTCAAAGTCTAGATAAAGGACTTTAATGAAGTCTTATAGGGTTACACACTTGGATTTGATCCTCAGGTTTTAAGCTAGCCCACAAGCAGGCTCAGCTCTGAGTCTGCACATGTGAGTGGTGAAGGGTGAGTCTGCAAGCAAAGTTGTCTAGCAGGGAGGGGTCTGGTGAAGAGGTGTCAGAAACCTCTCCACTCTCATGTGTGTTCCTCAAACTTTAGCCTGCAGCCTGCAGGCTAGTTTAGAGCTTTATGGCATAGAGAAACAGTTTTATATTTCTCTATTTTCAGGTGGATATGAGGAATTTTCAGCATTGTACCCATTTCTTCGTACTCAGAAGATCATTTACATGCCTAGGGTAAGTTTGTGCACTATTCAAATTAGATTCTTTTCATGGCCTCCATGCATCTCCTCACCAATGAATTATTTCCAAAAATGTTTTAATTAATAAGATGATTAATAAGATGATGTTTTGTTTATGTTACAGTAAAGAGTATAATATTGACTGTGGTGAATTAACTAATAAAGAGATCTCCTATGCATTTTAATGTATGTCATCCCATATGATCTCATTTTACAATGTAGATTCCCAAGAGGGGTACTCTGTGAATGGTTTGGGTCCATGTGGGGGGGTGCTGCTGAGATACTGAAACCCTCACCCTATACTAGACCATCATCAGCTTGATTTTGTGACCCTATTTTAGACTAGACACCAAAACCCCCTACCCTATCCCAGACTAGCTATTTTCCATGTAGGAACGTTTTCACTATTATAGTCTAACATTTACTGTCTAAACCAATATCATACAAAGTCACTTCCAAGTCTCAATTTGTCTAAAATTTTATAGAACCCCACTTCACGCTTCACTTTGGCAGCCCAAGGCCACTGGCACAAGCAGCGAATTTTTTTGCGTGGGTCACAATGGGCGATTCCAGAAAATATCTATACCTATATCATGGACGGCTTTTAGGATTTCCGAAGGGGAGGGGGTTCTTTGAACTGGAATTCCGAAGGAATAGGGGGGTATTTATGATTAGAAATCTGAAGGCATGGGGGGATTTCACAGGTGGGATTTCTGGAGTAGAAGGAGTAGAGTGAGTTCCTTGAAAACGCTATTGTTGTGGACTTTTGTAGTTCGTAAATAGACCATGAACGTATGACCGTGGAAGCAGAAGACAAGCATCGATTGATCAGACACATGTTTAGGCTCATTACTTATAGAAGTGAACAGTAAAATGTGGGTTTCACATTTACCTTGATGAATTTCTTGTCAGATGAATAAAATCTGAAAATATATCTTACTTTCTCTTTGCTCCCATCTCCCATCCAATGAACATCAAAAAACTCGCACCAGTCCCTCGCTTCCAGGGAATGCCTGCCAGATTATTAAGCATTTGGACTGTCAGACTCGATGGTATTTTTGACTGCTGAAAGATTTTAACATTCTGAATTTGAGCTATTTTGCTTTGAAAACGTCAAAACAACACAAGAAAACAAAGAGGAGGAAAATTATCGCAAGTGGTTTTTATTTTTATAGCCAAATTCGGACTTAAAAAGGAGTTTGCACAGCCTGTCCATACGCGGTAGGTTTTTCTTGCTGCTAATAAGATCACAGCCTTAAGGAGGCATAAATTCATGTTCGTTTGTTCATATAGAGGTTGCCAAGTCGAAAATGTACTTCCAAAAAAAAGCGGAATTCCAAAGGGTAGGGGGTTTGACGATTATGGAATTCTGAGGGCATGGGGGGGGGGGGGGGGTAACGCATTCTGGAATTTCCAAAGGCAAGGGGGGGTTAAAACATGGAAGCTGTCCGTGGTTGGGTATGGATATTTTCTGGAATTGCCCAATAGAGACATGACCGACACCGGAAACTTTGTAAGTAAAACCTCTCACCCAGGGTAATTGATACGTGACCTTCAAATCAAAACTCCTGCGAACATTTGGCTATTTGCTTGCATCACTCATGCATTCATTATATGGTGTTATAGGAATGCCACTCTTGTTTTCAAAAATATGGCGGCCACTACATATACGTACTGAGAGACTGAGGTCACTTGAAAAGAATAAAAAAGTAAATTTTCCATTTACATGCTGTTCTGTTGCCATGCTTCCCTTACTCAGTTGACACTCTATCAATGTCTCCGTCGACACTCAAGTAACAGTCGGTTGATAGTTGGCTGATTGTCAGCCGACTGATATGCATTGATCAATACTCGATGGCTTGCTAGCAAAAATTAGTCAGTCCTTAACTGACTGTTGACCGAGATGTCAATCAAGTGTTGATAAAGTGTCAGCTGAGGTGTTGATTGAGTATCGATGGGGTGTCAATCTAGGGTATTGATCAAGCGTATTGATTGAAACTCGTCTGAGGATGCTTTAATAGTACACATGATCCAGATTTTGTATGAGGAATGATAATTAAGCCTGGAGTATGTTTTCTGAAGGGGCAATCCAAACCCTGTCTTCCATCCAAAAGATCATAAGTTAACAGTTAGTAATAATTATTATCATATTGCCATTACATCAATTTATTAACAGGAACTAGATGTCATCAACACTTATCCAGTGGAGATTATACCTGGTTTCTTGTATGTGGCAACATTCCTACAGTCTCAGGCAGTGAGAGTAATCAAGGATCTCAAAGTCAAGGCAAATGTGATAGTTGGAAAACAAAATGACACAATGTAAGTGCCTTGTATGAGGGTTGTACTGACTCTGGCACAGTTCACGAGCGGAAAACATAGTGAATCACAGATCATGGATGTCAAAATTTCATTTTCCTGAAGATTCATGAAAAAAAAGCAAGTAAAGTTCTCTTTTTAATAACCTGCATGCTCATATGGCAGAAAGAGTGTTTGAAGAAAGCAAAATCATGAATTAAAGTCTAAGTACAAGATTTTCAAATTGAGTAGCAGGAGGAAATCGGAAAGTAGGCGTAGCACAACTGGGTCACAGTAATGGGCAGCCACGTGGGGAAATTATATCCATAATTGGGTTACCCACTCCTGCATTAGGAAGACAGGGTGCTGGGCCTGGAAAATTTTGAAAATCTGTGTGCGTTGAGGCACATTCTGGTGCATTTGTAGCACAAAAAAGTGATTTTTTTTGGAGCTGTTTGCAAGATGAGTCTCTTTGGAAGTTCAGTTATAAAAGGCTTCAATGGAAAATGTGCACATGCTGACAAATTATTGGACAAATCTAATACATGTACGCAACACCCGCCAAAATAATATTGCTCTTGTTTTTGAAGTTTGAAAGATACCTATAATAGCTGCCTAAGAAAGAGAAGATCGTGATTATGTTGGTGAAATAAAAATGCGTATTTATAAACTTCCTGACAATAGGTACCCGGTGCAAGTGCATGAAGTACCCGGTGATCTGACTTGCATCGGGCACCAGGTAATGTTGGAAACCCTGCTAAGTATTAAGGCTCCATATGTAAATCACACACCTAAATCACTTTTGAGTCCTTTTTGATAGAGGACTCTAACCATTTGGAGGACTCAAAATCACCAAGAATAGAGTGGTGAAATCATGAATATTGATTAGTAATTCAAGTTCTTCACGGGTCACCCAAATCTTCAGGTCACAGATCACGAAGAATAATTTCTTAAATTCGTGTTTCATGGAAATCACACATCATGAGAATACCCCTGTATGACCCTCTTGTATACAGGTAGTATTTTTTGGGAACCAACCCAGCTAAGGTGTGTTTTAGTCATAATTTCGCTACATTTTGAAACCTAGTTTTGTAATATTGGTTTAATATTTGGGTGCAGATTTGCTGCAGAGGGTGTGCCACTGGGTAAAGATGAGAAGAGAGTCAAGCAAGTTCTGACAATACCAATAGACGACAATGGTGGAGAAGATCTTTACTCACACCTGTCTGACATTATTCATTTCATTGGTAAGAAAACAGAATGTGGAAGAAAGGCTATCATCCACACATTCCCAACAGATTCTGTTTTGAGCAGTTAATAATGTTAGCTTTTTCAGCTCCTCCACTGATGACCTTCACAAAGTTGTTCCTTTTAGTCTGTGGGTTCCATTCCAGCACCTGTAGGGGCTGTCAAATGCTGACTTCTGTAATGTGTAGCCGATCCAATTCCACTTGCATCTCATAATTTCTACAGCTGGAATGTGTTCGTTTTCTGTCTGATATATGTTATGCTTGGAACATAAATTCAAGCTTTATGCATATGCCATCATTTTTTTCCAAGCAACATAAATGTGGTTGTATTATTAAATTCTCCCGTCTCCTACTCTTGACTGCACTTTGTGGGTAGAAGCATCATGTGACGACCCACATATATACAATGTGACAAAGGAGACAATCTTTTGCCAGCCTGCTATTCCAATCAAGATTAATTCTTTGCTTGCATTTGCCTTTCAGATGATCATCAAACTAAAGATGGCCGAACAGTTCTGTTGAGTTCAACATTGGGTATTAGTCGCAGTGTGGCTGTAGCGATGGCTTATTACATGTGGAACAAAAAAGTCTCTCTGAAGGTGATCTTGCTTTTTCAAACAATAGTTATATGCCCTTCAATTAAATTTAACTCCTTTGTGTAACCTTACTTGTGAATCATGAAAACTGTTTGTAGATCAAAAACACCTATCCACAACTATTTAGCCTTGTTAGGCCTCGTCAGCGTGGCAGTATAGGTAATACCTGGGTTCAAGGTCCCCAGGAAAAAAATAGCAAGTGATGTGAAAATGGTAAACTTGTGGCTGAAGAATGGCAAAGTAAAGTGTAAAGTACTTGTACTTTATACTAGTTGGCCGGGATCACCGTTACATGTTGGATGGAGTGTATGTCACTTCTTGCCAATAATTCGTCAGCAATTTCTTTACTGTCTTGGAGCTCCTCTGAGAGAAAAGCAGAAAAAGGGGAGTGGAAAGTAAAAGTGCTCTCTCCCTGCACCCCACCCCGATCCCGTCCCGTCCCGTTCCTTTATTTCCGTATGGCGATTTCTTTTGTTTGCATTTTTCTCCTCTCTGTGAGGTTAGTGGTCTAATATATCCCCGGGACCCGGGGGGTAACTCCCAGAAAAATTTTGTGGGGAGTTTGCGGCCTGCTTCCCAAAGTCCTTACCCTAGGCCTATTTATGACCAAAATTCGCTATTTCAGACCAATGGTTTTATTGATAATGATGAAAATGTAGCTTCTTCTAAAAAAAACATATCCAATTTAAGACTAGAGTGCGAAAATGATATCCTATTTATGACCAAAATGGCCAAAATCGATGCCCTAGCTATCTGTGACCAAAATGGATGAAAACCATATCCTTTAGGGCCGCACAGACCTATATAGGCCATATAAGGGAGTACCCCCCCGGAATAACTACACTTACGAAGGTTTGTTTTTGTTTCAGGATGCGTACAACCACGTGAAGAAATGCAGAGAAAACATGCAACCAACAAGAGGCTTCATTGAGCAGTTGTCTCGCTGGGAAGAAAAGATGTTTGGTTCTATTGTCACTGACATCAGTGAACCAGAATATTAGCAAGCAATGGAAAAAAAAATTAACTTACTTACAAAACGTTTAACTTTTCAGCCAAAATTAGGGTCTCTTTTTTAAAAATGGTTGACACTTCATAATGTTTTAGTGCCGTGTAAATATAATTTATTGGTCTTATGCATTCAGTGATGAATTACTCTTTGAAGTGAAATCTTCTTGTTCAATCTGTTCAGGTTTGCGTTCGTTCTGAGTGTACATTGCGCGGTCTGAATTTTTTTTGTTGAAAGACAAAACGTGTGTTCTTTACGTTTAGATAGGAAGATGTTCTCATCCACTTTGTAAAAAATATAAAGATTAATTTCTAACGCCTACTTACTTGATCATTGTTTTTTTCCCTCATTTCTTCCTACTTCTCAGCTTGATAGGAGTATGTGCCCGACTGCCGTACCGGAAACCCCTCGCCACTCACTTCACCTTCTCTCCGGATTACGGGTCCGTCACTCACTGGCACCTTCTGTGTGCGGATTCCAAACAACGGTCCTGGACGGGTTTTTCTTCACTATAAGCGCGGATGCGGCCCCAGAGTTGGGAAGTCTCATATGAAAAGGACGACGGTGCTCGTCACCTTGTTAGGGGTTAAAAAAAGCAGTTTTAGTACTTCTTAGGATGTTTAGCCTCAAAAGGTCCACAGCGAGAGCTTTTGCGGCACTTTAAGGGGTTTTGTGCCAAAAATGCGTTGTTTTGGAATTGCAAGTACCTGTTAGGGGTGAAAGAGCATGTCACCGATTCAAAGAGGAACGGTCACTTTTGAAAATGTATGTAGACTAGCATATGAAACGTCAAGTTCTGGTGTGTTACTGAACAGTCCGGTAGTTTGCCAGTTTTGGAAGAAGTGAAGACGTCACGATTCTATTGTTTCGCCAAAATCGCAAAAAATAATCGTGAGAAAAAGCTACTAGATCTAGCACTGTCACATTTCATCATCAGCAATGCCCCAGATTAAAAAGCAGTGTATGCATTCACAACAATGCGAGGCATCAGACTGAATTGTTTGAGAAGTCAAACAAAATAAAGGAAGGAAACACGCGCTCTAAACCAGCCAGGCGAATTTTGGAAAACCTTTGCAATTAGCATTTTGTGAAGAAAGGGGAGAGAAATGTCCTTCGTGGAAAAGTCCCAGTGTCCAAACTTTCTGTGTATCTTTTCGCAACCCCTTTTCAACTTAAGCTTTAAGATGACAACAAAAAGAATACTCTGAGATAATTATACTTTTAGTAATTGTACTTTGAGGAAAATTAAGCTACTGACTGATGGGGACACATTTGCCGGATACATCACAAGCAGACTACTGTTCTTGGTTCTAGTATCTGACAGCGACAAAACAGTAGTTAGACCTCTTGTATGAAGGGAACCCCTGTTCATAAGAAGAATTCGTGCATAAAATCCGAAGGTCACGAGTTTAGGTCCTGCTCTGACCACTAAGCTGGAGTTGTTTCTTGGTAGACTCCAGTTCAACTCCTTGATCACGCTTGTTGATAGCCAACTTGTCTGCCTCCCGCCAGTTGGTATTTTTAAGCCTGTTATGTTAATTTGCAAAAAGTTTTTCTTTCAGTTTAAGTGGCATGCCTGAAAACTAGCTAGTTGTAGCTAAGTGCATCGACCACTATAAGCATTTAACATTTAACATTTTTTAACAACTTAGGATAGGTCAGATGTCACTGTCATGTAGTTTACTTTGTGCTGGTTGTTTGTTGGTTTTTCAGTGGCTGCCTGGATTGCTTGGTGAATGTTAGATTATCTGGTTTCTTTCTCTGTGGCATGATAGGTATGGAAATTGTTTCGCCAAACAGAGCAAGTACAAGAAATGTTGACAAGGTTATGTCTGTTTTTAGCTGCTTCCCGTAGGTCTCGATATTAAAAGATTAGAGGTATGATCAAGTACATTATACATATGAGAGTGAAATTAATCATAAAATAATGTGAAATTGGCTTTTCTTTTTTTCTCACAGGAAAATTCAATAGGAAAGCGTGAGAATATATTTGTTCACATATCATGACAGCGTGTATTGAGGTACTTAAACATCTTGAGGAAGGGGAAATGTTGCAATGCATACGATGTTTAAAATACATACTACGGCAACTCTCTTTGGAAAAACTTTTGTACTATATTTTTGATGAAAAAACTCTGTTAATTGTTAGGCCTGACTTTCACCTGCTAATGTCAAAATCAAAATTAGCATTCCTTCTTGAAAACATCCTGTTTGCTTTATTTTGCTCTGAATATCACTTGTAAAGTTACATTTCTTTGGATCATCCTTTATTTTAATTAACTTCAAAAACTCTCTGTTAGCTAGCTCTTGAGTTTGCTCTCTTTCCTCAACCATGCACACCACGTGTACTCAACATTACATCACGCTATGTCATGCTACTTCTACGGATATTTAGAGATGGACCATTATAAATTTTTTTGAGGGGCTGGGGGGTTGGCAATTTTGGGGGGCATGACATTTCTTTCTCACCTTTAGGTTGTGCATGAGTTTTTTTTCGGTGGGCAATAACTTGTGCAAGAATGTTTTTAATGTCAAAAATCAAAATAATGATAATAGAAAGAACTTCCTCGATTTTTTTCCTCATGGCTCCCCTTGCAAGATTTCTTTTCAGCAGTTTTTGCTGTGCAGGAATTTTCTATTGGAAGTAGCCCAACCTTCTCCTCCAAAACATGATGGTCCATCGCTCAGGAGTTTAGAATAATATGTTTAATCTTACAAGCTTAGTATGTTTCGTTACTGAGCCCAGTGTTACAACTGACGTTGATAAACCGTCAGTTTAATCCACCTTCTGTGGACATTACTGGGGTCTTCAGTCACGGGAAAATCTCAAAGCTCGAGCTCGGCAGTGCCGCATTGACCTCGCTATCGCTCGGTTAACAGTGCAAGGTCTCGGTTTGCAATTTTCCCGTTAAGGCCTCACTCTCGGTTAATAAGTATTTAATATGGGGTCTTTAACAAGTATTTAATATGGGGTCTTTGACTCTTTTGCGTTTCATCCTTTGGCTTCTCTTTTTGTATGCCATTAATTGTAATAAATAAATAAATAAATAAATGAATAAATTAATAAATAAATAAATAATAAGTAGTTCTTATAAAATAATTGAGATACTATGCACGCTCTCATTGGTCGATAGGTGTGTTTAGATGAGAGTTTGTAAACACGGAGTGACGATATCTTACTGAAACAATATAGGACTTTTTTCGTGTTTACATAGGTGCATCTACACACTCGAGGGGGCAGGAAATTACGTTGGGTGATATTAACATAAATTCCAGTGAAAAAATAAAAAATTTAAAAGACGCATAAATGATCTGGTAATGGCGTGGAAAGAGTAAAAACATGCATAATTCAAGTCAAGTGAGTTTTCATATAAAGGAAGGTTTAAGTGGAATTAGCGAAAATCATAATTCAGGAATGGAGCTCCGATTTGTTTGCCTTATTAGACTGAGGAAAATGGTTTTAGCAAGTCAGTTACCATCACTCCCGCACTTGGCTCGAACTCGCACTCGAGCTCTTACCCTAAGGCCACCACACCCCTTGCTTGACACCATTGAAAGGCACCTGAACCCGGCTCCCTCGCTTTATACAGTAAAAAGCTCACATAGGTTCATTGTTTAACATATTCTGTTGGTTTAGCTGGAGTCTATATCGCTCTACCCCGGTAGTGTCCTCTTCTTCTGCTCCATTTGAACAATAGTAAAATTCTTTGGTAGGTATAAACACGAGTAAAACGCGTCTATTTATACATGCCCTTTACTTTATTTATTTTTTTTGGCAATAAACCACAGTATACATTGTTACGTCGGAATACAACTTGAATGAGTACTTTATATGCCTTATAGATAAAACCCGCTTCATATTGCGAAAAACTAACTTTTGTGCCAAACACCTTCCCAAAAAACTTTGTTTAAGAATCCGACTCTGGATTTCAGTATTTTGAATTAGTCAGAAACAATACAGATAATTGAAATCTTATTACACTACATTCTACTCCAGCATTTCACGATACCGAAGATTTTAGGAGTTCTGGTTTCACCGCGCATGCGTACCTTGGTTTAAAACATGACAATCTTGTTCCCAGAGCCCACGTGTCTTTTGGTTGGCGCTGACCAAAAGACACGTGGGCTCTCGAATCCTGATATTTTCCGCCTGCGATCTTTTGAGTTTGCGGCAGAACCGAGCATGGTAAAAAAGATCTGATGCTCATGTCACATTTACAGGAGACCATCCAACATTCTGACATTCCAACGCAGGTTTGTGTAACAACATTTTGGCTACCCTTTGATTGATATTGGACTACTTTTGAAATAAATAATAATATTCAGAGAGGAAGCCTCATCAGTCCAAGCTGGGTTTCATGCAGATGACCCTCTATCATGATTGAATTGGAAATTGGAGATGTTGAGAGTGGGAGAAACAGGAGAAAATCCCTCGGAGCAAGCATATGGTACCGGGCCAGAATTGAAATCCTGGCCACATTGGTGGGAGGAGAGCACTCTCACCTATGCGCCAACCCTGATCCCCATTTCAAATGGGCAATCAAAATGGAAGAACCATTAGAAGTAGCATTGTCAAACGCCACACTCACCTGACAAATGGCATCTCTGTCTGCAAAAGGTCTTGCAATTTTATTTGCAAACTTAGAAACCATTGATAATTTGCCAAAAAATTATCATAAATTTATCGAAAGACGTAAGTAAGTGGCACTGGTATGTTTTAATTCTCAGCTTACTTGAACTAGAAACTTATATCTCACTGTGTCCATATGTTTTCCACAAGCGTAGTATTTGTGGTTACTGAGCTGAGTTTTACACATGTGGTAGATAAAGCAGTAGAAGAAGTGATATCAGACTAGTCTTGTGTTAAGACTATCTGGTGTTCATACTGCTGCGTGTTTCATGAGAGTTGGCCACAGTCAATATTTTTGTCTTAAGCCTTAGTAAATGAAACATACAGTGTAGAATTTGTTGCCCAGTATTGTAATAAAAGCAACTCCTACAGTCATTTATTTGTTTGCTTTTCTCTTTCACTGTTGTTCTTAGGATTTTTTTGCAGTAAATTTATTTTATTCTTTTTCTCTCGTTTTCTGTATTTGTTTTGTTCATTATTAATTACCATACTCTTGAAGATACCTGCATTTATTAGCTAAGTTAACATTTAAAATTTTAGGAAAATTTAGGAGCTCTTCTCTTTTGTCAGAAGTTTGAGATGTTATATGAATTCCATATATTTTTTATTTGTTAATTTATTAATACATTTCGTAATGCCGTTGCTGAGAATTTGATACATGTAGTTCATCAAGACAAAATCAACTATTTGACGATTGTCTTTATTCTCTGATGATCCGTGTTGTTTTTGCACCATCCAGATTCTCTACAACAGGACCATGGTACAACTTGGCCTGTGTGCCTTCAGGCATGGCATGATCAAGGATGCACACAATGCACTGCATGATGTCCAGTCAAGTGGAAGAGCTAAAGAGCTTCTTGCGCAGGTCTGTGTGATATAATGCCTTTTTAGTAAATGCAGAACACACAGATACCAGTAATATCATGACTTATTATATGGCTAGCTCCAAGAGTGGGGAAGATGAACCAAATCCTACACTGTGATTGGCTACCCCAGTGGGCAAGATGGGGCTATCTTGCCTGCCGGGGACTACGTACTGTGTCCCGCTAGAAAATTTCCCTGAAAGCCATATAATGAATCCTTTATTGCCTACCGTATTTACCCGTGTATTAGTCGATCCCGTGTATAAGTCGACCCCCAATTTTTGAGGCCAAAAACTAGATTTTCTTAATTTCCAGGTAAGAATTTCTTGGAAAACTTATCTTGTATTTCTTAAAATTATCTTTCAGCTACCACAGATATGTAAACAAATCACAGCATGTTTCAATGCGCAGTTTTAAAGCTTATTATGGCACGTATACGAGCGTTTTACCCAGTTTAGCAACACATGTGCATGCAGACTTTTCGATGATAATTTTTGTAAAATGCTCACAAAACTCAAACGTAAGGATTTCAAACAAGCCTTTTTAAGTGCGAAGAGATTAAAAGTGGCTTTATAAGACAGGCAAAACACCAAAGAAGCTCACGACTTTCAGAACGACGCCATAAACAAAGTGCAAAGCGTGTGTTGGGAACTTGGTAGTCAAGCCTTGAAATCGGTCAAGTACTGGTACAGAAGTCCTCGCACTCGTATCCTGCCAGCTTACCAAGCAGAGAAGTTCCAAGCGCAAAAGATATTTTCTCCGAGCGGCTTTACTACAGCTTTATTTAAAGGAAAAATATTGGTTCTTTATGACAAAATTGAGCCAGTGAGTGTCTACAAGATCCAGGTTAAAATTTAACGAATAAATGTTGATGCATTTTAACTTGAAGCTCTGATATGGAGAGACAGATCGCTAAGCGAACGTACGTTGTAAACTGTGCTGCCGCTTATCACATGTTTGTTAACATTGAAAGACAATTATTATGCTAATTATTTGACTGGCGCTTGGATCTCAAGTTTTGACCCATGTATAAGTCGAGGGCGAATTTTTGGACTGATTTTTAGGTCTTGAAAGGTCGACTTATACACGGGAAAATATGGTAAGCTTGTTTGATCAAGCTGGCTGGATATTGGCCTTGTTCTATTTTTGCAACTTTACGACCTTCACTCCGTCTCAGTCCATAAACACCCGAAATAAGAACTTGGCCAATATCCAGCCATCTTGACTTCATGCTCGGTCAATAACCCGTATTTATTATCCAACTGCAGCGAATACTATCCAAATAACAGTACAAATATACAGCGATTCTGTACAGTTATTTTTACAGTAGAAAACCTGTTTGCCATACAGGTCAGCGCACACACCCAAAACTGTCACACTCTCCTTCTTTCATTGATGAATTGTTTGACTACAGCAGGTGGGTAACAAATCTCTTATTAGATGTTTTGGTGTGTACATGTAGTATCGCTTTATATTTTTATTCGATGTTTGTATTTTGACAAGTTGTGCTGTATTTTGGCGAGCCTGTAGCACAACTTGTAAAACTATACAGCAATACTACACACCAAAACATCTCATAAGATATATGTTTCTCACAGAGCGCAACATCATTCTAAAAATTGCATTGCATTTTTTGAAATTGCTTTTCAGGGTTTAATGCAGTAGAGACAGTATGAGAGAACCCCAGAACAAGAAAAGATTGAGAAGAGATAGACAGGTATTGTAACCAGAATAATTTCTGTTGGCAGATGGATGGTCCTCCTGGAATAGAAGGTGGTGAAGGAGTTTGTTGGGGGGGGGGGAGGCATGGATGAAATCAAATGGTGATCACATTCATGGAGATCTAAAAAAAATGCTGCGTACATTTTTATTGCAGTTCAACAAATGCTCTATGCGGTAAATGTTTATGATTGGTCAATCTGAGTGGTCTAATGTTCCTCTACAGTGGTCATACAGTGTATGTTGTGCAGGAAAGTCATGCTTGGATGCTATGTTGTCGCTGTTTTGTTACTTAGTGTTACTGTTTTGAGAAGTAATGTGTGTAAAGAGATGAAGTCTGCATATGAACTAAGTAGCCCATCAGACCATAGCCTATCTCTGGTTCCTGTAGCATGAAGAGACTAGGAGTGTTTCTACTCCTCCCTGGATAGGATATTAGTCCATCAAAGGAATACCCCGCAACATTAAATTTGTCGGTACCCATTTATACACCTGGGTGGAGAGGGGAACTCTGAGAGTGAAGTGTCTTGCCCACGGACACAACACAATTTCTCCAGCCAGAGCTTGAACCAAGACCACTCAATCCGAGAACAAGCGCAGTAACCATGAGGCCACTGTGCCTTCCTATTATGTGTAGTGATGTGAAACCAGTTTTGTCCCTGGTACTTATCCTCTTTTTAAAGGAGGTAGTTACTTGAATGATTCAATAGTGTCCCTTTTGATCCCCGTCATTGTTGTTTTATCTGAATTCCAGGTTCCATTCCACATGCATATAAACCTTGAGCTGTTGGAGTGTGTCTATCTTACTTCAGCAATGTTAATGGAAATCCCTTGGATGGCCGGTATGTGTTCAAAACAAAACATTCCAAGTATTGTTATGTACAAGTCCAACAACTTAGGGGCAAGAAGTAAAAATGTAGACTTTGTAATATTCTATTTCCTGCATTGTGGGATAGATTTACTAGACAAACAAACCGACTGTGGCCCTATCAGCCCTCTCACTAAATCTGGCTTTGATATCAGGAAGATCTCTTCTGTTTTTTGTTTGAAGTTTGTTGTATTATATTATATCTACTCTACACTGCATGAGAAGGGACTTGCAAGACTAGCGTAACTTTTCTGCTTGTTTTTTTCTTTCAGCCCATGCATATGACTACAGACCACGTATTTTTAGCAAGAGTTTCCACTATCAGTTACGACAAAGAGAAAAGCAAACTTTAGTTGGTTAGTACATGAAGCTGTTTTTCCTTGACTTGTAAATTTGCTGGCCATTTGTTCCTTGAATGGAAAATGTTTTGTCACTACAGGAAACAGTTGTGATAAGTGTTTTCCCTTGACGTCACCGTATGACCAATCTAATAAATAAACTGAAGTCTTATTTTATTTTGGAGAACATCAGTCATGCTTATGTTTGTTGAAAATTAATTTTCAGACTCATTGTAATGAGTTTTAAAATAGAAATAATTCATCAAGTTTAAATAAAGGAAATCATGACCATGATGGTGTTTGGATATCTGATCTTTATTAGCATAGATTTTTACGATTTCATTTCTTTGTTTTCTCCTTAGTTTTAGTTTCAATTGAGAAGATTATATCAAACACTTAAGACAGTATTAGACCAAATTTTTAAACACCTTGAAGTTCATCAAAAATACTCCACTACACGTCATATTTTCCACTCTCTTCTCAGTGTTTGGAAATGTGGTCAAACATGGTCTTTTGTGTTTGATATATTATGAAAAAGACACTTCTTAATTTCTGTTTTCGTGTTCATGTTGGTAAGTTGTTGGATGTTTTGCAGTCTATTTTCATGGTATTTAACAGGCCACTGACTTACATACTTCTTAATTAATTCCAGGTCCTCCAGAGAGCATGCGTGAACATGTAGTGGCTGCATCCAAAGCCATGAAGAAGGGAGACTGGAAACAGTGCAAGGACTACATATTAGCTGTTAAGGTAACATGAAACTGTTGGAACTAAGTGAACTTAAAACCAATCTTCTCCTAAAAAAAACTAATTATTGGTCGGGAAAGAATGCGGGAATCTCAAATATGACAGATGTTTTCTTCTAACCGGTAAAACATTAATTGAAGGGGTGCATGGAATAAAGCCCCCAAGTGACTTTTGGAAAATTTTGAGGCAACCAGGATTGAAATACCTACCAGCAATTTTCATAGTTTACTCTAGCCTTGCCTAAAAAGAACTAGTAATAAATTATTATTACGAGTTCCTTTTAGACAGTAATGAAGACAAGAGTAAACTGCAACCATGGCTGGGAGGTATTTCAATGCTGGTTACCTCAAAGTTTTCCAAAAGTCACTTAGGGCTTTATTTGTTACATCCCTTCAGTTTATAAGTTATTTTCAGGAAGACCAGTTCTTCTATGGGTGACTCAGCAGGACAAACTAATGTTGTAGTGATTATTTTGTGTGAACTACCACACAAAACTAACCAGACGTGACATTCAGTGTGACCCGCCTCAAACAAAACCAGATTTCACTGTCCTGTAAAAGTTCATTTCTAGTTGACTTTGTGCTTGTTTTTTTGTTGGTTGTTTGGCTGCCTGGATTGCTTGGTGAATGTTAGATTATCTTTCTTTCTAATAATAATAATGATAATGATATTGATAATGATAATGATAATGATAATGATAATGATAATGATAATGATAATGATAATGATAATGATAATAATAATAGTAATAATAGTAGTAGTAATAGAAATAATAATATCCATAACAAAATTCGTGATCGTGATTGGTTCTCTGTGCACCAATTTGTCACGTAACTGGCACACAATCATGTGGATGTCCAATTACAGGTATCCAATTTGAACTTTTTGTAATTGGATACCCAAGTAATTTGCACGTCAATTACGTTTGCTTCAATGCCTTCCTTTGCAAAGTTTCCCACAGCTTTCAAACTCATGAAAAGCGCTACAGACGTGTTCGCTCAAAAGAATTTCTCAAAAGACATTTTTAATTGCAAAACTTTGTGATAGATACAATTATTAATTAGTAATTGGACCTCGTGCTGTACAATAAAGAAAAATTCATGCTCGTGATTTCAAACCAGCCTTGCGCTTCGCGCTCATCCGATTTTGAAATTACTTGAGTGATTTCTCCCTGAATTGTACTCCACCTGGTCCAGTTACTGTTAATAATAATAATAATAATAATAATTATTATTATTATTATTATTATTATTATTATACCCAGGATAACCCTTCACTACAAAGTACTGTTATCAATGGGGTCCTGACTGACTAAGAATTAAAAAACTAATAAATAAGAATTATTGAGATAATAATTATATAAAATAAGATACATATTAAGGCAAAAATACACCAAGTTAAAAACCGTTCTCTGTGGCATGATAGGTATGGAAATTGTTTCGCCAAACAGAGCAAGTACAAGAAATGTTGCTAAGGTAAAGTCTGTTTTTAGCTTCCGCCTTTAGGTCTCAATGTAAAAAATCGGATGTATGATCAAGTGCATAGTAGATATGAAAGTGACATCGATCATCAAATAATGTGAAATTGGCTTTTCTTTTTTTCTCACAGGAAAATTCAAGAGGAAAGCCTGAGAACATATTTGTTCACATATAACAGCGTGTATGACTCATTGAGGTACTTAAACATTTAGAAGAATGGGGAAAAGTAGCAATGCATGCAATGTTTACAATACACACTACCTCCACTGGAAAAACTTGTGCACCATATTCTTGATGAAAATCTCTGTTAATTGTTATGCATGACTTTCACTAGGTAATGTCAAAATCAAAATTAGCATTCCTTCTTGAAAGCATCCTGTTTGCTTTATTTTGCTCTGAATATCACTCATAAAGGTGTATTTCTATCCAATTTTTCCACTTGTGTCACAGCCGGTACAATTCTGTGATTCCTATGACAACCAGCACAAAAGCAAGGCATTAGTCATGAATAAGCTGTGATCCATTTATAGGAGCACTTCACATCTTATATAAGCCCCGCTAGTATAAATGGTCCAGTTTACCTCTTATGTAAGCTGCAGCTTGTGGAAGCCAAGGTTTATTTTTCTCGTATAAATGGCCAGTTATCCAACAATCTTTATCCAGTCTATTTGTGATTGGTGTGCCAGTGTCAGCTCAAGTGTTTATTTGTTGTCTTTACTTGTAGTTTGTATACATTGGCTGAAATGTTTGATTTGCCTCCGTCTGTGGTGCACAGCACTATCAGCAAAATGATCATCAATGAAGAACTGCAGGTTTGTGATATTGTTTCGTTTTTAATTATTAATATTATTATATGACTTGTTCTGGTATCCAATATTACAGGCGCTCTGATTGGCTAATCATAGGGCATTATTCTCCTGTAATGCCCACGAGAATTACCTTGACTTTGTTGTGTAGATCTCGCTATTGCTTTGTCAATACAGCAAGGTCTCAGTCTGAGATTTTCCCGTAAAGACCTCACTCTCGGATTAGAAGTAGTTATTATTATTTTCACAGTCAAGCAGTTTAATAAGTAATTTGTAACTATAAATCAATCTTTACATCTGCACAGAGAAAGCTACACATGTAAGACTTACCACTTGGGATCAGGGTCTGAACCCCATGTCTTCTAATCTTGCTTAGAGCCCTCTGTGATAACCATTTAAGGTTTTGCAGTCCACCACTTAACTGCAAAGTTTCCTAAGATGTCAGAGAATTGTAATATAAAACAATTTTCCTCTGTGTCTAACTATCAAATGTGATTATTGTGCTTCAAAGCTGGAGTTTAAATGGAATTCACCAGAGAAAATCAAAACAGGTTTCTGGGGAATTGTTATAAAACCATGCTATCAGTGGAATTCTGACATATTAACCCGCACCAACAGGCTTCACAAGCCCGTAGTTTTTGCCAGCAATGTCACTGATCGTATGCTGGTAAGGGTAGGCTCATATCATAACTATTAAAAATTGTTTGTTTTGTTTGTTTTAATTGCTTTGTTGAGTGGTCATTAAGAATTCAAATTTCAAGTCTAATAAAGGTTGTGTTCTCACTCCAGGCCTCTTGGGATGAGCCAACTCAGACAGTTGTAATGTGCCGAGGAGCCGAGCCTTCTCTCCTTCAGAGCTTGGCACTGCAATTAGCTGATAAGGTAAAATCTGAAATACTGTAGTCTATTAGCCAGGTGTTTCATTAAGGGTTGGGCACCGGCAAATTGACCAGCTGTGAAGACTATTTTGACCTGCTGGTTTGATCACCTAGTGGAAAGTATTTCTTATAAAGAATTTCAGATCAAATAGTTTGGCCCACCTGTGAAAGCCAGTTGCCCTGACCTGTTGAAAACATTAATGAAACCCCTTCTGTTAGCTTTTCAACTTACAGCTTATCAAACAACTTTAATACAGAGTGTTTACGACTTGTTTTCAGGTCAGCACTTTGGTAGAAAACAATGAGCGTATTTATGACACAAGACATGGAGGATTTGTTCAGTTCAAGGACAGACAAGGTATGAACTGCTTAGAGTACTTCTTTTCCTCTTGGGAAAACTTTTACAGGTGTCTCTCACACTAAGTCTACATATAGTGCTTAATGTTTGATTATTTTGCCTGTGAACAGTTTGCTAGTGTGACAAAAGGCTTGAGAAACGCAAGACCCCTTTCTGGGCCAGTGTTATTTCCAGATAAATGGAGACTGTTAGTGCAAAAGGCATAACCCGTATTACTCAATGAGTATTTTAGGAAGCCTTTTTAATTTTTTAATTGCTTGACTTACCCACTCTCTACTAATTTCCAGGTCAAGGCCGCTATCGTCGACAAATCAGCAACATTATGATCGACAAGTACAGGCCAGAAAAACAGGACAGGCAAGATCGGTACAACTGGCAGGAGAGATATGGGTGCCAGTATGACCGGCCCTACCAACAGCCACAGACACAATCATCTTATTAATCTAAAGACAATATGCATAATTTAATCAAGGAACATGGCAACACTTGTTATGGCCTGTCTGTGATTCAAGCTGATACTGTCCTTGTCAGCAAATGTGATGAATTTGAGTACACATTAACTAAAATGAACAATGGAATTCCAATTTCTTGATCCAGTTAGGCAGACAAAAATTATTTTGGAAATTTAAAGCTTGAAAAACTGTAAGTGGCAATGAAGTACATTAAATAATATGAACCTAAGGTTTTGTTTTATCGCTACTAAGTGAACAGTTTTTTTGTACAACACCCATTTCATTACAGATACAGATCTTTGTTTATCAAAACAAGGTATTATTTCAAGATATCATGCCAAATTTATCAGCAGAACAGAACCTGGCCTGCGAAGCAAGCATTGCCATGCGAGAAGCTTTTTCCATATTCTGGCTGTGGGCAAATTGGAGTGGGAGCAAAAATCTTTGAAGAAGCAGGGGTTGGTCTTCGCCATCAATATTTTCACTCCCACTCCGATTTGTGTGTGGCCAGAATGTAGACAAAGGCCTTCGTATGGGAGCACTTGCTGTGCAGGCTATCTTGCACAAAACACCATAGTCTCACAGCTGCATCTCTTTAAGCAGCAAGTATAAATGGGTCCTGATGAACTAGTGCTGGGGTAACCCCATTTAGGGCTATCATCGCCTCTAAGATTTGGGGTAGAACTACTCCTACTTGCTTCATGCTACAGAAATTAAAATAGCACCAGCCATGTGGACCACTAGGCTTGAATGTGGATTACACCTTTCTTAAAATTTGAGTGTGCAAGTGGATTAAATCAATTCATAAAAGGCTTTTTGTTTCAAGTAATTTAATCAACAGATTTAATAAACTCAGGATTTGAGAAATTGGGACTCCACTATTTACTTTCGAAATCTTCAAATGTGTAAACATGTTGTAAGTGAATAAAGCTGAGTGATGCCAGTGATAAACTGTAGTTGATGAAGTTATTTTATTCTCCCAATATCTCTGTTATGTTAGACACTGACTATGATATTCCTCTATTTCCTCTCTGCAGCACTCTTTAAATATTTGGTGTTAGAGTTGCTGTGTATTTTAAGGCTGGTTTTCACTACTGACAGAGTCGGAGTCGTAGCTGGAGCCCTAAGAGTGCTAATGACCAAGTGAAAATTGAAAATCAGTCATAAGCAGAGTCATAAGCTCAACGGATTAGAGTCTTAAGAATCGAGTTTCCATTTTTTCAGATTATGTTTATGACTCGGTCGCTTATGATCCAGTTAAAAGTAGATTGTCGGAGTTGGAAGCAGAAGAGGAAGAACTAACCAACTACAAGGCGTGGAATCAAAAATTGTAATTGGTTTATTCTACCGCTTCTGCTTCTGACTCCGACAATCTAGTTTTCACTGGATCATAAGCGACAAAGTCATAAGCGGAATGGGAGTTCTGCTTCCGACTCTGTCGGTTTGATTTTCACTAGATCATATTGCTCTACACTTCGACTTCATCAACTTCATCGCTACTGAAACCTAGCAGTTAGGGGCAGCACTTATTTGAGAGTGGTGCTCTTCAAAAAACCTCATGACAATTTTGTAAATGGAAACAGACAAAGTTAACAGTTAAATGTAGTCATTTCGAGCTGAAAATCATGGTAATCCATGGCCCAAGGGCCAGTTTCTCAAAAGCCTCGGAAATTTTTCGGGCCCACACAGCCATTTTTAGTTAACCAGTATTTTAAGACAAAGAGGTGTATATGCCTGAAACTTCTTATATGAAGGGAACCTCTGTTCATAATAAGAATTTGTGCATAAATCAGCTCTTAAGTCATAAGGTTGGAGATTTTGCTGTGGTTTTTCGGGTGCAAAAACGTTTTGGGACCTTGGAGAAACGGGCCCCTGTTGTTTGAAAGCTGCATAGCACTATCTACCAGATAAATCACTATCCAATGGATAAGTGATAACAAAACAAACCACGCTATCCGCTGGATAGTGATTCATCTGGAATGTCATTGTCCATCTTTGAAACAACCCAGGCCACTGGACAGTAAATACTCCTAGAACAATTCAGTCTGCTGAAGCTTCATTAATGAACACGATATTGTTGTGAATGAAAGAGATCCTTATTCAAGGGCGGTGCTCTTTATTATTTTTGCCTTTGTACGTGGCTCTCAATTGGGGGAAACAACCAGTTGGGGAGGGGGGTAGTGCTCAGTTGAGTAAATACAGTAACCCAGGAGGGAACAAGGGTATTCTGGTGATTTTCATTCTGGTGTGATCTCAATATATCACATTGGCCGACATGAGAGCAAAAAGAAAGAAAACTGACTGGAGGCTAGCTTGATAAAAATTATCACCCTTGTATGCAATTTCACACTGATTTTCACTCAAATTTGCCATATAATTTTTTTGTTCGTTCTTAATACAAAATCAACACATTTTTCCATAGTCTGCACTCTTATTTATAGCCCATAGAGATAATGTCATGAAATGTTCAAAGCTCAACAGTGAAACAGCTCAACTGTGGCTTGTGGTTCCACTTCAGTTTTGAACATTTAACAACAACTATAAAAGTGTAGACTATAGAAAAGCGTGGTCTGTTTGTTAAGTGACCACAACACAGAACTTCCTTATCAACATTTAATTAAAACAAGAAAAATCAGGAGCTTGGCTCCACTTAATTACATATATAGTTGGTGACTTAAGCTAAATCTCATCAAGTAATTGTGAGATACTAAAAGTTCATCTTGGTACTAAAAGTTCGTCACTATTCTACAATAACTATTACACAGTTGAGATATATATCTAGCAATACAAAGATGTGATAATTTAAAATACTATGAATGTCTCAAATTCAGTTGATTCCTCATATCAGGCACATTTATCTGGTTAATAGAAAGAGATTGGCTTGTTATTATCAACTCAGTTTTGCACTATCTTAATAAAGGGCTGCACCATTAGAAACAAAGGGAGGACAGGTGTGAGGAAAAGTGAGCTCCAAAATTTGTAATTTTCCTTGCAAGCACACTGGATCATATTTAGATCTAAATATATCTCACTTTTATAAAGATTCTACAGAGCTTGTACACCAAAAAACACATTCCCGTACAGAGCTAAGGATAGGAAAAAATTCATGAATTCATTGAACTATCCCTTCCCTTGATTTTTAATGGTCCAGCCATTTTGTGTATTTTTGAGCGCGCCATTTGCTTTTCAACTCACGAGGAGGACCTCTCAGGAAACACAACAAGTTTTTGATTGGTTAATTTCGATCCTACATCTCAGTCAAGTGTTGTCAACTGTTGTTTTTTCATTCAGTTTGCCAGTTTCACGCTTGTGGGAAAGACCAGAAAATTCTGTTCGCACTTGTTTGAGCCGTGTTTGTTAAGAGAGTAATACTTTCAAAGGTAAAAAGCTACGTCTTCTTGAAGTCCTCGGAGTTGAAAGACAATTTTGTTGTAAACATGGCGTATGAAGATAAGCCGAAGCACTGGAATTCTTTCCGGCGAAAAAAACAGCTAAGACTAACCGTCATGTCATTTATCTTTCTTTTTGTGTAATTTTTCCTTTGAATTTAGTAGCTCATTAAAGTGTTTTGCCTGAGAAATTTGTGTTGTTTTCAAGTTGAGTTACATTTAAGCTTATTCTCTTAATTTTATTTAGTAGCGAGTGACGTTTATTTTTTCAAAAACTCCGTAAAACCACATCTTACACAAGATGTGTTTGAATGTCAAATTACAAACACAAAAATACATCTTATCTAAGCACCTTGTAATGAAGTTGTCAGGCTACTTCATTTAAGCTCAGAAAATCTTCATTTAACATGATTCGGATCCTAAAGCACAAGTCACTGCGATGAAAAACTGTTTTACATGGAATTTTGTATTTTACAGAGTTTCTGTTTTGTTTTCTGCACTCGGTTACACAACAACTACAATCCTAGCAGTTTGTTTATTCGATTAAGCTTGTTAAAAGACAATGGCAATCATTTCTAAACAATTTAAATGAAGACCTCGCAATTGTGATTAGCCTGTTTAATTTGCTTTTTAGCTTTATTTGTTACTTTATAATTCCCAATGAGGTCTAAGCTGCGTAACTTATTGCTATTTACAAGAGCATTACTTAACTGCTTTACACCTTCATCTGTTATTTTATTCCTAACGAGGTTTAAGCTGCTTAATTGACTATTTATAACAGCATTACTTAACTGCTTTACACCTTCATCTGTTATTTTATTCCAAGCGAGGTTTAAGCTGCTTAATTGACTATTTATAACAGCATTACTTAACTGCTTTACACCTTCATCTGTTATTTTATTGTACGCGAGGTCTAAGCTGCTTAATTGACTATTTATAACAGCATTACTTAACTGCTTTACACCTTCATCTGTTATTTTATTGTACATGAGGTTTAAGCTGCTTAATTGACTATTTATAACAGCATTACTTAACTGCTTTACACCTTCATCTGTTATTTTATTGCCAGCGAGGTTTAAGCTGCTTAATTGACTATTTATAACAGCATTACTTAACTGCTTTACACCTTCATCACCTATGTTATTTTCCCCGAGGTTTAAGCCCCGTAATTGACAATTACTATTGTCACACAACTTTACAATCTCTACACAACCCAACGAGCCAATGTTATTATTGTACAAATTTATGAGCGAAATTTGTTGAACGCGGTTAAGAAAATGAACCACTGCTGTACAGTCAACAGGTGCGAGGCGACAATCAGTAAAATCTACAGCATTAAATCCAATCTTTTCTAACTTACTTTGAACAACTGAACCTGATTCATTGGTTTCGTAGATACACTTCATTAATGTCACCGCTAAATCTTTGTCGCTGCGAGTCGGCCAACAGGTAACTGTGCGTCCCTTCAATGAATCGTCAACAATCAGCTCGCGTTCATCTTTCTTCTCTGTTTTCTTAGGAAGAAGGTCGGTAAATATGTCGATAGACTGCTCACCAAGTAGACCACCGACAAACTGCAACACGAGTTGCCATTCACCATTGTCGATGTGGTCAGCAACGAATCTCCTCAATTTTCTTCCTTTCATGGTTTCGGTTATGTGCTTGGCTGCGAGGAACTCTTGCATGGTGAGGTGAATGAAACAGTATTGAGCTTCGTCCGTGAAGGGGTCAGGTTTACGATCTGGTAGCCGATGAAAAAGGGCGCTGCTCACTAAATGCTCGGGGACTTCCTTTTGTCCAAAGATTAGTCTTTTTTGTGTCAGCCCATCGAAAGCAAGTTTGGCTAGCGGCTTGATTTTCTTTTCCAATTCAGGAGGCAAATGTTTTGAGGCAATGTCCTCTCCACGGAGGTCTTCGTCGCGATATTGCTCATCGTGCCGGAAGAAGAAAAATTTCATGGATCTTTGATAGATTTCTGTGAGGTTTGTTGGGAGGCCAACACCAGGTAAACCCTTTTCGCTGTGGAACTTCAGAACTTGCAACAAGCATGAGCAAATTATCAGGCAGTTCACAGGAATATAGCAAAGTGAGAATATGTTCATATTCGTCTTGATGTGCTCCCATATTTTCTTTCCTGCGTCCGGAACGTCTTGCGCCGCATCTTCAGCAAAGTTCTCCACGTATTCTTCAACTTGTTCCGATGCAAAGCCAAGAATTTCAATTGTTTTGTCGAAGGGAAGATCTGTAACGTCTGCCACGGCAGTGGGCCTGGTAGTGGTCAGAACGCTTGCTCCGGGGAGGAGATTGCCTTTCACTATGTTGTAGAAGAGAGCAGAAAGAGGCATTGGCTTTTGCCAATTCTTGCAATCGGACCGCTCACTGGCGACACTTGACCTATGGCGAAACTCGTCCAAGCCGTCAAAAAAGATCAGAACTCTCTCGGGATTTGTGAGAACGTGATTCCAAACGTCATCACTCAGTGTCAGTGGATATTCTGACCTGGAGAGAAGATCATGAAGGCTGAGCGGTTTTTCCTCGGAGTTGAATTTGCGGAACTTCAGGAAAAAGGCAAACTGAAGTTCATCACTGAACGCGCTACTGGATGCCCAGTCACTGATCCATTTTGTTAAAAACAGAGTTTTTCCTATTCCGGGACGACCAACGATCAGGATTTTCTTGTTTTCGGCTTCAACAATTTCTTCTCGTGTTATTTCCTGGAATTTTTCTTGCGGCATGGGGAAAACTTTCAGTTGTTCCTCTCTATTACCGGTGATTTTATACCGCGCTCTATCTTTAATAAGACTCAACTTTGTGTAAACGTCATCTAACTTGAGATCTTTATTTCTTTTGCCTTCACCGTGCTTTCCTTGAAACAGGGCCTTGAGACCTGGGTCGTTCTCCGTGCTTTCTATGATTTTTTTCCGCTGCCTTTTGATGAATTCATCGACCGATAAAGGTTGTTCTGGTGGTTCTTGTTCAGTTTCTGTAAGTAATAATACTCTCAGTGGCACTGGACGACTAAGTTCTTGTGGCTCGTGAGGCTCTTGAGAGGGAAGATAATATTTCACAAACTCCAAATCTTCGAGAAATTTCTTTCCTCTTTTCACTCGTAGTGCCAAGATACAGATGATCTCAATCAGAATAATAAGCGCTAACACACCATTGCCGACAGTCACGGCATTCATCCAGGAGGTTTTCTTTGTTGCTTGTTGATTGTGACATTCATACATGGTGCTGTTCTGAATGTTGCTGGTTGATGACGCATTCGCTGCGTGACTGGCTGCTGCTATTAGGCAGTGAAAGTCGGAGGGAAAGTTGTCAGGATAAAGAACTTGAGTCTGTAGGACTATAAAAATAATTCCTATCGTAATTCTAGTGGCAAGTTGACAAAAATACGCCACAAACAGCTTGCGTCTTTTGGGTCTGTTCTGTCCTTCAAAATCAGGACTCTGGCGATTGGCTTTCACCTCATCGACTCTTGACTTTGCCACTTGGGAGTAGATGACACATACAATGCCGATGAGAGAAAAATTAGCAATCACAAATCCATATACAGGAATACCAGATTTGTTGTATTGTTTGTTGTACTGATCTGAACATTTTCCTCGGACGAGGTCCATCTTTTCAAGTTTCGCCTCACAGCGGAAACTGTCACTGTTCTCCATTTCTGCAAAGATGCCAAGCAGGATTACTCCATAAACGATCCAACAAATAACTGCTACGTAACTGATCTTGTTGAAGGTTTTAGGCGTCAGCAAGTCCTTGAGATGTTCCATTTTGTATATGAGAGTTCTCGTTCAATGGATCTGTTTGAAAGTAACATCACTGATTAGAATGAGGCGTGGAAATAGATTGAACATCGCATATTATAGCATTGTATTTAGTCACGAAACCGGTTTCACCTAATCTCTCTCTCTTTTTTCTGTGAGAAAGTGTTATTTTTAGACTGAGGCAAAACGCTCTAAGAGTGTTTTTTTGTTTTTGTTGTTTTTTATTTTAGCCATTTGAGTTTGAGCCGGTTCTTCAATTCCATTGTTTAACTTTTTCGTAGTATGAAGAGATACAAACAACAATACAACCGAAGATGTTCTGGCACACTGAACTGTGCCGTAATAAGAAGACGAGCTCATCGTGAGTTTCAATGTTTATCAGAGAAAAGAGTTAATTGTGTATTAAGAAATTAAAAATTTCGGATATTTGCAGTAAAAAATCTTTGTGTTTTTAGAAAGAAAACAAGTCCAATTTTGTGGGCAAAATATAAGCTGTACACAATGTGGTGTTTAAAATCCTTATTTTTACGGTATAAATCCGAGTTGTATGTATTTAAAACTTAAAAAAACAAGTCGTACATTTTTTTTCGAAATACCAAACCTCTGGTTTTTGATATAAAAATTCAAGTTAAAAAGGAACCAATTGTCAAGAAATTAATATAAAAAGAATCACAACTACTTTTTCTGGCGCGTGGCTTTCGCTTAGCAAACAGTGCGGTAAAGAAAACAAAGCTATTTTTGAACACAGTTCTGAAGACTAAAAACCGTGATAATAATACATAACATAGAGACCGAGTCAGTTAACATCATTGACTTCATCAGCCGAATGGTGTCTCTTTGGTTGAACTGCTGTGATTTCGCAACTACTTTTAAAACACTTAAAATTAGACATGCTACACCAATTTTGTACCCATTATATTGGCCTCGTCTATCATCTGTTTTGATTTTGAGATGAAGCAGTATGCGATGAAATAAAATTTATCGGCGTTAGGGTTCACTCTGGCTGATTCCTAAGAACTTAGTTATGTTGGTTTGATTTTCACTTGTGTTTTCAGTTGAACAGAGCGCCGCTTTAGTTTATACCTTACCGAGGCGAAACCTTAAAAGCTTAATTGTTACTTGCATAAAACTGCAATTGAATTTTCACCAAACGTTTGCTTTTCAAAGTAATTTTTAATCGCATTTTCTAGTGTATTATGAAAAAACTATGAATAAAAACTAAGAGTCAATCATATAATCATGTTAAACTTTCGACATCAATTCCTAGCGTGTAATAGAATGTCGTGGAGTGAGACGCCGTTATAGAGACCATCGCGTGGCTTGAAACTGATAATGACCAATTGAGTAGGTTAAAGTTTCACGGTTTTAATGGCTTGGCGCTGAATGCGCTTGGCCAAATCAACATGGCAAATAAACAGCCAAGCACGGAACGGTTTAGACCTGTTACAGCAACTATTAATTTGAACCATTCTACTAACTACTTGAAAAAGCGGACAATAGAACAGCTGCCAGTTATATTGTTACTCCCGCTGATTAGCCTCTCTTTGGGCGGGTTACTCAATCTTTCCTTTCCAAAGAAGGTCTGTGCAGTAGGCTACACAGCTATCGGAATCATTTAGCTTTCTTTTAATAAAATTCCTGCACATCTAGCAGTTGTCATATGATTTAAATAGACAGGATCTTAAGTTCTATAGTTCCGCCTCAGTAATATATAGAATATCATTT
The DNA here is from genome assembly GCF_964199315.1 of Orbicella franksi. Classification (NCBI taxonomy): domain Eukaryota; kingdom Metazoa; phylum Cnidaria; class Anthozoa; order Scleractinia; family Merulinidae; genus Orbicella; species Orbicella franksi. The sequence goes on from NC_138156.1 coordinate 25,425,089, forward strand.
ACATAAAACTGTAATTCAAATGAGTTCTTAACCAATTGCTTATGCCTTAGTGCCAAAGTACGTAGTTTTTGCAGCAGAGATTTTCGCCCTTATTAGTCACTTATGCTCCCAGTTAAAGAATCAGTGCGTAGTTAGTTACGCTCATTATGTTACTCCATTAAATTAGGCAAAGTTTTCGCAAAATGGAATCAAGATAGCGACTAGGAAAGAGAATGATCTTTATACAATAGTTTCTTTTCTGGTCAAAGATGTTATTTGTACTGAGTCTATTGAATTCGATGAGTAACGAAGATTACAGTCGATGATTGGTAGTCAGTAAAGGAGAAACTAGTTACCACAATCGGTCAACACTAAATCTCTGAGTTTTTTTGTCTTCCAGCAAATCCTCTGAGAGTAGTACTCAAAAGCTGAACGATTAACATATCAGGAGCTATTGGTTACTGATCATTTTGCTCTACTCTAGAAATGTATCCTTAAAACGTCTAAGAGCTACAATTGTAGGAACGTGATCGATAAAACTCACAACAGCTTCCAAAGGTTTGCAGAAGATTTGTGCTTATAGCGATGGGTAATCACAGGCAATGTGGTATCACAAGAATGCAAAATAAAAGAGAAAACAACTGATGTTGCTAATATGCCAATGTTTGGAAGTGATAACGAAAAATTTCTTGACGGAGCAAACATGTTTGATGGTCCAAATATTGTCAGACAGCAACGCTTTTAAAGCACCTAAACCGCGCTACACCTAAATTCTTTAAACTAGCCCCGAACGTTTCAAAATAGAACAAACCTACATTTACAGATGTCAAAGGAAGAAAAACAGCAGCAATAAACTGTGTGATTCACAACAGAGGAAAAGTGACTAAAAGATGAAGGGACAGCTTGAGGCGAGGGGTGTATATGAGTGGGTGATGTCAGTTAAAGAATGTCTGTTATTTCCTATCTCCTTCACGTGGCAATAAGAAGTTTCTCGAAAGTTCTCAAAGAAAGCCGCAATTAAACAGGAACAAGTTGTCTCTCAGTCAAGAATTAAATCGACATATCGTAAGTACTGTTTTTACTGGGGCGTAGCTCTTACTCGGAAAACATCACGGAGAAACGAAGGAAAAACTATTTACGACTACAGCAACAAGAAAGGGTGAGTGTCTTTCGTGCAATCTGACGAAACTTCTTTGATACGCGAATGATTTTTTTTTCGATAGTTTTGGTTACTGAGATAATAAAGAAACACGAACCTGCATCTGAAGATATCAAAGACAGCAGCAATACACTGGTAAATTCACAACGAGACAGGAATATTCAAGAGCTTGAAGACTGAAGATGCAAGCAACGTCTGTACCGAAGGGCGGATGACTTCTTCTTATAAAGTACGGTTTGTTTAACCTCAGAGCAAGCCTAAAATAATCAGAAAGCAGTTGTCAAGAATTAAATTGACATTTAGACAGTTTATTTTTGGGGGCGCGGCTCTTGTGCGGCAAACATCACGGAGAAACAAAGCAAAGCTATTTAATTACACCACAACCCTGAGGACTTTAGACCATAATACATAGACATAGCAACATCTGACAAAGCTTCCTTGATACGGGGATGTTGCTTTTCAGTAGTTTTGGCTACTGAGATTTTGAACCAGAACACAGGGAAAAAATACTTAAATGTACGATAGTAAAACGTTCAAGAAATACAAAGATAGTAAATTTGACAGGCAATTACACTTTCCTTCTCTAAAATTATTTTAAAACTGTGTAACTTGCTGACGGTTAAATTAGGCATGCCAAAACAAATGGAGCAGTATGTTTTCCAACAAAATTTTCTTGAGTTCAACTTCACTTAGGCTAATTTCCAACAACTCTGTCAGTGAGCGTCTTTGCGGGTACTTCTGTCAAAGGCGAAGTCGCGACGATCTTACTGATTAGAGATTAAAGAGAGGTTTTTGACATAAAGCATCCACCAGTGTTCCGTCAGAGCCAAAAGTTTTGAATATATAGAAATTATCATTCGTCTGACCAACATCCAAAGATCAGAGAAAATCAAACAAAGAAATACCTTGAAACAAAGAATTAAGCTGAAGGCGCATCTTAATATATTTCCACAACATAGGTGTCTCACTATTAGTGTTTGATGATGATGATGACGATGATGGCAATGTAGGTTTTCAATGGCAAAAAGTCAAAATATGCTTTTCAAATACTAACAGCGTTATTGACGCAAATCAATTCTAGATAAAGGTGCTAATTCCTTGCGTGTAATGGAATGCCAAGGAGTGAGACGCTGTTATAGATACCTTCGCGTTGTTTTAAACTGATAGTGAACAATTGCAAAGGTTAAAGGCGAACGGTTTTAATCGATTGTCGTAGAATGGGCTTGGCAGGATCAACATGCCAAATAAACAGCCAGGCACGAAACGGTTTAGAACTGATACAGCTATTAATTTGAGCCATTCTACCCGGCACTACTTAAAACAAGAAAGACGTTTAATTGTCCATATATTCTCAAACAGCAACGCTTTTGAAGCACTAAAACGCTACACTTAAACTCCCCAGATTAGCTCTTTCTTAAAAAAATAGAAGTAGCCTACATTAAGAGATTTCAAAGAAAGGAAAAGTGCAGCAATGCACTGGGAAATTCACAAGAGAGGAAGGAATAGTAAAAGATGAAGGGACAGCTTGAGGCGAAGGGTCTATATGGGCGGATGCAGTTAGTTAAATAATGTCTGGTATTTCCTGTCTCCTTGGCAATAAGAAGTTTCTCGAACGTTCTCAAAGAAAGCCGCAATCAAACAGGCACAAGTTGTCAAGAATTTAATTGCCACATCGTAAGTATTTTTTTGCAATCTGACGAATCTTCTTTGATACTCGGATGATTTGTTTTTCGATAGTTTTGATTACTGAGATTTGGCGGCGGAATACTTCAAAAAAACAAAAATTTTAACTACACCCCTCCAGAAATACGAAAATAAGTAGGCCAGCAATAACACATTCCTTCTGTAAAATAATTAAGAGTTGCATCAAACTCTGATGGGGAAAATGACGTCTTTGGAGAAAGGTTTCAAAAGAATCTCAGTGATAGCTTAAAAAGGTAGGCATGAAAATGATCTAATTCACTTTCGAGCGGTGATTCTGATCTGTCACTTGCCTCTTTTTAGCAGCTAGTACGAGTTTACAAGTTCAAAAACACACATCCCTCTTCAAGCGTTAGCTAGAAAGAAAATTAATAAATAAATGCTGATAATCCAAAGTTTCAACATCACTGACTTCATCGGATAGTATTTCTCCAGTTGAATTGCCATGATTTCGCAACTTTGTAAGCGACAGTTCAAATAAGCCAGGGACACTCTGTTATATGTTTTGGTTTAAAAAGGGAGCAGTATCCTATTAAAACAAATCATTGACTTTAACTATTCTCAAGAATTTTGCGTCTACATGAACAGCTTTCTTCAGTTTATGTCTTTCCGAGCCTTAAGTCCAAGTGTTAATTACGTGAAACTAAATTATATTTGCTCAAAACTAAACTTTCTGGCGAATTTTTAATCACATTTTCCAGTCTTTATCAATTGCTGATGAATACTGTGAAGCCAAGACCAATCGACGTACTGTAGTTTCGCAGTAGTTTCCGCCCAAACCGAAATTAGCGGAGTGCTATCGTTCGACTTGAATCGTTGGGATGATGAAATTATGTCATCAAGTTCCGACTAGTTGGGAACTGAAAAGAAGGAATTTTATGTAATAGCTTGTTTTCTGGCCAAACATGTTGGTTACACTGATTTTGATGCGAAGTTACAAGATAAGTGGTAAAGAAGAAACTGATTACGAACAAATGACAATCTGTTGGTGAATTAGTCTACCTTCATGTTCACAATTGTCAGGATAGTGAACACGGAATACAGAAATCGCTTTGACAAATCAAGAGCTACTTGTTACCGTTTTAATGTTGCTCAACTCTGAAAAAAATGTATTCTGAAAACATCTAAAGGCGTCAGATGGTTTTGGAACTCGGTTCTTATTAGAATTCAAACAAGATCAATAAAGCTTACAACAGCGAGAGTCCTAGATAAAAGAACAAAATATGTTCGCAAGTGAATGAAGCGATAACGGGAAAACGTCTAAATTAAATATTAGGAAATATTCCAAAACAGCACTATAATACGCTATACAAACTCTATCCAGATTAGCACTAAACGTTCAGTTTAAAATACAAAAACACAAACCTGCATCCAGAGATATCAAAGACAGCAGCAATTCACTGGTAAATTCACAACGAGACAGGAATATTCAAGTGCTTGAAGACTGAAGATACAAGGAACGTCTGTACCGAAAGGCGGATGACTTCTTCTTATCAAGAACGGTCTGTTTAACCTTAGAGCAAGCCTAAAATAATTAGAAGGCAGTTGTCAAGAATTAAATTGACATTTAGACAGTATCTTATTTTGGGGGGCGCGGCTCTTGTGCGGCAAACATCAGGAAGAAACAAAGCAAAGTTTGTAATTACACCACAACCCTGAGGACTTTAGACCATAATACATAGACATGGTAGCATCTGACATAGCTTTTTTGATACCAGGGATGTTGCTTTTCGATAGTTTTGGCTACTGAGATTTTGAACCAGAACACATGGAAAAAATACTCAAATGTGCCATAGCAAAACGCTCAAGAAATTTAAAGATAGTAAATTTGACAGGCAATTACACTTTCCTTCTCTAAAAATTATTTTACAACTGTGTAACTTGGTGACGGTTAAATTAGACATGCCAAACAAATGGAGCAATATGTTTTCCAACAAAATTTTCTTGAGTTCAACTTCACTTTGGCTAATTTCCAACAACTCTGTCAGTGAGTGTCTCTGCGGGTGCTTCTGTCAAAGGCGAATTCGCGACGATCTTATATTAGAGATTAAAGAGAGGTTTTTCACATAAAGCATCCACCAGAGTTCCGACAGAGCCAAAAGTTTTGAATATATAAAAATTATCATTCGTCTGACCCACATTCAAAGATCAGAAAAAATCAAACAAAGGAATACCTTGAAACAAACAATTAAGATAAAGGCGCAGCGTAATATATTTCCACAACATAGGTGTCTCACTATTAGTGTTTCACTGTGTAGTTTGATGATGATGATGACGATGATGGCAATGTAGGTTTTCAATGGAAAAAAGTGAAAATATGCTTTTCAAATACTAACAACGTTATTGACGCAAATCAATTCTGGATAAAGGTGTCAATTCCTTGCATGTAAAGAAAGAAAGCCGCTATTAAACAGCAACAAGTTGTCAAGAATTAGACTGACATGTAATCAATATTCCTTTATCATGGGCGTGGCTCTCACTTAGCAAACATTACGGTAAACAGAGCAAAGGCTATTTGAAACACAGCCCTGAAAACATTAGACCTTGTTAACTGATACATGAGAAGAAGAACGAGTTAATGTCTTCATGCCGGGATCTGACGAAACATTTTTGATACGCTGAAGATGTTGTTTCTCGATACTTTTAGTGACTGAGATTTAAATCGAGAGATAAATTGGCCGGCAATGACGACACATTTCTTCTGTAAAATTTTTAAAAGTTGCATTAAACTTTGATGAAGAAAATAAGTTTTCGGAGAACGATTTCAACTAAAACATCTTAAGTATTGCTAAGAAAGATAGTTTCAAGATTTATGAGACATCCAAATGGGTCGGTTTCACGCTTGAATACTGATGAGCTCTTTTTAGCAGCTAGCGCGAGTTACAAGTTTGGAAATGCATGTCCTTCTTCGGACGTAAGCTAGATACAAACTTAAAAAACTAATGCTGTTAATCTAGTGTTGTAACATCATGACTTCCTCAGATCGTGTTCCTTTACGTTAAGCCAAGATTTGGCAACAGTGTTACTGACGATTTAATTAGACATGCTACACCAGTTTTGTACCCATTATATTGGGCTCGTCTATGATCTGTTTTGCTTTTAAAATGAAGCAGTATGCGAGAAAACAAAATTTATTACGCTCTAGGTCACTTTGGCTAATTCTTAAGAACTCTTTTGTGTCCATTTGTCTTTCACTATTTTCTATGAATAAAGTGCTTCAGTTTATTTGTTGCAGAGACAAAACCTGATCGTTAATTGCATAAAACTGCAATGAAATTTTCACCGAGCAAGTGTAGCTTTTTGACTAATTTTTCTCAAGTTCTAGTCCTTACCAATTACCTATGAATACGAACCAAGAGTCAGTCATAATCATGTATGTAGTTTGCAAGAATGTTAGCCCATACCGAAGAATTAGAGCACTCTTTCACGTTTCAATGATTTAATCAATCAAAACGTTGTTGCAATAATTAAATGATGCCATCAGCTGGGTCGCTTGGTGGTAACAGAATGAACTCTGTGTAATACCTTCTTCTCCAATCAAGCATGTTGGTTACACCTTAAAAAACTCTATCCAGACTAGCACTTATCGTTTCAAAATAAGAGAAAAAAATCTGCATTCGCACAAGTCAGAAAAAGAAAAATTGCAGCAATAAACTTGGAAGAGTAATTGGATTTCGTGTAGACTAAAGATGGAGGCACCGCCTGAGGCGGGGGGCGGATGACGTCAACTGAACAATGGTTTGTTATTTGCTGTCTCCTTGGCAATTAGAAGTTTCTCGAAGGTTTTCAAAGAAAGCCGCTATTAAAAAGGAACCAGTTGTCAAGAAATTAATTGAAAATTAACCACTACTACTTTTTCTGGGGCGTGGCTTTCGCGTAGCAAACAGTACGGTAAAGAAAACAAAGCTATTTTTAAACACAGTTCTGGTGACTAAAAACCGTGATAATGATACATAACATAGAGACCGAGTTAGTTAGCATCATTGACTTCATCAGATAGTGTCTCTTGAGTTGAACTGCTGTAATTTCGCAACTACTTTTAAAACACTTAAATTAGACATGCTACACCAATTTTGGACCCATTATATTGGCCTCGTCTATGATCTGTTTTTCTTTTGAAATGAAGCAGTATACGATGAAATAAAATTTATCGGTGGTGGAGTTCACTTTGGGTAATTCCTAAGAACTCAGTTATGTTGGTTCGATTTCCACTTGTGGTTTTGAACAGAGCGCCTTAGTTTTAAAGTCTAATATTACTCGCATTAACCTGCAATCGAAGTTTCGCCAAATGTTTGCTTTTGAGACTATTCAGTTTTAACCGCATTTCCTGGAGTATTATGAAATGCCAATGAATGTAAGCTAAGAGTCAATCATAATCATGTTAAACTTTCGACGTTCGTAGTTTTGCAGTAGTTTCCACCCGTACTTAAGAAATAGATTACTCCTTCAAGTTCTTATCATGCGACGCCAAACCAGTCACAGAAAACTGTCGTTAAGATGAAATCAAGAATTTTGAGAAATAGTTTCTTCTCTGCTCAGCGGTGTTGGTCACGCTGATTTCCATGGCGATTGACAGAAATGAAAGTCAATGACTGGCAGTAAAGGGGTGAAAGTTATTACCAACAAATCACAAACTGTCTTCAGTGTGAACTGGTCTGTCTTCATGTTCATTTGCTGAGATAGTGATCCCCGACTATAAAAACCGCTAGATTAAACATCAAAAGCTATCGGTTACTGTTCATTTTGCTTGACTCTAAAGAATATATTCTCCCCAATTCTAAAAGCGTTAGGCGTTTTTCGAACTCAACTTTTATGAGCATTCAAAAGTGATCGATAAAGCCTAAAACAACTTTCTTAGCTTTGTAGAAGAGTAGTGTTGATAGCGGATGGGCAAACACAACCAATGTAATAGCACAGCAATGCTTAATAAAAGAGCTAACAACTGGTGTAGCCATTATGCCAATGTTTGTAAGTGATAACGGAAAACTTCTCGAGTCAACAATCACGTTTGATCGACGTCCAAAAATTACCAAACGGCAACGCTTTTGAAGCACTAAAACGCTACACTTTGACTCTATCCAGATTAGCACTCTGCATTTTAAAATAAAGACAAACAAACCTGCATTCACAAATGTCAAAGAAATGTAAGACAGCAGCAATACACTGGGAGATTCACAGCAAGAAAAGAAGTGCAGTACTAGCTTGGAGACTGAAAATGAAGGCAACGCCAGAGACGACTGGCCTATATGGGCGGATGACGTCAACTAAAGATGTTTTGTTATTTTGCTGTCTCCTTGGCAATCAGAAGATTCCGCTCGAACGTTTCTCAAAGAAAGCCGCTATTAAACAGGAACAAGTTGTCAAGAATTAGACTGACATGTAATCACTATTCCTCTTTCTGGGGCGTGGCTCTCACTTAGCAAACATTACGGTAAACAGAGCAAAAGCTTTTTGAAACACAGCCCTGAAAACATTAGACCATGACAACTGATATATGAGAAGAAGAGTCTTCATGCCGGGATCTGACGAAACATTTTTGATACGCTGAAGATGTTGTTTCTCGATACTTTTAGCTACTAAGATTTAAATCAAGAGATAAATTGGCCAGCAATGACACATTTCTTCTGTAAAATTTTTAAAAGTTGTATCAATCTTTGATGAACAAAATAAGTTTACGGAGAACGAATTCATCCAAAACATCTTAAGTATTGCTTGGAAAGACAGTTCCAAGATTCATGAGACATCCAAATGGATCGGTTTCACGCTTGAATACTGATGAGCTCTTTTTAGCAGCTAGCGCGAGTTACAAGTTTGGAAACACATGTCCTTCTTCGGGCGTAAGCTAGATACAAACTTAAAAAACCAATGCGGTTAATCTGATGTTGTAACATCATTGACTTCATCAGACCGTGTTCCTTTACGTTAAGCCAAGATTTGGAAACAGTGTTACTGACGGTTTCATGCGACAGCTACACCAGTTTTGTACCATTATCATATTGGTCTCGTCTATGATCTGTTCTTCTTTTGACATGAAGCAGTATGCGATGACACAATATTTATCGGTACTGGAGTTCACTTTGGCTAATTGCTAACAACTCGGTTGGGTTGGTTTAATTTCCACTTGTGTCTCTAAACAGAGCACTTAAGTTTATACGTTACCGAGACGGAACCTTAAAAGCCCAATTGTTATTTGCATAAAATTGCAATTGAATTTTCACCAAACGTTTGTTTTCAAACTAATTTTTAATCACATTTCTTATAGAGTATCATGAAATAAGAGTCAATCATAATCATGTTAAACATTCGACGTTCGTAGTTTTGCAGCAGTTTCCACCCGTACTTAAGAAATAGATTACTCCTTCAACTCCTATCATGCGATTCGAATCCAATCACAGAAAATTGTTGTGAAGATGAAATCATGCCATCAGGGTCACTTCATGGTAGCAAAGGAAAAGAATTTTGAGAAATATCTTCTTCTCTGCTCAACGGTGTTGGTTACCCTGATTTCGACGCCAATTAACAAACATCATGAAAGTCAACGATTGGTTGCAATGGGAAACCGTTATTACTATAACAAATGACAACGACTGTCTCAGTATGTACTGGTCTGTCTTCGTGTTCATTTGCTCGGACCTTGATCACCGACTATAAAAGCCGCTAGATTACATATCAAAAGCTATCGGTTACTGTTCATTTTCTTCATTCTAAAGAATATATCAGTCTTAGAACAGATCTAAAAGCTTTAGACGGTTTGGAACTCAACTTTCATAAGAATTCAAAAGTGATCGATCACGGGCTTAATTAAAACAATTTCATTCTCTCCGTGGGAAAGTTTTGTTACGTTTATAGCAATGGGCAACTAGTGTTGCCATTATGACCATTATGTCAGTTTTCGCCCAAAAAAAAAAACTCCTCGAGGCAACAAACACGTTTCCAAATATTTCCAAATAGCAACGACTTTGAAGCACAGAAAGGAGAAACTTAAACTCTATTCGCATTAGCACTTTACATTTTAAAATACTGATAAAACAAACCTGTATTCACATCCGATGTCAGAGAAACAGAGACAGCAGGACTCCAGAAGCAATACGGAGAGAAATTCACAGTGAGAGAGCAATTGGTGTGCGTGGAGAACAAAGATGCAGGCGCCGCTTGACGCGAGGGGCGGGTGACGTCCACTGAAAATAGTATGTAGTTTGCTGTCTCGTGGGCAATTAGAAGTCTCAAAGAAAGCTTAAACAGGAACCAGTTGTCAAAAATTAAATTGACATTTAGCCACTAATACTTTTCCTGGGGCGTGGCTCTCACTTACAAAACACTACGGGGAACAAAGCAAAGCTATTTAATACACAGCCCTGAGGACTATAGAGAGTCTATAGACCATGATAATAATGCTTAACTGATAAAGAACGAGTTAGTGTATTTATGCCTTCTGACGAACCTTTCTCGATGCGCAGGTAATGTTGATTATCGATAATTGGTTCGAATTCTGAGATTTGGGAGCGGAGTACATGGAAAAAATAGTAAAGATATAGTCACAAACTCCTCCAGAAATAGAAAGATAGACCTACCGTTAATTAGACATTCCTTCTCTAAAATTATAACAGTTGTATCAAACTGTGATGAGGAAAATAAGTTTTCGGAGAAACATTAAAAAAAGAAATCTTACTTATTGCTTACAAGGACTGTTTTAAACTTTATGAGACATCCAAATACATCAGCTTTACGCTTGAATACTGATGAGCTGTTTTTACAGGTTTGAACATACACGTCCTTCTTCAGGCGTAAACTACAAAAGAACTTAGGAAATAAATTTTGAAAATCTAATATTTTAACATCATTGACTTCATCAGATCGTATTTCTTTACTTTCAACCAAGATTTGGCAGTAGTGTTACTGACGGTTTAATTAGACATGCTACACCAGTTTTGTACCCATTATATTGGGCTCGTCTATGATCTGTTTTGCTTTTAAAATGAAGCAGTATGCTATTAAATCAAATTTATTGCGCTCGAGTTCACTTTGGTTAATTACTGAGAACCCTCTTGTGTCTGTTTGTGTCACGCTTGAATACTGATGAGCTCTTTTTGGCAAGAAGCCTGTGTTTATAAAATTGAAAACATACTTTTTTTTCAAGCGTAAGCTAGAAAGAAACATAAAAACACTAATGTTTGAACATCACTGACTTAATAAGATCGTGTTTCTTTGGGCAGATTTGGCAACAGTGTTACTGACGGTTTAATTAGACATGCTACACCAATTTTTTACCCCGCATTATATTAGGCGCGTCTGTTTTCCATTTCCCATGGTTTCAATGTAAATAGAAACGGACCTTGTTTGCAAAAAATTACCATTCAGTATTCTTTTTTCACGGCTGGCGCGGGTCTCGGCCAGTTGTTTTATCTCGGATACTCAGGCATCAATAAAATACTGGAAAGTTTGCCGAAGAGTTCAGTAGGTGGTTAAGTCGTTTATGAATTATGATATGATCACAATTTATGAATTCCTAGTGCAAAAGGTTATAGTCGATAAGTCCAACACGTGAGCTGAACAACTCCGTTGATAGCATAGCAGTAGAAAGTGAAAATGAGCGCAGAAAAGTTTGTAAACGTGTCGTTAATGTAGCGTAACTTGTCTGATCAACTGTAAATTCGTGGCAGTTGAAATGATAAGAAACACTGGTAATGTTATTGATGTTCAAACGTTAGACTATGAACATTTATTTATAAATTTGACTTCCACCTTTCACCAAGAGAAGGGAGAAGAAAAAGTGTACCCTTTACTGTCTTTTGCAAACGGCTAAAATAGACGAGCGACAAATCAGTATCAGTGAATTTTCGCGATCTCGTCGAGACCCAGGAGCAGTTAGTGGGAGCGAGAGAGGACGTTATCTAAGAAATATGATTCTTTTTAAATTTGCTATCTTGTTCAAAACTTCCTCTACTGAACTAATTGTAGTTTCCCAATCAACTCTTGGCTGAAACACAGGAAACAGTTCACAGGTGCAATTTCACCCTCGTCCCTCACTCTTCCCTCCAAAGTAAATTCTTATCCGGAGCCACAGGTTTCCTTTCAAGGGGCAACTGGGGGCATGTATGCATGGTCCTTAAGAAAATTGCGCAAAAATTTAAGAGCCTTATTATGATCCGGTTCGAGTGAAATTGGTTCTGTTCGGTTTCCAGTCCAAAATGAACCGTAGAGGAACCAGTCCCGAACCCACTCCCTACCCCTCCCCTGGTTGACGCATAGGAACCGCAACCGATTGACTGGCGACCAATAGCAACGAGACGCACGAGAACGAAAACAAACATGGCGGCGGTGGAAGTCGACTTCTTTTAACAGTTACTGTTTTGAAGTGCAAAGCTTAAAACTAATTTGTTCACTAGCACTTGGGTAGAAAATAGATGTCGTCAACAGGGACTATTCTATCTGAGTGCACAGAGGTGTATAATATTCTCAATCAGGTAAAAAATTTGACAGTTTTCTCTGAGTTTTAAAGCTCGGGCCCCAGGCCAGTTGTTCGAAAGGTGGATAACGCTATCCAGTGAATAAATCACTATCCAATGGATAAGTGTTGACAAAACAAACCACGCTATCCGCTGGATAGTGATTTATCCAGTGGATAGTGTTACCTACCTTTTGAGCAACTGGGGCCTGAACGATATTACTACAGTCGTTGCCTCATGAATCTTTTTACTGTTGTATGATATATATTGCCACCTCCATCATCTGCCAACTTCTTTATTTCGTGATAGGCAGCTTGTTGGTAATAATGATCAAGGCTAAAGCTTTTTCAAACTGTATTTACAACACTGCTGGTGAAGCTAAGCTTAGCTAAGGGCCATTCACTTTAAATTTTGAGTCATATATCGATCCACTCTGATTCATCTCTCTTAGCCCTTCCAGTGGACAGAAAAGGGTTGTATGAAAGAAAAGGGGTTGGGAACATGAGAAAAAAACTGGTTTTATTTTACAAAACTTGGCCTTGCATGTGGACCCAGCAAATGTTTGAACCTGGTGCAGAAAACCACTTACAAATAATAGACAGTTTGAAATAAAGGTCAGTTGAAAGTGTTGTTTTTATCATCTTCTTAGGTTGGGCATTACCCAAGGCTGAGTGATCCCAATTATTTGCTTCTTTTGGGTATGTTCGTAATAAAATGAACAATGATAGGGCAGATGGCCATTGCTATAGCTTCGCCTGGATTTAAAGACCTTGGACGTTCGGTGACCCCTATTTCTCTTTTGATAGATCATTTTCTCTACCAACTTTCTACGTTTAGCGAAAAAATGAAGAAAATCTATCAACTAAATGTACCATTTTTTGCAAAATGCACCATCAAATTCCGTTCTTTTTAGTGTTCCATTTATTTGTGTGACGGTTTGAAGGGTTAAGTTTTGTGAAAACGTTGGTGATGTTTGGAATTATTTATGCAACAGACCCACTCCTACAAAATATGACTAAGATCGTTTTCCACTCACCTTTGTTATTTTTAACTTTTAAACCCCTGTAGACCATGCTGAATTATGTGTGCCAATTTTTCAAAACGCTTAATTACCCCGGAAACAAAGTTGGTGACCCCCAATTTTTTTTGTATTTCTGACACAAGTAACTCATTATCTGACTGCAGTAAAAATTTTAAAATTACCTATCAACTGGAAAATGTTCACACAAACATCTTTAAAAGGGCCATTAAAATCATTTCAAACAGGTGCACCTAACACATGATTCTTTTAGATTTCTAAGGGGCCAGCTACTTTAATCCAAGAAGATTATTGAAAGGGCCGGTGCAATGTGTGTACTGTAGGAAAGTGTGTTAAAAAGGCACAACAATTTTCTGGTGAAGTTGTATTAAAGGGTTAGAGACTCCCATATCTATGAAAAGGTCAGGGATGCTCATCAGAAAATTTGAACTAAACATGTAAAGGATATCAATCTGGACGTGGCTTGAGCTTTATTTGACTCCTTTGAATTAAGAGCACTTTTATCAATATGCACCGTAAAAGATACTTTGACAGTTAAAAATAGTGGCATGTCATCCTGAATGCCTTAAGTAAGACCGCAGAACCCTTGATTTATACCCCTATACTAAGTGAGATGACAAGCTGCGATCCATGACCTTTTCATAGGGGAGTTCCCCCCTGGCTCATTCCTCACAAGGCACAAAATGAAATTAGTGACACTCTGATTGATTGTGTTTTGCAGATACAAGACAACGTCATGACTACAATGAAAGCCACATTATAACAGCAAAATTTGCTCCAAGGGTTAGTTGAATAAAGGCACACAGTGATAACTGAATTCATTTTGGGTGCTAATTTATTTTTGGTAGCTCATTAGGAAACAGGTTGTTTATAATTTAGAAAGGCATTGTTACACACTGTAAATTAGGGATATGGTGCTTATTTCTTTTTTTCATTTAACCTCACAATTTTTGTGTTACAGCACTTTGACAATGAATCACAATAGACATAATAATTCAAGAGATGTGACTCACAGTAACACAAGCTAGACTCATTTGATTCATACCGGCAATTACTTTCATTGGTACATGTATGTGACTTATCAGAAGGGGGCCACTTTTTGGAATGAGCGGATGGGGATAAATCAGATCACTACTGGCAGTAGCTGAACATTAAATGATGGATAATTAAAAAAGTCAAATGTTTTTCAGATGAGTATAATTACTATAAATAATGTTGTTTGCTTGAAAAAGTGAGAATATTATTCAAACTAGATTTCATTGTGTTGTCACATGCACAACTAATTTAGACCAAATTTTGTATTACTCCTTTAATTTCTATCATCTCTGGTGCATGCAGTCTTAAGTGCAATTTCCAGAGGTCTTTGTGCAGTTGTGATGTCACCATAAAAAAGTCTGTAGTTAGTAAGTAATGGATGACTAATAAAATGAATTCAAAATTTAGAAATTATGCAATTAAATAATAATGATAATAATGTTTGAAATTACATGTTTAGCTTGTCATCTAGTGATGCATTGTGTGGTTGTAGAATATATCCATACCTTCCTCATGATCATGTATGGAAGGTTTTTTGTTTTGATCTTCAAAGACCAAAAATTCCAATTTAGCATGGTTATGGTCCCTTCTAAACAAAATTTGGGTTTTGCAACCCTCCACTGCTTCAGAATTTCCAGTGATCCTTCATGGGATGGATATGGATATTTGCTAGAACCACACATTAATTATTAAAAAAAAAGAAGCATGAGATGTTATTTTAATATTTAATGCACCAGCTTTAATTTATGTTCACCAAAAATTGTAATAACTAGTTTAAATTTCTTGTTTCTCTTAAGAATGATATCGGTGCTTTCACCATTCCTCACGATGCTGAGTTGCAGACCAAGGAACATGTTGTAGTTTACGACAGTAACACTGGTTCACTTAAAGACAAAAGTGAGTTCTTTCAGTTTATGGGTGTTGTAATCAAAATTAATCAACGGTGGCAAAAAATAACATTCCAAGAAATTAACATTCCAAGAAATCAACATGACTTGTTAACATAATAGTAATAATTTTTGTTATTTGCATTTATTTAGTTAAAAACAAGGTATCATTAAAATAAGTTTTACCGGGACCTTCAAAGGGACTTGTGATATTTATATTGGGGTTTATCAATATTAATAACTAAAAAGAGAGTTTGACGTTGCGACCGCTGGGGTCGCCAGTGCAACCAAATTTTTATCACTGGTGACTAACTTTTCACGCCTTTTACTGAAATACTTTTGCTGGCAACTAAATTTGAATACGTACACCCAAATTATTCAGGTAGTTAATGACTGTACTTATAAAAAACTTTAGTTCAAATCAATTGTCTCAAGTGATATCATCGCCTGCATCTAAGCATGAACACATGACGCTGAAACATACTCTAACAGGGTGTCAAACGAGGCATGATTGGCCATCAAACATTCAAAGTTCAGCAGACCGTGGCATGAACTTTCGCACTTAAAGTTCAGCACACGAAATGGCAGAAAGATTGGACATTGAAGACTTCTTCAGAGAAATTGACCCTGACCTGTGTCAGTATGCATACGACTTTCGTGAATGTGGTTTTACTTCTAGTATAATTAATGGTTACCATGAAATGTTGGCGGGAGCAAGACTTTCAGAGTCTTTCAGTATATATCCCCGAAGGACATTGACAACTGATTTTAAACATTTTGAGTGTGAAGGTTTGTGTTACGGTCTGCTAAACTTCAAATGTTTGATGACAAATCATGCCATGTTTGACACCCAATTAGAGCATGTTTTGACTTGTTCATGCTTAGATGCAAGCAATGGTAACTTTTAATAATGCTTCCCCTGCTTATTCTGAGTCATGTTATCTTAATATTGAGTTAAGTTTGATATCGTGATTATAATAAGACATAAATTATTTTTCAGACAGCACTGCTTTGTCTTGTGCCAAGCTGATGTGGGAAATGGGAAGCAAGAATCCTGTAAAAGTTGTCAAAGGTATCTTTTTGGAACATTTTTTTTGTATACTTTCACCTGCTTTCAGTGTTATGGCATAGACGACATCTTTCAACCATCTTTCAACATGCCATCTTTCGACATGCCATGTAGACAGCTGAAAGACCGTTAAACTGTGAAGCTGGCAATGTTTCCGGTTATTAGCAGAACAAATTAATGACAAATAAATGATAATTACTGACCTCAAATGAATGAGGAAGATTGTGGACTTTGCATGTTGAACATCTCAATTTATGGGATAATTCAAACGATTTTAGTGTAGTCGATTAGCTCTCAGTGGTGACTTGCGGTAGAATTGGGCTGCTACCACTCAGTTAATATTAGACAGATTGATACTCCTAGGCTTAGTTTGATGTCAAATAAATCCATTTTTCTGATCTCAGGATCTCAAATCCTTTGTTACAACTCTTTGTTTTCTCAATTTTGTGCATTTCTTTCTGTCTCAAAGTCTAGATAAAGGACTTTAATGAAGTCTTATAGGGTTACACACTTGGATTTGATCCTCAGGTTTTAAGCTAGCCCACAAGCAGGCTCAGCTCTGAGTCCGCACATGTGAGTGGTGAAGGGTGAGTCTGCAAGCAAAGTTGTCTAGCAGGGAGGGGTCTGGTGAAGAGGTGTCAGAAACCTCTCCACTCTCATGTGTGTTCCTCAAACTTTAGCCTGCAGCCTGCAGCCTGCAGGCTAGTTTAGAGCTTTATGGCATAGAGAAACAGTTTTATATTTCTCTATTTTCAGGTGGATATGAGGAATTTTCAGCATTGTACCCATTTCTTCGTACTCAGAAGATCATTTACATGCCTAGGGTAAGTTTGTGCACTATTCAAATTAGATTCTTTTCATGGCCTCCATGCATCTCCTCACCAATGAATTATTTCCAAAAATGTTTTAATTAATAAGATGATTAATAAGATGATGTTTTGTTTATGTTACAGTAAAGAGTATAATATTGACTGTGGTGAATTAACTAATAAAGAGATCTCCTATGCATTTTAATGTATGTCATCCCATATGATCTCATTTTACAATGTAGATTCCCAAAAGGGGTACTCTGTGAATGGTTTGGGTCCATGTGGGGGTGTGCTGCTGAGATACTGAAACCCTCACCCTATACTAGACCATCATCAGCTTGATTTTGCGACCCTATTTTAGACTAGGCACCAAAACCCCCTACCCTATCCCAGACTAGCTATTTTCCATGTAGGAATGTTTTCACTATTATAGTCTAACATTTACTGTCTAAACCAATATCATACAAAGTCACTTCCAAGTCTCAATTTGTCTAAAATTTTATAGAACCCCACTTCACCCTTCACTTTGGCAGCCCAAGGCCACTGGCACAAGCAGCGAATTTTTTTGCGTGGGTCACAATGGGCGATTCCAGAAAATATCTATACCTATATCATGGACGGCTTTTAGGATTTCCAAAGGGGAGGGGGTTCTTTGAACTGGAATTCTGAAGGAATAGGGGGGTATTTATGATTAGAAATCTGAAGGCATGGGGGGATTTCACAGGTGGGATTTCTGGAGTAGAAGGAGTAGAGTGAGTTCCTTGAAAACGCTATTGTTGTGGACTTTTGTAGTTCGTAAATAGACCACGAACGTATGACCGTGGAAGCAGAAGACAAGCATCGATTGATCAGACACATGTTTAGGCTCATTACTTATAGAAGTGAACAGTAAAATGTGGGTTTCACATTTACCTTGATGAATTTCTTGTCAGATGAATAAAATCTGAAAATATATCTTACTTTCTCTTTGCTCCCATCTCCCATCCAATGAACATCAAAAAACTCGCACCAGTCCCTCGCTTCCAGGGAATGCCTGC
Organism: Orbicella franksi; assembly: GCF_964199315.1. Lineage (NCBI taxonomy): Eukaryota > Metazoa > Cnidaria > Anthozoa > Scleractinia > Merulinidae > Orbicella > Orbicella franksi. The sequence continues at coordinate 25,443,250 of NC_138156.1, forward strand.
CAGGTTATTAAGCATTTGGACTGTCAGACTCGATGGTATTTTTGACTGCTGAAAGATTTTAACATTCTGAATTTGAGCTATTTTGCTTTCAAAACGTCAAAACAACACAAGAAAACAAAGAGGAGGAAAATTATCGTAAGTGGTTTTTATTTTTATAGCCAAATTCGGACTTAAAAAGGAGTTTGCACAGCCTGTCCATACGCGGTAGGTTTTTCTTGCTGCTAATAAGATCACAGCCTTAAGGAGGCATAAATTCATGTTCATTTGTTCATATAGGGGTTGCCAAGTCGAAAATGTACTTCCAAAAAAAAGCGGAATTCCAAAGGGTAGGGGGTTTGACGATTATGAAATTCTGAGGGCATGGGGGGGGGGGGGGGGAGGGGGGTAACGCATTCTGGAATTTCCAAAGGCAAGGGGGGGGGGGGGTTAAAACATGGAAGCTGTCCGTGGTTGGGTATGGATATTTTCTGGAATTGCCCAATAGAGACATGACTGACACCGGAAACTTTGTAAGTAAAACCTCTCACCCAGGGTAATTGATACGTGACCTTCAAATCAAAACTCCTGCGAGCATTTGGCGATGTGCTTGCATCACTCATGCGTTCATTATATGGTGTTATAGGAATGCCACTCTTGTTTTCAAAAATATGGCGGCCACTACATATACGTACTGAGAGACTGAGGTCACTTGAAAAGAATAAAAAAGTAAATTTTCCATTTACATGCTGTTCTGTTGCCATGCTTCCCTTACTCAGTTGACACTCTATCAATGTCTCCGTCGACACTCAAGTAACAGTCGGTTGATAGTTGGCTGATTGTCAGCCGACTGATATGCATTGATCAATACTCGATGGCTTGCTAGCAAAAATTAGTCAGTCCTTAACTGACTGTTGACCGAGATGTCAATCAAGTGTTGATAAAGTGTCAGCTGAGGTGTTGATTGAGTATCGATGGGGTGTCAATCTAGGGTATTGATCAAGCGTATTGATTGAAACTCGTCTGAGGATGCTTTAATAGTACACATGATCCAGATTTTGTACGAGGAATGATAATTAAGCCTGGAGTATGTTTTCTGAAGGGGCAATCCAGACCCTGTCTTCCATCCAAAAGATCATAAGTTAACAGTTAGTAATAATTATTATCGTAATGCCATTACATCAATTTATTAACAGGAACTAGATGTCATCAACACTTATCCAGTGGAGATTATACCTGGTTTCTTGTATGTGGCAACATTCCTACAGTCTCAGGCAGTGAGAGTAATCAAGGATCTCAAAGTCAAGGCAAATGTGATAGTTGGAAAACAAAATGACACAATGTAAGTGCCTTGTATGAGGGTTGTACTGACTCTGGCACAGTTCACGAGCAGAAAACATAGTGAATCACAGATCATGGATGTCAAAATTTCATATTCCTGAAGATTCATGAAAAAAAAGCAAGTAAAGTTCTCTTTTTAATAACCTGCATGCTCATATGGCAGAAAGAGTGTTTGAAGAAAGCAAAATCATGAATTAAAGTCTAAGTACAAGATTTTCAAATTGAAATAAAGTAGCAGGAGGAAATCGGAAAGTAGGCGTAACACAACTAGGTCACAGTAATGGGCAGCCATGTGGGGAAATTATATCCCTAATTGGGTTACCCACTCCTGCATTAGGAAGACAGGGTGCTGGGCCTGGAAAATTTTGAAAATCTGTGTGCGTTGAGGCACATTCTGGTGCATTTGTAGCACAAAAAAGTGATTTTTTTGGAGCTGTTTGCAAGATGAGTCTCTTTGGAAGTTCAGTTATAAAAGGCTTCAATGGAAAATGTGCACATGCTGACAAATCATTGGACAAATCTAATACATGTACGCAACACCCGCCAAAATAATATTGCTCTTGTTTTGGAAGTTTGAAAGATACCTATAATAGCTGCCTAAGAAAGAGAAGATCGTGATTATGTTGGTGAAATAAAAATGCGTATTTATAAACTTCCTGACAATAGGTACCCGGTGCAAGTGCATGAAGTACCCGGTGATCTGACTTGCATCGGGCACCAGGTAATGTTGGAAACCCTGCTAAGTATTAAGGCTCCATATGTAAATCACACACCTAAATCACTTTTGAGTCCTTTTTGATAGAGGACTCTAACCATTTGGAGGACTCAAAATCACCAAGAATAGAGTGGTGAAATCATGAATATTGATTAGTAATTCAAGTTCTTCACGGGCCACCCAATTATCTTCAGGTCACAGATCACAAAGAATAATTTCTTAAATTCGTGTTTCATGGAAATCACACATCATGAGAATACCCCTGTATGACCCTCTTGTATACAGGTGGTATTTTTTGGGAACCAACCCAGCTAAGGTGTGTTTTAGTCATAATTTCGCTACATTTTGAAACCTTGTGTTCTAATATTGGTTTAATATTTGGGTGCAGATTTGCTGCAGAGGGTATGACACTGGGTAAAGGTGAGAAGAGAGTCAAGCAAGTTCTGACAATACCAATAGAGGACAATGGTGGAGAAGATCTCTACTCACACCTGTCTGACATTATTCATTTCATTGGTAAGAAAACAGAATGTGGAAGATAGGCTATCATCCACACATTCCCAACAGATTCTGTTTTGAGCAGTTAATAATAATAATAATGTTAGCTTTTTCAGCTCCTCCACTGATGACCTTCACAAAGTTGTTCCTTTTACTCTGTGGGTTCCATTCCAGCACCTGTAGGGGCTGTCAAATGCTGACTTCTGTAATGTTTAACCGATCCAATTCCACTTGCATCTCATAATTTCTATGGCTGGAATGTGTTCGTTTTCTGTCTGATATATGTTATGCTTGGAACAAATTCAAGCTTTATGCATATGTCATCTTTTCTTTCCAAGCAACATAAATGTGGTTGTATTATTAAATTCTCCCGTCTCCTATTCGTGACTGCACTTTGTGGGTAGAAGCGTCATGTGACGACCCACAAATATACAATGTGACAAAGGAGACAATCTTTCGCCAGCCTGCTATTCCAATCAAGATTAATTCTTTGCTTGCATTTGCCTTTCAGATGATCATCAAACTAAAGATGGCCGAACAGTTCTGTTGAGTTCAACATTGGGTATTAGTCGCAGTGTGGCTGTAGCGATGGCTTATTACATGTGGAACAAAAAAGTCTCTCTGAAGGTGACCTTGCTTTTTCAAACAATAGTTATATGCCCTTCAATTAAATTTAACTCCTTTGTGTAACCTTACTTGTGAATCATGAAAACTGTTTGTAGATCAAAAACACCTATCCACAACTATTTAGCCTTGTTAGGCCTCATCAGCGTGGCAGTATAGGTAATACCTGGGTTCAAGGTCCCCAGGAAAAAAATAGCAAGTGATGTGAAAATGGTAAGCTTGTGGCTGAAGAATGGCAAAGTAAAGTGTAAAGTACTTGTACTTTATACTAGTTGGCCGGGATCACCGTTACATGTTGGATAGAGTGTATGTCACTTCTTGCCAAAAATTCGTCAGCAATTTCTTTACTGTCTTGGAGCTCCTCTGAGAGAAAAGCAGAAAAAGGGGAGTGGAAAGTAAAAGTGCTTTCTCCCTGCACCCCGCCCCGATCCCGTCCCGTCCTGTTCCTTTATTTCCGTATGGCGATTTCTTTTGTTTGCATTTTTCTCCTCTCTATGAGGTTAGTGGTCTAATATATCCTCGGGACCCGGGGGGTAACTCCCAGAAAAATTTTGTGGGGGGTTTGCGGCCTGCTTCCCAAAACTCCTTACCCTAGGCCTATTTATGACCAAAATTCGCTATTTCAGACCAATGGTTTTATTGATAATGATGAAAATGTAGCTTCTTCTAAAAAAAACATACACAATTTAAGACTAGAGTGCGAAAATCATATCCTGTTTATGACCAAAAGGGCCAAAATCGATGCCCTATTTGTGACCAAAACGGATACAAACCATATCCTTTAGGGCCGCACATACCTATATAGGCCATATAAGGGAGTACCCCCCCCCCCCGGAATAACTACACTTACGAAGGTTTGTTTTTCTTTCAGGATGCGTACAACCACGTGAAGAAATGCAGAGAAAACATTCAACCAACAAGAGGCTTCATTGAGCAGTTGTCTCGCTGGGAAGAAAAGATGTTTGGTTCTATTGTCACTGACATCAGTGAACCAGAATATTAGCAAGCAATGGAAAAAAAATTAACTTACTTACAAAACGTTTAACTTTTCGGCCAAAATTAGGGTCTCTTTTTTAAAAATGGTTGACACTTGATAATGTTTTAGTACCGTGTAAATAAAATATATCGGTCTTATGCATTCAGTAACGTTTAAATAGGAAGATGTTCTCATCCACTTTGTAAAAAATATAAAGATTGATTTCAAATGCCTACTTTCTTGATCATTGTTGTTTTCCCTCATTTCTTCCTACTTCTCAGCTTGATAGGAGTATGTGCCCGACTGCCATACCGGAAACCCCTCGCCACTCACTTCGCCTTCTCTCCGGATTACGTGTCCGTCCCTCACTTGCTCCTTCTGTTGGCGGATTCCAAACAGTGGTCCCGGGCGGTTGTTTCTTGACTATTAACTCGGATGCGTCCCGGGAGGGGGTGGGGGCCTCTCATATAGAAAGGACGACGGTGCTCGTCACCTTGTTAGGGGTTAAAAAAAGCAGTTTTAGTACTTCTTAGGATGTTTAGCCTCAAGAGGTCCACAGCGAGAGCTTTTGCGGCATTTTAAGGGGTTTTGTGCCACAAATGCGTTGTTTTGGAATTGCAAGTACCCGTTAGGAGTGAAAGAGCATGTCACCGATTCAAAGAGGAACGGTCACTTTTGAAAATGTATGTAGACTAGCATATGAAACGTTAAGTTCTCGGGTGTTACTAAACAGTCCGGTAGTTTGCCAGTTTTGGAAGAAGCGAAGACGTCACGATTCTATTGTTTCGCCAAAATCGCAAAAAATAATCGTGAGAAAAAGCTACTAGATCTATCACTGTCACATTTCATGATCAGCACTGCCCCAGATTAAAAAGCAGTGCATGCACTCACAACAATGCGAGGCATCAGACTGAATTGTTTGAGAAGTCAAACAAAATAAAGGAAGGAAACACTCGCTCTAAACCAGCCAGACGAATTTTGGAAAACCTTAATTTGCAATTAGCATTTTGTGAAGAAAGGGGAGAGAAATGTCCTTCGTGGAAAAGTCCCAGTGTCGAAACTTTCTGTGTATCTTTTCGCAACCCCTTTCCAACTTAAGCTTTAAGATGACAACAAAAAGAATACTCTGAGATAATTATACTTTTAATAATATTACTTTGAGGAAAATTAGGCTACTGACTGATGGGGACACATTTGATACATCACAAGCAGACTACTGTTCTTGGTTCTAGTATCTGACAGCGACAAAACAGTAGTTAGACTTCTTGTATGAAGGGAACCCCTGTTCATAAGAAGAATTTGTGCATAAAATCCGAAGGTCACGAGTTTAGGTCCTGCTCTGACCACTAAGCTGGAGTTGTTTCTTGGTAGACTCCAGTTCAGCTCCTTGATCACGCTTGTAGATAGCCAACTTGTCTGCCTCCCGCGAGTTGGTATTTTTGAGCCTGTTATGTTAATTTGCAAAAATTTTCTCTTTCAGTTTAAGTGGCATGCCTGAAAACTAGCTAGTTGTAGCTAAGTCCATCGACCACTATAAGCATTTAACATTTAACATTTTTTAACAACTTAGGATAGGTCAGATGACAGTCAGTGTCATGTAAAAGTTCATTTCTAGTTTACTTTGTGCTGGTTTTTTTGTTGGTTTTTTGGCTGCCTGGATTGCTTGGTGAATGTTAGATTATCTCGTTTCTTTCTCTGTCGCATGACAGGTATGGAAATTGTTCTGCCAAACAGAGCAACTGCAAGAAATGTTGACAAGGTAATGTCTGTTTTTAACTGCTTCCTGTAGGTCTCGATATTAAAAGATTGGAGGTATGATCAAGTACATTGTACATATGAGAGTGAAATCAATCATAAAATAATGTGAAATTGGCTTTTCTTTTTTTCTCACAGGAAAATTCAAGAGGAAAGCCTGAGAACATATTTGTTCACATATAACAGTGTGTATGACTCATTGAGGTACTTAAACATTCAGAGGAATGGGGAAATGTAGCAATGCATACAATGTTTACAATACATACTACGGCAACCCTCTTTGGAAAAACTTTTGTACCATATTTTTGATGAAAAAAACTCTGTTAATTGTTATGCCTGACTTTCACCTGCTAATGTCAAAATCAAAATTCGCATTTCTTCTTGAAAATATCCTGTTTGCTTTATTTTGCTCTGAATATCACTCATAAAGATACATTTCTTTGGATCATCCTTTATTTTAATTAACTTCAAAAACTCTCTGTTAGCTAGCTCTTGATTTTGCCCTCTTTCCTCAACCATGCACACCACTTGTACTCAACATTACATCACTCCATGTCATGCTACTTCTACGGATATTTAGGGATGGACCATTATCAATTTTTTTGAGGGGCTGGGGGTTGGGCAATTTTGGGGGGCATGACATTTCTTTCTCACCTTTAGGTTGTGCATGGGTTTTTTTCTTTTTGGTGGGCAATAACTTGTGCAAGAATGTTTTTAATGTCGAAATTCAAAATAATGATAATAGAAAGAACTTCCTCAATTTTTTTCCCCATGGCTCCCCTTGCAAGATTTTTTTTCAGCAGTTCTTGCTGTGCAGGAATTTTCTATTGGAAATAGCCCAACCTTCTCCTCCAAAACATGATGGTCCATCGCTTAGGAGTTTAGAATAATATGTTTAATCTTAGTGTGTTTCGTTACTGAGCCCAGTGTTACACCTGACGTAGATGAACCATCAGTTTAATTCACCTTCTGTGGACATTACTGGGGTGTGGACAAAACGTGGGGTAGGCCATGGCCTACCCTGTGGGCCTACCCTATGGCCTACCGGTGGTCAGATTTTTAAAAACACAAACAAAACATCAGTAAGGGTCGAATGAGTAAGGTGGCATAAAATTATATCCCTCGTGGTTTCTTGTATCCCTCTAGGGTCCTCTAGTAGGGGTATACTAAAAAGTCACCAACACCAAAGGCTGGTTTTCATTAGAGCATAGGCACAAGGAAAACGAACAGTTCTGTTTTTCTTGTGCTTGTGCTTACTTCGAACGCGTTACTAGTGAAAACAACACAAGACAAATAAGTGGGTTTGTTCTTCTTATGTTTCTGCTTCTGCTTATGTTTATGTTGTGGCTTTTTTCACTTGTGCTTATGCTTATGCTTGTGCTTGTGCTTAGGCTCTAGTGAAAACCAGCCTTAACAGTCACTAACGCCGTTCATTACATTGTTTACACTAGCACTCCACTATATGTTACAAACTGTTCTGTCAGATATTTTAGCCATGCAATGACATGCATTATAATTTGGCTGCTGTTTGTCGCCGGTATAACGCGAGTTCGGATTGGTTAATTCTAGGGCATTATTCTCATGTAATGCCCACTGGTGGATTACCCGCCTGAAAAAAACAAGGCAAAGGGTAATTAAAGTTGTTTTTCTGAAAATTGTTGCAGCTGAAAACGATGAGTGATATGAAAACTCTGAGAGTGAATTATATTATTAGAAGAACAGCAAATTCACAATGTTAAATTACGATCTACTTGGTGCCGGACGGGACGAATAACACAGCCAAACAGCTTTTGATAAGCCATGTAATAAACTACTTATTAACCTCGAATGTTCAGTCTTCAGTCACGGGAAAATCTCAAAGCTCGAGCTCGGCATTGCCGCATTGACCTCGCTATCGCTCGGTTAACATTGCAAGGTCTCGGTTTGCAATTTTCCCGTTAAGACCTCACTCTCGGTTAATAAGTATTTATTATTATATGGCTGTGTCTCACAAGGACTGGGAACTACCGAATTCACGCATTTGATTGGCTGAAAACGATATTGACCGCGGTCTAGATTTTCCCATCTAGACCGGCATCTGTAGACCGGTTTCATTTTGCGTTGAAAAAGTAGCAAACTAAAATACAAAAATGTTTAACATTTTCTTTTATTTTCTTCTCAATCATTTATGGAAGTGCCAAAAAGCCTGATGACAAAAAAAGAAGTAAAGAGGACGAGCAAATTTCGGCAGGTTTAAGTTAACCTCGTCGCCGTTCGCTAGCAAAATGTCAGCAAACCAGTTACATTAAACGAATTAAAGTTTTCTTCTTTGCCATATAATAAACATCTTATTAACCGAGCTAAGTCGGTCTGTATGGGAGAATCTTGACCTCGGTCGTGTGTACAGACCTCACTGCGTTCGGTCTGTACTCACGACCTCGGTCAAGATTCTCCCATACAGACTTCCTGCTCGGTTAATAAGAGCTAAATATGGGGTCTTTAATAAGTATTTAATATGGGGTCTTTAATAAGTGTTTAATATGGGGTCTTTGGCTCTTTTGCATTTCATCCTTTGGCTTCTGTTTTTATATGCCATAAATTGTAATAAATAAATAAAAATAATAAATAAATAAATAATAAGTAGTTCTTATCATAAAATAATTGAGATACTATGCACGCTCTCATTGGTCGATAGGTGCGTTTAGATGAGAGTTTGTAAACACGAAGTGACGATATTTTATTGAAACAATATAGGACTTTTTCCGTGTTTACATAGTTGCATCTACACACTCGAGGAGGCAGGAAATTACGTTGGGTGATATTAACATAAATTCCAGTGAAAAAAATAAAAAAAATAAAGGACGCAAAAATGATGTGGTAATGGCGTGGAAGTAGTAAAAATAGCAAAATTCAAGTCAAGTGAGTTTTCTTATAAAGGAAGGTTTAAGTAGAATTAGCGAAAATCATAATTCAGGTATGGAGCTCCGATTTGTTTGCCTTATTAGACTGAGGAAAATGGTTTTAGCAAGACAGTTACTATCATTCCCGGACTTGGCTCGAACTCGCACTCGAACTCTTACCCTAAGGCCACCACACCCCTTGCTTGACACCATTGAAAGGCACCTGAACCCGGCTCCCTCGCTTTATACAGTAAAAGGCTCGCATAGGTTCATTGTTTAACATATTCCGTTGGTTTAGCTGGAGTCTATATCGCTCTACCCCGGTAGTGTGCTCTTCTTCTGCTCCATTTGAACAATAGTAAAATTCTTTGGTAGGTATAAACACGAGTAAAACGCGTCTATTTATACATCCCCAGTGCTACTCGTCTTAAAATGTCGTTGACGAGTAGCTCTGGACGCACCAAAAAATTCGAATTTTTCCATTGGCTGACAAAAAATGAATGCGCAGCAGAAATGAAAATTACAAAGCCCTCCGTTTCTCCGACCACGTGACCAAAAGAAACGGAGGCTCTGGGGACGAGAATGTTTCCAGACTCCAAGATTTTAGGAGTTCCGGTTTCACCGCGCATGTGTACCTTGATTTAAAACATGGCAATCTTGTTCTCAGAGCCCACGAGTTTTTTGGTCAGCGCCAACCAAAATACACGTGGGCTCTGGGAACGAGATTGGTTTTTCTCTCGAATCCGGATATTTTCCGCCTGCGATCTTTTGAGTTTGCGGCAGAACCGAGCACCGTAATCTTACATGAAGTACTGACTACAAAGGGCGTCGATGTTTGGGAACTTCTTTAGGTGCGTGGTTTGAACAACAAAGCTTGAAACTAAATATCTCATCTCCGAAGAAACCAGATGTCGTCAACAGGAAGTATTATCTCTGAGTGCACAGAGGTGTATAACATTCTAAATCAGGTAAGAAATTCAATTCTGATCTGGGGTGTCGTTGGAGTACGCTGCAGACGGCGAGTTTAGTTTAATGCATCAGTCAATTCCAGCAGTGCCCATCCCCTCCCCGGGCAACCGCGGGGCATTTGCTCAAGTTGTCAGTCCGGGTGGGGCATCCGCAATTTTATCGCGGCCCGGGGGCTGGGCATTTGCGTACCCCGGGGCGACCCCCGGGCATTCGACACACGTGTTTTGGAAAGTGCCATGGATGAGTTCATCGGGAAAGACGAGGCGTTTGTCGAACAATGGCTTGTCCGTCAGGGACTAGAGAAACTTGTTTTTAAAGTTATGTTTTCTCAATTTTAGATATTTCTTCATTACTTGTAAGCATATAAATATAAGCGACAAGGTGAACTATATTTTGTTTATCACAAAACAATAACTGACGTGAACACGACTATTTCGCATTTCGCATTCAAAACTAGCCTAGCATTTTTTAAATTCATGAAAGTGGAGTTAAAATACTTAAGGTTTGCGAATTCAAATGATGCAATCTTGAAGACAGATCTTGCGAGCTTAAAATGCAATGCATCATAATTTAAAATGTCTTGATTCTTCACAGAAAAAGTAGCCTACGAATACAGGCGCCTATCATCGCTCGCGGCTCGGGGCACGTCCGCCGCAATCCCAGCTATCCTCTAGCAAACTTCTAAAAACAAATATAAAGAAATAAATATAATCAGAATCAACTAACACGTACTGTTGTCCTTGAAGTCTTACCGTTGCATTAAAATACTGAACAGTTGACCGTTTTATTCACTGATTAATTAAAAAACTGCGGAGGTGTTGGAAGGCGACGATCCCGGGGGCGGGGCATTTGCCCTCTTTCTTCGTCCCCACCCCGGGGCATTTAGACAGCTAATGTTTCCCCACCCCGGGGAATTTGCCCATTTTTTTAAAAAAAATGCTAATGCCCGGGGGTTAGCCGGGGGGGGGGGGATGGGCACTGCTGGAATTGACTGATGCATAAGCACTGGATATATCGAACGTTAATTGTAATTGTCGTCTGAGTTTCTTTACTGTAGTATGATATGGCCACCCCTGTTGTCCGCCAACTGTTTATTTTGTAACAATTAAGACCAAAGCTTGTTCAAACTGAATGAACAATGGGCCAATTCCATTTTTTATCCGCACCCCCTCCCCCTAGCTATTGAGGGGCTATTGAGGGTCTAGGAAATCTGAGAAGGAGGGGGGAGCCTTTCAAGGCCATTTCTTTAGAGGCAACTGTGTCGGCACCTTTTATTTTTGAATAAATTCTGAAGGGGGAGGTCTGTTTGCACTTTGAGATTCCTTTCTTGGGGATAAAAAGTTTACTTTTCTGAGGGCATACAAGTCAAAGTCCCTTAATAAGGGAGGGGGGAGGGGTGGATATTAAAATAGAATGGCCCAATATGGCTGGTAAAGGGCCATTCCATTTTTCATCCAGAGGATACAAAAGTCAATTCCGAAGTGTTTGCTTGCAATAACTGGGGGGTGGGGGGGGGGGGGGGCTATTTAAAACTCAGCCTTATGAACCCAGCAGATTTTTTAACCCTGTTGGGTTTATTAGATATGAAATAAATTTTCATATTGATTGATGAAAATGAGTTGCTTGTACCGGTGTGAAAGCGTGAGTTCAAATAAATAAAAAGTTTCGTTTTTATCATCTAAATACTAGGCTGGGCAGTACCCAGCCCAGTATTATTATTACCCAAGGCTGAACAATCCTAATTATTTACTTCTTTTACGTATGTTGAAGAATGAGAATGATTTCACAGAACATTTCATTAATGATCTATTGCATTTAATTAATATCCACACCTTCTCTGTTGAGGACTGGTCTTTCATTCTCAACCATAAAGAAATCTGTTGAAAACACCTTGACCCCCAAGGAAACCATTAACAATTGACTTAACTCTGAAGAGTTCCACAAGAAATTGGCGAAGCTCTCAAGAATTCCATTAGAAATGGCTTAACCCCTTGAAAATTCTATGTAATTTGAATCTAGATTTCACAACTGAAGAATTCCGCTTTTTTTTTTTTGCTCATTTTCCTTAAGAATGCCTGTATTGCTGAACTTGCCTCACAGAGAAGTACACGACTTTCTGCCTTCCCCTGACATATTCCTCAACAGGGAGGGGGATGGGGGTGCATGTATTAAATGCAATGGCCCAGTTACTTTATTTCTAAAGTTAATTTTTTTTCTTTTCTTTATCTTGGGACTTTTCTTACTTGTACTTCCTTTATATCTTATTTTTATCCAGTTTTGATACGACTAACTAACGAGCATTCATTCCTTGTGGTATATATATTAAAATGATTCCTCAGCATTGCATCATGTGTCCCTACTGGGCGTGATTTTTGTGTCATTAGCATACGCAAATGAGCGCGTGCACATACACAACGCAAGAGATTTCCCTCAAAATAATATACCTGGCGCAAATTTGGACACTGAATTGTCCGTAGAAGTTTTCGTAGCATTGTACGTCTGTACGCTTTAGTTTTATTAATATTGACAATATATGCAAGTTTCAAAAGTTAACAGTCTCATGTAAGGCCGTAGAGTCATAGAGTGGTAGATCCTTATAGCTTTATATCGCATATTAGAGATATAGAGCTAAAACATAATATTTTATTCATCTAAGCTGCATGTATAATTACAACAACTGTTCATTTATTGTTTTTCGAAACGCAGAGTTATCTTGCCCATTTTTCTTTCGAGTACTTAATTAAATGCAAGCTATATCATTTTCCATGATATGTTACTGTGTTATATATCTTTAAATTTTGCCTCCACTACACATCCGGACACACTAGACAGTGATTAAATTGGGTGCGTTGGCCAGCCAAGCCATCGTCCTGTTTATTCCATCTCAGCATATAATACAAGCTATGAATAAAAAGACAATTGGTAAGTGCACCAAAGCCGGACACGAAAACCCTAAAACCAGCAAGTGGAGAAAATTGGGAACGTGTGCCCCCGACCAAAGGCAGTGGTGCAACCCTCGGGGTTTTAGGGTATCCTTGGTTAACATCAGTACTGTAGAATAATAAACCTAAGTGATAACAATGGGTTGACAGGCCTACACAACTCCTATCCACGTGTCATAGCCGCTTTGAGAGTTTTGCTCGAACTAGTATATCTTTGACGATCTGCCCCTTTTGTATTGTACGATAGGGGGATCTTTGAATATTTCGCTAAGCAATAATCCTGTTTTTAGGAGGACATTTCACCAGAGTAGAGCCGTTAGAGGTCATAGGTCTGCGTGGTTTCCGCTGCTATCCGCGTGTAATTTGTTGAGTTTGACACCTCTGTTTTTGGCCACGTGCTATTTTTTTAGCTCATTTGACTGCAAGATATGTTTTAAGCTCTCTAAATATTAGCTCTGGAGGGACAAAGTTTGAAATATTCCGTGAGCATGTTGGTTACTTGCATTTTGTATTATTTCTCCGGGCCCGGCTGTTTGATTTACTGTTGCAAGTTATGCTGCTTGTTATCACGGGTGTCATATTTATCTTTGTCCGGCTTCGCCAGAGATAGCTGTAGCTTTCCTTGTTGAAAGCTACGAGTCTGTCTTAGAGAGACGTTCTTATGCTTCTTGCATCAATTTCATCGAGCTTTTTGTCCTTCCAGTTTGTTCGTTCTGGAACTGCAAAAGTAGGTGTTCACGCGCAAGTCTGTGGACCGTTTAGCGTGTTGCTTATGATATTGTGTGGTTTTGTTCAGGCAAAAGCTCTGAATTTAGGAGTTCTTCCTATGATTGTTCATCCAGCTCCACGTTGTGGTTGTCATTGCTTTTATTTGCGATGTTGTCAGGTTTTCTGGAGACTGTTAATAGTCCCTCTTTTGTTAGGAGGCTCGTAGCCTTGTAGATCAGGCAAGACCGCGGTTTCGATCCTTCTGGATCTCATCAGTTGCCGATAGAATGGAGTGGTAGAGACCAATACTCGGTAACACTCCGCACCTGGCATACTTTTTTGGTATTATATACTCGTTCGGCGGATCGAGAATTCTTGATTGTGATTGGTAGTTTTGCCACTAGCGAATGGTGGGCATAAAGTATTCGATCCTATTGTACACAGCTTGACACTGTGTTTTCTATGATGGCTATAACGCTTATTTTCTCCAGCATGTGTGATTTGAATTGAAGGATAAAGCGTAAGACAGTTATGCGTTGCATTTATACGGCATATCTCCAAGTTTTGGAGGGCTGCGTAGAGTATTTTGCACGCATTTCGTATGTTTATCCTTTGTTTTTAGTGTAGCTAATGTACACCTTGGACTCACATGCTGTGATTGTATTAAGTTTGTACTCGCACGTGATAGGACGGGGCCTGCCTGGTAAAAATCAACAGTGATAACAATGGGTTGACAGGCCTACACAACTCCTATCCACGTGTCATAGCCGCTTCGAGAGTTTTGCTCGAACTAGTATATCTTTGAGGATCTGCCCCTTTTGTATTGTACGATAGGGGGATCTTTGAATATTTCGCTAAGCAATAATCCTGTTTTTAGGAGGACATTTCACCAGAGTAGAGCCGTTAGAGGTCATAGGTCTGCGTGGTTTCCGCTGCTATCCGCGTGTAATTTGTTGAGTTTGACACCTCTGTTTTTGGCCACGTGCTATTTTTTTAGCTCATTTGATTGCAAGATATGTTTTGAGCTCTCTAAATATTAGCTCTGGAGGGACAAAGTTTGAAATATTCCGTGAGCATGTTGGTTACTTGCATTTTGTATTATTTCGCCGGGCCCGGCTGTTTGATTTACTGTTGCAAGTTATGCTGCTTGTTATCACGGGTGTCATATTTATCTTTGTCCGGCTTCGCCAGAGATAGCTGTAGCTTTCCTTGTTGAAAGCTATGAGTCTGTCTTAGAGAGACGTTCTTATGCTTCTTGCATCAATTTCATCGAGCTTTTTGTCCTTCCAGTTTGTTCGTTCTGGAACTGCAAAAATAGGTGTTCACGCGCAAGTCTGTGGACCGTTTAGCGTGTTGCTTATGATATTGTGTGGTTTTGTTCAGGCGAAAGCTCTGAATTTAGGAGTTCTTTCTATGATTGTTCATCCAGCTCCACGTTGTGGTTGTCATTGCTTTTATTTGCGATGTTGTCAGGTTTTCTGGAGACTGTTAATAGTCCCTCTTTTGTTAGGAGGCTCGTAGCCTTGTAGATCAGGCAAGACCGCGGTTTCGATCCTTCTGGATCTCATCAGTTGCCGATAGAATGGAGTGGTAGAGACCAATACTCGGTAACACTCCGCACCTGGCATATTTTTTTGGTATTATATACTCGTTCGGCGGATCGAGAATTCTTGATTGTGATTGGTAGTTTTGCCACTAGCGAATGGTGGGCATAAAGTCTTCGATCCTATTGTACACAGCTTGACACTGTGTTTTCTATGATGGCTATAACGCTTATTTTCTCCAGCATGTGTGATTTGAATTGAAGGATAAAGCGTAAGACAGTTATGCGTTGCATTTATACGGCATATCTCCAAGTTTTGGAGGGCTGCGTAGAGTATTTTGCACGCATTTCGTATGTTTATCCTTTGTTTTTAGTGTGGCTAATCTACACCTTGGACTCACATGCTGTGATTGGAGATATGCCGTATAAATGCAACGCATAACTGTCTTACGCTTTATCCTTCAATTCAAATCACACATGCTGGAGAAAATAAGCGTTATAGCCATCATAGAAAACACAGTGTCAAGCTGTGTACAATAGGATCGAATACTTTATGCCCACCATTCGCTAGTGGCAAAACTACCAATCACAATCAAGAATTCTCGATCCGCCGAACGAGTATATAATACCAAAAAAATATGCCAGGTGCGGAGTGTTACCGAGTATTGGTCTCTACCACTCCATTCTATCGGCAACTGATGAGATCCAGAAGGATCGAAATCGCGGTCTTGCCTGATCTACAAGGCTACGAGCCTCCTAACAAAAGAGGGACTATTAACAGTCTCCAGAAAACCTGACAACATCGCAAATAAAAGCAATGACAACCACAACGTGGAGCTGGATGAACAATCATAGGAAGAACTCCTAAATTCAGAGCTTTTGCCTGAACAAAACCACACAATATCATAAGCAACACGCTAAACGGTCCACAGACTTGCGCGTGAACACCTACTTTTGCAGTTCCAGAACGAACAAACTGGAAGGACAAAAAGCTCGATGAAAAATGATGCAAGAAGCATAAGAACGTCTCTCTAAGACAGACTCATAGCTTTCAACAAGGAAAGCTACAGCTATCTCTGGCGAAGCCGGACAAAGATAAATATGACACCCGTGATAACAAGCAGCATAACTTGCAACAGTAAATCAAACAGCCGGGCCCGGCGAAATAATACAAAATGCAAGTAACCAACATGCTCACGGAATATTTCAAACTTTGTCCCTCCAGAGCTAATATTTAGAGAGCTCAAAACATATCTTGCAATCAAATGAGCTAAAAAAATAGCACGTGGCCAAAAACAGAGGTGTCAAACTCAACAAATTACACGCGGATAGCAGCGGAAACCACGCAGACCTATGACCTCTAACGGCTCTACTCTGGTGAAATGTCCTCCTAAAAACAGGATTATTGCTTAGCGAAATATTCAAAGATCCCCCTATCGTACAATACAAAAGGGGCAGATCGTCAAAGATATACTAGTTCGAGCAAAACTCTCAAAGCGGCTATGACACGTGGATAGGAGTTGTGTAGGCCTGTCAACCCATTGTTATCACTGTTGATTTTTACCAGGCAGGCCCCGTCCTATCACGTGCGAGTACAAACTTAATCCAATCACAGCATGTGAGTACAAGGTGTAGATTAGCCACACTAAAAACAAAGGATAAACATACGAAATGCGTGCAAAATACTCTACGCAGCCCTCCAAAACTTGGAGATATGCCGTATAAATGCAACGCATAACTGTCTTACGCTTTATCCTTCAATTCAAATCACACATGCTGGAGAAAATAAGCGTTATAGCCATCATAGAAAACACAGTGTCAAGCTGTGTACAATAGGATCGAAGACTTTATGCCCACCATTCGCTAGTGGCAAAACTACCAATCACAATCAAGAATTCTCGATCCGCCGAACGAGTATATAATACCAAAAAAATATGCCAGGTGCGGAGTGTTACCGAGTATTGGTCTCTACCACTCCATTCTATCGGCAACTGATGAGATCCAGAAGGATCGAAACCGCGGTCTTGCCTGATCTACAAGGCTACGAGCCTCCTAACAAAATAGAGACTATTAACAGTCTCAAGAAAACCTGACAGCATCGCAAATAAAAGCAATGACAACCACAACGTGGAGCTGGATGAACAATCATAGGAAGAACTCCTAAATTCAGAGCTTTTGCCTGAATAAAACCACACAATATCATAAACAACACGCAAAAAAGTCCACAGACTTGCGCGTGAACACCTACATTTGCAGTCCCAGAACGAACAAACTGGAAGGACAAAAAGCTCGATGAAATTGATGCAAGAAGCATAAGAACGTCTCTCTAAGACAGACTCATAGCTTTCAACAAGGAAAGCTACAGCTATCTCTGGCGAAGCCGGACAAAGATAAATATGACACCCGTGATAACAAGCAGCATAACTTGCAACAGTAAATCAAACAGCCGGGCCCGACGAAATAATACAAAATGCAAGTAACCAACATGCTCACGGAATATTTCAAACTTTGTCCCTCCAGAGCTAATATTTAGAGAGCTCAAAACATATCTTGCAATCAAATGAGCCAAAAAAAGTAGCACGTGGCCAAAAACAGAGGTGTCAAACTCAACAAATTACACGCGGATAACAGCGGAAACCACGCAGACCTATGACCTCTAACGGCTCTACTCTGGTGAAATGTCCTCCGAAAAACAGGATTATTGCTTAGCGAAATATTCAAAGATCCCCCTATCGTACAATACAAAAGGGGCAGATCCTCAAAGATATACTAGTTCGAGGAAAACTCTCAAAGCGGCTATGACACGTGGATAGGAGTTGTGTAGGCCTGTCAACCCATTGTTATCACAAGGCTTTATACAGCGATATAATAGCAATAAGAGAACTAAATAAACGTACAACAGTGGATTACAACTGATGATATTATTAAAAGAAAACCAAACTTAACCTAAACACGGCAAAGGCTGGCCATAGAGTGTCTCACCTCGCCAACTGTCACCGATTACAAACTCAAATCCCACTATACACTGCGGACCTCAAACCCGTACCCAGCCCTCTGGTCCGTGCCGGCAAAATAGTAATTTATGCTAATTTAAGATCATCACAAATTACATTTTATAACCTCTATGGTACAGCCGTAGAGTCATAGAAATAGGTAATGTATTTGTTTTGCTTTTACTGCTACATTTATCCCATTGTTCTTGTAGGTGCAGCCGAAGCATTTATGTTCCATGTATAAAGTTGTACCCACTTTTACGCATTTACTTCGCTACGCCTTTACTGCTGAACTGCTCTACGCCTGTAAGGCTCTACGTAGAGTTTGAATGAACCTTCCCTCTAAAGTTTACTTACACTGTAAAACTCTCCTCAAACGAGTTTATTAATTGCAAGGACAGACATTGGGTCCAAATTCTATCAAATCTTTTTTCCCATAGGCGATGTTTCCATAACATCCTTTATTTTCTATTATACAGTTTGAGGAACGCTTGTTCACCTCATTATTGTGGTACCATACATTACGCTACAGTGGAAATTCATCCCTTGATTTCAGAGTTACATTATCGCTTTATTTAGCTGCCGTTACGTGCAAAAATAGTTAGTTTGTGAACTCATTACAAAGTTACAAAGCTACCTGGAAGTAGGAATGGATCACGATCAGAAATCTGCAGAGTTTACTTGCGCCACATTGAGCATCTTTACTACAAGGTTTGTATTGTAACCTTAAAGGAATTCCTAAATGTTTTGATGGGAGGAGTAGTGGCTAATGATAAGTGGGCTGGACTGCAGGTTGAACTTGACTAACCTCAAACTACATAAAACATAAGCAGTAAAAAACTGTTTTATGCAAGAAAAATGAATGCTTTGGTTAACTTTTAATCGTGGGTTAGCATTAAGGTGGCTCAAAACAGTTTCCAGCAGTTAGATTAAGATGGGTCATTCTAACCACTCTTTATCACTGAATGCTACAATCATGGAATCAAAAAACTGCCCAATCATTGGTGAACATGTTGTTGTCATTTTCTTGAGAACATTTTCTAAAAACACCCTTAATTACAGCTTTAAGGGCTTATAATTCAAAAATGGCACGGTGAATTTTTTTATATTATTAAATTTTAATAGGCACAATAAGACGCAACTTTTGGCAAAGTTTTAAAAATATCTGTCCATGGGGTTCAGAGCCACCTTAAATTTTTGAAACTTTAAGGGGGCTCTGAACCCTATGTACAGAATTTTTTTTAACTTTAATAATAATAATAATAAAATATTTATATAGTGCCAATATCCTAAAAGTTCAAAAGCGCTTTACAGTTAGAAATATTAAAAACACTTAAGACTAATAAAGTAAAAATAAAAAAATGTCGCTAAAGAGTTATAAAAATGCTTTCTTAAAAAGGAACGTTTTTAGTTTATGTTTAAAAAGGGACACTGAGGAGCTGTTCTTGATGTCAGACGGAAGAGTGTTCCAGAGTGTAGGAGCTGCTACAGAGAAAGATCTTGCGCCATATGTTTTCAAATTGAAGTGCGGAATGGAAAGAAGTTCTTTAGAAGATGAACGTAGCTGACGAGACGGAGTGTAAGGAGTGAGAAGATCACGAACGTATGAAGGTGCCAGATCGTTTAGGGCCTTGCACGTGATGAGTAGAATTTTAAAGATGATACGATAGTTAACAGGAAGCCAGTGGAGATTAAACAAAATAGGTGTGATGTGTTCGTGTTTTCTAGAGAGGGTGATGAGACAAGCAGCGGCATTCTGGACGTGCTGTAACTTTTTTAAAAGACAGTTTGGTAAGCCATAGAGTAGAGAATTACAGTTATCCAATTTTGAAGAAACAAACGCATGAACAAGTATTTCAGTGGTGGTCGATGACAGGTACTTCCTTATATTGCTGATATTACGGAGATGATAAAAAGATGATTTGCAAATACTTGCAATATGTTCATTAAAACGAAAATGATGGTCAAAAATGACACCGATGTTTCTTGCTTTCTGTGACGAGCAGATGGTTTCATCGACGACAGAGATTTCTTGAAGGGTTGGTCTCGGTAGATGTTTTGCAGAGATCACTAGAAGTTCAGTCTTATCCTTGTTAAGTTTAAGACGATTAATCAACATCCAGTGATCAATCTCACGTACACAGCGCTCGATGTTGGACACAGCTAAATCCTTATCACTGGGTATAGTTGGCTGAAAGGACAGATAAAGTTGTGAATCGTCAGCATAAAAATGATAACTCAAGTTGAATTTTTTTACAATGTCTGAAAGGGGTGAAGTGTAAAGAACGTACAAAATGGGTCCCAACACTGATCCTTGTGGAACACCACATTGAAGAGCATGATCTGAAGAAGCTGCACCATCAACAGAGACATACTGCATGCGATTGGACAGATCAGATTTAAACCATAGTAACGGCTTGCCAGTAACTCCAAAGCGCTGTTGTAGACGGAAGAGGAGAATATCATGGTCAACAGTATCGAAAGCAGCAGAGAGGTCCAAAAGTAATAAAATTACCGTTCTACGTTTATCAATTGCTGTGAGGATGTCATTATGCACGCGAATGAGAGCCGTTTCTGTGCTATGATACTGTTTGTAGGCAGACTGTAATGGCTCATTCAGGTTGTTGTTGTTAACATAGGAGATCAGTTGGTTAGCAACCAACTTCTCAATTGCTTTGCTGAGAAAAGTAAGATTCGAAACAGGGCAATAATTTGAAAACTGCGTGTGATCCAGAAAAGGCTTCTTAAGAAGAGGACGTAGCTTAGCAACTTTTAATTGAGAGGGTATTTGGCCAGATTGCAACGAAGTATTTATAATCTTGGTGATAAATGGAAGCAGTGTGCTCAAAGCATTTCTTGTGACATAGCCAGGAAGAGGATCAAGATCACATGACTTGGAAGATAATTTCACAACACATTTGCGGACTTCATCAACATCTACTAAACTGAACTCATCAAACGTATAAGGACAGACCCGGTTAACTTCAGGAACTTGATGGATGAAGAGAGCTGCATTGTCTAAGTCGACCCATATTTTGGTGATCTTATCAGAAAAGAACTTGACGAACTTATTTGCGAGATCCGAAGGCGAGTTGTAGGGCGGATATGGTATATCACACTTTCTATGTAATAGACTGTCAATTGTTTTGAAAAGAAGTTTATAGTCCGTCTGATTATCACTGATCAGCTTAGATCTTTTTCTAGAGCAGTTTTCAACTTCGCTTAAAGTTGCATCTTATCGTGCTTATTAAAATTTGATAATATAAAGTAATTTCACTGTGCCATTTTTGATCTGGTTGTTGTGCAAGGCATGTTGTTCTCTTGGGGCCTGTCTTCACTGTACAAGGTGGGTGGGGAACCCTTTACTGGACTATAATCCCATCTAGGGGGACATAGAAATACCCCTAGGTTTACTTTAAGACAATTTTGACCTGATGGGTTCAAAGTCTCGCATGCAGACTTTACCCCTTACGTACATTTGATTTGATACTATATCTAGAGCAGTTTTCAATTAAAGGGGTGTGTGGAATTAAGCTCTAAGTGACTTCTGGAAAATTTTGAGGTAACCAAGATTGAAATACCTACCAGCAATTTTCTTAGTTTACTATGGCTTTGCCTAAAAGGAACTATCTGGCAATAAATTATTATTACAAGTTCTTTTTAGACAGTGATGAAGACAAGAGTAAACTGCAACCATGGCTTGGAGGCATTTCAATGCTGGTTACCTCAAAGTTTTCCAAAACTCACCCAGGGCTTTATTCCATTTACCCCTTCAATTGAGTTTCAGAAAACCAAAACCAGAAAAATTACTGCAGCCAACCACAGATTAAGAGCACAGACAATTCAATGAACCAATCAAAACTCAAAGTAAATACACATAGCTTGATGCATAGTGGGATGAAAAAGTTGCTTGAGTTTAAGCCAATTATGTGGTGTAGTAATGCAAAGCCAATAATTATTAATATATGACACTGGGATGAAAAGTACATGTACTTGCGAAGTACTTTACATAGAATAAATTATGACTGTCATTCTGTTTCTAGATTGATGCTGAGCTTATAAATGATGAGGAAAACAAGGAAACTGGTTAGTACCATGTGAAAGTTATCCTTGGGTACTTTTCTGTTGTTTTTTTTTTTGGAGGGGGGGGGGGTTGTGTGTGGATTGTTAGTTGCAGTGTGTTTTGTGAAATCATTTCAAGGGTTTACTTTGCAGGCACATCTGAAGAAATTTTTAGCTCACAAATAAATGTATCAAAGGAAAGGAAAGGTGCAAAATATTGTAATGCTTGCTGTCGATGACTATCAGGGCTGTGCTCCAGAAGTGCCTGGGTGCCACAGGTTACTAACTTTACCTCAGGTTGACTGGAAAAACTTACATTTGTCATATACTGTAAGCGTAAGTGCTGGGCACCTAGAGTTCATGGTTAGCAACCTCAATTGGGCCCCTTGTAATTTTTCCTAGACCAGAGCCATGGACTATAGTGAAGGGGGGACCAACTTTAAGTTTTTGGAGCTAAACTTATCACAGGGTTCATATGGGTCCTGGAAAACCTGGAAAGTCCTGGAAAAGGGCTACTGGTCCTGGAAAGTTCTGGAAATCTGTTAAAGTCAAGTAAAAAAATATGAGATGTATGGCAGACAGTAAGGAGAATTAACATTAAGATAATGGGAGTGAAAGGGTTAATGTGAATTATAGAGTCGTGGAAAAATCAATCTGAGTCCTGGAAAGGTCCTGGAAAAGTCCTGGAAATTTGTTTCTGAAAAAGGGTACGAACCCTGTTATCATAGTACATCAATGTACTCAGTAATTAATTTGGTCCTTATTTATGCAGAAGTAGATAAGGACTCAACAGAGGGTGAGAAAACAGAAACGGAACAACCAGCTGAAAAACAAAAGAAAGAAGGACCCAGTTCATCCGAGAAGGTAGATAAGATGTGCAAGTTCATCTACTCACACAACACTTCAGACCGTATCCGAACTAGAGCCATGCTCTGTCACGTGTATCACCATGCTCTACATGATCGCTGGTTCGAGGCTCGTGATCTGATGCTCATGTCATATTTACAGGAGACCATCCAACATTCTGACATTCCAACGCAGGTTTGTGTAACAACATTTTGGCTACCCTTTGATTGATATTGGACTACTTTTGAAATAACTAATAATATTTAGAGAGGAAGCCTCATCAGTCCAAGCTGGGTTTCATGCAGATGATCCTCTATCGTGATTGAATTGGAAATTGGAGATGTTGAGAGTGGGAGAACCAGGAGAAAATCCCTGGGAGCAAGGATATGACAGTGGGCTGGAATTGAACCTGGGCGACATTGGTGGGAGGGGAGCACTCTCACCACTACGCCAACCCTGATCCCCATTTCAAATGGGCAATCAAAATGGAAGAACCACTGGAAGTAGCATTGTCAAATGCCACACTAACCTGAAAAATGGCATCTCTGTCTCCAAAAGGTCTTGCAATTTAGCTTAGAAACCATTGACAATTTGCCAAAAAATTGTCGTAAAGTAATCAAAAGACATAATTAAGTGACACTGGTACAGTGTATATTTTAATTCTCAGCTTACTTGAACTAGAAACTTATATCTCATTGCATCCATATGTTTTCCACAAGCTTAGTATTTGTGGTTATTGAGCTAAGTTTTACACGTGTGGTAGATAAAGCAGTAGAAGAAGTGATATCAGACTAGTCTTGTGTTAAGACTATCTGGTGTTCACACTGCTGCATGTTTCATGAGAGTTGGCCACAGTCAATATTTTTGTCTTAAGCCTTAGTAAATGAAACATACAATGTAGAATTTCTTGCCCAGTATTGTAATAAAAGCAACTCCTACAGTCATTTATTTGTTTGCTTTTCTCTTTCACGGTTGTTCTTAGGATTTTTTTGCAGTAAATTTATTTTATTCTTTTTCTCTTGTTTTCTGTATTTGTTTTGTTCATTATTAATTACCGTACTCTTGAAGATACCTGCATTTATTAGCTAAGTTAACATTTAAAATTTTAGGAAAATTTAGGAGCTCTTCTCTTTTGTCAGAAGTTTGAAATGTTATATGAATTCCATATATTTTTTATTTGTTAATTCATTAATACATTTCTTAATGCCGTTGCTGAGAATTTGATACATGTAGTTCATCAATACAAAATCAACTATTTGACGATTGTCTTTATTCTCTGATGATCTGTGTTGTTTTTGCGCCATCCAGATTCTCTACAACAGGACCATGATACAACTTGGCCTGTGTGCCTTCAGGTATGGCATGATCAAGGATGCCCACAATGCACTGCATGATGTCCAGTCAAGTGGAAGGGCTAAAGAACTTCTTGCGCAGGTCTGTGTCATATAATGCCTTTTTAGTAAATGCAGAACAGACAGATACGAGTAATATTATGACTTATTATATGGCTAGCTCCAAGAGTGGGGAAGATGAACCAAATCCTACACTGTGATTGGCTACCCCAGTGGGCAAGATGGGGCTATCTTACCTGCCGGGGACTATGTGCCATGTCCCGTTAGAAAATTTCCCTGAAAGCCATATAATGAATCCTTTATTGCCTAAGCTTGTTCGATCAAGCTGGCTGGATATTGGCCTTCTTCTATTCTTGCAACTTTATGACCTTCACTCCGTCTCAGTCTATAAACACCCGAAATAAGAACTTGGCCAATATCCAGCCATCTTGACTTCATGCTTGGTCAATAACCCGTATTTATTATCCAACTGCAGCGAATACCATCCAAATAACAGTACAAATATACAGTGATTTTGTACAGTTATTTTTACAGTAGAAAACTTGTTTGCCATACAGGTCGGCGCGCACACCCAAAACTGTCACACTCTCCTTCTTTCATTGATGAATTTATTGACTACAGCAGTTGGATAACAAATCTCTTATTAGATGTTTTGGTGTGTACATGTAGTATCGCTTTATATTTTTATTCGATGTTTGTATTTTGACGAGTTGTGCTGTATGTTGATGAGCCTGTAGCACAACTCGTAAAACTATACAGCAATACTACACACCACAACATCTCATAAGATATATGTTTCTAACAGAGCACAACATCATTCTAAAAATTGCATTGCATTTTTTGAAATTACTTTTTAGGGTTTAATGCAGCAGAGACAGTATGAGAGAACCCCAGAACAAGAAAAGATTGAGAAGAGAAGACAGGTATTATAACCAGAATAATTTCTGTTGGCAGATGGATGGACCTCCTGAAATAGAAGGTGGTGAAGGGGTTTGTTGGGGGGGGGGGGAGGCATGGATGAAATCAAATGGTGATCCCATTCATGGAGATCTAAAAAAAAATGAGGCGTACATTTTTATTGCAGTTCAACAAATGCTCTGTGAGGTAAATGTTTATGATTGGTCAATCTGAGTGGTCTTGTTTCTCTACAGTGGTCATACAGTGTATGTTGTGCAGGAAAGTCATGCTTGGATGCTATGTTGTTGCTGTTTTGTTACTTAGTGTTACTGTTTTGAGAAGTAATGTGTGTAAAGAGATGAAGTCTGCATATGAACTAAGTAGCCCATCAGACCTTAGCCTATCTCTGGTTCCTGTAGCATGAAGAGACTAGGAGTGTTTCTGCTCCCCCCTGGATAGGATATTAGTCCATCAAAGGAATACCCCGCAACATTAAATTTGTCGGTACCCATTTATACACCTGGGTGGAGAGGGGAACTCTGAGAGTGAAGTGTCTTGCCCAAGAACACAACACAATTTCTCCAGCCAGAGCTTGAACCCAGACCACTCAATCTGAGAACAAGCGCACTAACCATGAGGCCACTGTGCCTTCCTATTATGTGTAGTGATGTGAAACCAGTTTTGTCCCTGGTACTTATCCTCTTTTTAAAGGAGGTAGTTACTTGAATGATTCAATAGTGTCCCTTTTGATCCCCGTCATTGTTGTTTTATCTGAATTCCAGGTTCCATTCCACATGCATATAAACCTTGAGCTGTTGGAGTGTGTCTATCTTACTTCAGCAATGTTAATGGAAATCCCTTGGATGGCCGGTATGTGTTCAAAACAAAACATTCCAAGTATTGTTATGTACAAGTCCAACAACTTAGGGGCAAGAAGTAAAAATGTAGACTTTGTAATATTCTATTTCCTGCATTGTGGGATAGATTTACTAGACAAACAAACCGACTGTGGCCCTATCAGCCCTCTCACTAAATCTGGCTTTGATATCAGGAAGATCTCTTCTGTTTTTTGTTTGAAGTTTGTTGTATTATATTATATCTACTCTACACTGCATGAGAAGGGACTTGCAAGACTAGCGTAACTTTTCTGCTTGTTTTTTCTTTCAGCCCATGCATATGACTACAGAGCACGTATTTTTAGCAAGAGTTTCCACTATCAGTTACGACAAAGAGAAAAGCAAACTTTAGTTGGTTAGTACATGAAGCTGTTTTTCCTTGACTTGTAAATTTGCTGGCCATTTGTTCCTTGAATGGAAAATGTTTTGTCACTACAGGAAACAGTTGTGATAAGTGTTTTCCCTTGACGTCACCGTATGACCAATCTAATAAATAAACTGAAGTCTTATTTTATTTTGGAGAACATCAGTCATGCTTATGTTTGTTGAAAATTAATTTTCAGACTCATTGTAATGAGTTTTAAAATAGAAATAATTCATCAAGTTTAAATAAAGGAAATCATGACCATGATGGTGTTTGGATATCTGATCTTTATTAGCATAGATTTTTACGATTTCATTTCTTTGTTTTCTCCTTAGTTTTAGTTTCAATTGAGAAGATTATATCAAACACTTAAGACAGTATTAGACCAAATTTTTAAACACCTTGAAGTTCATCAAAAATACTCCA
Organism: Orbicella franksi; assembly: GCF_964199315.1. Classification (NCBI taxonomy): domain Eukaryota; kingdom Metazoa; phylum Cnidaria; class Anthozoa; order Scleractinia; family Merulinidae; genus Orbicella; species Orbicella franksi. The sequence goes on from NC_138156.1 coordinate 25,470,012, forward strand.
CTACACGTCATATTTTCCACTCTCTTCTCAGTGTTTGGAAATGTGGTCAAACATGGTCTTTTGTGTTTGATATATTATGAAAAAGACACTTCTTAATTTCTGTTTTCGTGTTCATTTTGGTAAGTTGTTGGATGTTTTGCAGTCTATTTTCATGGTATTTAACAGGCCACTGACTTACATACTTCTTAATTAATTCCAGGTCCTCCAGAGAGCATGCGTGAACATGTAGTGGCTGCATCCAAAGCCATGAAGAAGGGAGACTGGAAACAGTGCAAGGACTACATATTAGCTGTTAAGGTAACATGAAACTGTTGGAACTAAGTGAACTTAAAACCAATCTTCTCCTAAAAAAAACTAATTATTGGTCGGGAAAGAATGCGGGAATCTCAAATATGACAGATGTTTTCTTCTGACCGGTAAAACATTAATTGAAGGGGTGCATGGAATAAAGCCCCCAAGTGACTTTTGGAAAATTTTGAGGCAACCAGGATTGAAATACCTACCAGCAATTTTCATAGTTTACTCTAGCCTTGCCTAAAAAGAACTAGTAATAAATTATTATTACGAGTTCCTTTTAGACAGTAATGAAGACAAGAGTAAACTGCAACCATGGCTGGGAGGTATTTCAATGCTGGTTACCTCAAAGTTTTCCAAAAGTCACTTAGGGCTTTATTTGTTACATCCCTTCAGTTTATAAGTTATTTTCAGGAAGACCAGTTCTTCTATGGGTGACTCAGCAGGACAAACTAATGTTGTAGTGATTATTTTGTGTGAACTACCACACAAAACTAACCAGACGTGACATTCAGTGTGACCCGCCTCAAACAAAACCAGATTTCACTGTCCTGTAAAAGTTCATTTCTAGTTGACTTTGTGCTTGTTTTTTTGTTGGTTGTTTGGCTGCCTGGATTGCTTGGTGAATGTTAGATTATCTTTCTTTCTAATAATAATAATGATAATGATAATGATATTGATAATGATAATGATAATGATAATAATAATAGTAATAATAGTAGTAGTAATAGAAATAATAATATCCATAACAAAATTCGTGATCGTGATTGGTTCTCCGTGCACCAATTTGTCACGTAACTGGCACGGAATCATGTGGATGTCCAATTACAGGTATCCAATTTGAACTTTTTGTAATTGGATACCCAAGTAATTTGCACGTCAATTATGTTTGCTTCAATGCCTTCCTTTGCAAAGTTTCCCACAGCTTTCAAACTCATGAAAAGCGCTACAGACGTGTTCGTTCAAAAGAATTTCTCAAAAGACATTTTTAATTGCAAAACTTTGTGATAGATACAATTATTAATTAGTAATTGGACCTCGTGCTGTACAATAAAGAAAAATTCATGCTCGTGATTTCAAACCAGCCTTGCGCTTCGCGCTCATCCGATTTTGAAATTACTTGAGTGATTTCTCCCGGAATTGTACTCCACCTGGTCCACTTACTGTTAATAATAATAATAATAATAATAATAATAATAATAATAATTATTATTATTATTATTATTATTATTATTATTATTATACCCAGGATAACCCTTCACTACAAAGTAATGTTATCAATGGGGTCCTGACTGACTAAGAATTAAAAAACTAATAAATAAGAATTATTGAGATAATAATTATATAAAATAAGATACATATTAAGGCAAAAATACACCAAGTTAAAAACCGTTCTCTGTGGCATGATAGGTATGGAAATTGTTTCGCCAAACAGAGCAAGTACAAGAAATGTTGCTAAGGTAAAGTCTGTTTTTAGCTTCCGCCTTTAGGTCTCAATGTAAAAAATCGGATGTATGATCAAGTGCATAGTAGATATGAAAGTGACATCGATCATCAAATAATGTGAAATTGGCTTTTCTTTTTTTCTCACAGGAAAATTCAAGAGGAAAGCCTGAGAACATATTTGTTCACATATAACAGCGTGTATGACTCATTGAGGTACTTAAACATTTAGAAGAATGGGGAAAAGTAGCAATGCATGCAATGTTTACAATACACACTACCTCCACTGGAAAAACTTGTGCACCATATTCTTGATGAAAATCTCTGTTAATTGTTATGCATGACTTTCACTAGGTAATGTCAAAATCAAAATTAGCATTCCTTCTTGAAAGCATCCTGTTTGCTTTATTTTGCTCTGAATATCACTCATAAAGGTGTATTTCTATCCAATTTTTCCACTTGTGTCACAGCCGGTACAATTCTGTGATTCCTATGACAACCAGCACAAAAGCAAGGCATTAGTCATGAATAAGCTGTGATCCATTTATAGGAGCACTTCACATCTTATATAAGCCCCGCTAGTATAAATGGTCCAGTTTACGTCTTATGTAAGCTGCAGCTTGTGGAAGCCGAGGTTTATTTTTCTCGTATAAATGGCCAGTTATCCAACAATCTTTATCCAGTCTATTTGTGATTGGTGTGTCAGTGTCAGCTCAAGTGTTTATTTGTTGTCTTTACTTGTAGTTTGTATACATTGGCTGAAATGTTTGATTTGCCTCCGTCTGTGGTGCACAGCACTATCAGCAAAATGATCATCAATGAAGAACTGCAGGTTTGTGATATTGTTTCGTTTTTAATTATTAATATTATTATATGACTTGTTCTGGTATCCAATATTACAGGCGCTCTGATTGGCTAATCATAGGGCATTATTCTCCTGTAATGCCCACGAGAATTACCTTGACTTTGTTGTGTAGATCTCGCTATTGCTTTGTCAATACAGCAAGGTCTCAGTCTGAGATTTTCCCGTAAAGACCTCACTCTCGGATTAGAAGTAGTTATTATTATTTTCACAGTCAAGCAGTTTAATAAGTAATTTGTAACTATAAATCAATCTTTACATCTGCACAGAGAAAGCTACACATGTAAGACTTACCACTTGGGATCAGGGTCTGAACCCCATGTCTTCTAATCTTGCTTAGAGCCCTCTGTGATAACCATTTAAGGTTTTGCAGTCCACCACTTAACTGCAAAGTTTCCTAAGATGTCAGAGAATTGTAATATAAAACAATTTTCCTCTGTGTCTAACTATCAAATGTGATTATTGTGCTTCAAAGCTGGAGTTTAAATGGAATTCACCAGAGAAAATCAAAACAGGTTTCTGGGGAATTGTTATAAAACCATGCTATCAGTGGAATTCTGACATATTAACCCGCACCAACAGGCTTCACAAGCCCGTAGTTTTTGCCAGCAATGTCACTGATCGTATGCTGGTAAGGGTAGGCTCATATCATAACTATTAAAAATTGTTTGTTTTGTTTGTTTTAATTGCTTTGTTGAGTGGTCATTAAGAGCAGCTTCGCCTAAATATCAACTACACTTGGAAATAGCGAAAAAATCGAATTTCTTCAAACTCGCCCAGAATGAAGCCCTACGGGCACTAGTTACAAAACTATCGTTTTAAGTTCGATAAATCAAAAATTATTTTTTTCCGCAATTTTTTCGTTTCGATGCCCCAAATCGGCCAGAATCCATCGAAAATAAGCGGCATATTCAGAGGCTCGTAAACTCAAAAGTAAAAATCTTCATTACAAACTGATTGCACGTCGTATTTGTACTTCCTTTTTTGTCTATTTAGAGCTAAATAGATCGTGATTTGATTAGAACTTAAATATTTGACGAATTTTCTAAATTAACGACCCAAGACAGCTTTACAAGAGGTCTACATTTAGCCTATTTTCAAATGCTAAAAAGGCGTTCTGGTACACGGCTTTTCCCAAAACGACTAGTTTGGTGTGAAAGAGCATTCTTTCTTCTTCAAATTAGTGAAATAAAATTTTTGGGTAAATAAAATCGCGAGCGCTGAGATAGCGAACTAAATGCAGCACTTCTTCCTGAAAACGTGACCTTTGACCCGAGCGTAACGAAACCGATTACTGCAAGAAAACCCGGAAGAAAAGCAAACGCTTCGTTATTTTGAAACAATTTCCTGCCCGCCGCTATAAATTAGCTTAAATTCCATGCACATGCCGACCGCATGTTTGTCGTAAAACCAACTGAACTCCACTGACAGTTTCCATGGGCAACCCCAAAATAAACAATCCCCAAAAATGTAAAGTGAAATTGGCTGTCTTCATGAACAGTTAGAAGCTAGAATCAAGTTCCATTACCTTTAAAAAGTGCTTGAATTTATTTGTTTGCGTCGACTTTGTCTACTACTCTCACGTTCGAATGCCGCGAATCGGTCACGCCAAAACAGTGCAGACCGTGCAGACTGCAGACACTTGTTTGGGCTTTTCATTGTGACTCCTTTTTTTGGGTCTAGTTACAAAATAGTGTTAAATATATCTGAAAGTTTGTCATTTATCCACAGGCTGCACAAGCGCAGTATTTGACTTTTGATTCAATAGACAAACGCGTACAAGACTTTGTCTGGGAAACTTATTCAGTCTGCACGGTCTGCAGTGTTTTGGCGTGACCGATACTACGCAGTATTCGAACGTGACAGTAACTACTGAGTGAACAAAGTAGAATCAAGCACTTTTAAAAGGTAACGGAACTTGACTCTAGCTTCTAACTGTTCATGAAGACAGCCAATTTCACTTTACATTTTTGGGGATTGTTTATTTTGGGGTTGCCCATGGAAACTGTCAGTGGAGTTCAGTTGGTTTTACGACAAACATGCGGTCGGCATGTGCATGGAATTTAAGCTAATTTATAGCGGCGGGCAGGTCACGGAACATTAAACATTTCTTCTTTTAGAGGTTTTCAAATCTGGATCCTGCTTCTTTTGAAGGTTAATCCAAGAAGACGACTCTTCTATTAATATAAATATTCAGGTAAGTATCGGCTAACATACTTCAAGTTTGCAAATTTCACTGGAATTCGTTAACGGTCATTGACTTCAATTCTCAGCAAACAAAGTTATTGTGTCAAAATGCGCCCTTTAGCTCCTTTTTTGACCCTGTAAGATTTCATATCTGGAAATAGTTTCTTGCAATCATGGTTTCGGAGAGATATCACTAGAAATTGTTTCAAAATAACGAAGCGTTTGCTTTTCTTCCGGGTTTTCTTGCAGTAATCGGTTTCGTTACGCTCGGGTCAAAGGTCACGTTTTCAGGAAGAAGTGCTGCATTTAGTTCGCTATCTCAGCGCTCGCGATTTTATTTACCCAAAAATTTTATTTCACTAATTTGAAGAAGAAAGAATGCTCTTTCACACCAAACTAGTCGTTTTGGGAAAAGCCGTGTACCAGAACGCCTTTTTAGCATTTGAAAATAGGCTAAATGTAGACCTCTTGTAAAGCTGTCTTGGGTCGTTAATTTAGAAAATTCGTCAAATATTTAAGTTCTAATCAAATCACGATCTATTTAGCTCTAAATAGACAAAAAAGGAAGTACAAATACGACGTGCAATCAGTTTGTAATGAAGATTTTTACTTTTGAGTTTACGAGCCTCTGAATATGCCGCTCATTTTCGATGGATTCTGGCCGATTTGGGGCATCGAAACGAAAAAATTGCGGAAAAAAATAATTTTTGATTTATCGAACTTAAAACGATAGTTTTGTAACTAGTGCCCGTAGGGCTTCATTCTGGGCGAGTTTGAAGAAATTCGATTTTTTTGCTATTTCCAAGTCTAGTTGATATTTAGGCGAAGCTGCTCTTAAGAATTCAAATTTCAAGTCTAATAAAGGTTGTGTTCTCACTCCAGGCCTCTTGGGATGAGCCAACTCAGACAGTTGTAATGTGCCGAGGAGCCGAGCCTTCTCTCCTTCAGAGCTTGGCACTGCAATTAGCTGATAAGGTAAAATCTGAAATACTGTAGTCTATTAGCCAGGTGTTTCATTAAGGGTTGGGCACCGGCAAATTGACCAGCTGTGAAGACTATTTTGACCTGCTGGTTTGATCACCTAGTGGAAAGTTTTTCTTATAAAGAATTTCAGATCAAATAGTTTGGCCCACCTGTGAAAGCCAGTTGCCCTGACCTGTTGAAAACATTAATGAAACCCCTTCTGTTAGCTTTTCAACTTACAGCTTATCAAACAACTTTAATACAGAGTGTTTACGACTTGTTTTCAGGTCAGCACTTTGGTAGAAAACAATGAGCGTATTTATGACACAAGACATGGAGGATTTGTTCAGTTCAAGGACAGACAAGGTATGAACTGCTTAGAGTACTTCTTTTCCTCTTGGGAAAACTTTTACAGGTGTCTCTCACACTAAGTCTACATATAGTGCTTAATGTTTGATTATTTTGCCTGTGAACAGTTTGCTAGTGTGACAAAAGGCTTGAGAAACGCAAGACCCCTTTCTGGGCCAGTGTTATTTCCAGATGAATGGAGACTGTTAGTGCAAAAGGCATAACCCGTATTACTCAATGAGTATTTTAGGAAGCCTTTTTAATTTTTTAATTGCTTGACTTACCCACTCTCTACTAATTTCCAGGTCAAGGCCGCTATCGTCGACAAATCAGCAACATTATGATCAACAAGTACAGGCCAGAAAAACAGGACAGGCAAGATCGGTACAACTGGCAGGAGAGATATGGGTGCCAGTATGACCGGCCTTACCAACAGCCACAGACACAATCATCTTATTAATCTAAAGACAATATGCATAATTTAATCAAGGAACATGGCAACACTTGTTATGGCCTGTCTGTGATTCAAGCTGATACTGTCCTTGTTAACAAATGTGATGAATTTGAGTACACATTAACTAAAATGAACAATGGAATTCCAATTTCTTGATCCAGTTAGGCAGACAAAAATTATTTTGGAAATTTAAAGCTTGAAAAACTGTAAGTGGCAATGAAGTACATTAAATAATATGAACCTAAGGTTTTGTTTTATCGCTACTAAGTGAACAGTTTTTTTGTACAACACCCATTTCATTACAGATACAGATCTTTGTTTATCAAAACAAGGTATTATTTCAAGATATCATGCCAAATTTATCAGCAGAACAGAACCTGGCCTGCGAAGCAAGCATTGCCATGCGAGAAGCTTTTTCCATATTCTGGCTGTGGGCAAATTGGAGTGGGAGCAAAAATCTTTGAAGAAGCAGGGGTTGGTCTTCTCCATCAATATTTTCACTCCCACTCCGATTTGTGTGTGGCCAGAATGTAGACAAAGGCCTTCGTATGGGAGCGCTTGCTGTGCAGGCTATCTTGCACAAAACACCATAGTCTCACAGCTGCCTCTCTTTAACCCACAAGTATAAATGGGTCCTGATTAACTAGTGCTGGGGTAACCCTAGTTAGGACTATCATCGCATCTAAGATTTGGGGTAGAACTACTCCTACTTGCTTCATGCTACAGAAATTAAAATAGCACCAGCCATGTGGACCACTAGGCGTGAACGTGGATTACACCTTTCTTAAAATTTGAGTGTGCAGCACTCTTTAAATATTTGGTGTTAGAGTTGCTGTGTATTTTAAGGCTGGTTTTCACTACTGACAGAGTCGGAGTCATAGCTGGAGCCCTAAGAGTGCTAATGACCAAGTGAAAATTGAAAATCAGTCATAAGCAGAGTCATAAGCTCAACGGATTAGAGTCTTAAGAATCGAGTTTCCATTTTTTCAGATTATGTTTATGACTCGGTCGCTTATGATCTAGTTAAAAGTAGATTGTCGGAGTTGGAAGCAGAAGAGGAAGAACCAACCAACTATAAGGCGTCGAATCCAAAATTGTAATTGGTTTATTCTTCTGCTTCTGACTCCGACAATCTAGTTTTCACTGGATCATAAGCGACAAAGTCATAAGCGGAATGGGAGTTCTGCTTCTGACTCTGTCGGTTTGATTTTCACTAGATCATATTGCTCTACACTTCGACTTCATCAACTTCATCGCTACTGAAACCTAGCAGTTAGGGGCAGCACTTATTTGAGAGTGGTGCTCTTCAAAAAACCTCATGACAATTTTGTAAATGGAAACAGACAAAGTTAACAGTTAAATGTAGTCATTTCGAGCTGAAAATCATGGTAATCCATGGCTCAAGGGCCAGTTTCTCAAAAGCCTCGGAAATTTTTCGGGCCCGCACAGCCATTTTTAGTTAACCAGTATTTTAAGACAAAGAGGTGTATATGCCTGAAACTTCTTATATGAAGGGAACCTCTGTTCATAATAAGAATTTGTGCATAAATCAGCTCTTAAGTCATAAGGTTGGAGATTTTGCTGTGGCTTTTCGGGTGCAAAAACGTTTTGGGACCTTGGAGAAACGGGCCCCTGTTGTTTGAAAGCTGCATAGCACTACCTGCCAGATAAATCACTATCCAATGGATAAGTGATAACAAAACAAACCACGCTATCCGCTGGATAGTGATTCATCTGGAATATCATTGTCCATCTTTGAAACAACCCAGGCCACTGGACAGTAAATACTCCTAGAACAATTCAGTCTGACGAAGCTTCATTAATGAACACGATATTGTTGTGAATGAAAGAGATCCTTATTCAAGGGCGGTGCTCTTTATTATTTTTGCCTTTGTATGCGGCTCTCAATTGTGGGAAACAACCAGTTGGGGAGGGGGGTAGGGGGGTAGTGCTCAGTTGAGTAAATACAGTAACCCAGGAGGGAACAAGGGTATTCTGGTGATTTTCATTCTGGTGTGATCTCAATATATCACATTGGCCAACATCAGAGCAAAAAGAAAGAAAACTGACTGGAGGCTAGCTTGATAAAAATTATCACCCTTGTATGCAATTTCACACTGATTTTCACTCAAATTTGCTGTATAATTTTTTTGTTTGTTCTTAATACAAAATCAACACATTTTTCCATAGTCTGCACTCTTATTTATAGCCCATAGAGATAATGTCATGAAATGTTCAAAGCTCAACAGTGAAACAGCTCAACTGTGGCTTGTGGTTCCACTTCAGTTTTGAACATTTAACAACAACTATAAAAGTGTAGACTATAGAAAAGCGTGGTCTGTTTGTTAAGTGACCACAACACAGAACTTCCTTATCAACATTTAATTAAAACAAGAAAAATCAGGAGCTTGGCTCCACTTAATTACATATATAGTTGGTGACTTAAGCTAAATCTCATCAAGTAATTGTGAGATACTAAAAGTTCATCTTGGTACTAAAAGTTCGTCACTATTCTACAATAACTATTACACAGTTGAGATATATATCTAGCAATACAAAGATGTGATAATTTAAAATACTATGAATGTCTCAAATTCAGTTGATTCCTCATATCAGGCACATTTATCTGGTTAATAGAAAGAGATTGGCTTGTTATTATCAACTCAGTTTTGCACTATCTTAATAAAGGGCTGCACCATTAGAAACAAAGGGAGGACAGGTGTGAGGAAAAGTGAGCTCCAAAATTTGTAATTTTCCTTGCAAGCAAACTGGATCATATTTAGATCTAAATATATCTCACTTTTATAAAGATTCTACAGAGCTTGTACACCAAAAAACACATTCCCGTACAGAGCTAAGGATAGGAAAAAATTCATGAATTCATTGAACTATCCCTTCCCTTGATTTTTAATGGTCCAGCCATTTTGTGTATTTTTGAGCGCGCCATTTGCTTTTCAACTCACGAGGAGGACCTCTCAGGAAACACAACAAGTTTTTGATTGGTTAATTTCGATCCTACATCTCAGTCAAGTGTTGTCAACTGTTGTTTTTTCATTCAGTTTGCCAGTTTCACGCTTGTGGGAAAGACCAGAAAATTCTGTTCGCACTTGTTTGAGCCGTGTTTGTTAAGAGAGTAATACTTTCAAAGGTAAAAAGCTACGTCTTCTTGAAGTCCTCGGAGTTGAAAGACAATTTTGTTGTAAACATGGCGTATGAAGATAAGCCGAAGCACTGGAATTCTTTCCGGCGAAAAAAACAGCTAAGACTAACCGTCATGTCATTTATCTTTCTTTTTGTGTAATTTTTCCTTTGAATTTAGTAGCTCATTAAAGTGTTTTGCCTGAGAAATTTGTGTTGTTTTCAAGTTGAGTTACATTTAAGCTTATTCTCTTAATTTTATTTAGTAGCGAGTGACGTTTATTTTTTCAAAAACTCCGTAAAACCACATCTTACACAAGATGTGTTTCAATGTCAAATTACAAACACAAAAATACATCTTATCTAAGCACCTTGTAATGAAGTTGTCAGGCTACTTCATTTAAGCTCAGAAAATCTTCATTTAACATGATTCGGATCCTAAAGCACAAGTCACTGCGATGAAAAACTGTTTTACATGGAATTTTGTATTTTACAGAGTTTCTGTTTTGTTTTCTGCACTCGGTTACACAACAACTACAATCCTAGCAGTTTGTTTATTCGACTAAGCTTGTTAAAAGACAATGGCAATCATTTCTAAACAATTTAAATGAAGACCTCGCAATTGTGATTAGCCTGTTTAATTTGCTTTTTAGCTTTATTTGTTACTTTATAATTCCCAATGAGGTCTAAGCTGCGTAACTTATTGCTATTTACAAGAGCATTACTTAACTGCTTTACACCATCTGTTATTTTATTGCTAACGAGGTTTAAGCTGCTTAATTGACTATTTATAACAGCATTACTTAACTGTTTTACACCTTCATCTGTTATTTTATTCCAAGCGAGGTTTAAGCTGCTTAATTGACTATTTATAACAGCATTACTTAACTGCTTTACACCTTCATCTGTTATTTTATTCCAAGCGAGGTTTAAGCTGCTTAATTGACTATTTATAACAGCATTACTTAACTGCTTTACACCTTCATCTGTTATTTTATTGTACGCGAGGTCTAAGCTGCTTAATTGACTATTTATAACAGCATTACTGAACTGCTTTACACCTTCATCTGTTATTTCATTGCCAGCGAGGTTTAAGCTGCTTAATTGACTATTTATAACAGCATTACTTAACTGCTTTACACCTTCATCTGTTATTTTATTCCAAGCGAGGTTTAAGCTGCTTAATTGACTATTTATAACAGCATTACTTAACTGCTTTACACCTTCATCTGTTATTTTATTGTACTCGAGGTTTAAGCTGCTTAATTGACTATTTATAACAGCATTACTTAACTGCTTTACACCTTCATCACCTATGTTATTTTCCATGAGGTTTAAGCCCCGTAATTGACAATTACTATTGTCACACAACTTTACAATCTCTACACAACCCAACGAGCCAATGTTATTATTGTACAAATTTATGAGCGAAATTTGTTGAACGCGGTTAAGAAAATGAACCACTGCTGTACAGTCAGCAGGTGCGAGGCGACAATCACTCAAATCTACAGCATTAAATCCAATCTTTTCTAACTTACTTTGAACAACTGAACCTGATTCATTGGTTTCGTAGATACACTTCATTAATGTCACCGCTAAATCTTTGTCGCTGCGAGTCGGCCAACAGGTAACTGTGCGTTCCTCCAATGAATAGTCAACAATCAGCTCGCCTTCATCTTTCTTCTTTGTTTTCTTAGGAAGAAGGTCGGTAAATATGTCGATAGACTGCTCACCAAGTAGACCAGCGAGAAACTGCAAAACGAGTTGCCATTCACCATTTTTTATGTGGTCAGCAACAAATCTTCTCAATTTTCTTCCTTTCATGGTTTCGGTTATGTGCTTGGCTGCGAGGAACTCTTGCATGGTGAGGTGAATGAAACAGTATTGAGCTTCGTACGTGAAGGCGTCAGGTTTATGATCTGGTAGGCGATGAAAAAGAGCGCTGTCCACCAAATCCTTGGGGACTTCTTTTTGTCCAAAGATTAGTCTTTTTTGTGTCAGCCCTTCGAAAGCAAGTTTGGCCAGTGGCTTAATTTTCTTTTCCACTTCAAGAGGCAAATGTTTTGAGTTAATGTCCTCTCGACGGAGGTCTTTGTCGCGATATTGCTCATCGTGCCGAAAGAAGAAAAATTTCATTGATATTTGGTAGATTTCTGTGAGGTTTGTTGGGAGGCCAACACCAGTTAAACCCTTTTCGCTGTGGAACTTCAGAACTTGCAACAAGCATGAGCAAATTATCAGGCAGTTCACAGGAATATAGCAAAGTGAGAATATGTTCATATTCGTCTTGATGTGCTCCCAAATTTTCTTTCCTGCGTCCGGTACATCTTGCGCCGCATCTTCAGCAAAGTTCTCCACGTATTCTTCAACTTGTTCCGATGCAAAGCCAAGAATTTCAATTGTTTTGTCGAAAGGAAGATCTGTAACGTCTGCCACGGCAGTGGGCCTGGTAGTGGTCACAACGCTTGCTCCGGGGAGAAGACTGCCTTTCACTATGTTGTAGAAGAGAGCAGAAACACGCATTGGTTTTTGCCAATTCTTGCAATCAGACCTCTCACTAGCGACACTTGACCTATAGAAAAACTCGTCCAAGCCGTCAAAAAAGATCAGAACTCTCTCGGGATTTGTGCGGACGTGTTTCCAAACGTCATCACTCAGTGTCAGCGGATATTCTGACCTGGAGAGAAGATCATGAAGGCTGAGCGGTTTTTCCTCGGAGTTAAATTTGCGGAACTTCAGGAAAAAGGCAAAATGAAGTTCACCACTGAACGCGCTACCGGATGCCCAGTCCCTTATCCACTTTGTTAAAAACAGAGTTTTTCCTATTCCGGGACGACCAACAAGAAGGATTTTCTTGTTTTCGGTGTCAACAATTTCTTCTCGTGTTATTTCTTGGAATTTTTCTTGCGGCATTGGGAACACTTTCAGTTGTTCCTGTCTATTACCGGTGATTTTAAACTGCGCTCTATCTTTAATAAGACTCAACTTTGTGTACACGTCATCTAACTTGAGATCTTTATTTCTTTTGCCTTCACCGTGCTTTTCTTGAAACAGGGCCTTGAGACCTGGGTCGTTCTTCGTGCTTTCTATGATTTTTTCCCGCTGCCTTTTGATGAATTCATCGACCGATAAAGGTTGTTCTGGTTGCTCTTGTTCAGGTTCTGTAAGTAATAATACTCTCAGTGGCTCTGGACGACTAAGTTCTTGTGGCTCTTGAGGCTCTTGAGACTCGTGAGAGGGAAGATAATATTTGACAAACTCCAAATCTTCGAGAAATGTCTTTCCTCTTTTCACTCGTAGTGCCAAGATACGGATGATCTCAATTAGAATAATAAGTGCTAACACACCATTGCCGACAGTCATCGCTTTCATCCAGGAGGTTTTATTTGTTGCTTGTTGATTGTGACACTCGTACAGGGTGCTGTTCTGAATGTTGCTGGTTGATGACGCATTCGCCGCTTGACTGCCTCCTGCTATTTGGCAAGGAAAGTCGGAGGGAAAGCTGTCAGGATAAAGAACTCGAGTCTGTAGGACTATAAAAATAATTCCTAACGCAACTCTGGTGGCAAGTTGACAAAAATACGCCACAAACAGCTTGCGTCTTTTAGGTCTGTTCTGTCCTTCAGCATCGGGTCTCTGGCGATTGGCTCTCACCTCATCGACTCTTGACTTTACAACTTGGGAGTAGATCACACATACAATGCCAATGAGAGAAAAGTTAGCAATCACAAATCCATATACAGGAATACCAGATTTGTTGTATTGTTTGTTGTACTGATCCGAACATTTTCCTCGGACGACGTCCATCTTTTCAAGTTTCGCCTCACAGCGAAAACTGTCACTGTTCTCCATTTCCGCAAAGATGCCAAGCAGGATTACTCCATAAACGATCCAACAAATAACTGCTACGTAACTGATCTTGTTGAAGGTTTTAGGCGTCAGTAAGTCCTTGAGGTGTTCCATTTTGTATATGAGAGTTCTCGTTCAATGGATCTGTTTGAAAGTAACATCACTGATTAGAATGAGGCGTGGAAATGAATTGAACATCGCATATTATTGCATTGTATTTAGTCACGAAGCCGGTTTCACCTAATCTCTCTCTCTCTCTCTCTCTCTCTCTTTCTCTGTCTTTTTTCTGTAAGAGAGTCTTATTTTTAGACTGAGGCGAAACGCTCTTAGAGTGTTTTTTTGTTATTGTTTTTATTTTAGCCATTTGAGTCCAAAGCCGGTTTTTTAATTCCATTGCCCGGTTTAACATTTTAGTAGTATGAAAAGATACAAACAACAATACAACCGAAGATGTTCTGGCACACTGAACTGTGCCGCAATAAGAAGACAAGCTCATCGTGAGTTTCAATATTTATCAGAGAAAAGAGTTAATTGTGTATTTAGAAATTAAAAATTTCGGATATTTGCAGTAAAAAATCCTTGTGTTTTTAGAAAGAAAACAAGTCCAATTTTGTGGTTAAAATATGAGCTGTACACAATGTGCTGTTTAAAATCCTTATTTTTACGGTATAAATCCGAGTTATATGTATTTAAAACTTAAAAACAAGTCATGCTTTTTTTTTCGAAATACCAAACCCCTGGTTTTTGATATAAAAATTCAAGTTAAAAAGGAACCAATTGTCAAGGAATTAATTGAAAAAGAATCACTACTACTTTTTCTGGCGCGTGGCTTTCGCTTAGCAAACAGTGCGGTAAAGAAAACAAAGCTATCTTTGAACACAGTTCTGAAGACTAAAAACCGTGATAATAATACATAACATAGAGACCGAGTTAGTTAACATCATTGACTTCATCAGCCGAATGGTGTCTCTTTGGTTGAACTGCTGTAATTTCGCAACAACACTTAAAATTAGACATGCTACACCAATTTTGTACCCGTTGTTTTGGCCTCGTCTATGATCTGTTTTGATTTTGAGATGAAGCAGTATGCGATGAAATAAAATTTATCGGCGTTAGGGTTCACTCTGGCTGATTCCTAAGAACTTAGTTATGTTGGTTTGATTTTCACTTGTGTTTTCAGTTGAACAGAGCGCTTTAGTTTATACCTTACCGAGGCGAAACCTTAAAAGCTCAATTGTTACTTGCATAAAATTGCAATTAAATTTTCACCAAACGTTTGCTTTTCAAAGTAATTTTTAATCGCATTTTCTAGAGTATTATGAAATAACTATGAATAAAAACTAAGAGTCAATCATATCATCATGTTAAACTTTCGACGTCAATTCCTAGCGTGTAATAGAATGTCGTGGAGTGAGACGCTGTTAGAGAGACCATCGCGTGGCTTGAAACTGACAATGAACAATTGAGTAGGTTAAAGGTGCAAGGTTTCAATGGCTTGGCGCTGAATGCGCTTGGTAACATCAACATGCCAAATAAACAGCCAAGCACGAAACGGTTGAACCATTCTACTAACTACTTGAAAAAGCGGATAATAGAACAGCTGCCAGTTATATTGTTACTCCCGGCTGATTAGCCTCTCTTTGGGCGGGTTACTCAATCTTTCCTTTCCAAAGAAGGTCTGTGCAGCAGGCTACACAGCGATCGGAATCATTTAGCTTTCTTTTAATAAAATTCCTGCACATCTAGCAGTCATATGATTTGAATAGACAAGATCTTAAGTTCTATAGTTCAGCTTCAGTAATATATAGAATATCATTTACATAAAACTGTAATTCAAATGATTTCTTAGCCAATTACTTATGCCTTAGTGCCAAAGTGCGTAATTTTTGCAGTAGAGATTTCTGCCCTTACTAGCGGCACTTACGCTCCCAGTTGAAGAATCAGTGCGTAGTTAGTTACGCTCATTATGTTACTCTGTTAAATTAGGCAAAGTTTTCGCAAAATGGAATCAAGATGGCGACTGGGAAAGAGAATGATCTTTAACAATAGTCTCTTTTCTGGTCAAAGATGTTATTTGTACCGAGTCTATTGAATTCGATGAGTAACGAAGATAACGGTCGATGATTGGTGGTAAACTGATTACCACAATCGGTCAACACTAAATCTCTGAGTTTTCTATGTCTTCCAGCAAAGTCCCCAGCTTCTGAGAATACTATCCAAAAGCCGCACGATTAACATATCTGGAGCTATTGGTTACTGTTCATTTTGCTCTACTCTAGAAATGTATCCTTAAAACGTCTAAGAGCTACAATTGTAGGAACGTGATCGATAAAGCCTGCAACAGCTTCTCAAGGTTTGCAGAAGATTTGTGCTTATAGCGATGGGCAATCACAGCCAATATGGTATCACAAGAATGCAAACTAAAAGAGCAAACAACTGATGTTGCTAATATGCCAATATTTGCAAGTGATAACGGAAATTTCTTGACGGAACAAACATGTTTGATGGTCCAAATATTGTCAGACAGCAACGCTTTTACAGCACCTAAACCGCGCTACACCTAAATTCTTTAAACTAGCCCCGAGCGTTTTGAAATAGAACCAACCTACATTCACAGATGTCAAAGGAAGAAAAACAGCAGCAATAAACTGTGTGATTCACAACAGAGGAAAAGTGACTAAAAGATGAAGGGACAGCTTGAGGCGAGGGGTGTATATAAGTGGGTGATGTCAGTTAAAGAATGTCTGTTATTTCCTGTCTCCTTCACGTGGCAATAAGAAGTTTCTCGAAAGTTCTCAAAGAAAGCCGCAATTAAACAGGAACAAGTTGTCTCTCACTCAAGAATTAAATTGACATATCGTAAGTACTGTTTTTACTGGGGCGTGGCTCTTACTCGGAAAACATAACGAAGAAACGAAGGAAAACTATTTACGACTACAGCAACAAGAAAGGGTGAGTGTCTTTCGTGCAATCTGACGAAACTTCTTTGATACGCGAGTGATTTTTTTTTTCGATAGTTTTGGTTACTGAGATTTGGGGCGGTAAAACATGAAAAAATATGTTGTAATATAAAACCCTCCAGAAATACAAAGATAAGTAGGCTGGCACTTACACATTCCTTCTGTAAAATTATTTAGAGTTGCATCAAACACTGATGAGGAAAATAACGTGATCGCCGAATACAGAAGTTGCCAGATAACGTATCAAGAGCTATTGGTTCCATGTTAATGTTGCTCCACTCTGAAGAATATATTCTGAACGCTTCTAAAAGCTTTAGTTTGGCAACATTTCGGTTCTTAAAAGGATTCAAAAGCGATCGATATTAAGGCTTTTAACTGCTTAATTCGCTTTGTAGAATACTTGCGTTTATAGCGATATACAGAAACACAGCCAACGCGGCGGCGTTATTACAAGAGTCTTAGATCAAAGAGCTAAGAATGTTCGTAAGCGATAACGGAAAACTCCTAGTTCGATGGTCCAAATATTCCCAAACAGCACTAATATACACAATACTTAAACTCTATCCAGATTAACAATAAAAGTTCAGTTTAAAATAAAGAAACACGAACCTGCATCTGAAGATATCAAAGGCAGCAGCAATACACTGGTAAATTCACAACGAGACAGGAATATTCAAGAGCTTGAAGACTGAAGATGCAAGGAACGTTTGTACCGAAGGGCGGATGACTTCTTCTAATAAAGAACGGTTTGTTTAACCTCAGAGCAAGCCTAAAATAATCAGAAAGCAGTTGTCAAGAATTAAATTGACATTTAGACAGTTCATTTTTGGGGGCGCGGCTCTTGTGCGGCAAACATCACGGAGAAACAAAGCAAAGCTATTTAATTACACCACAACCCTGAGGACTTTAGACCATAATAAATAGACATAGCAACATCTGACAAAGCTACCTTGATACGGGGATGTTGCTTTTCAATAGTTTTGGCTACTGAGATTTTGAACCAGAACACAGGGAAAAATACTTAAATGTACGATAGTAAAACGTTCAAGAAATACAAAGATAGTAAATTGGACAGGCAATTACACTTTCCTTCTCTAAAACTATTTTACAACTGTGTAACTTGCTGACGGTTAAATTAGACATGCCAAAACAAATGGAGTAATATGTTTTCCAACAAAATTTTCTTGAGTTCAACTTCACTTAGGCTAATTTCCAAGAACTCTGTCAGTGAGCGTCTCCGCGGGTACTTCTGTCAAAGGCGAAGTCGCCACGATCTTACTGATTAGAGATTAAAGAGAGGTTTTTCACATAAAGCATCCACCAGTGTTCCGTCAGAGCCAAAAGTTTTAAATATATAGAAATTATCATTCGCCTGACCCACATTCAAAGATCAGAGAAAATCAAACAAAGAAATACCTTGAAACAAAGAATTAAGCTGAAGGCGCATCTTAATATATTTCCACAACATAGGTGTCTCACTATTAGTGTTTCACTGTGTAGTTTGATGATGATGATGACGATGATGGCAATGTTGGTTTTCAATGGCAAAAAGTGATAATATGCTTTTCAAATACTAACAACGTTATTGACGCAAATCAATTCTGGATAAAGGTGTTAATTCCTTGCATGTAAAGAAAGAAAGCCGCTATTAAACAGCAACAAGTTGTCAAGAATTAGACTGACGTAATCAATATTCCTTTATCATGGGCGTGGCTCTCACTTAGCAAACACTACGGTAAACAGAGCAAAGGCTATTTGAAACACAGCCCTGAAAACATTAGACCTTGTTAACTGATACATGAGAAGAAGAACGAGTTAATGTCTTCATGCCGGGATCGGACGAAACATTTTTGATACGCTGAAGATGTTGTTTCTCGATACTTTTAGTGACTGAGATTTAAATCGAGAGATAAATTGGCCGGCAATGATGACACATTTCTTCTGTAAAATTTTTAAAAGTTGCATCAAACTTTGATGAAGAAAATAAGTTTTCGGAGAACGATTTCAACTAAAACATCTTAAGTATTGCTAAGAAAGATAGTTTCAAGATTTATGAGACATCCAAATGGGTCGGTTTCACGCTTGAATACTGATGAGCTCTTTTTAGCAGTTAGCGCGAGTTACAAGTTTGGAAATGCATGTCCTTCTTCGGGCGTAAGCTAGATACAAACTTAAGAAACTAATGCTGTTAATCTAATGTTGTAACATCATGACTTTATCAGATCGTGTTCCTTTACGTTAAGCCAAGATTTGGCAGCAGTGTTACTGACGGTTTAATTAGACATGCTACACCAGTTTTGTACCCATTATATTGGGCTCGTCTATGATCTGTTTAGCTTTTAAAGTGAAGCAGTATGCGAGAAAACAAAATTTATTGCGCTCTAGGTCACTTTGGCTAATTCTTAAGAACTCTTTTGTGTCCATTTGTCTTTCACTATTTTCTATGAACAAAGTGCTTCAGTTTATTTGTTGCAGAGAGAAAACCTGATCGTTAATTGCATAAAACTGCAATGAAATTTTCACCGAGCAAGTGTAGCTTTTTGAATAATTTTTCTCAAGTTCTAGTCCTTACCAATTACCTATGAATACGAACCAAGAGTCAGTCATAATCATGTATGTAGTTTGCAAGAATGTTCGCCCATACCGAAGAATTAGAACACTCTTTCACGTTTCAATGATTTAATCAATCAAAACGTTGTTGCAATAATTAAATGATGCCATCAGCTGGGTCGCTTGGTGGTAACAGAATGAACTCTGTGTAATACCTTCTTCTCCAATCAAGCATGTTGGTTACACCTTAAAAACTCTATCCAGACTAGCACTTATCGTTTCAAAATAAGAGAAAAAAATTTGCATTCGCACAAGTCAGAAAAAGAAAAATTGCAGCAACAAACTTGGAAGAGTAATTGGATTTCGTGTAGACTAAAGATGGAGGCACCGCCTGAGGCGGGGGGCGGATGACGTCAACTGAACAATGGTTTGTTATTTGCTGTCTCCTTGGCAATTAGAAGTTTCTCGAAGGTCTTCAAAGAAAGCCGCTATTAAAAAGGAACCAGTTGTCAAGAAATTAATTGAAAATTAATCACTACTACTTTTTCTGGGGCGTGGCTTTCGCTTAAGCAAACAGCACGGTAAAGAAAACAAAGCTATTTTTAAACACAGTTCTGGTGACTAAAAACCATGATAATGACACATAACATAGAGACCGAGTTAGTTAGCATCATTGACTTCATCAGATAGTGTCTCTTGAGTTGAACTGCTGTAATTTCGCAACTACTTTTAAAACACTTAAAATTAGACATGCTACACCAATTTTGGACCCTTTATATTGGCCTCGTCTATGATCTGTTTTCTTTAGAAATGGAGCAGTATAAAAATAAAATTTATCGGTGGTGGAGTTCACTTTGGGTAATTCCTAAGAACTCAGTTATGTTGGTTCGATTTCCACTTGTGGTTTTGAACAGAGCGCCTTAGTTTTAAAGTCTAATATTATTCGCATTAACCTGCAATCGAAGTTTCGCCAAATGTTTGCTTTTCAGACTATTCAGTTTTAACCGCATTTCCTGGAGTATTATGAAATGCCAATGAATATAAGCTAAGAGTCAATCATAATCATGTTAAACATTCGACGTTCGTAGTTTTGCAGTAGTTTCCACCCGTACTTAAGAAATAGATTACTCCTTCAAGTTCTTATCATGCGACGCGAAACCAGTCACAGAAAACTGTCGTTAAGATGAAAACAAGAATTTTGAGAAATAGTTTCTTCTCTGCTCAGCGGTGTTGGTCACGCTGATTTCCATGGCGATTGACAGAAATGAAAGTCAATGACTGGCAGTAAAGGGGTGAAAGTTATTACCAACAAATCACAAACTGTCTTCAGTGTGAACTGGTCTGTCTTCATGTTCATTTGCTGAGATAGTGATCCCCGACTATAAAAACCGCTAGATTAAACATCAAAAGCTATCGGTTACTGTTCATTTTGCTTGACTCTAAAGAATATATTCTCCCCAATTCTAAAAGCGTTAGGCGTTTTTCGAACTTTTATGAGCATTCAAAAGTGATCGATAAAGCCTAAAACAACTTTCTTAGCTGCGTAGAAGAGTTGTGTTGATAGCGGATGGGCAAACACAACCAATGTAATAGCACAGCAATGCTTAATAAACGAGCTAACAACTGGTGTAGCCATTATGCCAATGTTTGTAAGTGATAACGGAAAACTTCTCGAGTCAACAATCACGTTTGATCGACGTCCAAAAATTACCAAACGGCAACGCTTTTGAAGCACTAAAACGCTACACTTTGACTCTATCCAGATTAGCACTCTGCATTTTAAAATAAAGACAAACAAACCTGCATTCACAAATGTCAAAGAAATGTAAGACAGCAGCAATACACTGGGAGATTCACAGCAAGAAAGGAAGTGGAGTACTAGCTTGGAGACTGAAAATGAAGGCAATGCCGGAGACGAGGGGCCTATATGGGCGGATGACGTCAACTAAAGAATGTTTTGTTATTTTGCTATCTCCTTGGCAATCAGAAGATTCCGCTCGAACGTTTCTCAAAGAAAGCCGCTATTAAACAGGAACAAGTTGTCAAGAATTAGACTGACATGTAATCACTATTCCTCTTTCTGGGGCGTGGCTCTCACTTAGCAAACATTACGGTAAACAGAGCAAAAGCTATTTGAAACACAGCCCTGAAAACATTAGACCATGACAACTGATATATGAGAAGAAGAGTCTTCATGCCGGGATCTGACGAAACATTTTTGATACGCTGAAGATGTTGTTTCTCGATACTTTTAGCTACTAAGATTTAAATCAAGAGATAAATTGGCCGGCAATGACACATTTCTTCTGTAAAATTTTTAAAAGTTGTATCAATCTTTGATGAACAAAATAAGTTTACGGAGAACGAATTCAACCAAAACATCTTAAGTATTGCTTGGAAAGACAGTTCCAAGATTCATGAGACATCCAAATGGGTCGGTTTCACGCTTGAATACTGATGAGCTCTTTTTAGCAGCTAGCGCGAGTTACAAGTTTGGAAACACATGTCCTTCTTCGGGCGTAAGCTAGATACAAACTTAAAAAACCAATGCGGTTAATCTAATGTTGTAACATCATTGACTTCATCAGACAGTGTTCCTTTACGTTAAGCCAAGATTTGGAAACACTGTTACTGACGGTTTCATGCGACAGCTACACCAGTTTTGTACCATTATCATATTGGTCTCGTCTATGATCTGTTCTTCTTTTGACATGAAGCAGTATGCGATGACACAATATTTATCGGTACTGGAGTTCACTTTGGCTAATTGCTAACAACTCGGTTGGGTTGGTTTAATTTCCACTTGTGTCTTTAAACAGAGCACTTAAGTTTATACGTTACCGAGACGGAACCTTAAAACCCCAATTGTTATTTGCATAAAATTGCAATTGAATTTTCACCAAACGTTTGTTTTCAAACTAATTTTTAATCACATTTCTTATAGAGTATCATGAAATAAGAGTCAATCATAATCATGTTAAACATTCGACGTTCGTAGTTTTGCAGTAGTTTCCACCCGTACTTAAGAAATAGATTACTCCTTCGACTCCTATCATGCGACTCGAATCCAATCACAGAAAATTGTTGTTAAGATGAAATCATGCCGTCAGGGTCACTTCATGGTAGAAAAGGAAAAGAATTTTGAGAAATAGCTTCTTCTCTGCTCAACGGTGTTGGTTACCCTGATTTCGACGCCAATTAACAAACATCATGAAAGTCAACGATTGGTTGCAATGGGAAACCGTTATTACTATAACAAATGACAACGACTGTCTCAGTGTGTACTGGTCTGTCTTCGTGTTCATTTGCTCGGACCTTGATCACCGACTATAAAAGCCGCTAGATTACATATCAAAAGCTATCGGTTACTGTTCATTTTCTTCAGTCTAAAGAATATATCAGTCTTAGAACAGATCTAAAAGCTTTAGACGGTTTGGAACTCAACTTTCATAAGAATTCAAAAGTGATCGATCACGGGCTTAATTAAAACAATTTCATTCTCTCCGTGGGAAAGTTTTGTTACGTTTATAGCAATGGGCAACTAGTGTTGCCATTATGACCATTATGTCAGTTTTCGCCAAAAAAAAAACATTCCTTGAGGCAACAAACACGTTTCCAAATATTTCCAAATAGCAACGATTTTGAAGCACAGAAACGAGAAACTTAAACTCTATCCGCATTAGCACTTTACATTTTAAAATACTGATAAAACAAACCTGTATTCACATCCGATGTCAGAGAAACGGAGACAGCAGGACTCCAGCAGCAATACAGAGAGACATTCACAGTGAGAGAGCAATTGGTGTGCGTGGAGAACAAAGATGCAGGCGCCGCTTGACGCGAGGGGCGGGTGACGTCCACTAAAAATAGTATGTAGTTTGCTGTCTCGTGGGCAATTAGAAGTCCCAAAGAAAGCTTAAACAGGAACCAGTTGTCAAAAATTAAATTGACATTTAGTTACTAATACTTTTCCTGGGGCGTGGCTCTCACTAACAAAACACTACGGGGAACAAAGCAAAGCTATTTAATACACAGCCCTGAGGACTATAGAGAGTCTATAGACCATAATAATAATGCATAACTGATAAAGAACGAGTTAGTGTATTTATGCCTTCTGACGAACCTTTCTCGATACGCAGGTAATGTTGATTATCGATAATTGGTTCGAATTCTGAGATTTGGGAGCGGAGTACATGGAAAAAACAGTAAAGATATAGTCACAAACTCCTCCAGAAATAGAAAGATAGACCTACCGTTAATTAGACATTCCTTCTCTAAAATTATAAGAGTTGTATCAAACTGTGATGAGGAAAATAAGTTTTCGGAGAAACATTAAAAAAAGAAATCTTACTTATTGCTTACAAGGACTGTTTTAAACTTTATGAGACATCCAAATACATCAGCTTTACGCTTGAATACTGATGAGCTGTTTTTACAGGTTTGAACATACACGTCCTTCTTCAGGCGTAAACTACAAAAGAACTTAGGAAATAAATTTTGAAAATCTAATATTTTAACATCATTGACTTCATCAGATCGTGTTTCTTTACTTTTTGCCAGATTTGGCAGCAGTGTTATTGACGGTTTAATTAGACATGCTACACCAGTTTTGTACCCATTATATTGGGCTCGTCTATGATCTGTTTTGCTTTTAAAATGAAGCAGTATGCTATTAAACCAAATTTATTGCGCTCGAGTTCACTTTGGTTAATTACTAAGAACCCTCTTGTGTCTGTGTCACGCTTGAATACTGATGAGCTCTTTTTAGCAAGAAGCCTGTGTTTATAAATTTGAAAGCATGCTTTTTTTTTCAAGCGTAAGCTAGAAAGAAACATAAAAACACTAATGTTTGAACATCACTGACTTAATCAGATCATGTTTCTTTGGGCAGATTTGGTAACAGTGTTACTGACGGTTTAATTAGACATGCTACACCAATTTTTTACCTCGCATTATATTAGGCGCGTCTGTTTTCCATTTCCCATGGTTTCAATGTAAATAGAAACGGACCTTGTTTGCGAAAAATTACCATTCAGTATTCTTTTTTCACGGCTGGCGTGGGTCTTGGCCAGATGTTTTATCTCGGATACTCAGGCATCAATAAAATATTGGAAACTTTGCTGAAGAGTTCAGTAGGTGGTTAAGTCGTTTATGAATTATGATATGATCACAATTTATGAATTCCTGGTGCAAAAGGTTATAGTCGATAAGTCCAACACGTGAGTTGAACAACTCCGTTGATAGCATAACAGTATAAAACGAACAGACACTACGAAGTTTTGGACATTTAGCTAAAGTGAAATTGAACGCAGAAAAGTTTGTGAACGTGTCGTTAATGTAGCGTAACTTGTCTGATCAACTGTAAATTCGTGGCAGTTGAAATGATAAGAAACACTGGTAATGTTATTGATGTTCAAACGTTAGACTATGAACATTTAGTTATAAATTTGACTTCCAGCTTTCGCCAAGAGAAGAGAGAAGAAAAAATGTACCCTTTATTGTCTTTTGCAAACGGCTAAAATAGACGAGCGACAAATCAGTATCACTTGTGAATTTTCGCGATCTCGTCGAGACCCAGGAGCAGTTGGTGGGAGCGAGAGAGAATGTTATCTAAGAAATATGATTCTTTTTAAAATTGCCACCTTGCTGAAAACTTCCTCTAATGAAATTCGAACTAATTGTAGTTTCCCAATCAACTCTTGGCTGAAACACTGGAAACAGTTCACAGGTGCAATATCACCCTCGTCCCTCACTCTTCCCTCCAAAGTAAATTCTCATCCGCAGCCGCAAGTTTCCTATCAAGGGGCAACTGGGGGCATGTATGCATGCTCCTTAAGAAAATTGCGCAAAAATTGGAGAGCCTTATTATGATCCGGTTCGAGTGGAAATAGGTCCTCTTCGGTTTCCAGCCCAAAATGAAGTGCTGAGGAACCAGTCCCGAACCCACTCCCTACCCCTCCCCTGGTTGACGCATGGGAACCGCAACCGACTGACTAGCGACCAATAGCAACGAGACGCACGAGAACGAAAACAAACATGGCGGCGGTGAAAGTCGACTTCCTTTAACAGTTACTGTTTTGAAGTGCAAAGCTTGAACCTAATTTGTTCACAAGCATTTCGGTAGAAAATAGCCTGTGTCACAGCCGCTTCTCCCCGGAAAACAGATGTCGTCAACAGGGACTACTCTATCTGAGTGCACAGAGGTGTATAATATTCTCAATCAGGTGAGAAATTTGACAGTTTTCTCTGAGTTTTAAAGCTCGGGCCCCAGTTGTTCGAAAGGTTGCTAACGCTATCCACTGAATAAATCACTATCCAATGGATAAGTGTTGACAAAACAAACCACACTATCCGCTGGATAGTGATTTATCCAGTGGATAGCTTTACCCACCTTTCGAATAACTGGGGCCTGAACGATATTACTACAGTCGTTGCCTCATGAATCTCTTTACTGTAGTATGATATATATTGCCACCTCCATCATCTGCCAACTTCTTTATTTCATGATAGGCAGCTTGTTGGTAATAATGATCAAGGCTAAAGCTTGTTCAAACTGTATTTACAACACTGCTGGTGAAGCTAAGCTTAGCTAAGGGCCATTCAATTTTATTTTTGAGTCTTGTATCCACTCTGATTCGTCTCCTTTAGCCCTTTCAGTGGACGGAAAAGGGTTGTATGAATGAAAAGGGGTTGGGAATGTGAGAAAACATAGGCACGCAAGGCGTGCAAGAGTTATTTTTTTGTGTGAAGTGTTGGAGATAGGAGCATTCATGGTACAGTAATGATTTGGTTCATTTGACAAGTTTTTGTGGTTGCGATGTTACATCAGTCATGGTAAGATAGCTAAATAGTAAGCCATAAAATGTTTGACTGAACAAACTACAGTAATCTGACACATCTCCAGATTAATTTAGATACCATCTTGTTTTCTAACAGGCAATTTGATTCGTTCTTTGATACAACCCGCACTGTGATTGGTGTGACACACGCACATGCATAACTCCCTCACTCACCGATAACATAACCCTTCCAACCCCCAAGAGGAATTTTTGTTTAAAAATACTCAAGTTAATTTAGAAACTTTTGCATTTTATACGAGTTGTAAGTTTACCTTTTTACACAACACAACTTCACCGAAAATAGAAAGAAAGAGAAAAAAACCTCTGACATGTGAAAGTCTGATTTAATTAAATTGCACTCTAACTTGGTGCTGCACAGTTGTCAAAGAACACTTGAACAGTTTTCATACTTTTTACCTTTAAAAATATCGGACTGAAATGAATGTCATCAAATAAAACTATTAAACTGCTACTGCAGAGACGTAAAAACCGTCCAGAAATGAAAGCTTTTTTGTTTAATATCCTGGAAACAATAGCTGATAACTTGTCAGCTCTAATTGAATTTACTCCATATAAAAAACAAAAGTTTTAAGTTACCATTTGTTACTAAAGATAGCAAACATCTCGTGGGAAAGAGTGGTGACGATTTGTCCGGTCTAATTGAATTTACTCCCTTGTGAAAAATAAGAGCGTCAAATTACACTTTGTAACTAAAAAACAAAAATATCTCGCTATATTTGCATGCAACAAGAACAAAACAATCGTTACCTGCACTTACTATTGTAAACGTTAGAACTGTTTCAAATCTAAAGTCTCGTCCCCTCTAAAACATGTCCTAAGAACTAGAAGCAAGGATTTGTGACCTCTAATCGAATTAACTCCTCGTGAAAAACAAAAGTATCAAGTTACCTTTGTAACTAAAAATAAAAATATCTCGTTGCATTTACATACTACTAACTCTCGAACTGTTTCAAACCTCAAGGCTCATCTCGTTCATTTTACTAAAATCCTCAGCCTAATCCACAGAAAATGTCGAAGTAAACACAATATATGAATACTTCCTCCTCTTTTATAGAAGAATAAATATGGCCATTCTGAACTCTATCGGGATCAAATCTTCTCATGTACCATTTACCTTTACAACAAGAAATTTGATTAGCTGTTTATAGTAGGTCCAATCTGATTGGTGTGACATACATACATCTCTCACTCATCCATTGACCCTTAACATACCCAACGTGCCGACTAAGAGGTATTTTTTTTTACAAAAAAATAACTCAAAAACTGGTTTTATTTTGCAAAACTTGGCCTTGCATGTGGACCCAGCAAATGTTTGAACCTGGTGTGGAAAACCACTTGCAAATAATGGACAGGTTGAAATAAATAAAGTTCAGTTGAATTAGTGTTGTTTTTATCATCTTCCTAGGTTGGGCAGTACCCAAGGCTGAGTGATCCCAATTATTTGCTTCTTTTGGGTATGTTTAACAACAACAACAACAACAACAACAACAACAACCATTTTATTTTGCTTAATACATAGAATATCATACAGCGAGAGTTAATTGATTGCACTTTATTAATTACTTTTTTGATCCACTGCATGTTTCAATTATTAATTTTAAAAAATGATGTGCTAAGTGGCTCTGAGCTTATCAGAAATGATTCCAACATTTTATTACCGGTATTGTGTGCTATATTTGTACATAGTCATAAAATCTCTGTGAAAACAAATTGTTGAAAGATGGATAAGAATGTGTAGGGAATTTCTGGGCAAATTTCCCTGAAAAACAATTGTAAAAAACGACAGATTTTGTGAGAATTTTCTGGGCAAATTTTGCTGGAAAGCGATAAGATTTGAACTGATTTGACAAACGTTTTTGACAAAAGTTTGCTATTTTGGGGGGGAAATGATGAGCGTTAGCCTATGCAATAACAACAGCAACAGAAACACTGACTACTTTGAAGTTTCAAGTCCAACATAACAGATCTGAGTTGCAAAAATACTAACCTATTACTAACTGAGTGGGAGGATAGTACTGGGGAATTTACTGGCTTGAGGTCGTGGCATTACAGACCATACAAGAGAAAAGGGCTTATGACGGTTTCCACTGAAATGGTCTGTATGGCAAAATCCTGACCGGGAAACAACCAATCAGAATGTTTAGATTTACCTGAAGAATACCTTTCCGTATAATAATCAAGGCATATTTGAATTGGAAGATCAATTTTATTTTTATCAGGAATTAAGGAGAGGAACATATAATCATCATGTGTGCCATCTTTAAATAGTGAAACCTTTAAGTAATAAAAGTTCAAGCGTAGGAATTTGAGCTAATTATAAGCTAAAGTATAGATTCAAAATTATGATGGGGAAAAAGTACCACTTGGGTGTTTAACGACGTTTGCACTAATTGTTTCTGCGCATGCAAATTCACATGCCACATCATTTATGAGTGTGCGCGCTAAGTAATAAAATGAACAATGATAGGGCAGATGGCCATTGCTATAGCTTTGCCTGGATTTAACGATCTTGGATGTTTGGTGACCCCTATTTTTCTTTTGATGGATCATTTTCTCTACTGATTTTCTACGTGTAGCGAAAAAATGAAGAAAATCTATCAACTAGAAGTTTGAATTTTTTGCAAAATGCACAATCAAATTCTGTTTTTTTTTTAGTTCTCAGTTTATCTGTGTGATGGTTTCAAATGCCTTGTGAAGGGTTAAGTTTTTTGAAAATGTTGGTAACTGACTGCTACAAAATCATATGACCGTTTTCCTCCATCGACTCACCTTCGATATTTTTGACTTTAAACCCATTTAGACTATGCTAAATTACGTGCACCAATTTTTCAGAATGCTTTATCTTTGAAACGAAGTCGGTGACTCCCAATTTTTTTTGTGTTTCTGACACAAGTAACTCATTATCTGACTGCAGTAAAAATTTTAAAAAATGTTCTCAACCGGAAAAGTTTTGCGTGAACGTCCTTAAAAGGGCCATTAAAATAATTTCAAACAGGTGTACCTAACATATGATTCTTTTTAGATTTCTAAAGGGCTAGCTACTTTAATCCAAGAAAATTATTGAAAGGGCTGTTGCAATGTGTGTACTGTAGGAAAGTGTGTCAAAAAGGCACAACAATTTTCTGGTGAAGTTGTATTAAAGGGTTACAGACTTCCATATGAAAAGGTCAGGGATGCTCATCAGAAAGTTTGAACTAAACATGTAAAGGATATCAATCTGGGCTTGGCTTGAACTTTATTTGACCCTTTTGAAATAAGAGCATTTTTATCATTTATTTCTTTGAGTGCACCCTAAAAAATACTTTGACAGTTAAAAATAGTGGCATTTCGTCCTGAATGCCCTAAGTGAGACCAGAACCCTTGATTTGTACCCCTATACTGAGTGAAACGACAAGCTGTGATCAACGACCTTTTCATAGGGGAGTTCCCCCCCCTGGCTCATTCCTCACAAGGCACAAAATGAAATTAGTGACACTCTGATTGATTGTGTTTTGCAGATACAAGACAACGTCATGACTACAATGAAAGCCACATTATAACAGCAAAATTTGCCCCAAGGGTTAGTTGAATAAAGGCACACAGTGATAACTGAATTCATTTTGGGTGCTAATTTATTTTTGGTAGCTCATTAGGAAACAGGTTGTTTATAATTTAGAAAGGCATTGTTACACACTGCAAATTAGGGATATGGTGCTTATTTCTTTTTTTCATTTAACCTCACAATTTTTGTGTTACAGCACTTTGACAATTAATAACAATAGACATAATAATTCAAGAGATGTGACTCACAGTAACACAAGCTAGACTCATTTGATTCATACCGGCAATTACTTTCATTGGTACATGTATCTGACTTATCAGAAGGGGGCCACTTTTTGGTATGAGCCGATGGGGATAAATCAGATTACTACTGGCAGTAGCTGAACATTAAACGATGGATAATTAAAAAAATCAAATGTTTTTCAGATGACTATAATTACTATAAATAATGTTGTTTGCTTGAAAAAGTGAGAATATTATTCAAACTAGTTGTCACACGCACAACTAATTTAGACTAAATTTTGTATTACTCCTTTAATCTCTATCATCTCTGGTGCATGCAGTCTTAAGTGCAATTTCCGGAGGTCTTTGTGCAGTTGTGATGTCACCATAAAAAAGTCTGTAGTTAGTAAGTAATGGATGACTAATAAAATGAATTCAAAACTTAGAAAATATACAATTAAATGATAATGATAATAATGTTTGAAATTACATGTTTAGCTTGCCATATAGTGATGCATTGTGTGGTTGTAGAATATACCCACACCTTCCTCATGATCATGTATGGAAGGTTTTTTGTTTTGATCTTCAAAGACCAAAACTTCCAATTTAGCATGGTTATGGTCCCTTCTAAACAAAATTTGGGTTTTGCAACCCTCCACCGTTTCAGAATTTCCAGTGATCCTTCATGGGATGGATATGGATATTTGCTAGAACCACACATTAATTATTAAAAAAAAGAAGCATGAGATGTTATTTTAATATTTAATGCACCAGCTTTAATTTATGTTCACCAAAAATTATAATAACTAGTTTTAAATTTCTTGTTTCTCTTAAGAATGATATCGGTGCTTTCACCGTTCCTCACGATGCTGAGTTGCAGACCAAGGAACATGTTGTAGTTTACGACAGTAACACTGGTTCACTTAAAGACAAAAGTGAGTTCTTTCAGTTTATGGGTGTTGTAATCAAAATTAATCAACGGTGGCAAAAAATAACATTCCAAGAAATTAACATTCCAAGAAATCAACATGACTTGTTAACATAATAGTAATAATTTTTGTTATTTGCATTTATTTAGTTAAAAACAAGGTATCATTAAAATGAGTTTTACTGGGACCTTCAAAGGGACTTGTGATATTTATATTGGGGTTTATCAATATTAATAACTAAAAACAGAGTTCGACGTTGCGACCGCTGGGGTCGCCAATGCAACCAAATTTTTATCACTGGTGACTAACTTTTCACGCCTTTTGCTGAAATACTTTTGCTGGCAACTAAATTTGAATATGTACACCCAAATTATTCAGGTAGTTAATGACTGTACTTATAAAAAACTTTAGTTCAAATCAATTGTCTCGAGTGATATCGTCGTCTGCATCTAAGCGTGAACACATGACGTTGAAACATACTCTAACAGGGTGTCAAACGAGGCATGATTGGCCATCAAACATTCGAAGTTCAGCAGACCGTGGCATGAACTTTCGCACTTAAAGTTCAGCACACGAAATGGCAGAAAGATTGGACATTGAAGACTTCTTCAGAGAAATTGACCCTGACCTGTGTCAGTATGCATACGACTTTCGCGAATGTGGTTTTACTTCTAGTATAATTAATGGTTACCATGAAATGTTGGCGGGAGCAAGACTTTCAGAGTCTTTCAGTATATATCCCCAAAGGACATTGACAACTGATTTTAAACACTTTGAGTGTGAAAGTTTGTGTTATGGTCTGCTAAACTTCAAATGTTTGATGACAAATCATGCCATGTTTGACACCCAATTAGAGCATGTTTTGACTTGTTCATGCTTAGATGCAAGCAACGGTAACTTTTAATAATGCTTCCCCTGCTTATTCTGAGTCATGTTATCTTAATATTGAGTTAAGTTTGATATCGTGATTATAATAAGACATAAATTATTTTTCAGACAGCACTGCTTTGTCTTGTGCCAAGCTGATGTGGGAAATGGGAAGCAAGAATCCTGTAAAAGTTGTCAAAGGTATCTTTTTGGAACATTTTTTTTGTATACTTTCACCTGCTTTCAGTGTTATGGCATAGAAGACATCTTTCAACCATCTTTCAACATGCCATCTTTCGACATGCCATGTAGACAGCTGAAAGACCGTTTAACTGTGAAGCTGGCAATGTTTCCGGTTATTAGCAGAACAAATTAATGACAAATAAATGATAATTACTGACCTCAAATGAATGAGGAAGATTGTGGACTTTGCATGTTGAACATCTCAATTTATGGGATAATTCAAACAATTTTAGTGTAGTTGATTAGCTCTCAATGGTGACTTGCGGTAGAATTGGGCTGCTACCACTCAGTTAATATTAGACAGATCGATACTCCTAGGCTTAGTTTGATGTCAAATAAATCCATTTTTCTGATCTCAGAATCTCAGATCCTTTGTTACAACTCTTTGTTTTCTCAATTTTGTGCATTTCTTTCTGTCTCAAAGTCTAGATAAAGGACTTTAATGAAGTCTTATAGGGTTACACACTTGGATTTGATCCTCAGGTTTTAAGCTAGCCGACAAGCAGGCTCAGCTCTGAGTCTGCACATGTGAGTGGTGAAGGGTGAGTCTGCAAGCAAAGTTGTCTAGCAGGGAGGGGTCTGGTGAAGAGGTGTCACTGAGAAACCTCTCCACTCTCATGTGTGTTCCTCAAACTTTAGCCTGCAGCCTGCAGCCTGCAGGCTAGTTTAGAGCTTTATGGCATAGAGAAACAGTTTTATATTTCTCTATTTTCAGGTGGATATGAGGAATTTTCAGCATTGTACCCATTTCTTCGTACTCAGAAGATCATTTACATGCCTAGGGTAAGTTTGTGCACTATTCAAATTAGATTCTTTTCATGGCCTCCATGCATCTCCTCACCAATGAATTATTTCCAAAAATGTTTTAATTAATAAGATGATTAATAAGATGATGTTTTGTTTATGTTACAGTAAAGAGTATAATATTGACTGTGGTGAATTAACTAATAAAGAGATCTCCTATGCATTTTAATGTCTGTCATCCCATATGATCTCATTTTACAATGTAGATTCCCAAGAGGGGTACTCTGTGAATGGTTTGGGTCCATGTGGGGGTGTGCTGCTGAGATACTGAAACCGTCACCCTATACTAGACCATCATCAGCTTGATTTTGCGACCCTATTTTAGACTAGGCACCAAAACCCCCCACCCTATCCCAGACTAGCTATTTTCCATGTAGGAACGTTTTCACTATTATAGTCTAACATTTACTGTCTAAACCAATATCATACAAAGTCACTTCCAAGTCTCAATTTGTCTAAAATTTTATAGAACCCCACTTCACGCTTCACTTTGGCAGCCCAAGGCCACTGGCGCAAGCAGCGAATTTTTTTGCGTGGGTCACAATGGGCGATTCCAGAAAATATCTATACCTATATCATGGACGGCTTTTAGGATTTCTGAAGGGGAGGGGTTCTTTGAACTGGAATTCCGAAGGAATAGGGGGGTATTTATGATTAGAAATCTGAAGGCATGGGGGGATTTCACAGGTGGGATTTCTGGAGTAGAAAGAGTAGAGTGAGTTCCTTGAAAACGCTATTGTTGTGGACTTTTGTAGTTTGTAAATAGACCACGAACGTATGACCGTGGAAGCAGAAGACAAGCATCGATTGATCAGACACGTGTTTAGGCTCATTACTTATAGAAGTGAGCAGTAAAATGTGGGTTTCACATTTACCTTGATGAATTTCTTGTCAGATGAATAAAATCTGAAAATATATCTTACTTTCTCTTTGCTCCCATCTCCCATCCAATGAATGTCAAAAAACTCGCACCAGTCCCTCGCTTCCAAGGAATGCCTGCCAGATTATTAAGTATTTGGACTGTCAGACTTGATGGTATTTTTGACTGCTGAAAGATTTTAACATTCTGAATTTGAGCTATTTTGCTTTGAAAACGTCAAAACAACACAAGAAAACAAAGAGGAGGAAAATTATCGTAAGTGGTTTTTATTTTTATAGCCAAATTTGGACTTAAAAAGGAGTTTGCACAGCCTGTCCATACGCGGTAGGTTTTTCTTGCTGCTAATAAGATCACAGCCTTAAGGAGGCATAAATTCATGTTCGTTTGTTCATATAGGGGTTGCCAAGTCGAAAATGTACTTCCAAAAAAAGCGGAAATTCGAAAGGATAGGGGGTTTGATGATTATGGAATTCTGAGGGCATGGGGGGGGGGAGGGGGATAACGCATTCTGGAATTTCCAAAGGCAAGGGGGGGGGTTAAAACATGGAAGCTGTCCGTGGTTGGGTATGGATATTTTCTGGAATTGTCCAATAGAGACATGACCGACGCCAGAAACCGTGTAAGTAAAACCTCTCACCCAGGGTAATTGATACGTGACCTTCAAATCAAAACTCCTGCGAGCATTTGGCGATTTGCTTGCATCACTCATGTGTTCATTATATGGTGTTATAGGAATGCCACTCTTGTTTTCAAAAATATGGCGGTCACTACATATATGTACTGAGAGACTGAGGTCACTTGAAAAGAATAAAAAAGTAAATTTTCCATTTACATGCCGTTCTGTTGCCATGCTTCCTTTACTCAGTTGACACTCTATCAATGTCTCCGTCGACACTCAAGTAACAGTCGGTTGATAGTTGGCTGATTGTCAGCTGACTGATATGCATTGATCAATACTCGATGGCTTGCTAGCAAAAATTAGTCAGTCCTTAACTGACTGTTGACGGAGATGTCAATCAAGTGTTGATCAAGTGTCAGCTGAGGTGTTGATTGAGTATCGATGGGGTGTCAATCTAGGTTATTGATCAAGCGTATTGATTGAAACTCGTCTGAGGATGCTTTAATAGTACACATGATCCAGATTTTGTATGAGGAATGATAATTAAGCTTGGAGTATGTTTTCTGAAGGGGCAATCCAGACCCTGTCTTCCATCCAAAAGATCATAAGTTAACAGTTATTAATAATTATTATTGTAATGCCATTACATCAATTTATTAACAGGAACTAGATGTCATCAACACTTATCCAGTGGAGATTATACCTGGTTTCTTGTACGTGGCAACATTCCTACAGTCTCAGGCAGTGAGAGTAAGCAAGGATCTCAAAGTCAAGGCAAATGTGATAGTTGGAAAACAAAATGACACAATGTAAGTGCCTTGTATGAGGGTTGTACTGACTCTGACACAGTTCACGAGCGGAAAACATAGCGAATCACGGATCATGGATGTCAAAATTTCATTTTCCTGAAGATTCATGAAAAAAAAGCAAGTAAAGTTTTCTTTTTAATAATCTGCATGCTCATATGGCAGAAAGACTGTTTGAAGAAAGCAAAATCATGAATTAAAGTCTAACTACAAGATTTTCAAATTGAAATTAAGTAGCAGGAGGAAATCCGAAAGTAGGCGTAGCACAACTAGGTCACAGTAATGGGCAGCCATGTGGGGAAATTATATCCCTAATTGGGTTACCCACTCCTGCATTAGGGAGACAGGGTGCTGGGCCTGGAAAATTTTGAAAATCTGTGTGCGTTGAGGTGCATTCTGGTACATTTGTAGCACAAAAAAGTGATTTTTTTGGAGCTGTTTGCCAGATGAGTCTCTTTGGAAGTTCAGTTATAAAAGGCTTCAATGGAAAATGTGCACATGCTGACAAATCATTGGACAAATCTAATACATGTACGCAACACCCGCCAAAATAATATTGCTCTTGTTTCGAAGTTCGAAAGATACCTATAATAGCTGCCTAAGAAAGAGAAGATCACGATTATGTTGGTGAAATAAAAATGCGTATTTATAAACTTCCTGACAATAGGTACCCGGTGCAAGTGCATGAAGTACCCGGTGATCTGACTTGCATCGGGCACCAGGTAATTTTGAAAAGCCTGCTAAGTATTAAGGCTCCATATGTAAATCACATACCTAAATCACTTTTGAGTCCTTTTGATAGAGGACACTAACCATTTAGAGGACTCAAAATCGCCGAGAATAGATTGGTGAAATCATGAATATTGATTAGTAATTCAAGTTCTTACGGGTCACCCAAATCTTCAGGTCACAGATCACGAAGAATAATTTCTTAAATTCGTGTTTCATGGAAATCACACATCATGAGAATACCCCTGTATGACCCTGTTGTATACAGGTAGTATTTTTTGGGAACCAACCCAGCTAAGGTGTGTTTTAGTCATAATTTCGCTACATTTTGAAACTTAGTTTTGTAATATTGGTTTAATATTTGGGTGCAGATTTGCTGCAGAGGGTATGACACTGGGTAAAGATGAGCAGAGAGTCAAGCAAGTTCTGACAATACCAATAGACGACAATGGTGGAGAAGATCTCTACTCACACCTGTCTGACATTATTCATTTCATTGGTAAGAAAACAGAATGTGGAAGAAAGGCTATCATCCACACCTTCCCAACAGATTCTGTTTTGAGCAGTTAATAATGTTAGCTTTTTCAGCTCCTCCACCTTCACAAAGTTGTTCCTTTTACTCTGTGGGTTCCATTCCAGCACCTGTAGGGGCTGTCAAATGCTGACTTCTGTAATGTGTAGCCAATCCAATTCCACTTGCATCTCATAATTTCTACGGCTGGAATGTGTTCGTTTTCTGTCTGATATATGTTATGCTTGGAACACAAATTCAAGCTTTATGCATATGCCATCTTTTCTTTCCAAGCAACATAAATGTGGTTGTATTATTAAATTCTCCCGTCTCCTATTCTTGACTGCACTTTGTGGGTAGAAGCGTCATGTGACAACCCACATATATACAATGTGACAAAGGAGACAATCTTTTGCCAGCCTGCTATTCCAATCAAGATTAATTCTTTGCTTGCATTTGCCTTTCAGATGATCATCAAACTAAAGATGGCCGAACAGTTCTGTTGAGTTCAACATTGGGTATTAGTCGCAGTGTGGCTGTAGCGATGGCTTATTACATGTGGAACAAAAAAGTCTCTCTGAAGGTGATCTTGCTTTTTCAAACAATAGTTATATGCCCTTCAATTAAATTTAACTCCTTTGCATAACCTTACTTGTGAATCATGAAAACTGTTTGTAGATCAAAAACACCTATCCACAACTATTTAGCCTTGTTAGGCCTCGTCAGCGTGGCAGTATAGGTAATACCTGGGTTCAAGGTCCCCAGGAAAAAAATAGCAAGTGATGTGAAAATGGTAAACTTGTGGCTGAAGAATGGCAAAGTAAAGTGTAAAGTACTTGTACTTTATACTAGTTGGCCGGGATCACCGTTACATGTTGGATGGAGTGTATGTCACTTCTTGCCAATAATTCGTCAGCAATTTCTTTACTGTCTTGGAGCTCCTCTGAGAGAAAAGCAGAAAAAGGGGAGTGGAAAGTAAAAGTGCTTTCTCCCTGCACCCCGCCCCGATCCCGTCCCGTCCCGTTCCTTTATTTCCGTATGGCGATGTCTTTTGTTTGCATTTTTCTCCTCTCTATGAGGTTAGTGGTCTAATATATCCCCGGGACCCGGGGGGTAACTCCCAGAAAAATTTTGTGGGGGGTTTGCGGCCTGCTTCCCAAACTCCTTACCCTAGGCCTATTTATGACCAAAATTCGCTATTTCAGACCAATGGTTTTATTGATAATGATGAAAATGTAGCTTCTTCTAAAAAAAACATACCCAATTTAAGACTAGAGTGCGAAAATCATATCCTATTTATGACCAAAATGGCCAAAATCGATGCCCTATTTGTGACCAAAACGGATGAAAACCATATCCTTTAGGGCCGCACAGACCTATATAGGCCATATAAGGGAGTACCCCCCCGGAATAACTACACTTACGAAGGTTTGTTTTTCTTTCAGGATGCGTACAACCACGTGAAGAAATGTAGAGAAAACATGCAACCAACAAGAGGCTTCATTGAGCAGTTGTCTCGCTGGGAAGAAAAGATGTTTGGTTCTATTGTCACTGACATCAGTGAACCAGAATATTAGCAAGCAATGGAAAAAAAAAATTAACTTACTTACAAAACGTTTAACTTTTCGGCCAAAATTAGGGTCTCTTTTTTAAAAATGATTGACACTTCATAATGTTTTAGTGCCGTGTAAATATAATTTATCGGTCTTATGCATTCAGTGATGAATTACTCTTTGAAGTGAAATCTTCTTGTTCAATCTGTTCAGGTTTGCGTTCGTTCTGAGCGTACATTGCGCGGTCTGAATTTTTTTTGTTGAAAGACAAAACGTGTGTTCTTAACGTTTAAATAAGAAGATGTTCTCATCCACTTTGTAAAAAATATAGAGATTAATTTCTAACGCTTACTTTCTTGATCATTGTTTTTCCCTCTTTTCTTCCTACTTCTCAGCTTGATAGGAGTATGTGCCCGACTGCCGTACCGGAAACCCCTCGCCACTCACTTCACCTTCTCTCCGGATTACGGGTCCGTCACTCACTGGCACCTTCTGTGTGCGGATTCCAAACAACGGTCCTGGACGGGTTTTTCTTCACTATAAGCTCGGATGCGGCCCCGGGGTTGGGAAGTCTCATATGAAAAGGACGGCGCTGCTTGTCACCTTTTAGAGGTTAAAAAAGCAGTTTTAGTACTTCTTAGGATGCTTAGTCTCAAAAGGTCCACAGCGAGAGCTTTTGCGGCACCTTGTAGGGTATTGTGCCGAAAAAAAATATGACATGAGCTAATGCGTTGTTTTAAAATTGGCACCTGTTAGGAGTGAAAAAAATTTCAAGCCAAATCCACAAATAGGACCTTGGTAGCTCTTAGCAGGTATTTTTAAAATTTCCGACAAGCAGCCCCAGCCTTTTTATATGGGAGTGCCACGCCCTGCGGGATGCGAACGGGAGTTTGGACAGTGGGTCAGGTTCTTTCTCTTAATTCCTGGCCCCTTTAATTGGGTAGGGTGGAATATGATGGGGGTAAATCAGATCCGTGATTTCAGATCCGTGAAGCTATGAAGCCCTTTATGTTTATACCATTGATTTCTCTCTTACGCAACCCCCATTAGGTTCGATTACCAGCCGCTGTTCGGGAAAGGAGCCCGCCTTCCTCAGTAGACCGGACACGAGAGACCGGCGGAAACCCCATCCTCCGTAGAACAAACTACGACTGCGAAAAATACGTTTTCACTGTAAATCTCACTCTGTAATTGCAGGCCTCCCTGGGTACTCAACAAACTTTCCTGCGCGAAGACTCCATGCCGAGCTCAAAGCACTTAGGTTTTTATACACAGGAAAACTTTTCATATAACTATAAACCTTCAGTTCGAAATGAATGATGGCTGATATATGATGCTCCTTTCACAGATTGAAACCTGGCCGGGGTGAATATTAATGTAAAAATTAACCATAAACAGTGGAAGGTGGGCGGTACGGGGGCGGGAACCCGGGAGAATAGGGAACGGGAGAGGAAAGGGCGGGAAGCGCGAGAAGAAAGGGCGGGAAGCGGGAGTTCTAAGAGGGCAGGAATCGAGAGAGAAATGCAAAACGCTAACTTTTGTCATTTAAAAATACTTTCAAAGATAAGAACCCAAAATGCTATGTGACTTGAATTTAGCGTAGTTTAGACTTCTGGGCCCGAGAAACAAACAAAAAGTCGCCCTTGGGCTAAAAAACTGCCTCAGTTTGCAAGTCACATGCCTCGTGTTATGCAAGTCACATAACATTTTGGGTTTTTGTACTTGAAAGTACCTGCTCCCTACGTTGGTTACGTCATAGGCCATGAAAAAGACGTGAGTAACTTGTTTCAAGTTGTGGCGAACGTAGGGAAGATGTGAAACAACTTATATTTTTGTAAGAGGAACGGTCACTTTTGAAAATGAAATTAGACTAACATACGAAACGTCAAGTTCTGTATTAAAAAATCACGGCTGTCTGCGTTATATTCTTAATCAAGCTACGATGGCCTAGGAACAAGAGTGAGTAAGAGAAGTAAGGCTAAAAACAAAGGACAAAAAAAAAGGACGAGGATTGCGCAGCCTTGCGTAGGTAAATGGCTAGGACGTGAGTCTCCTTATTAACAGGGAACGGGTGCATCGCATGCAGGACAGATAAGGACGGGAGTCACGACATAAAGGTACGGAGCGGGAGACTTCTCCCCTGTTCCCCAGCTACTCTGTTCCCCCACTTTAAAACAGCTAACCCGAACGCCCGGTCGGGGTGAGCGTCATTCATTAGGATGCTCCGGGATGTTCACTACCTTCTAGTCTCCTTCGCAACCGTTATTAGGGTAGTCACGCAACGTTGTGTGACAACCCTAATAACGGCTGCCAAGGAGACTAACTACCCTCCCCTCCCCCTACGGCTCCCCTCCGGTCCACCCTTCCCCGTGAGAGATTGGAAGCGAGGGCATGCGCACCGGCTATTCTTCTCCTGTTCTCGGTTCTCGATCAAGATCTGCAAGAATTTCCACACAGTTTAGAACTTTCAAGATGTTTTCAAGAACCGCCTTCCGTTTACATGACGCCAGCAAAGCTATAAGAAGTTTCTCGGTAGCTGCTCAGGTAATCACTTTGCTAAAATTGTGGTGAGTTTTCCGAAAAGAGCGGTCAACGCAGGTCCCTCAGGAATCTCTAAGCTTGCATATCGAGCTTTCTTTTATGATATGATTTGTAGAACCAACAGAAAGTTGCTGTTCTCGGTGCTGCTGGAGGAATTGGCCAGCCTATGTCACTGCTAATGAAACAGCATACGGCCATCAGCCATTTGGCTTTGTACGATATCGTCAACACACCAGGTATTGGATAAAGGTTTTATGCATGGGGATATTGTTAAATTTAAATAAATTAAGTCGAAATTATAAGCTTACCTATCAAATAGATATTGGCAGTTAAGACGACTCAGTCAATTGACAAAAAAAACCTCTGTGCAAAACAATAATTGAGGTGCTTAATTAGGTCAAGAGTAAAATATATACTTTTAAGTACATATTTACAGAACTGAAATAGTACATATAGAATTAAAATTCTTTTAACCTGGTTTTCACTCATTCTCCAGCCTCTGTCCGTTGTCTGTGCTTTGGATTTGCTTTGTTTTCAAAACACACAAAATCGTGTGCAAACGAGTCGTGGGTCTTATAATTTAATTTTTTCGTGATATTTTATGATGTTCCTGCTTAACATTAACAGAAAACGTGTCTCCTTTACCTTAAGGTTAATTCAGAGTGCAGGGAGGAGGGGAGCAGAGGGCTAAGTGGGCATTTACACTTGTAAATAGCTGATTTATGGTATTTTCAAACTGATGTTGAAGCTTTTGCGTCAGAGATATCCAGTTGTATTTAATCTTTCCCATTCGACCTTTTGCTTCATGCAGAAAGGAGACAAACGTCAACTACCATTGCTAATCATTTTGATTGATGATGTTTTGAATAATTCTCACATTTATTTTGGTTACATAACAGATATGTTGGTTCATTCTGCACTCAATGTGGCCATATTCTTCTAGTTGGGTTTTTAGTCACAGTATGTTGGTGTTAGCCAAGTTTATTCCATAAAAATTAGTGACTTTCAAAAAAGAGTCCCTACTGTATAATAATGGCAGAATTCAATCAATCAATCAATCAATCAATCAATCAATCAATCGGTCGGTCGGTCGGTCGGTCGGTCGGTCGGTCGGTCGGTCGGTCGGTCGGTCGGTCGGTCGGTCGGTCGGTCGGTTGGTCAGTCAATCAATCAATCAATTTATCAAGGTCATTGCGTGGGATGACCTGTTTCTCTTGTCCTGACCTATTTCTCTTGTCTATGATTTTAAGGTGTTGTTGCAGACATCAGCCACATTTGCACACCAGCCAAAGTATGTATGTCCTGTAAACTTAAGGCAGTGTGTACACTTAATGCAGTGTCATTGAATATTGTCCTCCAGTAGCATTTTTATATAACAAAACTGACAAAAGTTCAAATGAGGCCTGAAACTACTGTGAAATTGATGTTAAAATCATTCAAAATCCAAGCTTCTGCCAATCCATGGCATGATCATCAACCCCTGATGATGCTGTGGATTGGTGAAAGCTTGGATTTTAAAAGATTTAACATCAATTTCACAGTAGTTTCAGGAATCATTTGAACTTTTGTCAGTTGTATCATTTAAGGCAGTGTGTATAGAGGTTTTGTGTTCTCTTGCAGTCTTGATGTGTAGTTTTCTCTCACTTCTAACTGTTTTATGGTTACTATTCCATTTCTTTCTGCATTCTGCTATCTAACTATCTTATTGTTCTTTTAAGTATGGATGCCCTATTTTTCTTGCCTCTTGTAGCCAAACACATTGCGACTGAAATAGAATACAACTACCCAAAAATATATGAAACTGGATTTGTGCAAGTTCTTTCAAAAACCAAAGAAAATTTCATTGACAGAGATTTCACTAATTATCTCAATAAAATGTTAGGTGACAAAGAGCCTCTCTATCGTGCCAACTTTGAGTTAATTCACTTGTGTTAAGTCAGCTCTCTGATTGATGCTGTGTTAATTAAAGGTTACAAGCCATCAGGGCCCAGATGACCTCCAGAGTGCCTTAGAAGGCTGTGCAGCTGTCGTTATTCCTGCTGGAGTCCCAAGAAAGCCAGGTACACAAACCTTAAAGCAGTTTTCAATTGAGTGTCGTAAAACCAAGACCAAAGTAGTCACTCTAGCCAATCACAAAAGATGCAGACAGTACAGTGAACTTCTGATTGGATGAACAAGTGGTGGGAGTTTTTTAAGCCAGTTGACAAGACTAGTTTTTCTTCGTTTACACAGTTTTTCTATAGCATTTTAGCTCATTTCATGTGCAGCATTTGTTGCATTTGTGAAGCATCTGTAGCTTAGTAACCAGGCATTTTCCATGAACTAAGTTCCAGGCTCTTTGCTTAAAGTAGGTCTGAATGCCTTGAGGTTAAAAATTCTTGGCTTGTTTTGGTTTTTGTTTTAAGAGAAAAACTACTTCAAAATAATCAATCTCTTCAGAATTTTTGCTTGTGGGATTGTAAGGCAGCTGCTTTATTGCTAATATGGCACAATTTTTCTGTTTTATGTGGAAAATAGCTCTGATTATGCAGAGGATTCGGATGTTAGCAAATTACGCGGATCCGCACCACCGCATCCTGTCAGATGTTCTGTCATGGCATCCTTGAGCATCGAAATTTCACAATTCCTTTTTCCAGGGAGGGATACCCTGAAACCCCGCTACAGACCCGCATCCTAAGGACACTTGAAAGCGTGCCTTTGGAACCCAAACTGCCTCCAACTTTCATATAACCTGCCCCTGGAAAACATTTTGTGAAGGCTGAGTGTAGTTGATGTAAAACCAATTACTTTTTGACATTCGAATGAAAACCACTTTATGCTCAAAATATTGGTTGACTTTGTCCTTGTCCCTTGTGTGCATCTATCATGCCAGAATGTTACTTCAGCTTCTGGGACATTGTTTTGAACCTCAAGCAAAAAAAATATG
The DNA here is from genome assembly GCF_964199315.1 of Orbicella franksi. NCBI lineage: Eukaryota > Metazoa > Cnidaria > Anthozoa > Scleractinia > Merulinidae > Orbicella > Orbicella franksi. The sequence goes on from NC_138156.1 coordinate 25,513,090, forward strand.
TCATTGTTGGAAATTGGCTTACTTTTTTCTGTTAACTTCCCAGGCATGACCCGTGATGATCTTTTCAATACAAATGCTTCCATTGTACAAACTCTTTCAGAAGCCTGCGCCAAGTAAGATATCATTTTATTTTTAATTTTTCCTAGATTTGGTGTCCTGTTTGAATAGGGTAAAATTGTCACAAAACTGAGGCCTTGTTATAGTAAATTATTCTTTTTGTCATTTGAATTCAGGTTTTGCCCCAAGGCTATCATTTGCATTATCTCAAATCCTGTAAGTTTCTTTGCCAGCATTTATTTTATTCTTTGAGTTGAAAATGACATTAAAGTTGTGTGGTATTTGCTTGACTATGTTTTGATTGTTTTTGTTTTTACCCACAGGTGAACTCTACTGTCCCAATTGCAAGTGAAGTGTTCAAGAAAGCTGGAGTTTATGATCCAGCTCGGTAAGATTGCTTCCCAGCTTATATATGTCTCTCACTAACTGAGTGCGAGGTCCATTCATTCTTGCCCTTAGAGGCTGCACACCTTTTGATCAGCACCAACAATTGTGACCTCAGGGAAAGCCCGATTTTCTGAGCGTGCACAGAGAATTTGTTTCGTATTCTGAGCTAATCACATTTGTCAGCGGTGACTCTGTGCGTGGGCAGAGTGACAGGAAGTCCGTGAATGGTGAACTTCCAGTATTGAACCTTCCCAGAGTTTACAATTCTTGGTGCTGACCAAAAGGAGTGTGGCCTCTGGGGACAAAAATGGAGGTCTGTAGAGTTGTAAGTTACAGACCAAGTTTTTCCCCTTTGATTTATGGCCCCAGTGAGAAAAAACAAAAGGAGGATCCATGACTTACAGTATGGACCAAGAAGATAATTTTAGTAAGACATTTATCATATCTCTCTCTAAAAGCCTGGTGGACTTGGCTACATCCCTGCGCACAAGTTATCACGAATTATTTATAGGATGATAACAAAACCTTGCATGTTTGGGTGGAGAGTAATGTACAACTGTAGAAAACAAAATGTAGATTGCAAATTATAACTCATAAAAGTGATTCATTTTAATGTTAGTAACACAAATGCTGCTTTTATTACCATCAGAATCCTAGGTGTCACCACACTGGACATTGTGAGAGCAAATACATTTGTTGCTGAAGCTAAGGTAAAAATTTAACACTTCCTTTGAAAACCAGCATAACTAATGACCCAGGGGGTGGAGGTGTGGGGAGGGGGTGAATTCCTATATAGAAAGGATGAGGCTTCTTGTTATATCTCTGAGGGGTAAAAAGGCAGATTTTGGTACCTCTTATGGGTGTTCCGCCTCAAAAGGTCTCGCAGCAGGAGCTTTTGCAGTACCTTTCAGGCTATTGAGCCAAAAATAGTCAGTGTCAGTCAATGTATTGCTTTAGAATTGGTACCTCTTAGAAGGAAATTTGTATTCAAACTCTTAAAAGAGGATCTTGGTACCTCTATGAGCACCCCATTCTTTTTATATGGTAGTCTCCCCCCAGGACTAACAGCCCTGCCTCATTTTGCTCATGTACACTAATTCCCCCCTCTCCCCATGTTTAACAACTCAAGTTCCTTTTGAACACCATCATAAGAAAGTGAACTTGAGGCACTTCCCCTTTCATAGTTCTCTTATATTCCTTTGACTGCATTACTCAATTGATGTTTCCTGAAACTGGTGAAAAAGTGGATTCGGGGAAAAAGAAGTGTTGGAAAATATATCTCTTGGGTGGTCTACATATTTAGTTTCTAGTTCTTCACTGTCCTAACTGGGGCCGTCATTAAGTTTTGAGTCACTTGTAGTCTTGTTTTCCACACCCGTAGCAAACTTGTTACTTTGTGGGTGAATTCTATCAACAAAAGGTAATTTGATCTGTGGCATCAAGGGAAAATCAAGCATACTCAGCCAAAACAGGAGTTGCGGGGTTACGGTCCTTAGTGACAGCCCTGCTAACACCTCAAGGCCCAGTAGTTTCAAGCAAGATTAAACTAATTCAGCTTATAAGTTGATTGTGGATCCTAATAAGTTATCTCTTCTGGTAACAGCGTAGTTTCCAGTAGACCGTAATTGTATTCACGATATTGGACTGGAACTGGCTCACAATTGAGGCTAATGCATGGAGTCTTTACAAATTTAAATGACATTTATCTCTTTTTAATGATATTCCCCGCATAAGCATTCATTGCAAGCTAATTCCAGTCCAATACCAGGAATATGAATATGGTCTATTGAGTGTTCATAAACCAAGACTGAAGTCATCACTCTGGGTAATCACAAAGAACACAGACAATCTAGTGAACCGATAGGGCTGGAAGCAAGTATGTGTAGCTGGCATCATGCAGTGGAAAAAAGTATGTGACTGTTCTTGGTTTAACTTCTGATCAGATGGGAAACGGTTACAGATTGCTAAGTGTACTTACATAAAACCAAAGCAAAAACAAGATGACTTTCAACACTCAAGGGAATGCACTCTGTCTGTTATGTTTTTGGTTCTTTATTTGTACAAAATATGTTCAGTTTGGCAAAGAAATTGCCATAATGCTCTCTCTCACTTTTCTGTGTATGTTTGAAATAAGAGTATTTTTGTGGCAGGGTCTGAAAGTGGAGGACGTCAATGTTCCTGTAATAGGTGGTCATTCGGGTGTAACAATTCTGCCTCTTCTATCACAGGTGGGTTGTTAGGGGATAGAGCTTGGAGTTTTTGTGTGTATAATTATTATACAAAATTGATTAGGGTATACAAAATTGTTCACAATATTTACTTCTGGCATATCATTATAACAATACAATATTTAGTATGGCTTTTTTGGTGGCACCCCAACCACCTTAATTGCCCAAAACAAACCAAAAACCACATATGGAGCAGAGTCATCAATGACTGAAGCAAAGCTATAATCAGGTTAGCATTGGAATACATTGTTCATTTTTTCAATGAATGATATTTAGAATCATGTCACACTGAAAGCACATTGAAAACACTAACAACAACTCCAAGCCATTGCTAAACCAATAGTCTATTCTTTTAAAGTGCATATGACATGAAAAATAATTTCTGCTTATTTGAAAATTAGTACATTTGTTCCTTATTTTGCCTTTTTAGTGCAGAGTGCACTATTGAGATGGTTTGGGGGGCTGTTGTTTGCTAAGCCACTAACACAATAAGGTGTAAACTTTAATGTTTGTTTGATTATTGAATTAATTTAGCCTTGCAGGAAGAGGGGCTTGGTAGGGTAGGTACCTGTGTGCACTACGCAAAACGTGTCATACTTACATTCCTTTTTTGATAACATGACAAAAATATGTATTTTTATATATGGTTTTGCAAATCTCTTGCTATCCTTGTGGTAAGAACAAAAGCAATTTGCTCGAAACGCATGCTCAGATTAGTTAGCGTCAAAGTCGACTACATGTTAGACGTGTCTATATTTTGATATTTAGATTTATTTAGCTCTTTCATTTATCAGTGAAATGAAAATTCACATTTTGAATAAAACAAAATCATTCCTCTGCGATTTTTCTGCAGATATTTGAAGGCTTTTGTGCAAAAAGGGCGTATATAGCATTTTGGGGCGATTTTTATTTTTTGCAGGATTGAGCTAATTTTTGGCAGACTGACTTGTTTTGACGTGAAAAGCATCATTGCGTTATTGTTTTTGTTGATTGCGTTTCGATTTCGAGAAATAACATATGCAAAAAACTCAGTTTTCCAAGGGTATCTTTTAGAGATCTTTTGTTGAACGAAAAACAACAGAAACCTTTTGTTTTGCTAAACAATGAAGTCACTGAAGCGTGGCATTTGCCGCTAGTTGTTTCAACTGATACAAGTTTTATTATTCACATAATTACGCTATTCTCTTACTGTTGCTTTGTTAGTGCAAGCGAATAAGGCGCTGAACAGGCCGGATCCGAGTTTGTTTTGTCGTGACACCAGTTCGATACCAGGTCCGTCGTTTTTTTTTTCCCCGGGCTATTTCTCTGCTTCTTTCAAAAATAAAAACATCCGTTTAAAGAAAACTGTGCTGTCAAAGCTGCTAAAAGTAATCGTTTAAGGATTCACTCCAAGAGGCCACTCAGAAAACTGAGATTTTTTTGCATATGTTATTTCTCGAAAACAAAGCGCGAAACAGCAAAAACAATTATGCAATGATTCTTTCCATGTCAAAACAAGTTAGTCTGCCAAAAATTAGCTCGATCCTGCAAAAAATAAAATCTGCCCAAAATGCTTTTTCGTCCTTTTTGCACGAAAGCCTTCATTTAACTTTTATATTCCATTTATCTCCAGAAGTGAGTAAAAAAATACACATCTTTCTTATATTGTCAAAGAAACCAAGGTGTCTTGTTGCATATGTTGGCAAGGAAAATAAAACTATCGAGTTACAAATGTTGGCATGAAGAGTAAAATTGTCACATTTGCTACTTCTAGGTATTATTGAATTTAAAATGAACGAGACTCATAGAAAATACCACAATAAAATTTAAAACCATCTTGACAAACTGTAATTGTCAGTTATTTTTGGGCCTTGAAAGAAAACACATGAAACATACACACTGCTGAGATTATGTCTTATCAAGTTTTTGTCCGTTCATTTTCTGCAAAGGGGAAAAGGCCTAGTTGACTACCAAGGGAGAGAATGGTAGGGTTGAGTGTCACCTTGTGTGACTACTGTATCAGAGCCGTAAATTACACTCTTCACCATCTGAGATTATCCCACTAGTTTACATTTTCACGTACTTTCTTTCACACATATTTTTCATCTGGCACTTTAACATTTTAGCTTATAAAGGTTTTAGACTGGAAGCCAAAAGCTAAATACATTTTAAAATTGTTAACCAGAGAAGGTTTTAACATATGCTGCTCGCATGATATTGTTTGTCTTCAAGACTTCACCAAAGGCATCCTTTACAGACGAGGAGACAGAGAAACTTACTGATCGCATTCAAAATGCAGGCACAGAAGTGGTGAATGCAAAAGCTGGATCTGTGAGTATTTTCTTTGTTTTTTTTTTAGGGCACCTCAATGAACATGTTATTAGATTGTAGCACACTTGTTATGAAGTAAAGTGAATGAATTAAAAAGTGAACTTGTGGACTAGAATCAAATCAAAGATCAGACTTGTGTAGATCTTTGAGGGTAAGCATCAGTAACAAGTAGTCTTTGTTATGAACCAAAAAAAAAAACTCAGTTATTACAATATTTTTGGTGGTCAATGATAAATTTTGGACTTTATGGGATGGTGAGATTGCGATCTATCCTGTGATGGCATTATGCGATTCCAGAAAATATCCATACTCCCGCCACAGAAGGGATTGGAATTTCCTGGGGTGTGTGGGATTCTATGAGACCAAAACATTTAAGGAAATGTATGAAGCTTAACCGGAATTTCCAGAGAGGTGGGGAGGTATTAGAAAAAATCCCTTCTGTGGGGGAGGTATGGATATTTTCTGGAGCTACACATTGTGAAAAAGAAAAAAGGTACAAGATGGTGAGACCCATCTTGGTAGCTGGGTATTCAAGCTCACTTTATTACATCTCATACTTGGGCAAAAGCATTTCTTCTGGTTGTGCAGTAATTTTGTCTGGTTACCTTGTCAGGTAGCAGCTTTATGAGCAGCTATTGTAGAAACAGTCACTGGCCTAACTCGAGCGTAGTGTTAAATCTGGTACAATCGGGATCAGAGGTGGAAGATGGTCAATCATCTTTTGCTACTGTCATGGTCACTGTTTTGTTGGAATTTAACAGAACTTGTTATTTTAGTACAGTTTTAACACTACTGTTGATGACAATGGCGTCCATGTAACTATGTTTACTGCAAACAAATATTTTGTTTCCATTGCATTTGTCAGAGTCACAGGCACAGGGGAGGTTTAATTTGGATCAAATTGGTCAAAATTCTGAAGCAAAAATGTGCTGCTCCTATGGAATGCTTTCCACACGGGCTACATGGGGGTGGGGTGGGGGGAAGAGACATGTTTGCCAGCACTGGCAATACATTTGTGATTGATACTCAGCATTTGTGTTGTTTCAGGGATCTGCTACTCTTTCAATGGCATATGCTGGAACAAAGTTTATTTCCTCTGTAAGTACTGTGAAAGGCATGCCAATACAGTTTTTTTTTCATTTAAACATGTGGATTTAAGATTCTATGTAAGTTGATGCAGTATTGTATGAAATTTCAATTGGTCTATTACAAATCTTCAGTGCTCGAATTTTAAAAATAAGTTGTCCTTATTCCAAATGCAGGACAACCTGACCCCTGGCTCTGGTTGCCCTGATGACTGCGTGGTTGTACTGTATAATTTGTTGCTTAGTTATAGATGACTAAGAGGAAAAAAAATGCCACGACTTATTTAGAGTAAGCGAAAAGTTTTAGCGGGTTTCCAAAGGATTTGAAGCCCTCTAAAACCCGATAGTCCAAAGGGTTTCTTTTATTTGACGTAAATGATGCGAAGTGGCACGAAATGGCCTCCTTGACTCATCGTTCAACTAGAATGTTTGTACTTTCGCGTTAACAACTTAACACTTCGCTTAAGTACTTCCTTGAAACAGAGGGTATAACAATTGCACATTCACGTAAAAGAAACAGAGTTACAACGGCAAAAAGCCTGTGGTTTCAATGAAAAGCCTAAAGGTTACATCAAAGACCGCTGTCTGCAGTGTAGTGCTAAGAATGCCTCGTCAACCTGAATTCTGCAATGGAAATGGTTAGTGAGAAACTTGATGACTTCCTACTCAAGTTCAAACTAGAGCTTGGCTATCAGCTGCCAGCTTAAGAAAGCTCAACTCCAAAAAAATGTTCAGAAGTGTGATTTTAAAATAGTCACACCTTTTTGTTTCTCAAAAGTTAAAAAGAGCATTGGATGTCAGTGCGAAGCGTTTATTAGTGAAGTGCTCACTGATATTTGTTTTAGGTCCTTGCTGCACTCAATGGTCAGAAGAATATGGTGGAGTGTGCATTTATCAAGTCAGACGTCTGTGACACAGGATACTTTGCTTCACCTGTAGAACTTGGGGTAAGTAATGACACAGAGTTCATTGCCACTTTAAGAGGTTACAATTCTTGGTTTGGTGCCACTTTTCAGATATCACGGTATTTTAGGTAGCAAATTGCCTGTTACAGTAATCCAAATATATTTAACTCAACCAATAAATCAGTAATCGCTCGTTTTTGACTTCTGGTTGGGGGCTAAACGGTTGGGGGCTAAACGGTTGGGGGCTAAACGGTTAGGGGCTAAACGGTTGGGGGCTAAACGGTTGGGGGCTAAACGGTTGGGGGCTAAACGGTTGGGGGCTAAACGGTTGGGGGCTAAACGGTAAGGGGCTAATCGATTTGGGGGCTAAACCACAAGTTACGAATAGATCACTCTCCAAACCTGAGGTTTTGAGTAAGATAAGGATGCTGAAACAAGGCATTGCTTTGTTTGTGCGTCCGTCCTTGCCTCGTCTCCTGTTTTCTTCATTCCATTCTATTCCTTTCCTTTTCTTTCATTTTAGCCCAATGGCGTGGAGACAAACTTGGGAATCGGAAAACTGTCTGCATACGAGACAAAGAAGCTAGAAGAGGTTAGTGCAACATCGCACTTGCAGCTCCTGTAACAGTTTTCCCATACATAACTTGTTTTAACGTCAACCACAACTAATAAGTCGGAAGAAGTCATGAAAATAATTTTACATTTTCTGCTAAGACAGTGACTTTTGTTTCGGGCTCAACAGTGTTTTCTTTCTAGAAATATGGATTGATCGGTTGACAACAGGAAGAATATGGTTAAAAAACAAAACGAAAATTAAGATAAGAGTGAAGACAGTAAAGACTATTTTATGGTCGTTTGGTAGTCTAAAATTTTGTTTCATGATCGGATGAAAACCCAGTCAATTTGTTGCAGGAGTGAAAGAAGCAGTTTTTTTTCTATATCAAACAGAGTTGCCACGGGTCAGGGGAAAAAATTCTTCAAGGTCAGGCAAAGTCAGGGAATTTGAGACCACAGTGATCAATCACACACTCCGAAGTTGTACGTTGACTGATTTATTTCTTGATTACAATGATGGAAGCATGCAGTTGATCACTGTGGTCCCAAATCGATACTTGCCCCGAGGACTCGATTCGGGAACGCGATAGTAAGTTATAATTCCTGCCTCCGTTTGTGTGAAAATGTGAAGGATATCTCCGACTAAGTGACTAGCCTGCGTAGCAAGCGTTTCCGTGGGGTTTGGAAGCAAAGAAAGACCGAGGAACGGGATTTTCGGTGTTTTGTCTGCGCGGAAAATGGGGCGAGAACCATAACGCTGGCTACGCAGGCTACTAAGTGACTAAATATCTCCGTGCTGTTAAACTCCGAGCAAAACTCCGTTCTAAGTGATCATATTACGCTAGAAGTTGAGAAATACTTGTAAAAAATTAACTGAGACGAAATGATAAAAAATAATAAGCGTAACGCAAGACTAATGTCAATGACAGGGGGTAACCCTGGGGGGTAACCCTGCGATGGACTGGCGTCCCATCCAGGGGGTAGTAGAAATACTCCTCGTCTCTTCATGCAAAATTGACATTTTGAAGAAAAGTCAGGGGAAATTGAAATAATTAACATTGCTGATTTAATACCATCGAATGATGGAAGAAACATTTGGGGTGACTGTGATCTCAACGATATCTTTACGTGATGAAGAAGGAATGTCAATGAGGCTAGATGCCGCTATTATTTCTGACATTTTGTATTTATTTGGTCAGGGAAATTATATTTTTGTCAAGGAAAAGTCAGGGAACTTTGAAAAGTTATGCCTGTGGCAACCATGTCAATAGTGTCCTTTTAGAATTTAGACTACATATCTTCATGGATGCGCTTGTTCTTATTTTTCAGGTGATCCCCGAACTGAAGAAGAATATTAAGAAAGGCGAAGACTTCGTTTTGGGAAAGTGATTCCGTTGTGCTCTTTGTCTGAAGCTTAGGCGGGAGTTTCTTGTGTTCCGGCATTCTTTGCTAATTTATCGAATCTATATAGCTCTTTTGCAGTCTGCTGAACGAATGTACAAACTCCGGTCCAAGAAAGGATCGATTAAAAGAATGTTTTTATCAGCGATGCCTTCTGTTCAAACTGCAGTGTTCAACGCCTTTAGAGGGAATCTGGGGTCAGCATAGATTACAGGCTACCCTAACTTCACAAACACTAGCCATTGCTCGTAACCGAATTCGAGAAATAGCTGAACCGTTTCTTTACAACAAGTCCCCTAGTCGGTCACGGCAGCGCAAAAGAGACCTCTCTTCGGTGCGGGCGGCAGAAGGGGAAAGAAAATCGCGCGCTTTCTTTGTCCCCTTTCTACCGCCCCCTCCTCTCCTCTAGGGAACCTCTTCAGGTGGAGAGGCGGGGGGGGGGGGGAGGGGGGTTAGAGTAGCGAACACGAGCACTTCTACTGTTGTGAAACGCAAATGGCCACCATTTTGAACTGAATTGTTGTCATTTCTCCCTGGAAAGGATTTGCCCGATGGCAGTTCGCCCGGACTGGGATTGGGAGTAACGCATTTCTGCCAGTTCTCCTGTATTATCTTGGGAGTCTCCTAGATACCAGTCTACCTGTACCCCGTTCAGGGCCACAAAGTCTCCTGGATTGAACTGGATTACGAAACTGGCAGTAGACAATATATCACCCATTTTGCCTTCTTGTTTCATTTCGTAAAATAATGCTGGCGCTCACATTCTTAGCTTGGACTACTTGTAGCCTGCGTAGGAAGCGTTCTCGTACGAGGCGAACGAAATTCGGTCCGCGCGAAGGAGTCTTTCGCATTCGGGCCGCGCGAAACATCTCCCATTTTGCGCGCGGCCCGAATTTCGTTCGCCTCGTACGGGAACGCTTGCTAGGCAGGCTAGGGCTACTTGTGGTTAAGGTTTGAGACATTACAAAGACTCGTCAAAACTTTTCACTCGAAATTTTTCATGACTTTAGAATTTTTTAACGTACCAAAGTTTGCAGAAATAAAACCCCTTTCAAATTGTAAAATTCACGTTCATTTTCGCTACCATGCCCACGAGCAACTAACCCCTCCCCTGAAGAAGCGGAAATGCTCTTCTTTAAAGTGAGGCATCATAAATACGCAAGCGCGACTTTGTGCGATTTCCTTTCCTGATTTTCAAAATGGACGTTGACTGTGTATGCGAGGAGTATTAGAGATCATTCTTAATTTCGTGGGGTTTGGTAATGAAAGCTGCTTTTTTTGAGGTTAAATTCTCGAAGGAATTAACCTCTTTTCAAGGGAGTTCCTGCTCAAAATACGACAACTTTCAACGCTGAGTTTTCAGATGGAGGTTGCCGAGTTGTCAGCAGAAGACGATGTCGTTACAAAAGATAGGTTATCTGGTCAAGGTAAGCTAATAGTCAAGAAGATTTAGAAACCTGAGTTAATTTAACAAGTTTACACAGGACGGTTTGAGATTATTTCCTTCTCAGGTTTGAGTCATCAAACGACGCGAAATTTGTAGGTTTTGTGGCAGTTGTATGGAATAATAACAACTCAAGTTTGTTTTTGAAGAAGATTTGTCGAGTCAGTTGTCTTATCTGGTCATACTTCCAAAAATAGCTGCTCCGGGTGTTAAGTTATATTTAATATTAACGGTGTTTTTTGTATTTTAGGAACAACTACTCAGCCAAACGAAGGCTATGCTATCTCAATGAAAAAAGGAGAGGAAACAGATAAAAATAGGCCACGTGTTACATACTCGAAGGTGACAAGCTATCTGTTGAACTATTGCAAATAACTCCGCGTTGATTTTCTATCTAAATCTCTTCCCTTTTGCGTTAAAGTAATAGTGCAGGATTTATAAGTGATTATAATTTTGCAAAGACTCGTAGCACAATACGGTGCTCATTAGAAAGAAAATTTCCATGAAGCAAGTGAAATTTGTAATGTGTACAAATATACGGATTATTTACAACAATCATTGTATGTTGTTTGACATCTCTTACAACAGGAGGACTTACTCAATTTGAGAGAGTCTCCAGCATCGAAACTTTGGCCATCAATTCTTTCCGAGGAGCATGTCAGGTTTGCTCTGTCAATATTTTCTTTCTGTAACTAGGAATTAAATAATGCTAAGTACACTTTGTAATATTACTATACCGTTCTCCAAATTAAGCATAATAAAATTGTAATTTGTTTAAAGCAGGAAAATTGTTTGTAATTTTTTTACACTTGCATATTATTACATATCACTTAATTGTTTTGATCCCTACACCAATCAATTCTAAACTTTGGTATATCTAGTACACTCTTCTCAGTCATTGCAGTCATTATGGTTCAGTAAACTAATACATGTAGAGTAGTTTCCTCTTTGTTGACCTATATTACTGGTAAAATGCCAATCATATTTGTGCATTAACCCTCTGACACCTCCCCCCCCCCCCCCCATAAACCGCATTTTGACATGCAGATCAAGACAAATTTTTTTTTTATCATCTTGAATCAATTTCCATGAATTTACATTATAACTGAGTTGAGAAACAGTGAAATCTGAGGTGATGGATCAAAGGTGGCAGACTGAAGGGCTACCATTTGATATAACTGAAAGAATAGAGGGAGTCGAGGGCTAAGTATTAAATGGAAAATAATTTTGATAGCGAGTCTCAACGGAGGAGCAGAGGCCCCTTCCACCCCCAATTGTTTCATGGTAAGGGTATGAGCTTGGTATATCATTAATTAAGTGTCCTTGATTGGTAGAGTGGTGTTTCCCCTTGGCTAGCTAAACTAGCTTAACTCTAAACTGTGGAGCAGGGGTGATACAGTGGTTAGAATGCTCACCTTTCACCAATATGTCCCGGGTTTGAATCCTTGACACTGTGTAATAAGTGGGTTGAGTTTGTCTTTGGTTCTCATCCTTGCTCTGAGTGTGTTTCCGTAAGTTCTCTGGTTTTTCTCTCTCCGCAAAAATCAACACTTCTAAGTTCCAATTCGATCTGGAAACAGTGGATGAAGAGCCACTTCATGGGATGTGCCACTGCAAATTCCTCTTGATTTTATTTATTTAAACTCTGACACATAAATAATTTTTGATTGATTGATTGCTTGTATGTCGTAGTTCTTATAGTTATCAACAGTGACATTATTATATTTATTTGCAAAATAAAGGAAAATTCTCCCTACCTATAGTTAGTTCCCTTACAACATCAGATCAGAATTAACATCAAATGATTTGTTACCATTCTCTATTAATTACTTACTTGTTCTTTACCAGGCATGGTGTGTGGGATCCTGAGATATGGCATCAGTCCTTCTCTGGAGGAAAAAGATGTGCATCACCTGGGGAGGAACTCAAAAAACAACTTGTGTAAGTAGAGTTAGGAAGAAGTAAAACATAATTTTAAGTTCTACTTGGACTGAAGAAAATTTAGGCTAAGTTGGACTCAAGCCATGGCTGAGACTGTTAAATGTCAGGGCTCTCATTAAGGGAGGGTACGTGTAACACCTGTTTCGATTGAGTGTGCTTGATTTTTCCTTGACGCTAAGGGGAGAAATTGCGTGTTGTTGATAGAATCACCCATAAAGTAACAAGTTTGCTGTGCCATATGGGTGTTGAGAATAAGGCTACAGGTGACTCAAAACTTGATGGCAGCCCTGAATGTTCAACCTGAATCTGCTGTAGTCTGAAAAAAGGAAGATCAGTTTGTCATTGCATCTAGTTTTAGTTTATTCTCTTGTTACTAATTGAATAGAGAACATTTTTGTAAACTGTTGTTAATTCCAGGATTGAGGATGGCATAGTACTGAGCCCTCAGCGTCAAAGCTTTGTACAAGGCTGTCAAATTCCCCAAAGTGCTCCTGAAAGAAACATCCAACAGGACAGACTTAAGACTGGCTTAAGCAGAACAACTGATCGCGAGCGGGAGGGAAGAAGCCGGCTCACTGGAAGAGTGGGTAGAGGAAAAGCCTTAGACTTTAAAGAACGTACACCTTTACAAGAAAGGAACAAGGTGCAACTTGTTTAGTAATTGTTCATCTACATTTCATACGTGTGTATGGCAGTTCTGAGAGCTGTAGGAAAGGCTTTCTTTGTCATATTCACAGTAAATATTTATTTGTATAATATTAACTTATTTATTCAATCTCACTCTAGCTTTAACTGACCATGACTAATGCTACTGGCAAAGCAAGTATTTAAAACTGAAAGCATTGCCTTTTTTTAAATGTATTTGCACATATAATTTGCTTTGAGGAACTGAGAGGAAGACAAAGTCTTTGAGAGACATTTTGCACTCATCTGTGAAATCCTTAAGTTGCAAAAAAAAGTGGTAGAAGATGCAATGTTAAACTATGCAAAGGTTTTTAAACCTGTTTTATAGCACAATCCTGTAAGTTGAAGATTAATACCAAAATTCTTGGTCTGCACAAATAACATTTAAAGCTACACCTCCTTGAATGGTGATTTGTTGATTTGTTAACACAGTTTTGAAACTTTTAGGACCCTGAGGATCTATCAGGGACATACACAGGACCAAAAGAGAGGGAAAGGGAGGAGAGAGGTAACAGAGACAGAACTGAACGAGGATATGGCAAAGACAAAGACAGAGGAAATAGAGAGAGGGACAAGGAGCGAAAAAGAAGCAGGGAAGAATCTACACGAGGGAGAAACATTCAAGGTACACGTTCACTTTATTTTCCACAAATTACCACTGACAGAAGAAGAGAAAAATAGTGAACTGTGGTAGAACTTCAGCTTGGCTGCGTTTTTCCTGAAAGCGTGCACCCAATCCCAATCCGTATTCCAGTTTGCCATTAAGACAAGTATTTCTCAAATATTGCTTGCCCTGGGCAAGTCTTAGTTTACTTTTTTGATGATTTAGTTGGCAGATGACTTGCCTGATCCCCCGCTCATCGGGAAAGTGAGAATGAAAAGCCACTTGCCCAGAAGGAGAATCTACTTGTTCCAGACAACTGGACGGCATTTTTTTCAAGCCCTCCATATCTTTTTGCAGCCCATGCAAGCCATTTGTTTTAGTTAGAAGACACTTACTTGCCAACAATTTTCAATCATACAGTCAGAAAGAAGCAAGGTAAAGAAACTCAAAATGAAGAGCCAGAATGGTTCACATTTGGTCCTTCAAGTCAGTTTGAAACCATGGAGCTTAAGGGATTTGATGAAGATGAAGTTATTAAAAGAGGTGTGGATACATTAAGGTCTAACATCACTCACTCACGCATCCTCTTTGCTCCTGTGAGTGGAGTGTAAGACTGCTTCTAACGTCTAATGTAGTCTTAAGTTTTTCTTTTATTTTTAATTTTTTAATGCAACAATAACATTACATTACATACGAAAATTACCTGCTCTACTTACAGTGCTAACATAACTTAGGATTTAACAATACTAACAAAACTTACGATACTAACATTATTTACAATTTATTAATATATTACATTACTTTCATGTAGGACGTTAGCTACAATAGGTGTCTTTCTTACATATTAAATTGTGACTTACTGTAGATTTATGTTTCTCAGTTTTATTTTATTTGTTAGAATCGCTAAGAAGGCTTCCAAATAAAACTCTTCTTCTTTTCTTGAAGCAGTATATAAATAATATTTGGCTAGAATCATGCAGAGGTTTAAGCCAAGACGACGAGCGAAGTTATCAGTCATGCCACATATTATTTCATTTTTATCGAGAGTGATCATATCTGTGTTTTAATTTGGAGTTCCACCAATTATTAACGACAGACCAAAAAGGCTGAGCTTCAGAACAGGTAACAAAAACATGGGTTAACGTTTCTCTTTCGGCACAGAAGTGACATTTATCATGTTCCTTAATTGAATCTGTCAAGTTTTTCTTGACTGTTCACCATCATCTTGTGTCCTCTAAAAACAATGCCCGCACTGGGTGCAGGGGTTGGTCACAAAGTTTTGAAGTACACGACTTTATCATCAGAGTAGGTAGCAGGCTGGCTTTGCCATCTTTTCCAAAGAATAAGAAGACTAGTGCAGTAGAGCCAAGATCATGAAAGAAACAGTGATGTTGCCAGTAACGGGCTACTTTTGAGAACTCTAGGTGCAGAATTTTCATGTTCAACTTTAACTCTTTGTAGCTTAACTGCTCTGAATTATAGCTTGACTGCACAATAATGACCACAACAACAAGGTAACAAAGGCTCCTCAAGCCAGGAAAATTTAAGGCTTTCGTACAAAAAGGGTGTATCATTATAGCATTTTAGGCCGATTTTTGTTTTTTTGCAGGATCAAGCTAATTTTTGGCAGACTGACTTGTTTTGACATGAAAAGCATCATTGCATAATTGTCTTTGTTGATTTGCACTTCATTTTCAAGAAATAACGTATGCAAAAAAAACTCAGTTTTTGGAGCAGCATCTTTTGGAGGGAATCCTTCAAAGGTGGATTTGGACACGACGCGAACTTAAACGATTACTTTTACCAGCTTTGACAGCACAGTTTTTTTAAAAAATAGATGTTTTTAATTTTGATAGAAGTAGAGAAATAGACCAGAAAGAAAAAATTGACCGACCTCGAATCCGGCCCTTTCAGTGCCTTATTTGCTTGTGCTAATGAAGCAACAGTAAGAGAATAGCATGATTGTATGAATAATAAAACTTGTATGGGTTCCAACAACTAGCGGCAAATGCCTCTCTTTGATGACTTCATTGTATAGCAAAACAAAAGGTTTCAGACTTTTGTTTTTCATTCAACAAAAGATCTCCAAAAGATACCCTTTGAAAACTGAGTTTTTTGCATATGTTATTTCTCAAAAACAAATCCCAAAACAACAAAAACAATTCTGCAACAATGCTTTTCATGTCAAAACAAGTCAGTCTGCAAAATTTAGCTCGATCCTGCAAAAAAATAACAATCGGCCCAAAATGCTATAAACGCCCTTTTTGCATGAAGGCCATCAATTTGATTGAATGTTAAAGAAGTAGTCAGCTCACCTGTAATACAAATGCATACATGTTGCTTGTATGAAACATGATAATTTTTTTCCATTTATCTCTATGACTGACTAGACCGTGAGAGACGCAAGTCTGCTTCTGATGAGATCAAAGCAATTTTGTCAGGTACTTACAAAAGGATTTCTTTCACTTCATGATGTGAGAACTCCAGAGTCGTGTTATCAATGAAGATCTTTGACATGTGCATGTTATGTTTTGTTATGGTACAAGTACATACTCTACCTTGTATCGATTATATTTTGTGATAGCATGTGCAAAGGCCTTTGATAATTTGTTATTGTTTTGTTCATTCTTACAGAATTGGTTTAGTGTTTCATATCATTATGTTGGCAGATTTGTTTCCTTCTTCCACCTAACATGTTTTTTAAAACGTTCAAAATCCTTTCCAGATGCCCATTGACAACTCTTTTTCAAATTAAAAAAGTTCTTTCTAATAATAACAAGCTGACCAAAAGGGCCTTTATGTTCATCAGAATTTTTACAGTCCTTCCACTGATAAGTGATTGATAGAAGGGAGGGTTAGTAAGTGTTGACTGTGAAGTATTTTGAATAGTTGATGATATATTGATGGTCAGCCTCATAAGATCTTATGTTGTATTCTTGAGCATTTTACCTCCAACAGTTACGGCAAAAAGTATGTTTTCTCACCTAGTTGATAATGTTCATTTATTTCAGTGGGGCAGAAAGGCCCTTCTAATGGTGAACTGAACAGTTCATCACCAGTCGCAGACAGTAGCCTATCCCAAGATGCTGCTGGTGACAAGAAAACCAATACTGATGATTGCACTAGCACAACTGCTCCTGACGACATTAAACAAAAAGCCAAACCTTTTGACATCAATGACTTTTTCCTGAGTGACACTTTGCTCCCTTTCACAGGAGGGGTAAGTGTTTCCATGCCTTAGTGTTGTACTAAAGGCTTCTAAACTAGTGTGTCTTAGTTTACACTTGGTTTAGTTTTCAGGTTTCTTGCTGCCTGGTCAAGTTATTGATGTGTAGATTCTTTACATCACAGTTTCTTGTATCACACATTTTAGGAGACACCCAAATCCAGTTGCTGCCATCCTTGTTTATTTAGGAATTATTCAGTCATTCTTAGTGTGAATCTATTGCCTAGTGGATTCATGCAGGAGTTTGGAGAGAAAGAGAGTAGCAATGCAGTTACTTGAGGCGTGGCCAAGAGCGTCTCCAGCTTTTTGAGTGCTCTCCAAATGCTCAAGTCCATTATGGTCAACTTGCCTTTTCCCTCCATGCTATTTGCTCAGAAAACATGCACTTACATGTACTGCCTAATCATAACTAAGCACACAAAGTCTAAAAGTAGAATGCAAATTATTGGAACCCAGTGAAAGAAGGACAACATAAACATGTTCTGAGAGAAATAGGAGGAAAATGAACACCAAATTTTCAATTTAAGAATTTTTTTTAGGAACACTTGCTTATGCACTTGAAAAAGCTTCTGCCTAAATCTTCCTCCATTCTGTTTGTTTGAGTTTGTCTGAGTTATAACATCACAAGACCTCAAGTGACATCTGATGGACTTTGAGATTCTCTTAGCAAATTGCTTTCTGATTCCTTCTGCAAAAACAGGAGAATTTGACATGGGATCAAGAGTCGGTGCTTTTTTTGATGCACCTCTTCAATTGTTAAATAGCTTTATACATTATCTTATCAGGTGGACCAAACCAGTAGTCGATTTTGCCAGTTTTTTGGTCAACCAGGAAGTAACTACAGCAGTAGTAGAAGTGGAAGTACAGGTGAGTTTGCAGTGATACAGCCCTATCCTAGTGTTGATGCCTAGGGTGGAGGTAGTGTGGCCCAATTCTTAGGGCCTATGAATTGAAATCGGGGAGTGACAGGTTAAAGTCCTGTTTTGACTTCTACCTGGTGTTGTTCTCGGTATTCCTCAGTTCAAATCCTTAACCATGTTTGTAAATAGCCAACTGGTCTGCTGCCTTCCATTTGGATTTTTTAACCTATTACATTTGTTTACATTATTTATTTCATCACTGTTTTCACAGGCCCTGAAAAGCCTCATTGTGGAAGTGGTCAATAAATGTGTTTATTTTATTTATTTATTTATTTATTTATTTATTTATTTATTTATTTATCTAAGCTAGAGTTCAGTAATTGCCTACTTTGAGAGGTTTTAGCTGTTTGACTGGACAGTCAAAACAACCTGTAAGTGGACACCTTTTGGTGTCCACTTAGGGGAGGTGTATGCTTACTGAGGGTTATAATTTGCATTGTTTGAATATGGCTGTGACCATGTTTAAGTGTGCTGTCTATTGACTAAGAGATGCTTGTATGACTGAGTGACTGTTTCCATTAGGTTTCTCAAGTGGAGGTGCCAACACGCCTCGTACACCATCACCAGGACCAAATTACTTATTCACCCCTATTGCGCCTTCAGTGGATGACGGTATTAAGTCCCACAGTCTAGCAGATATGCTGCAGAAATCTCAGATCAGTGTGCAACCGTTGTTGGACGAAGTCATGTCAGCAGGCAAGGAAAGCAGCAAAGTAAAGGGTTCAGTTCGTTTGGAAGACATTGAAGCTGATGTAACTCAAGATGTTGAGAGCTCTTCCAAGAAAGAAATCCCTGATTTGGAGCAGAACAAAGAAAACATCAGTAGAGGTATTGAAATACCCAAACCAAATGAAGAAATGGTTGCATTTAATATGCTTGTGGAGAAGATGAAGTCATCGGGCACCTTACCAGAGAAACCTCAACCTACAGTAAGTTGTCTTGTAATGTTATTAATAGTCACTAAACAAGTGCAGTTGGTCATTCTGCCCACGTTGTTACTGATTGGAAACCGTTTATGCTAAGGAAACGTTAAAAACATGGTATTACTGCAAGTATGCGACAGGCTGTCTCTCCGTCTCTCTGTCTGCCAGTCATTCTTTCAGCCCAGTCTGTCTGTTTCTCAGTCAGCCGGTCAGTCTCTGTCAGTTTGTCAGTCAGTCAGTCTGTCTGTCAGTCGGTCTGTCTGTCCGTCCGTCTCTCAGTCAGTCAGTCAGTGAGTCAGCCATTACACTAATGAGCCCCTATTTGTCTTTGCATCAAGATAACTGGCTTACCCACCCGCTTGCTGCCAAGGCCACCCTCCCCCAAGCGCAGAACTCCGAGGAACACTCCATCTCCCCTGCGGGATCTGAGGAGGTCGCCATCACCCACTGAATTGCTGAGGCAGATGACCATGCAGGCACCGTTGTCTGATCACAGACCCCCGTCACCAGCACAGGTTGTACCACAGTTGAATAGACCTCCATCTCCACTGGAGGTGTTCCACAAGTACAATTCCATAGGTGTGTGTTCTCGTTCACTGTTAGCCTACAACACAGGTGATGTGTACTAAGATTTCGGTAGATAATAATGCAAGAACGAGTTACGTTTTACACGAGAAAGAGGAACAGAGAAACCTTTTGTTACTTATGGCTTCTATTCGTCCACCGATCTACCTGGTGATCCCTCCACAGAATCAACTTCTAGCCCACAAGTTATAAGCATATTTTTCTTTTTCATGTAATAGATCCTTAAACTTCGTTCAACCCCTTCCAGTGTGTATTACCATTTAAGCCTTGAAGATCTACTTGTGGAAAGCTAATGTCTTCACGATCATTCTCAGTGATTCTTATGACTCAGGAAAAAAAGGGAGCTTAAGGAATGACGACGATGACGCCAAGGACGACGCCTGGAAGAAAATGGATTACATTATTTTGAATTTGAATGTTAGATCTGTTCAGTAACCTGATGAGTCTAAATACGTAATAACGGTGTTGAATTTGAAAACAAAATACGAAACATTCGCGCTCATGCTTCACGGTTATTCCACGTTGTTTTGCAGTGGACAACTAAGAAAGGTACAAAGATGTAGAACAAGCATGCATAGCCGTTGTTCTGCTCTTCGGTGAAGTTCTTGTTGGCGGCGCTGTTCTGGTTTGCTTAAACTCCCTAAACTCATAGTAAAAAGGTCGTCGTTTGTGGTTAACCTTATCATCTTCCCCACTGAGTCTAGGCCACCCTTGTTTCTCATTGTTTTGTTACTGGATCTTTGATGTTCGTCTTCCTTCGTAAACTGTTCGGAGGTTTACATCAATTCCACAATAATTTCTCTTCATTCATGCCTTTTTTCGTTCTTACTATTTAGCAACACCTCCTCACGATCTGTTTGCGTCTCCTTTGCTTCGTCGATCACCCTCTCCACTTGCAATGCTGGCACACCAGAGGCAGAGCCCACCTCTTGGGTTTGGCAGTGTCAACATGCATAGAATACCACCACAAGTCACCTCTCTGTACCACACAGGACCTCGACCCAGCATGCCGTACAGAGGAGGTCAGCAGCCAGCCCTGAGGAAACCACAAGACAAGTACACTAAGTCCGGTGGAACTTCTGAACCGCGGAGCCAGCCAGCAGTGCAACCAAAACCTGTATCAGCAGGTCAGGCCAATTCTCCTCACATACCAGACCGGTCATTTATGCCGACATCCGTCATGAGAAAGATTCACCAAGATCAGAAGACACCAAAACCCAACTTTGAAGACCAGTCTAAAGCAAGTCTTGCAGCTGAAGGTGACAATGTAGCTAGTAGGAGAGGTGTGTCTGAATTACAGCCATTTGACAGTGCTCATTCGAAAGCCAGTTCACAGTCTGGCAGTGGAGATGATCTAGTCAAAGTAGGGCTATTTCAAAGTTATACAGGCGAACGTCACACACCAACTCATGGTACTGCTGCTAAAGGAGATCATATGCTTTCTCCAAAATCCATGGTGTCTAGTGATACGCAGCTGTCACAGACCTGCTCGCTAGTTTTACAGAAGCCTACTGCTTTCAAACCTCTACCTGGCTCACCTCAATTGCCATTCTCTAGTCTTAAGGGTGGCATTCACTCCGAACCTGCCTCTCCTCTGCATTCTTTTAACCAGAAGGAAGGATCTCCTTTGAGACCGCCAAAACCACTACCTCACTCGGCCCCGTGCACCCCTCAACGCCATCCCTTCATTGACAAGGCAGCTCTGCTCTCACCGCAGCAGTTGGCATCGAAAGGATTAATGACCAGAGATGATAGCAACAAACCACCTCTGAGGTTATTTGGGAACAGCAGCACTTCATTGGAAAGCCAGGCCAAAGGTAGTCGCAACGGCATCACCCGAGTTGTGGCGGCTAATGAAGGTAGGCCCTTGTCTCATTCATATGAACAGCAGCCACATGTTACTTCAGACAAGTCGTCTGTCTATGAAGATGCCTATCACACAAAGAGAAGCGAAAACTTGTCGGGCGGTCACCCAGTGTCTCACCACAATCCAAATAACGTGCATGGCATTCAAAGGATAAGCAGCTCCGAAGCTCTTCACGAGAATTTACCTCTGAACCACCCACACAGAATGCACGGAGGTGACACCAGGCCAACGCCGGTGCATCACGTGCCAAGATCATTCCATGGATCACACGGTCCACGGCCTGGTCCACATGTCACAAATGGACGCTTGTCACCATCAGGCATGCCAGCCATGCACGGGGGGCATCCAGGGCGCACGCCGTTCAACTCGCCCATGCCAGGCATGGCAGTGCCACCCAGGTCTGCCATTCATCCGGCAATTATTCCACCGCGGCTCCATGCAGCTTATCTCAGAATGATGTCTTCAGCAGCTGGCACGCCCATGGGAATGCCTTCTTCTGGAATGAGCCCAATGTCCATGAGGATGCCTCCACACTCAGCTGGAAGGTACCCCATGATTCCTGGACACCATCCTGCTGCTGCCGCCGCCATGATGTACGGGGGTCGTCCGTCATCCGGCTATCCACCTGTAAACCCTGCGGCCATGATGGCACCTCGTTCCCCTCACATGTCCCATCAGACGGGGCTTCAGCAGGTCCATGGAAGACGAGGTAGGTTTTAGAGTCTGACGTTTTCTTTTATTTCTTGGTGCCTACCGTCGAGACAGATATTACACCGGCAGTTGTAAATCTCTTTAAGGCTTCATGAACGATCTTTACTTTGAAAAAACGCTGAATACTCTTGTTTATGTGAAAAGCCCACATTCCATAGACACCTAAAAAGTGTCAAGTGTTCATGCTTCGTGTGACGCTACAGTAACTTTTCCCGAGTGCTGTTGCAAGGCTTTAGGGAAACCCGTTGGGAATGTTAAGATGTTAACTATGCCCGCCTGTGAGGTCATCGGAAACCCCAAAATATACCACTTATCAGAATTTTTGTCAAAATTTTTTTCAGTTTCCACCCGTTTCGCTCAAATCGATTTTCTTTCTCTTGAGTGGGTGCTTAGCGAAAAACTGAGACTATTAGCCTTATGTCTTTGCTTGTAGTTCCAAGTCCGGTGATGAACTTTCCGCCACAAAGCCATTCTCCAGGAGGTGTCGGCAGCGGTAATATCTTGTCCAAATGGTTCAGCGAAGACGTTCTACAACAGGCTACTCCAGCACAACGTCACAACTCACCTGACGTCACAAGGAAAGTGGTGTCTGTAGAAGAACTAGAGCGACAGCAAGCTGCAGCCATAAATTGACTCAAGACCGTGAAAAGCTCACTTGCCAAGGGGAATTTGTATTTAGTGCGTTGTTTGAATACTGAAAGCTTGCGTTTGTGAAGCCGTATCTTTCATATCATTCTAACGTTAAGAGCAGCAGAGCTTTCGCTGATTGTACATTCATGGATGTGTAGTAACGTGATAGCCTTGTTTTTGTTTGTGTAAATGTACGCCATGCCGTCAGTTTTCTCTTTCTCCCTTGATAAAGATAACATTATTTATTTGAAAAAGCGTTTGTTGTATATCGGTGTAAGATTGCTGCCAGGGATTTGCTGCACAATTTCTTGGGTTGACGCTTGCCGTAAGGACTGTTTTCAGCCTTAAATTACTTGTTGTAAATAGGACATCTTTGTTTTACTCTGACTAGTATTACTGGAAACAAGGATGGAGGGTTGTCCGTTTAGTTGAGTAATTTAGGCTGCTTACCATTTGTCACAACAAACCAGTTGGGATGACTGTTGAATAATGGTAAGGGTTTTTCCAAAATCAGCAAAGCAACCGAACGAGATGGCTCTTACCATTTGCAATTCGATTTCCCGTAATTGTTTTCGGCTGCGGAGAGACTGGAAACTGGAAAATTTACCAAGTGGTAAGGAAATTTCCGCCGTTCTGTTCCGTTCCGAAGGGAAAAAAAGGACTACCTCTGGAGGTAGTCTACAATTTCCGAACGGATTTTCCGGAAAATTACTGTTCCATTTGACTTTAACCGAAATTTCCGGATTTTTTTACTGAATGGTAAGCACCTTTAATGTAATGATTACTCGCCAAAAACAAACAAAAAAACCAACAAACGGAGACTAACTGTATCTCTACTATCCACAATTCATTTTGTACCACTGAAAATGAGTTTGAATGGATAGGAGAATTAAGACAGTACATGTAAACAAGTCTTTTGTACAGTGAAAAAGCGGAAAACGCACCGAAACGCACTGTTATAGTCAAACCAAATTATTTTGTAAAGTTCGACTCATTTAGCGAAGACGGAGCGAGTGGTAACATGCAAAACTGAATTCCTTATCTTAAAGCAACAAATACCTCTTACTCTTGCTGGGATCACAATTTACGCGTTTCCTGTTTTGTTTGTCACTCTCCTGTCCAAAATAGTCCTGACGCGTTCAAAAGAGCCGGACTTGTTAAACATATGAGCTGTTGATTACAGCAAAAGCAGTAGGAACTAACTGCTGGTATAAACAGTATGTAATTGAGGGGTTGGGGAGACACAAGGAATTGACTTGCATAACCTTACATAGTACTATGTACAACATATGTATAGTTTGAACTGGGATTATGCAAATAAACTTGTTCACTGTTGTATTTCGGCTCCATTTGTTGACTGAGGCCCCATCCACACTACGCCCGGGAAATTTGAAAACTGAGTTTTCATTCTGAAAACGCATCAAACGTGTACCGTCTACACTACGCCGCAGAAATTTGAAAACGGAACAAGCACCGGTCATGTTTAATTTGTATTTGAGGCAAACTTGGTCAGGTAAGTCACGTGATTATCGTGACACCTTCGTTTTCGAACGGCTCCGTTTTCAAAATGTCTTCCGTCTACACGAAAACGAAAAGCCGGCGTTTTCAAATTCCTCCGGTTTGAAGAGCGCTTTCGAAAAGCTCCGTTTTCGTGGCGGATTAATGTGGACGGTAGGCCTAACCGTAGAAATAAAACTGCGTTTTCAAATTTCTCCGATGTACTAGTGTGGACCCTGCCTGATTGAGGAGGAATACATTTCCCGTATCGCCCACACTGATACTATGGATGCTTGTCCGCTGCATTTTTGTTGTCCATAGTGATACGATGAGACACTGTTTTCAGGTGTCTCCACTCCAAACAACGCCGTTTGTAAATTTTGCATTTTCGATTAAAACGATGAGCGTTCTCATCGGTGTGGACTATAGCCGAGGCGGATCTAGGGGAGAGGCCCGCTCCCCCCCCCCCCCCCCTTTATTTTGGGTGAAAAAAGAAGAAATGACTGAAGGAAGAAAAGTCGGCAGGGCAAGTATAACAACCCCCCCTCCCCCCTCCCCCCCCCCCTTAGCTCAAAGTCTGGATCCGCCACTGAAAGGGGCTGAATACTCCTCAATGACGGATCTAGGTGGGGAATAAGAAGAAGGAAAAGAAGAAGGAAGGCAGAAGAAAGGAAGAAGGAAAGCCGGCATGGCAGGGCAAGCAAAAAAATCTGTCCCGTCCCCCTAACCTCAAGGTCTGGATCCGCCACTGCTCCTGTATCTCTTTAAACAATTTAGATTATTAACTTGAGACTTCTCTCCCATGATAGCTGACGAGGGTGATTCAACTATCCCGCGATAGAAATCCTTCTTGTTCAAAGTCAATTTGAATTTGTAATAGATGCTCTCTGGATGAACTGCAAATTCATATGAAAATATGCCAATATTTATATGAAAGCAAACACGTGGCGTAAGTGATTCTCCACAAACGTCATGAACTGACCAATACTCTGCGCAGAACTATGTCGACGCTGAGGACAGCGTCGATTGAAAAATGAATTTATATTTTACCTACGAATCTCGCGGTACTCTTTAAGTGTTTACTCTGTTTGTCGCTGTCAAAAATATCACAAAACTAAATCTGGAACAAAGCAATAAATTTGAAATAGAGATTTAGGCCCCGTCCGCATGTAACTGGATATTTTTGAATACGCAACTTTTTCTTTCCGGATACGGCTTCCGTCCACACGCATCCGGCGAATTCGGCAGTGAAACCGGATATTTCTGCTACGTGTGGACAGGGAAATTTTTGAATCCGCAAAGAAAAGGACATTTGCAGTCACGGCAGTGAAAGAGTGGAACAAGCCCCCTATCAATATTAGATCCAGTAAGAATGTTAAGCTTTTTAAGCAAAATTATGTAAATTATCTTAAGGATTCATACATAGGGCTCGACCATTTCTCTATTTCTTAAGTCAACTTTACTTAGTATTTAGTCGTTAGTCATATTATTTATTAGATTTTACGTATAGTGTAATGAGGGCCACTAGTTTGTCAGTGCTAACTGTAAAGTGTTTTTACCCTCGTGAAATAAAGTTATTCTTCTTCTTCTTCTTCTAAAATATCCGGATACTTGTAGACGGGGCCTTAAAAATTAGCCGTCGTGGTTTACTTTCTTCAGACAACACAGAATTCACGTAGGGGCCAAACCACCCCCCTAATGTTTCATGAAGGCTATATTTGCTTGGTTTATATATTTCTGAACCAAGTTTGGCAGATGAGCTTTCTTTGTTCTCCAGTTTATTTTAATTTGGAAGTTGTGACAAAATGTCAGATTATGACGTCATAATTGATGACGTCACCAAAACGTGCTATAATTTTTTGTAAAATCTGATAAAAAGATTATGTCATTGGAAAGACCTTGACTAGAGGAGTAAAATGCCGGAAACCGTTTTTTGCTATGATGATTATTTTTCGAGATATGGTAAGTTCAATCTTTTTTTGTTGTCCCCCCCGGAATTTGCTTAACCATACTGTCCTTCTTAAGTCAGTCTCTCTGGTTTATTTTTTTCAGTTTTATTCTAGGAAGGCTAATAATCTAGAAAAATAGAAAGCTTGATGTTGTAAAAAATCGTATGGTTTTAGAAATTTGATTTTCGGCTTTGTTAGGATGGTATTAACAGTAAAAAAACGGGTGACGTCATAGGTTATGACATAACAAAACTAATTTTAACGCAATAACGCTAGAGGGATAATTTTTTATTCCGATTTTCTTCTTTATTTTTGCTTTAGTCATCTGGCACATCACATGTGCAACATGGCTGCATTTGCTGGAACAAAAGTACGGCTCCAATTTGGGGATTTTTCTCAAGGGGGGACCCCATATTTTGCAGAGTTATTTTTCATATTTAAAAATGCCATATTTCATTTAATTTTTGTGATATGGACAAAATTTTTTCAGGTTTGAACTCCCCTTGATGTGCTCTTTCGAACACATTGTAAAAAATAGGCATATTAAAAACTTCAAAAGTGGCAAAAAACATGACGTCATCACTGTGACGTCAGAACTTTGACATTTACTGACATTGTTCACGTAAATATAATTGGCAATAGGTCTCCTGCTCATCTGCCAAGTTTGGTGTAGAAAGAGTCAATACTTTTTAAGTAATGCGAAATAATGTGAAATATCCAAGAACTGACGAAACAATTGGGGGGTGGTTTGGCCCCTACGTGATTTAGTCATTTCACGTTGTTGTTTTGGAGAGGACGGTCAAGAAATGTTCCAAGAATTATAACGCACGTGCACAGCTATTGTTCTGCTCATTAAACCTTTTGTTTAGCGACGTTACCGTTGCCGTTGCCGTTGCCGTCATGGTTTTTTCAACTCCCTCCTAGTACACTGCCCAAGCAGGTTGCACACATCATGGTGCACCATCTGGCCACTTTTTTTTACCGTGTGTTGTATCCGAATGTTCAATTTTTTATGACTTCGATACCATCAGTGATCAAAATCCAATTTCTTATTAAAATATCAGTGCATCATCAAGCAAACAGGTTACGAGAACTAAAAAGATCATCAGCTAGTTGACATTGTTGTGTATTATTAGAACTGGCATTAAAAGAACTTTATGGCAATCATTGAGAAGAATAATCGCTTTGAACTTGGGATTGAAAAGGTTACCAAGTGGCATGGGACTGGGAAAATTTGATGATTTTAACAATCGAATCGCGGTTGTTGCTATCACGGGGTCTTCACCGGGGTTACCCCCTTATATGGGCTATATAGGTATGTGCGGGCCACAAGGGTATGGTTTTTCAGCCGTTTTGGTCATAAATAGGGTACCGATTTTGGCTATTTTGGTCATAAAGGTATTTTTTTGCACTCTAGTCTTGAATGGGTATTTAGTCTAATTCTT
Organism: Orbicella franksi; assembly: GCF_964199315.1. Classification (NCBI taxonomy): domain Eukaryota; kingdom Metazoa; phylum Cnidaria; class Anthozoa; order Scleractinia; family Merulinidae; genus Orbicella; species Orbicella franksi. The sequence goes on from NC_138156.1 coordinate 25,540,444, forward strand.
TTAAGAAGAAGCTACTTTTTCATCATTATCGATGGGACCATCAACAAAAGCCCTTCACATATTATGTTTACGGCAATTTAACACTAGGGAACTAATTATAAGGCAGGTCTGCAACGGGGTATTGATTTAAGGGTCAGGTCATAAATAGTGTATGGAATTTTTTGTCAGGTCATATATAGGGTAGGGAAAATCGTAGACTTTGGTCATAAATAGAGTAAGGGTTTTGGGAAGCGAACCGCACTCCCCCACCCAATGTTTCTGGGAGGACCTACCCCGAGGGTCTTCGTTTTACCGTCGTTCGTGTAAGGTAAAAAAAAAATAAGAGATAATTATGAAGGATGGCTACGACAATCTTGAAAATAACAGACCGTGAACAGCTTTTACAGTACAACAAACGCTAAGCTACAAATTTTAACGAATTACAGCAAGCTCTAAGCTGACAACAAATTGCATAAATGGCATTTTGTCGTTCGCGGGAAAAAACAAACGTGATGTCGATAGCTGTGCTAAAAAAGGAAAAGTTGCTTGTCGTGACGTCATCAAGAAGTTCAAATACATGACGTCACTAGATATACTTTGTCGCGTGCGTGTATTGTAACTTGTGTGAAACTTGTGTTAAATGAATTAAAAAATCTGAAAATATCTGAAAATATTTTATAGATCATTGCATTTGTTTTGGAATGAGGTTTCTCAGTGACAAAACCACACACTCGACAAGACGCGTCAAGGAAGCTCTTTTCCAGCCGCAACTGGTTAATCTTGCTGTTTTACTCGGTCAGATCAGGCCACGACACTTACAGGAAAAACGTCGAGACACCTGTACAAAGCAATAAAATAGGTCGTGCAGCCAGCCTGCACACGTGAAAACAGCCGAAAAATAATTGCTTAACTACCGTAGTGATCAGAATTGGATATGATTTTTCCAGGGGCAAAGAAACCCTTTTGTCCTGCGGGTTTCCTGTACAAGAGCACTGGTGACACGCGAGAGCTTGGGACGCTATTCTTTCTTTTGTCTCGCAAAATGATCTAAGTTTCTTTCCTCAGTGAAACATCGATTTAACGAATCTCTATATAACGAAGTCCTTGGTACAGCGAATGATATTTATCTCTCTAGTAACTGTCAAATGTTTGGAAAAGAACCTTGATACAACGAAACCTCATCAATTTTATAGCGAACATATTTTGCCAGTCCTCACGTTTTATTAAGGTTCCACTGTCTTGTGCCAATGAAATAGTTCTGACTCAAGTTCAACTTCACTCAACCAAATAATTACGTTTTTTAATAACAGCTTTTGAGCAATCACCAAAAGGTCTTTATCTTTACCATCAGATTATCGATATTTCCCAAAAGTTGTTGTGAGCTATATTGCGCCTGAACAAAGGACTTGCTGCAGAATTATCTTACGTCAGTTCGAGAGCAACGAGCCACAAATCTCAACCGAAGTGGACAAGGAGTATGTGTGACCTTGCGCCGAAACGATGAATGAACCATCCCGATGATATGAACTGACATTATATGGCGGAAAGTTGATATCTCGCCCGCGTCAAGGGCGGGAAATTTTAACACAAGCAAATCACTCAAGCTTCAATTTCTATCACGGAATACGACCATCTGGTACACGGGAGCTTAGTCTGACACCAGAATACAATCATTTCAACATTTTCCTTGAATATTTATTCCAAACTTCCACAATAGATTGTTTGAAAATGTTTCTGTTGTCGTATAATTAGATGATATGTTGAGAGAATTTGTGATATTAAAAATACCTTGACCCTCAAATCTATAACTTGTTGTATTGACATCACGATATGTTCCATGCTCAAGCCAACACGTGTTGCTTGTCCCGTCTTTAAACTGAAAACAGTTTAAATAACATATCACGAAATCTGTAGGTGTATGTTACAAAACTCAGTTGAATAAAGCACTTGTCTAACAGGGTTCCTGCGCTGGCGAAGCCCTAAACAAGACGACGAAATCTTTTCACGAAGCTTATTTACGTTTTGAACTGGCTTTATCGGAAGAAAAAAAAAATTCCATTGTGTTCCGCTTTTGAACCACCTCGCAGGAAAGATATACGTCTTTCCGCTTGAGGGATTGTTTTCGTGCCACGGAAGTCAAAGGAAGACTCGATTGTTTTAAGAAATTCGTGACATTATAAGTGATATGAGGGGTTAGGCAGACAGTTTACTCAGAAGACTTTTGCAATCCAAAGAAAACTCATTCTACGCAAGGCTCGACCGAACACAGTTAATAGAAACAACGATTTTGAAACAACAACAACAACAACAACAGTGGCAAAAAATCAATTTAGCCAAAATAGAGGAAAACCGGTAAATACTAAAAGGTAAGGGCAGTTTTACCGCATTTGATGAAAATGTTTGTGTTCAAAAATATATATTATAGTCCCCAGAGAATCCCCTCACATTTGACCTTTGTGTTAGCAGATCGTTATGAAATCTAAGTCTAAGGTTTTTTATTGTCATAATAGATGGGATATGGCACCTGTTGTACGCACGAGAATACGAGGAAAGGCTTGACTGAAACAAGCTCCAAGCTTGTAAATACTCAAATGCTCTTGGCTTTGTCCTGTTTGGCACAATTTACTTTTTTTTTAGCGAATGCTTATTTGTCAGGACTTGCCAACATGCTATGTGGTGTAACTTTTATTTCGATTGCGTAATTGTTAATACGCGAAGCTCAACTTTCGGATGATCAATGAAGTAAATTTACGAAAATATATTACGATATACTCCCCAAAATTTCTGTTGGACGATTTTGTTTTTCTATTCAAAGACCACAAAATTGAATTTTGCTATTTTTATTGCGGATATTTATAAGGTAAACATATTGCGATGAACATTTTAAGTATAACTATAGATTATCACTCGCGTGCGTCTCAGTTGAAAAGTTTGATGATGAGAGCACAGCCCAATCTAAAACGCCCCAGGATCACTTGACGTCTAAAATGTCATTTACCGGTACGTGAGCGACCAAAACTTGTTCACGCACGAATCGCGAATAGGGCAACGCAACTGCCTGCATGCAACCTGGTCAAGTTGGCGAAATGAAAACGAGTCAATACAAGGACAAACTAGAATTATTTTAAAACATTTCTTTCCTTTTAACTGGTGCGTTAAGGTATTTTGATAGCTTTTCAGCAGAGCTCCCGTGAGAAACGTTAAATTAGCCAAATATATGACGCAGTGTTAGTTCGCGTGATTTTATAATTTTCGTGACCGTTTGTTGTCGTAAGCGCACGCCCAGAGTGCTTTGCGCTGCAGGGTGTTGCGTGACGCGTGCGCAGAACAGTGCTTTGCCACACCGCCACATGTGCGTTCGAAAGTCCAGCAGTCTCACTCAGTGCGTACTACCCGACCAAGAAAGAGCTGCGTCAACCGATCCCAAGCCAAGGGATGCAAGAGGAAATCGCTCTCTCTCTTAAGTGATTTTCCTTCTCCCTTTCAGCACGCTGCTGAACATGCAACGCTTCTAAGGCGTCAACACCATGGCACTAGAATGACTCGGGTGGCCGAAGCATCGCGTCTTTGATGGCTGTGTGCAAGAGCCGGGCTTTCATGGCGTTCCCCTCGACGCACTCCCAACAGCCGTCGACGGGCTGCCACAGTTCACATTACGCTCCTCAGACACAACAAGAAACCCAGCCTGATCGACCTATCGGTTATGGAGCTTTCGGCGTAGTGTGGTGAGTATATTCCGGCTGTTAACGCAGCTGAATTTGTCGTATTTTGAAGCTTTCTTTTGACAATATTTCCTCGTATCTCATCAGGTCTGTGACAGATCCGAGGAATGGAAAGAGGGTCGCTTTGAAGAAGATGCCGAACGTTTTTCAAAGTCTCACGTCTTCGAAAAGGGCTTACAGGGAACTGAAGATGCTGTGTTTTTTCAAACATAACAACGTAAGTCTTATTCTTAGTTCTTGGTTTCAAATGCCGGCATTTCATTGAATGCCGAGTTCATATTAGAATTGAATACATAATTATTCAAACATAAACTGGTCGTTTTCAGCGTAAGCTTATGTTTGATACATGAACTTATTTTTGCCGCTTGATCATTATTTCATCGTTTAGGTACTCTCCGCTTTGGACATCGTTCATCCAGGCCATGTAGACTTCTTCCAAGAGATGTATCCTTTGTTTCTTCGGAAGAGAATCGATTTTGTATATACCTTTGTAGCGTGACAAAGTAAAATCTTGAACAATGTTGAAAAACAGTTTGAGAGAGAGGTTTGGGCCAAGGAGGGGCTATTCCTCGACGACTCTCTGTCGCTTGAATTTATCGTTTCGCCAACTTCTGTAGATGGGAAGTTGCGTTCGGTAATACATTTGGAAGCGGGTATTGAAATCTTGAAGTTCGCTTTCGTTTTATAAATATTCAAACCTTGCTACAAATATCAATTCGTATCGTATAAAGAAATAAATTAAAGAAAACTTGGGCCTCCCATAGAGATTATGCAAAGCTGTTGTCGTTCACAGTGAAAAGACGAATATTTGTGGTTTTTGGTATGGCATAAAATTTTGAACTTTTCCCTTTGTACGAGTTTGGGCTTTACGATCGCACTTCTATCGTCTCCCACCTGTTGCTTTGCCAACATTTCGCTTTGTGTTTCAAGACGCCGACTCTTTCATTATGCGCGCTATTAATGGTGATATTTAACATATCGATGTATTTATGCGTGAAACCTATCGATTTTCTCAGCCTTATCTTTCATTAGTGTTTTCCTCAAGTCGTTGACGGCCTTTGTCGGTAAATTGCGTTGGCAAGTTCGGCTTTCTTTATGCGCCAGTGTTCAGTTCCGGTCCGTAGAATGGTCGATCTGTATTTTGAGCCATGACAACAATAGATGACTTCCTCTATGAGATATCTTTTCATTTCGTAGGAACTGAAAGGATCGCACTTCTTAGATCGGCGTTTCTGGCGTAGTTGATCGATTTATGACCTTTATTTATCGCCTGTGGATGACGTTTGTGGCTTGTTTACCGGATTTTTTTTGTACTTGAAGCTTTTAAAATACTCAGGCCAAAGATTCTTTCAGTATGACCGCTTTAAGTACTTTAATATTTCGGTTTTTGAGGATTAGAGATAAATTTTGAGCTCTCTACTCTAAGGCAAGCCATTATATTCGATTAAGATGTATTGATGTCAAATACTTGTACCCCACTATCTAGCAGCCAAAATTTTTAACTTTGTCAGGAATAAATCAATGACTAAACTTGCTGGATATACCGGTGATTATGACAGGGAAAGTTTTTCACATTTTTTCATTGTGGCTGTAATTATCATTTTCAATAACACAAGGCATAATCTGCCAGTTAAAAGGGCACATGTAGCTGTCAATGTTACCATGGAATCATTCATTTATATATCTTTTTTTCTTTTTTCTTTAGAACAAAAGTCTCACTTTTCTTTGTGTTTGACAAAAAATTTCATTGTACCCCAAGAACCAAAAACTACAGCTTTTGGATCATAACTGAAAGTTCTTTCTGCTACAGTATATATTTATAATGAGGTCTTTCACTCTTCATGAAAAAGTAACATGACAGTTCTTTACCTAACAAACGTGACAAAGTTCTTCTGGGCAAATTCTAATAATTTTCTTTAAGTTGTTGTCATTATGCTCACACCGTAAAGACTGAAAGAAACAGCTAGCTTGTAGAGCTGATATGGGTAACCAAGCACTGTATTTGACATTTGTTCACAACAACTGCAATGCATTGCTTTTTAATGAAAACAAATTCCTGCCACATGTATTGCAGTTACTTAGTGCCAACAAAAGCATTTTCTATAGTTTCCTTTTCTCACAGCTTATATATATGCAAATTGACTTGAATAGACTTTTAAATTGTTATTTAACAGGAAAGGATTGACTTCATGCTTTTGTGTAAAAGAGAATGTTTTCAAGCTGAGACTAATAACCAGTTTTTCTTGAATACAAGTTTTTTCGTCCATTGATAGCCATCTTCAAGTCTGTGTCTAACTGGGAATAAAACAAACAAATGTGATTTAGTCTAAATAAACTAGGGCAGATTAGTGTTTTGAGATGGGGATTTGGTGTCCCACATTAAGTCACTAATTCTGGTTAATTGTGTATAGTTTGTAACTATTTCTTCTCTGCTAATCCTTGAATTCCCAAGTGCCAGTAAACTTTGAGTTTTCCTTGATATGAATGCATATTCAAGCAAACTGGTGACAAGACTAACTCAAATCATTAGTTAGTGTGTATGTTATTGATCTGCCAACAGATTCTCACAAATGATAGTAAAAAAAATCTGTGTTGACCAGTAACAAGAATTACAATTGATACAGTGGGTGAATGGTTGTATATATGAAAACAGCTGTTTACAACCTGTTGCCCATGAATAACAAAACAAGCTACCACTCTTATGATTTTAACTTGTGAAGTTTAAAGGAAACAGTTCTAAACAAGGGGGTTTTCATTTTGCCATTGACAAATAGTATTAATAATGTTGGGTAATTTTTTTAAACAAAGTGGTCAAAAAAGATTGATAGAACAGGAAGCGTATGTACCGAGCAATATGTAGGCATTATTATTTCAGCTATTTTACATATAATCTTCCTTGATGCAGTATTCAACAGATATATAGTTTCAGAATTAATGCAGTCAGACTTGCACAAAATTATTGTGTCCCCACAACCACTTAGTTCAGATCATGTTAAAGTTTTCCTGTATCAGATTTTACGAGGTAAGTTTTTTTGTTTCTTGGTGTGGTCTTTGAGTAGCAGTACTAGAAAAAGTACATGGCAGAAATTTAAGGCTCTGGATGATGTTGCTCTGTAAGAGTGTTTGCCGTTGTAAAATAAGTGAAAATGAAACAATCAGGTTTTCCTCTCGGTCAGTCTGGGTTCAAGTCCTGGCTATGTGTAAGGTCCTCAGAGTCATTCGGTACTTTTACAATGGACAAGCATCCCATCCAGGGAGGAGAAGAAATACTTTCAAATAAATCAATGCTATAGAAACCAGGAAAGTTCTGGCAAGATGATTTGTACCTTCAAAACATTATGTAAAATTGCAATAATGAGAATCCCTCCTCAAAAGTAACTGCCAAATACGCAATACAATTACTGGCTTCTATTTAAATTTTGCTCTTTAAAAAATTTTATTCCATGGACTGCAGGGCTGGACATTCAGGAAAAAACCTTGGGGGCAGTTTACCGCTAAGTTTTCAGATTTAGTCGCCAGCAAAAGTATTTCAGTGAAAAGTGTGAAAAGTTAGTTGCTAGTGAAAAAACATTTGGTCGCATTGGCGTCTCCAGCGGTCGTAACGTCAAGCTCTGGACTGTAACAAGCCTCATATAGTACAGTGCATTTTTTATGATATTATGTTGTATGGACAAAGACTCTCATATCCTTTTCATAACTGTGCAACTCTTTATTTTTCCTTTTTCTTACAGGACTTAAATATCTTCATTCTGCTGGTATTTTACATAGAGACATAAAACCTGGAAATTTGTTAGTTAACAGCAATTGTCTTTTAAAGGTAAGTAACAAGAATTGAATGCACACTTTGACATGTACATATAATGCCATATTTACTTGTGATGATACTTAAGAAGACCAACATAAGGTTAACAGCATAACTACATGTATGGGAGGCTCAGTGGTCTTATGATTAGTGCTCTCAACTACGGATCAGGTGGTCTAGGTTCAAGTCCTGGCCAGTGACACTGTGTTGTGTTCTTGGGCAAGACGTTTACTCTCGCAGTGCCTCTCTCCACCCAGGTGTAAAAATGGGTACCTGTGAATTTAATGTTGGAGGGTAACCCTGGGGTGGAGTAGGATCCCATCCAGGGGGGAGTAGAAATACTCCAAGTCTCTTCATGCTACAAAAACCGGGATAAACTCTGGCCTGAAGGGCCACTCGCCTCGTATGCAGACTTTTAGCACAATATTTTGCCACCTGATAATCCACAGTCTCATGCATCTATGTTGCCAACACTCTTCTTTGGATCCACATAGTTATTACACATAAGGGTTAAGGTCTTACTTGGCTCTTTCTTACAAATTAGTTTGTGTAAGAAACATGAAGAAATGGAAACTTTTCTGTTTCTTTTGAGTTGTGGGAACACAAGAGAAGGTTTGCAAGATACAGAAATGCTGTGGGATATGAGCCAAGGGGAGTGTTTCCACAGTATTTTGAGTTCTCCCAAACTTTCACAACCATTTCTATAACTCCACAGAGTTAAACAAAGGAAATATTTCATCTACATGTATCTCTTAAAGATCAGTGCGAGAACACAAGAGCAAAATCATTCAATATTTTAAATGCCAAGATAGGTATAAAATTCTCTATGTTGGTGTTGTCTTTAGTCAGTGGCTTGTGTTTATCCCTTGTTTCTATCAAGTTTTAGTATAAATCTACTAGTGTTCTATCACAAATGCCATTCTCTGATTGGCTACACTACTCACTATCTATTCTGTGATAGGTAGTGAGGTAGCAGTGTGCCCTTGTTAACAAAATGACGGCCGCTTTTTGGCATTTTCAAAGTGTCTGTGAAGAGGATTCAGATAAAGTTTTGAATGACTGGTAGATTTATACTTAAAACAATTATTCGCTCCCAATTTCTATGCGAATAGCAATAGAAATCTCAAGCTCTTAATCTAATAAACAATTAGATTACGAGCTCGAGATTGTCAGACTATCGTGTGTTTGTCGACAAGGGTGCAGCCTCGAGTCAACTATCGCACATAGAAATTGAGAGCGAATAATCTAATTGTTTTAGGATAAATCTACTAGTCACTCAAAACTTTATCTAAATCCTTAATTCACAGACACTTCAAAAATGGCAATCATTTTGTTAACAAGTGCACACTGCTATGCTACTCACTATCTATCACAGAATAGATAGTGAGTAGCATAGCCAATCATAGAAGAGCATTCGTGATACAATGCTGGCAGATTTATACTAATTGTTTAATAGAAGTATAGTATTTCCTTTAGCATGTGTTTTCTTACAGGGTTTTTCCTGGGGGGAAATAATTCAAGACATGCACCATTCATGTATTTATAATCAGTGTGTTTGCTTTACAGATTTGTGATTTTGGTCTTGCACGTTTAGAAGAGCCTCATGAGAGTGCAATTATGACACAAGAGGTGAGAAACAATCCAACAGTCTGTGTGATAAAGTAAATAGTTTGAAGTTACTCGGGAATACAGCCACGCTTCACAACAGCTACCTTAGGGACAGAGGAAAGTGGCTGTTGTAGAGAACTGAGAAAACTGAACTGAAGTCAGATGTATTGCTTTTTCAAGTTGTGGCTTGGCCTCTTGCTGATATTGATGTCCCAGTTGTTGCCGATACCCTGGGCTGAATTGTTAAATTTATTTGCGACACCAAGATGTTCTTTGTATACCTGTTTGGTTTCTTTAGTCTTTTGCATTAAACCTAAACTGGCTTGTTTATAACAGGTTGTTACACAGTATTACAGAGCACCCGAGCTTTTAGCTGGAGCTACAAACTATGGACAAGCAGGTATGTGCTGGACCTTGTCAACACAAAAAAAAACCTCTGTCAGTGCCCACACAAAAATTAAACCTAATGCAGTAGTGTAGATGGAGGAACTTTAAACTAGCTAGATACTTGCACTTTTAATGCAACTCAGGTTCTCTCTGTCCTACACGTGTCAAGTTCACACTTAATTATGCAAGTTAAATATTTTTCCAGTTCTTGATTCTAATCTGTGTATTTGATTGTCATTTCAGTGGATGTGTGGTCAGTTGGGTGTATTTTTGCCGAACTCTTAAGTAGGAAGATCCTATTTCAGGCCCAGAGTCCAGTTCAGCAGGTAGAATGTTCTCAGTCTTCTCCTTCAAATTCTTTTTTGTGTTGTATTGTACAGTGTATTTTGGATATTTTTGGAAAAAATACTTACTTGTTTCCTTTCTTGCCTACTTACTTACTTTTAGCTTAACCTTATCATCAATTTGCTGGGAACGCCTAGTCTGGATGAGTTATGTCGTGCCGGGGCCAGTGAGGGAGCTACTAAATACATCCTTCAGAAAGGACACAAGGCTGTAAGTTCTGAGATATTCCCTACTTACATCCAAGTTTCATGTATCAACTGCATGAATTAAGAAAAGTAGATTGAAATTTTACTTTTACAATAGTACATTTTTAAAGTACTGCTACACGTAAGTAGCTTTCATTTGAATGGTCACACACTAAGGTTTTGTTCAGCGGCTTTAAGTTATAACATTGTTGTATGTCAGAGAAGTGTTCTGTATCTGACCACATGCTAGGGTTTCACTAACAAGTACTTGTACATGAAAGCATATTAATTATTTGAATGGTTTTATGGGGGTTATGATATAGATTTATACAAGGTAGAGTGAAATTGCACGCATTTCGGTTGACTCTAGATTCAAATATAAAGATGTTCACTGACGATGTAAATATTGTGACTGTTCTTTTAGCCTACCCTTGCTACATTGTACAATCTGTCCAATCAAGCCACACATGAGGCTGTTCACTTGCTTTGTAGAATGTTGGTGTTTGACCCTGTAAGTACAAGGTTCATACTAGTTATACAACGCTTTCAAGTCACTTTTTCTTGGCATACAGACAAGCCTTTAGGCGACTGAGTATACCAAGAAAATACAAGTGACAAGTAGGATATTCCATGGCATACCATGAGAAAGTATTGCTTAACAGTTTTATACCATACTATTGGAATACAGTGGCCAACGCAGAGTCAATGCGGTTTATGCACAGTGCACATAGAGGGTGGGTGTAATAAGTTGATTATACAACAGCTTTCCTGTTTACTGATTGGCTTTATTTTCTTGGGAATGGTATAAATATGTTTATGGACTTGGTTAGCTTTCAACATTTTTCAGTTGTTTTTTGGAAAAGTTAGTTGTATGTGATTGTGTATACTGTTAAACTAACTTACTGATTTAATTTGAAGGTATCTAAAATTATCTGGTTGGTTGGCTTGTCTGTCTGTCCATCTGTCTGTTATTTTGTTTATTTTACCTTTCAGAGGGAAAACTTTTGTAAGGCCTTCTTTACAGTATTGTCACCTCTGTAGGAAACAAACATCAACTAAGCTTGTTTTTTTTTCCTTTCTAGAAAAAGCGAATTACTTGTACTGATGCATTATCCCACCCTTATCTTGATGAAGGAAGGTTAAGATTCCACACGTGTATGTGCAAGTGTTGTCACACAACACCAGCTGGACGGCAGTATGTTTCAGGTATATAGTGACTATACCTTCAAGATGCATGCACAGTGGCTGAAATCACAAAGTCAATGAATTAATGTTAACCCTTTCAGCAGTTAAAAAATTAATGTCTTAAATAGCTGTTCGGTATGTTTGTAATTGCAGACTTTGAACCCCTTTGCCAATCAAAATTTGACGATTCTTATGAAACAAGTCTTTACTCGGTTTCTCATGTGAAAGGTTTGTTAAAACACTTTTGATTATTATTTTGCTTGCCTCTTATTAAGTTTAGAAAATACTTTATCATTGACTGGTTGTTCTTTCTTTCTTGTAGAGTCACTTTACAAGTTTATCACAGACCGCCATCATAATTCTGTCCCCTTGTGTATCAATGTAGCATCTCCTTCTTTTAAAAGCTTTCAAAGGTAATTAGGGATTTAATTAGGTTAAATTGACTGGCTGTGAGGATGATTTTGCCCACCTGGTTTGACCATCTAGAGAAAAGTTTTTCAAATAAAGAAGTTCATTTCGGAAAGTTCTGCCCACCTGTGAAAACCAGTTGCCCTCCTGTTGAAAGTGTTCATGAAACCCCTAATGTATCTTTAGTTTAATGTCGTGGGAGGTGCAATGGCCTCAGGGTTAATGCAGTTGATTCCGGATTGAGCGGTTTGGGTTAGAGCTCTGGCCAGGGGTGTTGTGTTGTGTTCCTGAGCAAGATACTTTACTCTCAGTGCCTCTCACCACCCAGGTGTATAAATTATGGGTACCAGCAGATTTAATGCTGGAGGTAACCCTGCAATGGACTGGCATCCCATCCAGGAGGGAGTAGAAATACTCCTAGTTGCTTCATGCCACAGAAACCAGGATGAGCTCTGGCCTAATGAGTCACTTGGCTCGCATGCAGACTAGTTTAATGTCAGCTTCAGACCTTACATGTACCCATAAAATATTCATGCAAAGACCGCAATTTCATAGTTCAGTTTTGTAGCTGGTAGGTCTGCTGTCACAAGGTAGAAAAAGGGGCAAAAGTAGCAGTGAAGCTAAAAAAAAAATGTCATCTGTCGTGACCCCTGATATTGCAAACTCACAGTAAATGAAGGCACAGTGGTGATACACTCTGCACCTCAGACCAGATTACCTCTGTGTCTGTAGGCCTTCTGGACACTTTGGATCACATGATGATTTTATTTTTAGGTGTTCCTAATATTATCTTGCTGTTATTTTTCCGCAGCTCTGGCGTAGCACCTCAGCCTGAACAGCAAAGCTCTCCACAACTGTGGTAGTACAACTGGTCATTTTCCTTTTTATTTGCTACAACTATATCCATGTATCCATATTAATTTTACACTCAAAGTTCTTACTAAAGAGAGAAGTGGGTTTTTATCTTGCAAGATGCTGATCAAACTCAAATTTTGCATGGTGAATGGATTGGTGAGAAAACCTTTTAGGAATAAGCCAGTTTTATTTTCATTCACTCTATTTCATGAGGTAATAATTTAACAATAAGAATAATAAGTAGCAAATGCGACGTTGTACCAAATTTTTACAACTTATTTGTTCAGTGGTCAGAGTGGACTGTAGTAGTTTTATGGCTCAAGTCAGTGAACTTGTTTATGTGTTGTTTACTCAGTGAAAGTAGATTTGAACTGGAACTGGAACAAGTGATGTGATGTGTCTTAGAGGAGCTTTAGCTGTTATTTGAGAAGATTCTAATATGATATGAGTAGGTCTCAAATCCAACGGGATCAATGTAATGGCTTGAAAAGAGATAACAACAATGCCATATTGATGGAAAGGAGGATGTGAAAAGTTAGGGACAATAATTTTCTCTCAACTGGTAATATAAGATATGTACGAAGTTCACTAAGGAGAATTTATCAGTTGGTAATGGGGCTGAAGAAGTTTAAAAAACCATGGTGTATATTATTATAGCTGTATATAGCTATCTGCTAGCAAATTATTTTCAAAGTTGGATAATCTTTGAATATATATATTTTTTGCGCAAACTTGGGATTCATTTCAATAACAGGATAAGATAACTACAGTAGCCCAATAGCAGTCAGACCTAGGTGTTCAAAGGATCATCAATGCATTCCACTACGGAAAGCATGATTGGTTGTGCCAGTGTTCATTGGTTGATGTTATCCAGTTGTTGATGTAATTCACCCATTTGAACAACTAGGTCTAGGCAGATAAGAATCGAATCAAGCTTCCAAATAACAATGGTTTAGAACACTGGCTCACAAATTTGAACAGTTAGCTTTTTTATCAGTGTGCCAGTGTAATAAATGTTCTGTTTACAAAGTTTCTTGCTCGGAAGCTTATAATCAAGGCTTGTAGATGTCTTTGTCATATTTTGTCTGATGTAGTTACATTTGCCACCGACCATGTCTCTTCTCTTCATCGCTGATTAGTCCATCATAACATTGCTACCGTCAATGTAGCTCTGGATTAACTGGTCACTTTTTGACTCCTTATACAATATGAAATCCTTTCAAAATACGAAGTTTTTGTAAGAATCTACCAAACCGTTTTTACCTTTTTGTTTCAGTTAGAGCTAGTTACTCAAATAGCAACTTCAATTACACAGCGATAAAAGTACTTACTTTATGTACATCCAGTCAGGATTTTTTGATACTTTTTGCAAGTTCACTTTTAATCACAATTTTGCAGACTCATTTTTGTGTGGCATTTTAATTCCGAAAAATTAACTTGTCAAGTTGAGGCTGGTTTTCATAAGGGTGCTGGGCAACGCTGGGAAATTTGAAAGGTGGGTTCATCTAACTTCAGTGTGAGAAAGAGTGGAAGCCAGCTGAAAGATATAATATCAAAATTACTTGATTAAGGTAGCTCTTAAAAGTTTCGCTCAGTCCTGGCTTTGCTATGCCTTGGCGGCAAGTAATGATATTTTGATGGTAGAAATTCTTATACAGAACCTTAAGGGGGCTGTGTCACTGTATATCACGTGTATTTTTCAGCATGGCAGACATTTCTTATGAGTTAAGAAAACAAAGAAGGGACAGTGATTATGATTGCAACAGATTAAAAATGATATGCTTGAAAACTCTAGCCTAGCGTTGTGCCGTCCATGACATAGCCCCTTAACCAAAAGTGTCTGCTGTTGCTGGTTGGCATTATTGTTTAGCAGTTTATTTGAAGGCAAGAGGTAGCTGGTGGTTCAATCGCTGATATGCAGTTTAATTTGCTTAACAGTAAGCTGAGTGATTTTAGACCTTTATCTTAAGTAAGACAATGACATGTATTGTTGATTTCTGTCTTCTAATGATGTGACTTTGTTATCTCATAATACCACAATATTTCAAAGGTACATTTTTTTTTCAAAAAATGAAATAATGGGGTTTTATTGTTCACTGTCTTACAAGTCTTTCTTTTTTAAGACACCTTGTATAAGCTGAGCCTTTTTGAGGCGTTAAAATATTATCCATATGTTGTCTACAGATTAGTTTATGTTCTTTACTTAGCTTTTCTGTCAATTTTTTGATACTTCATTGGAATCTGTTTACAAAGTGACAGTTTTTTTAACCTTTCGTCCCCATGGACAGAAATGGTCAGTACATTTTTGTTGTTGTTTATGGGGATAATTTTTTTCACTGAGAGCCTATCCTCTCTTCTTCTGTTTTCCATTTTGAAAGAAGTTCACCCTGTTGTGGAGTAGAAGATCAGTCTTCAGGCGTTGCAGCGCTTGCGAATCGAAACTGGCTCCTTTTGCTTTAAGTTCGTTCTGTAGACAGGAAAGTGTGGCTTAGTAGGTTTTGACCTTACACTTAAGCGGTCTCGTACAAAATTTGTTTACACAAAGATAGGAGTCTGTTTAGATCAGCTATGGACAAATGTCAAGTCTGAAAGCATAGAAGCGGACCTTGAAACGGTGAAGGGAGGGTACTTGAATATTTTTTTTTTAGCATTTATTTATTTTCTAAAGCGAATTTAATATTTATATATATATACTATACATATAAGTGCTTTCAAAAGAAGCTTTGCCGTGCAGAAGCTCTCGATCTGCACAATGTCAGGGACGGTTTTGTAATTAGCCGTTGTTACTCTTCAGTCAAATGAATTGTAAAGAAAACTGCGCTGAAATCAAGGAGAAATAAATCGTCAATTTTATTGCCTGTGTTTAGTATTGTTTTAAGTTAAGGGCAAGCTACCTTAGCTTGCAATTAAAACCCCTTACTGGGGCTGTGGCGGCAGTTTTAGCCTCCTGTCCTTTGACTCTGGTCACGTGGACACCCGGGGTGGGGGGAAAGGGGGCACTTAAAAATAATCTGTACGGGGAGGCTATACCCCCTTAGCCAACCCCTTAGCCCTTAGTATATTATTTTGACAGAAAAGGTGCACCCTTCGTATACCTTCAATTTAAAAACGGGACCCCTTTCACATACTTTCATACCTGGCCCGTATTATGACTAAATCACCAAAAAAGAAGTCTTCTTGACATTTTCATGTAGTGCCTAATAAATTAAATGATACAGCCTTAAGGTACGTCTGTTCGAAATATTTTAATTAAAGGCTACTTAAAATAACAGTGACAGATTTCCCTACGCTCTCATATACCTCAAATTGTGAGATCCCTACCCTTTTACTTAAAGCCTGAAAAAGGTACCAGCTTCCCCGTATAGGCCATTATATATGGGTTATTGACCAAGTGTGAGGTCAAGATGGCTGGATATTGGCCAAGTTCTTTTTTGCGTGTTTAATGACCGAGACGGAGTCGAGGTCCATAAACATGCAAAAAAAAAAGAACGAGGCCAATATCCAGTCATCTTGACCGAAAAAGCTTGGTCAAAAAAGGATAGCTTTCGGGGAATTTTTTCTTGCGGGACACGGAGGGTAGTCCCGAGCGGGCAAGATAGCTCCATCTTACCTGCTCGGGTAGCCAATCACAGCGCAGGATTTGACTCATCTTGCCCGCTCACGGAGCTGGCCATAGGATAAAGGGGGGTAAACATGAGAATGGTTTTGCTCCATTCTTGTGTAAGGATTCTTCGCATTGCTAAAGTAAGGTAACTGTCGATACTGCGAAAGGCAGTCCTGGCCATGGCGACTCGCAAGTTAATCAATTTTGGCTACGAAAGACTGCAGGCATGAAACGTTAAATTGACTCTGCCCCAGGGTTCACGCAACTCTCGCAATTTAATCAATTTTGACAGTAAATGGCAGGTTTAGGCCATTTTGCTAATGTAAATATTTCCTATTTCCATTCCCTTGTGGAGGTACGAAGTGATCACTCGGCCCAAAATGGCCTTATTAATTCATTAAATAGGTCAAATTTTGTCCCCACAAGGGACTGGAGCTAGCATTAACAAAATGGTGTAATCTCAAAGGGCTGAATAAAAACTTACGTACTCTAATGCGCATTTTCTGCGAATAAGCAATCAGTTAAGAATTAGAAAAAAAAATTGTCTATGATGTCTATGATATGATCAATATCTCAATGCAATGTTTAGGCGAGTCAACATGGGTCAGGCCAGGTCGGATTGCATTCACTGGGTAATAGCGAGGCCTAGACAGATTCTGCTCAAAAAATGTCAAAAAGTTGCTCAAAAATATCCCCAAAATTTGCTCTAAAGCTGCTTAAAATCGCAAAAGTTGCTTAAAAAACTTTTCTTAGTTGCTTGCTGAAATCGAAGAGCAGCAAGGTGGCTCTGTTTCTGTACAACAACAAAACGAGTAGTTTCAGTTGAGTTACAGTTTCTTGAAGACCAAGCAATAACTCCGAACTCATCCTAGTGCTTTCTCTGGCAACTATTGTAGCATGAAATAAAGCTGCAACTAACATCAAATTTAAGCTTAAAATAAACATTCTAATCCGAGTCAAAATCTGTTTTAGGAAACCCTACTGAAGTCTCAAAAAACTAAATGCATCCCTATACTAACATAACTTGAAAATCTGGGGATCTAACATATAATGTGCACTTTCCGGGAATAAGCAAAACAGGTATAAATCAGACAAGTTAATTGCCAATAAGGGTCAAATCTGGCGAGATTCGGTGAACGTGCCCGGGTGTACGTGTGGCACTAAATGTTTGCGGGAGAAAATGTTCAGCGAATCGGCGAGGTTTTTTGTATTTTGCGGGAACTATGTAAAACGCAGTAATCCAGCAATCAGTGTCACTCTATCGCAATTACATCAAAACTACATGTGCGGAATTGCAGATGCTCTTCTCAATGGGGTACCTTCAGACGATCCTTTTCTCTATACTTATTTTTTTTTATTTGCGAACGTTTTGTTTCTCATTTCACCGTTTTGTTCTGACCGAAAGAGACGTTTTAGTAACTGGCAGCAACAAGATTCTACTTGTGATGTTTGCATGTATAATTTCGTCCGGCAGTGGAGTAAATTTTTTGCGGGAACTTTTTTTGCGCATCGTGGAAAAAACCGCAAAAATCGCGAAAATTCAGTTAGAACCCGCAAAATTTTAGTGCCACACCGCGGTATATCGTTAAAACACCGGAGACGAAAATCCGCTCTGTTTACTCTGTCAAGCGTTACGCTTGCCTAACACTTGTTTGGTTTGGCATAACAGTGGATTTCTAAGCACTCTAAATCCAGTGACACGAGTCAGCCCAAAGCAAAGAGCCTTTGATTTTTAAATAATTTAAAATATGGCCTCATCAGTGAAGTCACGCCAAAACGATCTCATAGACATTCAGACAGAATGTCTATGAGATCGTTTTGGCGTGACGTCACTGATGAGGCCATATCCAGCGTCATCACATGACGTCACGGCAGGCCACAGACAAAAATGAGACTCTAAATATTCTAGAACACTGGACAAGAGAACGATTAGTTTCGACAATTCTTCAGCTAAAAGAAAAAATAATAGCTGGCCTTAAGAGAGTGGGAAAGCTAATTTCTGTCTTTCCTTGTCCTCTCCTTATGATATTTATTTTTTTAACGGCGGTGACCCGCTGTTTCCCTGCTTCGCGTTCAAAAACACAATTTTAGGAATTTCCCCTGTCCGCCAACCTTCTACTCAAGGTTTTGAAACATCTCCTACACAGGGACGAAGATTCCATACAATCTCACTGGACTCTCCTACATTCCCCCCCGGGTATATCACCCTCGTCGACTCAGGGGTTAATCCCACGGGAAATATCAGGAAAAGCGCGATTTCCGCTGTCGATGAAATGGTTGGGGGGTGGGGAAACTATCTTTTGTCCGTGTTCGGGCTGGTTCCAAGTCTAGCCTCAGTTTAGTCTGAGATGGGGTTCCATCTTGGAGTATATCCCGGTCACAAACATTTAAGATCTTTCTCTTGAAACACCTCTCTACTAGTAAGTGTGGGATTGGGGCTGGCGGCGGATTTTGTTTTCTGGAGCCGGCCTAACAAAGTACTCCTACGGGTACAAGCACTATTAACTCAAGATAAGTGTAGGCGTGATGGGCCACTTGGCTCGTGAGCTCTCGTATGCAGACTTTACCTTCTACCTTTGGGTTACGAAGGAAAAGCAGTGAACCGTGTCCTCGCCGCTCGCCTAAAGGTCGACAACAGGTCGACGCGATTGATTAATCCTTCAAGTGTTATTTAAAAACAAATTCTGCGTGACACAAACACCCACTCAGCACATATTAGCACTGCAATGGGCTGTCACTGCTGAAATATTTGTCTTCAAATTTCAGATCACGTTCATGTCATAGCTACGCTTTCAGCCGCTCTGGAAAGTTCGTAGAACAATTTTTTTTTTACAACGTTAAATTCTTAATTCTACAGAAAGATGGTTTTTGAGCCTTAGTACTGAATTACGAAAGTTTCCAAGAGCTAAATCTGGTTACTTGGCCGTGATATTTTAAAATAGTGGGTTTGAAACGCTGCCATGACATTTTGTTGGCCGAAGAAACGAAGCTTAGGTCCGGAGAGAGTGGACTCAAAGAGTGAGTACTTAGTTATTAGTTTATATTGCTATTTTGCTTGTCATTGCATTGCTTTGCTTTGAATATTTCTCATGTAATTTTACAACTTTCTTTCAACACAAGCAAATCGTTGTCAAATAATTTCTGCGCCTACCGCAATTTTACAACCCGCGTTCGGTATTCAGTGCATGTATTAAACACAACACCATACTGGGGAAATGAGCAACTTTACTTCGGCAGTTTGGTTTGAATGCATACATGCATACATACAATTTGTGTTTTATTCTCGTGGTTATATTCTTGTTGGCCTAATTGTCGTAACGTCCGTAGAATGCACAGGATTTCTAAATGTAGATTTACTTCTAGTAGATCACGCAAATGAAAAACACGAAGCAAATTGTCAAAAACAAGCAAGAAAATGAAACGTCGCGCCCAGAAAGGTCGAATTCAGTGAGATGTGCGGAGTACAAGTATGTCCAGCTCGTTTCTAAAACGTTTGAAATACTTTAATCAGAAAATAAAACACGATATTGAGAGGTCACTAAGGTTATCGGTGCTTTACTTCGTCTGCACATATGATTATGGTAAGCTGTAAGCTATGACATTTTATATTTATATAGTTTGTTAATTCGCGAAGATAGAAAATGCTGCCAAGAATTTAACAGGTTCAGAAAGCTGTTTCCGGCAAAATTACAATCAAGAACACAGTTACAACAATTGAGAAATTGACTGCAAATTTACACGTCGTAGCAATCTTTAAAGGGGTTTTTTAAACGCAATTTTACACAAATGATCTTAAAATGAAAGTTAAAAAAACCTTGGAACAAAGGTTATCCGAATGAAAGTATGGCAAATCTCTCACGTGCTTCACAGGACGTGTTTTGGACAATCACCCGAATATTGTCCGCCAGCTTTCACTGGAAGATGTTTATAGTTACGCTGCCTAATTTGAAACGATAAGAGCTTTGGTATTGTGTTACCATTTAAAGAAGAATGGGAATTCACAGAGATCAATTTAATTGCAAATTGCCTAACAGCATTCAGTGAATAACAAAACTAACAGGTCATTACCCAAGGTCATCAACATTTACAGACGCTTTTCAGTTGCTTTGCAGTTTGTTTTCGCGGACTTTGAAGTCTTTGTAGTACTTCGACCTACTTCCACTATCTCTGTGGAGCTTTGAAACTGGCCGAGGTGACAGGGGAATGTTTCCAATGTCAACGACCACGAGATTTCTTTTCTTTTCTTTTTTTTTTGCAAGAAAAATCCTGAAGGAAAAAAACGATCAATAGGAGAAGAGACATTTTCCAATCGGGTTATGTGCCTGTTAGTATCTTCACCTAGAACATTATACCGTCACAGAACCACTAGGGAGGTTAAGGGTGCGTTCCTTTGGGGTGATCTGGATCAGGATCAGTGATCCAAGATCACTCGGATCATGGTGCATCAAAGGAATCTGGTCACGGATTCGTCGGTTCCTTTGATGCACTATGGAACCCACCCAGCCGAGAACAACGTCGATTAAAAAATGATTTTACATCCTACCTGCGAATCTCTGCTCTAAAGTCATTTACTTTGTTTATCAGTGTCAAAACTATCACGAAACTGAATCTCGGACACAGCGATAAATTTGAAATAAAAGTTTGAAAAATTAGCCGTCGTGGTTCACGTTGTCCAGACAACGCAGAATTTGGTCATTTCACATTGTTGTTTTGCAGAGGACGGCAAAGAAATGTACCAAAAATTATAACGCACGTGCACAGCCATTGTTCTACTCATTAAACCTTTTGTTTAGCGACGTTCCCGTTCCGTTGCCGTTGCTGTACTCTCCTCATATTAGCCATCGGGTCCTTGGAGGAAGAGATGGCTTTGGACTAAAGATTTTCTTCATAATTCAGCGCTGGTTTCCTTCCCGAAAACATATCTGGTTGATTTTAACTATCATCTTTTGGCCAGTTTTCTCTTCCCTTCTTTTCTTCAACTAACACGAAAAATCGCTAAAATTTTATATCCCTCGAGCCTGAAAAAGTCGAAAATGATACCCACTGCGGGCGGCGCGCGCCTGCCCGTACAGTCCATTTTAGTGAGTAGAACTCAGAAAAATATTTGAACGCAATTTGACCGAAGATCGATGCAGATCTACGTCAAGGCTATTTATGATTTAATACGAAGTCGGAAAACAGATGGCGTGACCCACCAAAACAACATTGTACCCCACTTATTTTCTCAAGCTCTTTGCGTGCAACAAATCAAGGTTGACCTCACTTTTTATATCTTAACATCGTAGTAACAATTAAGTGATTGATTGACGTGTATATCAAGCTATATCAAGCTAAACGAACAAAACGTCATTCACCTCAAAGAAAAACATTTGCGCAGTTAATTGCGCACGACAAGTCGGTCAGATATAAACTTTGGTGTCGACTGGCCAATCGACCTGGAGTTATTAATTCTTCTCCTCTGCTTTTAATTTTACAGGTAAGTTCTGATTGTCAACCTTAATCAACACCAAATTATAAAACTTGCAAGTCTTGACATGAAAAGTAAAACTAAAATGATATTTTAATTCAGATCAGACTCGGTGGATTTGCCTGTGAATTTGATGTGCGCTTTTGACTGTTTTCATAGAGTTCGACTGCAATAGTAAGGTCGAATTTTCACTTGTTTCAGTGTTGTCTGTCGATGCATGGTCTTCGCTTCAGGGGGCTTAAAGCCAAAATCTTTCGTTTTACGGTACTGAAAGTTATTTCATTTTCTTACAAACAGTCAACAAAGAGAAAACGATTATTCGCAGCTTACGATTTTGAACGAAAAGGCGACTGATGCAGTCAAAAGAGTAACATATTTGTGAAAAGAAACCCCCGAAAATTAAAATTTAACACAAGCAGCTGGCCTAAGCAAAGATAGAAATCCCTTAACTAGGAAAAGGGACTATTTTTGTAGCACACTGTCCATATATTATGACCATGGTTTGATATTTCCCCTCTTAGATATTTATTCATGATGTTCTTTTGTTTGTGTCACGACGAAGTGTATCTTTTCTGGTGACGTGACAATAGTTTTCTGCTTTCTTATGTTATGTCCGCGAGAACAATAATACTGGCCGACAATGCTTCTGATATTAAATTTGCATAGACTCGTCAAGGTGCCAACTACTGTCACTTCTGCCAGATGACAACAACTCTGGCAGCTTGGAACGCCTTACTAAAATTAAAATCTGGGCGAAGTGTTTTTTCAATCGCTCTATAGATCAGACTGAGTTTGACTGGAAAAAGTTATCTGGATTTTTCTCTTTTTCAGGGGAAGGCGCAAAGCTGGTAGGCATGTCTTCAAGAGACAGCAGTGTTTTGTACGAGAGGCGCTTGGTTCATCGCCTAGAATACGGTCATGAAGGTGCAGTGTTGCACTGCGCTGTCGATCCAAAAGAGAAAATCCTCGCTACTTGCTCTGTCGATGGAAAAATTATTCTTTGGACAATAGCGACCGGAGAGATTTTGAGGACTCTTTCGGGCGGCCATACTGGAGAAGTTACATCTTGCTCTTTCTGCTCAATTGGATCGATTTTAGCTTCCTCTTCAAAAGACAAAAAAGTCATCCTGTGGCACCATGATACTGGGAGACGCGCTTCTCGACTAGGTAAGGACAAAGTTTCATCTCTTTTACAGAATATATTCTTCAACGTGGATACTTTGCATTGAAAGGCAGAAATAAGTTTTATGCAATCGTATTAACCGCAACGATTCCCGCTAGTATTTTACGGGTACTGAATTTAATTCTAGCTATTGCAAACCGATCAAGCCAAGACTATATTAAACCCGTGCTGGACAAATGTATACTCTGCAGTTTAAACTGAATGCTGTATTGGAGGGGCATTTTTGTGATAACACATTTATGACTTTCGTACATAACGTAACATTGAAATTTCGAAAAAGTGTTTTACCACGGAAGAAAACCGGGGTTGGCAACAAATATATAAACATCAGGTTTTTGCCGCTAAGCCATTGTATCGCTCGCCACACCTGTAAATTTGCGCACTTTTGGGTCTTCAATTTTGCTCTCGCTTAAAAGCCATTTCGATCATTGTCTTTTACATTCATTAGTACGTTACTGAAGACATTGAATTCATAGGAAAGGGTTACACTGAACCTAGCTTCAATGGCCGAATCTGAGTATATAATTCTTGTTCTAAGTCAGTTGTATTTAAACCGAAAGCAACCTTTGCGAAGTTCTTGCACCTGTCCAGACTCGAAGTAAAATAAAATATTTATCGCAAAATATATCAGTCGGAAGTCGTGTAAATTTGCATACGAAAAAAAAAAACTACTTAATGATTAGTTGTTTTTTTAATTGTTTTGTCGAAATTGACTGAGGGAAGCAAAATTTCTATGTTAGTAAACTTTCTTTGTTTTCAATATATAGACTTGTTTCGTCATTTACGAACGGCCCTCGATACTTTTTCGATTCCAGCTTAAATCTGTACTCGCAACTTTCATCATTTGCCCTTAGATAAAGTCATGAGGTGTGCTTTTATCGAAGAGACACAGAAAAAAATACACACCCGGAAATGTGAAAAAAAAAAAAAAAAAAAAAAAACCCGGTAGAATAAAGGCCATAAATTAAATGAACAGAAAGTTGATTTTAGTGGGAAAATTCAAGGACAAATATATCTCGATCGATTTTCGGATGAAAATGTCTAGAAACTAACAATAACATCGGCTTTAGGGAAGCGGGTTCAATATTTTTCTCGTTTGGTGTGATCATAAAAATCTGATTCGGAAATAAAAACACAGCAGGCGCTCTGATAGACATCTAATTGAAGAGCATACTGTAAACTGCTACTAATAAGGCCTCCCGCTTATAAGTCCCCCGGGTTATAGGGCCATCTACCTGTAAACAAAATATTCCTTTCGATATAGACTTATCACGGTTTTCGACGCCATCTTGACGGGTAGGCAAAGCGGTCAGAAATTACAGTGTTTGTATGGGAATGAATTTTACACAATTTGTGAATCGCAACTTTAAAATACTAGGTAGAAGATTGTATTCATCAAGTTTGGAAGATGTAGCTTGGCTAGAAGACGCTCAGTTAATTTTTCTAATTTTCCATACATATGTCTGTAAAATTTGGCTGGGTAGACGCGGTTCGCGGGAAAAAAATTATAGACAAATGTATGGGAAATTAAAAATTAACTGAGCGTCTTCTAGCCAAGCTGAGTCCTTCAAACTTGGTGAATACAATCTTCCACCCAGCATTTTAACGTTTTGATACACAAATTGTGTAAAATTCAATTTTGGAAAAAGTTACTGTTGCCATCGGATTCCGATACGAACACTGTAATTTCTGATCGCTTTGCCTACCCGTCAAGATGGTGTCGAAAACCGTGATGAGGTCTATTCAGGAGCCATAATCGGGGACGGAGGCCGTAAGCGCGCGCCATTTCTAGTATTGGAATTGTCCCCATGATATGGGACAATAATTCTATTTTTAGAACAAATTGCGCCATCGCCTAAGGCACACGCGCGTACATGCTGCGAGGATTTTTGCGGATATCGCGCGGGGGAAATGGCGTCCGAAATTCCCGAAATTTTGTCATGTTTTTGGCCTACAACTCAACGCGTTTACGTCTGTTGGAATTTTGCTAAGTATTTTCGTCGTAAGCTGCTCCAGTTTGAGTGAAGTAAGACAGTATCGAATTTAGGTATGTTCCGCTTTAAGCTTAGATATGATATCGCTGACCAAGTTGTGTTCCGACGGATGCTTCTTTTAAATGAGCTGTACATTACTCCACTCTAAGTTTCACATACGTTGAAGATTAACAGCTCTTCCAAACCACAGCAAAAAACTAGTTGGGTATATTTGGATATAGCAGCGTTTCAGGACTTCAAAGTTTCCCTCCTCTTGCCACAGGCTTGCGAGGATTTCGCCAGTGTCTATCTCGACCGAAAAATAAAACAAAAAAAAAATAATTGCAAGTTCGAGTTTCGCCTGAATTGTAAGCAACGCTTGATGTTTTATCAAGGCCCAATAAGTGACAATAAAGTTTATGTCTGTAGATGCTCCTCAGTTTTGTTTGTGTAAAAATAATTGTCTGTTGTCGATGAATAAGAGCGCCCGCCGATGCGTGTTTTGTACAGTCAGTAAAACATGACGAATTGGACTTCCCCACTTTTGTGAAAACGTACATCGAACTCATATAATATCTCTATTTTTTAAATATGTTTAAGGTTGATAAATGTTTGAGAACATATTAAAAGCTTAGCTGAAAATATGTGAATACAGCAGAAATAATCAGCAAAGTTACGATGACGCTTTCTTTAATCAACTTCGAATAACGATTTCGATTTTGTTGATAGAGTTATCAAAACTCCTTGTTTGTTTTATTTTCGCCGCGTAAAATTTCACTATGTTAAAGAAACACACATGATATTAGTAGCCTTTTGGCGTCCGTGAAAACTGTTGCAGCATCTCGGCACAAAAGACCACGAAATAAATCTTTGTCAAGGTTTGTTGACAATTGAAAACACCGACTCGGACTTGAAAGAGCGCGCGCTGCACTATGCAAATGAGCTACTGAATGTACGCGTCAGACTTTCCTTTCTAACACTTTTGCAAACTCGCCAAACAGACAGAAACCATAAGAAACTATCAAAAACAGGGTTTGGTTATGATTAAGCATTTTTTGGGAAACTCACAAATCAACTCGATACCAGAGTAAAGAGTTTTCTTACATAACTTTTCTTCACAGAACAAACGAAAAACTTACGCGTACAACTAGCGCGAGCAGATATTATTCATTCACAGCGCGAATAAAAACAAAAACTCAACTTTTCCGTTAGCTCAGAGCATAAAACTACATATAAGAGTCCTGGTTCTTATTCCCTGCCTTATTCCCTGCCATCGCTGTGAAAAATCTGCAAGAGAATCTCGCGGCTCGATTTGATCACTCAACGTGACAACATCCATGCGAGAGCCCCCGACACGTGCGCGGATCCGCGCGGATATATGACGTCAGGATGGCGCAATTTGTTCTGAAAATAGAAAAATTGTCCCATATCATAGGTGCGCGCGGATCCCAAGACTTACGGTCTCCGTCCCCGATTATGGCTTCTGGTCTATTATAAGCCCCACTCTAGTTTAAAATTAAACGCATTCGATTTATGATGGTGTTTCAAAGCTAAAAATATAAAAACCGTATTCTCTATTGACTCTGCTGTAGCTCATTTCAAACGGGTTTGTAGAGCCCTCCCCCCCGCCCCCCCACCTCCCGAATATAATACAAAGAGTGTGGTTACTTCACGACGTGACACATTATGACATGTTAATTAACCTCCCGGCGTATCAAATCGCACAAAATCGAACCAAAATTCAATCGATCCCAATAGGACACCAATTGTTCGATCATTGAGTTCGGTAATCGAACAGAATCGAACATCTATTTTGCTGTGAGTTCGATTATCGAACCAATCAAACAAAATCGAATGCAAATGAAATCAATCCGATTCAGTTTTGTTCGGATTCCATTTCTTGATAAGTAAATCGCGCAGGAGTAATCTAATCAACCTAGAAAAACGTCCAAAAACAAACAAACAGACAGAAAAACAAACAGGAGTTAGTAATCGCACGTTTGATTGAGTAGGACTGTCGACCGTTCGATTTTGTTCGATTGACCAAATTTTAGTGTGATGATTACCCAACCCAATCGAACGATTGGTGTTCGATCGGGTTCGATTACCGAACGTTCGATTAGATACGCCGGGTTAACGTACCTACCTATGATAAGCTCATCCTAGAGTGTTCTCGGTCTTTCAAACGTCATGTTGATATATATCTTGAATTTAAACGCAGAGAAATGACTTGTTATAATATTTCGTCACTTTTTTTAAAATAACAGAGCTGCATTCGGATGTTGTCCTTCACTGTGCCTTCTCCAAAGACGGCAAGTTTTTGGCCTCGGCTTCTCGCGACAAGACCGCTCGATTGTACAAGATACGACCCGGAGCGGGGGAATTTGTTCCCGGAGGGGATGTGAAACAACTGGTCGGGCACACCGCCGCAGTAAATTTTGTTCAGTTCTCTCGTGATGGTGCTGTAGTTCTTACGGGCTCGGACGACAGGACCATCCGAGCATGGAGACAAGACAACGACTGGCAGTGCGCCACAACGCTGCCGGAATTTACCTCACCGGTGAAAAGCGTGATTTTTTCGCCGGTTGATCCGGTGTTTGCTTCCCTAGCTGGCAACAGAGTGACGTTTTGGACGATGCACGGATGCAGTTATGAAGCCGAGAACGGTGTGGATTTGAGAAGCACTGACAAGCAACTGAAGGTTTAAAATGAGCTTTTATACCCTTTAATATGTAAACAATAGACAGGTTCACGCTCTTAGTTGCATCATGTGTAAAAAGGGCAAGATTGTAAAGAAACAAAGCGGCAAAAGATACGGTTTTCTTCATATTTCCGCTCTGAGTTTCATTTTCGAGAAGAAACTTTTACTGTAAATAGAGAAACCCCTTTTCTACGGTTACTAGCGTTTTTGAGTCGATTGAGTTGGGCATTAGCCTACTTACCAGAATATCGGAGATATTATTTTTGTGGCTTGAGCGGCTTGATCAAATTATTTGGTTTTAACCGTAAAAGAATTCCTACGCCCACAACAATCACCCGATCGGCTCAAAAACGCTGGTAAACCTAGAAAAGGGGTTTCTCCATCTCCAGGATATGTTTCGTGTCCAAATATGAAATCGGAACGGAAATATAAAGAAAAACGTATGTTTTATAGCTTTGCTTCTTTGTAAATTTTACCGGCACTGATTACCCATGATGCAACTAAGAGCGTGAACCCGTCTATAGCCTCCATCTTGAGCGAAAATATGCTAGGATATTTGTCCGCGGACATTCTTTGTTCTGAGAAGTGAACGGTTTTCCGAGAGCGTAGCTCGAATAAAACTGTGAGCTTTGAGGAACAGATAATGTCCAAGGAGAAAATTTGCACCCGGCTGACAAGAACAAGCTTAGGCTTTTGACCTAACTCTATAAGTAATAGCTGTGATTTTCTTTCTGACATTACACCGTGTTTGTCCTCGACAGGCCATTTCCTTTATCCCGGATGGCAGGTACATTGTGGGCGCGGCATCTGACGCGACGATCAACATCTGGGACTCTATAGGAAAGAATTCCTGGAGCACTTGGCACAATACCCGGTATGTTTTTGCTTAGTTCAGCGCACGACCTTTTAATCTCGTTAAGGCAGACCTGTAAACGATCTGATTAGTCAAGAATAGAAATACGTGCTCTCTCCAATCTTCCTCTATTTAGCTCTGCGTGATTTAAGTCAAAATAAACCATTTAAAAGCTATAATGAGCGACAAAAGTGTTGAGACACTTCGTAGTGAAATTCGTTTTTCGAGCGTCTTGGAAACATTCCCCCACCCGTCCCCTTTCCCCCAAAGACTGGTGACTGCACAGACCACAGAACCTACTCAACATTGAATTGGGGGACCGGGGGTATTAGAGAATCAACGCTGAGATGTAACTGAAATAGAATAAGAGGTTAAATATCGAAAATGGTAATTTTCTAAGTGTCTCAACTACTTTTGTCGGACATTGTTAAAGAAAAAAAAATTTTCCGCGGTTTAGCCAGAACCTGTACGCACTGTGTGCTTGTTAGGATTCATCCGTACCGTATAGCACCAGATAGTGAATGAGAGCGAAAAACAACGATGTTTACCGTTCCCCTTTCTTTCGATTTAGAGGTGAACTCGAAGGTTGCTTCTAATAATGAAGCTCCGACTCCGTACAAAAGATATCACAGCTGCCTACGTGGTCTGGCCAAACTGCAGAAATATATAGTGTAGTCATTCTTTGTAGATGGTTTGTTTGTTCGTTTCAGCCAGCTAGAGGTGGTATTTCAAGCCTTCGCAAAACCAGCTTTCTTCATATCTACCCTCTAGCATCATTTTCCAGTGTAACTTTGGGCTTCCTCTACGTACACTACCAGTGACATTCTAAGCCTACTGAGGATGAAAGATCTGAAAAGGGACAGGCTTTCTCTTTAGATAATTCACAAACCGTTCACAAACATGTCAGACTCATGCGAGAACCGTATTGTGGAGAGGAACTGAGCCTCTTCCTCGTGTTGAGGTTGTCTCGTGTTACTGGTTGTTTACCATTTACATGGAGAAACTAGTTCTTCGACAGTTTGTGCAAATGGTGAGCAAAAATGGCTGGTGGTAAGTTTAGTTCGGATTGGCCATTTACAATTTACTCAAACAACAACAACAACAAAAACAATTTACCGGACGAGTTCAATCCAAGGTGGTGGCGAAGAGTTGCAAATGGTCAGCATATTTTCCACTTGGAAATTTCGGCTGGAAATTTTGGACTACCGTTCAAGACATAAGAATAATAACAATCTTTATACAGGGGGCTCACATCACTGAAAAGTGGTACAGTATTCTGTGAGGCCCTGTGAAAATAAAATAGAAGTAAACGTTCCGTTTATTTCGAGCCAAAAGTGTCTTACCATTTACATTCTGACCGCGAAATTTCCGGAACTTGGGGGTAAATGGTAAACAACCGCTGTGACTGTGATTACGTACACTGAACCGGTTGCTTTCACCGACTAAGATAGTGTTATTTTTGGAAAAACCATTTCTATACAGCGATTAGGCTTGATGTCAGTTGAGACGCTCTTTTCTTCCCGTTTTCGGTTCTGAACGGTTGATAATAACAGTTTGGCCGTGTTATCTTGATATCAACCGTTTTAAGTTGATTTGGTTGTACTGGGAAGAGTTTGCTAAATCATCTGTTTCAACTGAATTTCACGCCGGTTAAAAGAGCTGACCAACAGAACACGAAACCGTTAGGACACAACCTAAGTTTTATTCTCTATGTTTTCCTCCTTCTTATTAATTTGTGATGTGCGTTTTTCCTTTGCAGGGAAAACCAACACCAGGGTGGTATCCTTACGTGCTGTTTTGCGGGAAGAAACTTTATCTCCGCCGACTCCACTGGACTCACCTTTATTTGGGAACTGGTAAAAAAAGACGAATAACTGCTTCAAAACAGCAAGGCTACTACAAATGTATTAAATGAACAGTTTCTAGCAGGGGACCTTA
This sequence comes from Orbicella franksi, assembly GCF_964199315.1. NCBI lineage: Eukaryota > Metazoa > Cnidaria > Anthozoa > Scleractinia > Merulinidae > Orbicella > Orbicella franksi. The sequence continues at coordinate 25,570,639 of NC_138156.1, forward strand.
AATAACTTTAACCTTGTAATTACCTCACTCGACCTTGGTTTTGGTGATACAGAAGAAAAGGTTCCCTCCATAGGATCATTAGGAACGTGATTTATAATGCTTTCCGTGCCACACAAGTATGGAATATTTCGAAGAAGGGTTCGTACAGCAGTATTGCTGTAAATATAACAAAAAAGTGAGAGAAAAAGACGTATAACTATTAAAATGAGAGGTAATATATCTATTTTGTGTCTGGGATTCGATATTTATGCAAGTGGTGAGGTGGTCTCAGAAAGATGACCCTTAGAGAAATAGGGGAGACCCGGTTTGGGTGAGGGAGGGAGACAAGGGGAAGAGGCTCGACGTCGAATCCAAAACAGTGCTTTTTTGATGAGCAAGTCACAATATTGTTTTTTTTTTACCACAATTGCTGCTAATCTTGCAATCTGATTGGCTAATTTGCCAAGAGTCCAGACAACGCTGCTCGCGTCAATGTGTCACGCAATGCCTTTTTCAGCTCGCGCTCTGAAAAAAACATTTTCTTTGACGTTGATATTGTGGTAAAAAACAAATCGAATGGGGTTTAGCGTTGTCTGTACTCTTATCGACAACGATACGCGTCATCACAGTGGTCAAAATTTGTCGTGGACTCACTTGCGCCTCGTGAGTCCACAACATTTCGACCACTGTGCTGACGCATATCGTTGTTGATAAGAGTACAGACAACGCTAAACCACATTCGATTTGTTAAATTATTATTAATAGCACAGGACAGCTCCAGTGCTGCAAGAGGAGCCTCGAAACGTAGACAGATATCTCAGGCAGAAACCCATCAGTGTTCCCCGGCTAGTGCTCTAGTAAAAACAACCAAAGCAAACTTACGGTGGACAATCGATTGACAAACTACTGTAGGTCACTGTATAACACGGGATTGAGGGCCTGCTACCCATCCGAGAGATTCAAATGACAAATTCCTGGCGGCCATGTTAGATGACGGAAGTCTTCTGTTAACGGCATCCAATATGGCGGCGATGACGTCACGTGCCAAACTAAGAATTCAGAGCTCAGAAGAATAGAGAATGGTCCGTGGAAAGTGAACCTTAACATGTGTGTTTTCAAAATATTTCCAGCCGACTACGCGTCGAGGGCGATTTGCCAATTTGACACTGGAAACATTAGTTTACTTGTTAATGACACAAAAGGCAAAATTAGCACGAAAAAGACATCGGGAGACTTTCAAAAATATTTGCTGATGTTTCGACTATTTCAAAAATCTTCTTCGGGAGATTTTCGGGAATAATCGGAAACCTTCGGGTCATATTTTGGAAGCCTTCGGGCCAACTTCGGCAGTCTTAGAAAAAACTTTAGATTCTTCGAAGGTCTTCAGGTGGCCGTCGGGAATATTTGGAGTTGCTTTCCCGAGACGGACAAAACTCTAAAAATAAATGCCCTTTGTCTGTATTTAGTAACTTTGTCCTTTATATTATGTTACTGATAACTTTTCAGACCAGGTTCATAACAGGCCAGTTTCCTAATTATCACCATACGATTTTTCAAACTTGTTTAAGACATATTCTCCAAACTTAAAAGGCTTGTGGAGCGCCAGCTTTGTGCTTGTGTCTTTACCAGCGCTGTCAGTGGCTATGACGTCATCAAGTGGTGTGATGACGCAATCAAGTCTCGGCTGGAAAAAGAATGGTGCGGAGATCCGATGTTTGGATGTCGAGTTCTTCACCCGGTGCATTGTGGCTCGAAATTGTCCCTCGGTCCAGGCTTCCATCACGTCACCAATGTTGACTACAAATGTTCCTACGGCAGACGAAGGCAAAAGAATACTTATATAGTGAGATTTCCTGCAAAAGTTGTTATTCGGTGCAAACTAAGCGATTGGAATCGGAATGGAACTCTGCAGTTTACAGTGACACCCGTCAACTGACCAGTGTGGAATTGATTAAAGGTATATTAACACACCATGAATATCTTTCTTTTAGAATTTTTTTGATTCGCATTATCTCAGTTTTGATAAGGACCAGCTCTGTTTGATTCCTTACAACATCTACTATCCACTGAGACCGCTTGTGATCGAAGAGTAAGAAGGTGGCTGTTGGTTTTAAGCCCGGTTTACACAATCAAGCTTTTCTGACAGCGGTGCCCAACCACACACGTGAAGAAGACGTAAGCCGCGTTGATTGGCAAACAAAGTTATTACAGTAATGATTCACATCATATAGCGACCTTGTTCCAATAAATGCCTCCCTTCGAATAAGCGCACCCCCGTCAATGCGTTTATTTGAAATAGTGCTCCTATTCTGTTTCAGTTATAACGCATTCTGTGTACCTTGAGATCATCTATGGTTTATCTTCCTTCAGTAACCATTCATATCATTCCCGCATTATAAAATAATAGGCGGGCCCTCTGAAAATAACATAACTGAAAGATAACTTGTAATATTTAGAGAGGAACCCACATTAGCTCTAGCTGGTTTCTATGTGGGTCCTCTATCCTGGTCGAATTGAGATTTGGAGTGTTCGTCTTTGTGGAGGGAGGAAAATCCTTGGAGCAAGGCGTAAACCAACATCAAACTCAACCGCGAGACCATTTTACGTGACCATATCGCGGGCTCCAGTTTAGAGCTCATCGACGTCAATTTTTTTTTTCGAAATTGACCACTGACCAACTGCTGGCTTTCGATTGCATCGCGGGCTTATGTCAGGTTAACTTGCTGTAACCAGGGCCGGGTTGTTCGGAAGCCGGTTAACGCTAACCCAGGATTAAAAGTGAACCGAAGTATAAATTTTTCTTGTATACAAATATTTATCACTGCTTTTGTTTTGTGTATTTTGAGATTATTCAAACTCAAAGTACAAGGCCAAACAATATTTAACGAATAGATTCCATGTTGCCGTGGGTCTCTTCAGGATTATAATCCATCAAATATTTCGCTCACGCGCGATTGGTCTAAACGCATCACGTGACTGAATGTTCCCCAGCCAAAACTGGTGAATATCAGAAAGATATTCCCCGATTTTCAAAACCGTGCGTGTTGCGCAATATATTTGAAGGATAATAAACACAAAAGCCTCCATTTGGCGCGAAAATATGCTCGGATATTTGTCCTTGGACATTATCTGTTCCTCAAAGCTCACATGCAGTTTTCCTCGAACTACGTTCTCGGAAAACTGTTCGCTTCTCAGAACAGACAATGCCCACGGACAAATATCCGAGCTTATTTTCGCGCCAAATGGAGGCTATTGTTAATTTATTATATAAAAACAGAAAATCTCACCGCAAAGTTACATAACTCTAATCAAAATTCTCGCTTACCCTGGGTTAGCTTAATCGGGCTTTGAACAACCCGGCTCAAGAGTCTCGCTTTTAGGCTTGGCTAAATCTATATGTTAATTTATGAGATGCGTCAACGAGCGAGATCGGACAATTTGACAATTTGCTTATCGTCCGCACCTACTTTGACCACGTTATAGACCCTATTCATAAATGGCTGCCAATTTAAAATTCTTTTGTACGCATTTAAATTAGCCCAACTAACCTCGTTTGAGAGTAGAAATTCTTTTGAATTATCAACTCAAAAACGAGGTTAGTTGGGCTAATTGTAATACTTACAGAAGAATTTTTAATTGGCAACCATTTATGAAAGAAAGAAATTAGTGTTTTCACCTGGAATTGGAGTAACATCGATCCAGTTCCCTCCATTTGTCTCCACCTGCAGTCCTCCTACGTCATCTTGCATAAGTATCGTCAACACACCGTAATCCGTGTGAGGTCCCACCCCCCAGGAGTCTGACTCTTCGGGGACGGGTGGGTAGTGCCACAAAGCTAGCAGAGGGAAGGCTGGGTTGAATTTGTCGTGGAAGTAATCGTCGTTGAATTTCAGGCTAAGAGCCAGGCCTCTCATAATGGCGTGGCTAAATAACGACATAAAAAGCTCAAGGTTAGTGGCAAAATGGTGACAGGTTTACTTGCTTGATTCTAAATATATTTGCTGAATTTTCAAGTGCTTGCCAAACCTGAGCATGGAGCAGTCAAGTTAGTTGGTCAGAGTCGAGTTTTAGACTGACCAATGGCACGTCTTGTTAGGGCCTGGTTGCCCAAAGCCCTGGATTCGCATGAAATTTGATCTTATTTTTGTTGTAATAAACACTATATCGAGGCTTCTCTAATTAATTGAGTAATCTTGATTCTTTCAGATTCGTCAATTTGTTGCGTAGCAATGACGTCATTAGTTTTTACACGTATATAGATAGTGTTAGCGGCATATTCGCGCCAGTAGTTCAAGTTTCAGTTATCATGCACAGTTCGTGTTTTTAAGTAAATTAAGTTTTAAGCTACCCTTGACTATTTAGAGTGCAAGCGGGAACCGATGTGTAAGTACAAACTATTTTCTATGCTTGTTTTTTATTATAAGTTTCAAGTTTGGACGTTTTTTAACCTTAAGTGCCTTTAGTCTCGGTTTTTATACAACAGCCTATTGTCCTAAGTCCAACACGCGGCAGAGCCCCGGTTTTTAAAGCTTTTATTTCATCCTGTTTAGTGACAGATCTTTATAGTTTATACTCCCCCTAGCTTAGGTTTCTATTTAGCAGCTTCCTATAAGAATCTCTGGTAATTCAGTTAAAAGTCCTTTCCTTGCTATTAAATTCCCACATCGCTTTCAGTGGCGCTCACGCAAGCACGTTTTATCGCATGGTGCAATTTTATTGCTTTCAAGATCTTAGAGTGTTATCATTTATTGTATTAGGACAGTTAGCAGTATGTGTATCTGCTTGGGATCACTGATGACTTTCATTGTCTTTACTGAGAAGTTTGACTGGAAGTATTGCCACACCGCAGTTATGATTGGAATGTTTGTTATTGTTATTTCGTGACTCTTGTCATCTTGTAATCTTCTATTATCTAGTATTTAGTTTATTCACCGCATTGTATTTCAGTTTACGTTCGATTATCGTCAATTAAATGAGTGTAACTTGTCGAGAGTCGAGAGTCGAGGGTAAAATGTTGAGAGTCGAGGGTAACATGTCGAGGGTCGAGGGTCGAGGGTAACTTAAAAAATATATTAAAATAAAGTGAAAAATAAAAAATAAAAATGAAAATATAGTTTATATGAAATAAATTGCTGAAGAAATCAAGGCAGAATTTTCTTTCGCCTGCTTTTCTTTTTTTTTTTTTGAGTAAAGCGTTGCGTGTCTTGGGCGGTGATACCAACAGCGCTGTCTGTACTGTCACGCAAACGTGAACTCTTATCAGAGGAAACATAGCTGAACATGCACGCTAATTTTCATTTCTCGATATTCACGCTTATTATCTCCCTTTAGGACTGTAGAACGTTATTATAAACCACTAACTATCTTTGTTTTCATTGTTTTCATGCCTTGTTCTAATACTCGCCAAGCAAACAAAATTAACGTAAACATAGTGGACTGAAATAGGGTTATGTGACGTACTAAAGAATAGGGGATGGCATTTCTGTTATCTTATCTTAGCCTTCAATGCCTTCCTGTTTGTTCATGGACTGCCTAAGATAACATTGGATACTTTCAAACAGTTCTCTCTAGTTTATTTGGTATTTATTGGAAGCTCTAGAGCAGGGTGTAGCAGTAGCCATTTTAGCGTTTATTCTGTTACTTTTTATCGAATTCTTAATGGCCCTCCTAAAAAAAATAGGGAAAAACCACACATTTTTTGCCGTTTAAACGTCGCGTGATTACTCGGTGACAGACCTTGTTACTGATGTCACGCAGATTTCAATTTTTAATGTTCCATTACAGCAAAACGAAAAAATAGTACCAATTTCTTAGGTACTGATCTCTAAAATGTCTAATACAGTCGTACCTCTAGACCAGAGGACGGTAAATAATTGATTAATTGGATAATAATTAATTGGAGATAATAAGCGTGAATATCGAGAAATGAAAATTAGCGTGCATATTTCCTCTGATCTGATAAGAGTTTACGTTTGCGTGACAGTACAGACAACGCTTTTGGTATCACCGCCCAAGACTATAAGGAGCGAGAAGTCATTTGGCCGTGTCACGCAACGCTTTACTCAAAAATAAAGAAAAGCTGGCGAAAGAAAATTCTGTCTTGATTTCTTCAGCAATTTATTTCATATATACTATATTTTTATTTTTTATTTTTCACTTTATTTTAATATATTTTTTAAGTTACCCTCGACCCTCGACATGTTACCCTCGACTCTCGACATTTTACCCTCGACTCTCAACTCTCGACTCTCGACAATTAGATACACTCCAATTTGAATCACCGTCAATCACAGCTGATTTTCCGTGATCTCTGACTTAATTCGATTAGTAAAGCATCTCCCACACACGCTAGTCTCATCGCGACAAGTTGTCTAGCAAGTGACAATTCAACCTTTCAACAGTCGCCGTGAACCTGACCTTACATTTGTTTCTCCGTGCTACACGAAATATCAGCGATAAAATAAAAAACAAAACAAAACAAAACAAAACGCTTTTTTACAAGGTAAGAAAGAAAAATAAACTGCTAATCCTACATAGCTAAGAGGGTTATAGAGTGGAACCCAATGGGGAAGCACAAGAGAGGCTGAGTTGGGGGAGAGACAACTCAGACTCCAGCACGCCTGGAGGCGCACAAGAATGGCACATCTAGAGTCGGGGGATAGCCGGGAAGCGAAACGCACTGCTTAAAATAGGGTCAGGTGGCGGGCACCAGTGGAGGACCTATATTCCTTTACGAACGAAGAGGATTGACAGTGAGTGAGTGAGTGAGTGAGTGAGTGAGTGAGTGAGTGAGTGAGTGACTACTAATCCTAGATTAGCTTCCATCGTCTTCTGGAGCAAAAGAGGAGCAAGGAGTATAAAGGGATACTAGCATGCCTTTAAGGGGGGGGGGGGTTAATTCCTTACCCCACCAATGACATTTTGTTTAGGAAGGTCCGTATGGTTGTCGCAAATCCGGGCAACTCTTTTTCATCCGGGAATTGATTAGCTCCCATCATGGGCTCGCGTTCCACTGAATGCAGGTCCTCTGAGTAAGATTCTGGGCCAAAGTAAATTCCTTCTTTGACATCCACTTTGCTTGCCGTCTTTTCGGAGCCTTAAAACGAGGAGAATATCCATATGTTATGTCTTATGCCACGTATAAAGTATAAGGAAGAGCCCCCATCAGGGGCTGAGCGGATCCAGGATTTTTCATAGGAGGGGGAGCACCGCTAAGGAATGACGTAACTGACTGGTGAGGTAAACAAATTTTAAAAGCGAATACGAAGAAGAAGGCTTCATCTCGGGGGGAGGGGGAGAGGAGTGCACACCCCCTGCACTCTCCCCCTAGATCCTCCGCTGCCCATGTGCGAAATAGTTTGCAAGAATCGCCAGCTACCAGAAGACTTGAAATGGCATTCTTTAAAAGGGGACTTACAAATGGTTAAAAAAATCGCGCTGTCAAACTCAGTATACGTAAGCAATGGAATAAAACAATTGATTGATGCTTTTTGCTGGGCATAATCGAGTTAGGATGTCCTTGGGAGTGTTTGGAGAGCACGTACGCTTTTTTCGTGATCTCCAAACTTTCCGCGTGCATCATAACTGCGAGTAGGAATAGGCCTCTAGCTAAGTAAAGTTTTACCTTAATTAACTACCTAACCCGATCCATAAACACTTTACAACCAGTTGTAATGCGTCTTATGTTGTTACCAAAAATGTCCAAAGTGGACTGATAAGAAATATACGGAAAATCTTGTAATGACCAGCAACAGATTTTGAGAGCACTTTAAGGAGAGCACACTCTTCTTTCAACCTGTTTCGTAACGGCTTGCAACGTCCGACTGCGCTACAAAAAATGGGAAAAAATTCTTTTCCTCTTGCAACTACTCAAGCAATTCTACTTTGCTATGTTATCCATCCCCTTTTCGTAGGGAGAAATAAAATATTTGAACATAAAGCTATTTAGTATAATCAGTAAGTGAGTGATACAGGCTCATCGCGAAAAATTTGGACTTTGCATGGGAGAAGCTAATTTCAAGCTATACATTTCAGTGTAACGTGTTATACCCGTGGTCTCTCTCCCTAAATCCTGTAAAAGCAATCAGACACGGGACTACAACATACAATGTTCAAATCGACAAAGTTGCCTTCTTTGTCGTGTCCCCCATCTCTTTGTTAAATGCATGGCAATACATCTGCATGGTTTATTAACAACGCGTAAGGTCAATATGGCTGGATATTGGCCTCGTTCTTTTTTTGCGTGTTTATGGACCTCGACTGCGTCTCAGTCCATAACACGTAAAAAAGAACTCGGTTAATATCCAGCCATCTTGACCTCACTCTTGGTCAATAAAGGATAGAGAAAAACACCATTTCTTGCGGGACAAAGCGGATAATCCCGATCGTGCACGATAGCGCCATCTTGTCCGCTCAGGCAGCCAATCACATCGCAGGAATTGATTCATTACCTTGTTGGATGTAGCCTCGATAAGCAGTGCTCTTTTTTAGGCTAATGCAGACTTTCTTGTCCATCGGCAGGTTAAAAAAATCTCTTCCGCATTTCATGACATTTTTCATCAGGGACTCGTCAATTCCATGTCCAGTGATGTAGAAACAGGATATCCCTTCACACGCCATCTTGATCTGAGAGATAACGTTATGAACTCCTTCAAATCCACCTAGAAATGTAAAAAACTTCTAAATACAATGATGCAAGAGATCGCAAACCAAAATGCTGCAGGTATACGTAGGATCTGTAAAAGATCTGATCAGCCAAAAATAGATACATAACAATGAAGCAAGGCTGGTTGCTACATTTTGGTTGGTAGTGTGAATTCTCTACTGTACATACGTTCCAAGTTTTGAGGTTGAAATAAGAATTTTTTTGAAATAAGTATTTTTGCGTTCAACATTGACCGTCGAATATAAAAGTCAGTATAATTTCTGGCAAGGTAGTTTAACGTTTTGCGCTTAAAGTAGACACAGATAGAAAAAACACAATATGTGAACTGACTGCTTGCCTTGTTTTATGGTCTCCTTTGTGAACGTGATCTAGTGAAATTATTTAACTGCTCTATTTTGCGGCTAAAGCTTTCGCGAACTAAAATGTTATCTTTTACTTTCACGAAGAGTGAACGGCACTACTCCTTTGTCCCTAGTGAAGCAAGAAGGCAAGCGGGCACTTGAGAATACGCTAACCTGCTTTTTATTTCAAAGGAATTTTTGCTTAATTTTTAACCAGCAGGAATTAATGATGAAAAACCGAGTGCCATTCTGATTTCGGGAAAAAAAAAAGCTCAAGTCGTGAGTGGTCCACTCAAACTATATTTTGATGCAAAATGCTCTTACGAATGCAAAAATCCGTCCAAGTTTACCGGCGTTGCATTGCAGTTTTCGGACGATCGTTTGACTGAAATATGACTGAAATGGCAGCTCTGATTTGCAGGATTTGCTTAAAGTATCATCTGCAGTTCACTGACATCACGAAACCATTTTTTTCCATCAGTTCTGACTGGTTCAATTTCATGAAAAGCAAAGTCCTGACTTTTCATTCATTGAAATCCATATTCTTTTGCTTTGTCGGTGTATTATAAACGCCTAAACATGAATTTTAAATTAATAAATGATAAAAACGCAGACTGACGAAGCTAAACAGGGCTTACGGAAATAAATACGCATCGTCCAATACATACCGTTAATCAAAGGTGAAATATCTATCTGTGGAATATCCATGCTCTAAAAAGTCGGCAAAACCCAGCGCCGTGAGTTATACTGAAGGACGGAATTCTTGATGCTTTCAAAGGTGGATATCCTTGACGTCATTGCATTTCAAACAATGAAGAATTCATGACGTAATTGTTGTTTTCATTTGGTGTTTAAGCAACTAATGGCGTTTTCCATTCGACCAAATGTTCCGGAAATTCCTGGTAGGGGAGCGAATGGAAAAGACATCAGTTTTCCGGAATTTAATTCCGAAGTTTTGGATGTATCTCGCGAGGCTGACCTTAAATTCAGGAAAATCGGAATAACCAGAAAATTCCGTGCCATTCGACCATTCCTTCTCGGGTCCAGTTTCTCCGAGCCCGGAAATCGAACTCAACATGGCTGATGCTCAAGCTTCTCAATATCAGTGATCAGTGCTCGTCATTTTTTGTCTCTGACAGACGACTGAAATCTCTTACTTCAACATTATTGCAGTAAATTGGCCACAACAAGATTTAGTAAGTAGTGCGAAAATACATGAAAGCTACGTGAAATGTGCGAATGACCGTGCGAGTGAACAGCTTGCCTCGTCACATGTGGAATTCAGTGGACCCTTTGGTCACAGCTGGAGGACTTAGACTTCGCCGATGACCTGGCCCTTCTTTCACATAACCATGAAGACACGTTGATAAAGTTTATGTTATGTTATGTTATGAACAGATGCAAAGCAAGACCACTGGACTGGCAGCAGCATCAAAAAGAACAGGACTGAAGATCAATAGGGGTAAATCAATGGTCATGAGGATCAACACCATCAAAGAAAACCCACTCACATTGGAGGGACAGCGGTTAGAGGAGGTAGACTCTTTCTCATACCTTGGCAGTGCTACAGACAAACAAGGAGGTACAGGTGTAGACTTAGCAGCAAGAATTGGTAAGGCGAGGGTAGCATTTAACGTGCCCCAAAACATCTGGAGGTCTAAAGAATTCGAATCAGAACACTAACAAAGCTACGCATCTTCAATGCCAACGTAAAATCTGTTCTCCTCTGTGGATCTGAGACGTGGAGGCGGACAAAAAAGGCACTCCTGAAGATAGAGACTTTCATAAATAGCTGCCTGAGACGTATCTTTAACATTTTGTGGCCTGAGAAAATTCGCAATGAGGAGCTTTGGCAGCGAAGGGAACAACAACCGGTCGGTGAACAGATTTTGGGAAGAAAATGGGGCTGGATTGGTCGCACCCTGAGGAAAGCACCAAACAACATCACCCGGCAGGTTCTGAGGTGGAAATCCCAAGGGAAGAGAAAGAGGGGACGCCCCAGAAACAGCTGGCGACGGGACACTGATACGGAATTGAAGCAGACAGGATACAACTGGAAAGAAGCTGAGCGAAAAGCTCAAGTTCGAGTTTGCAGGGGAGTTTGCTGGCGAGGGGTTTTTGATGGCCCGTACTCCACCTGGAGCGATGGGCCTAAGTAGGTAAGTAAGTAAGTTACCTAATACATCGTTTGTTTCAACTTCAGAGTGGGCAAAAACCTCCAAAACAAGTAAAAATGGTCAAAAAGTTAAAGTGTCCGCCGTTTGTTTTCTTTTTATTTCGTGTATTTTCGCGCGAAACTTGGAACGTGATGACCTGGGACGGATTGGTCCAACCAACTGGAAAATACTGTTCCATTCGTCACATGGAATCCCAGGAATTTCAAACCGGAATATTTGGTCGAATGGAAAGCGCCCGTTATTTTCGGGGGAGACAAGCGACAGCCGGAAATACGTCGGCGTTCGCAGGCAACAGTTGTCCCCATTTTTTGCTCACCCGAGGCGCGCTCGTTTGCTCGCTCGCTTGTTCGGTCTCCCCGCTCGGAACGAGCGATTCCGAACGGAAAGTGCGAAGTCTGCAAGCTTCACTTAACGGCAGAAATAATAAGGCTAATAACTATAACGCTGCGTAATAATAAATATGCGAAAGACCAAAAGATCATGTTCATGAAAACTACTGACTTCGATATATCAATAGGCGTTCTCCAAAAGTAAGCTCATACTTCTTTCCAAATCGTGTCGTTGTCAGTTTATTCATTTGACAATTATGACATGAAGTCGTCGAAACGTCATGTTACTCTAGTTTCGTTAATTTTCTTGCTTAAATGTTTTTCAAGTAAAAACTAACGGTAAAAGCGCGCGACATTTTGAACGAACTCCGGTCATTATCAAGCTTAAAAGTGAAGATAAAAATTTTGCATAAGTTTAAATATAAAGCAAAGAAGTAAAAGTATATAAACCAAAAAAATCAATTTTTCTTTACTGTCTTTCGATTCTTGACATTCCGAGAAAATCACTCTTAAATATAGTATGAAATTTTTGGTCAGGTCATATAAATAGGGTAGGGAAAATCGCAGATTTTGGTCATAAATAGGATAAAGGTTTTGGGAAGCGGGCCGCACACCCTCACCCAATTTTTCCGGGAGTACCCCCCGGGGGGTAAACACTCGCCTGGTATTGCGGTACGAGGTCGGTTGCCTGGATTAACTGATCTTAACTGGAATTACGGCTCCCCATAATCGGATCGCAAAGTGCTTAATTCGCGCGGAGAACAGAAGCCTTTTGTGAAAAGACCAGTCACTTCGGAACAATCACTGGTCAATCTGGATTTGTGTTTGAGGAAAACTCGGACAGCAATTATATGATTAACTTGACGTCATCGTTTTCGAAAAGCTCCGTTTTTAAAATGTTTTCCGTTCACACTAAAACGCAAAGTTGGCGTTTTCAAATTCCTCCGGTCTGATGAGCGTTTTCGAAAAGCTCCGTTTTCGTGACGGATTAGTGTGGACGGATGGCCTAACCGAACAAATAAAACTGCGTTTTCAAATTTCTCCGGCGTAGTGTGGACCGGGTCTTAACATCTTTAAACAAAATCGCGTAAAAGAATATTGCGTGTTCTCAGCTAGTTTACACATCGTGAGGTGTTTGATGAATACAAGAGATGAATACAAGTGCGATTTTTCTTTTACATATAAATTGAAAATAGTTCGTACACGCAAAATCACAAGGCGCCTGATACATTAAAATGGAGTGCTAACGTAAAACTACGTGAAAATGTTTCTTCTTTTCATTAGCACCTCGCTAGGCCTCACTGTTGCTTAGCTTTCTGCTTTCTTCAAAATAATTTTTTTGTTCAGTTTCGATACATAAGATAATTCGAAGTATTCGTCAGTCTGCAGTGCAAATTAACGGGCACGCTTTCGTGCGTTTCTCAGTCATATTATAAACAAGTAATCGCATAAAGGCTCTAGAAATTAAGGATTTACACTACCCCTAATGTCTGAAACTTCTTTCAATTTTGAGAGAATTTCATCATACCAGTACCTACACAAATTACCTACACAAATAAATCCAAATATCAATTTTATGCATTAAAACTCTTTTTTTTTCGGATTACTCTAAGCTGTACATTTTGCTATGGAATAACAGAGATACTACGCGCGCTCTCGTTGGTCGATAGGTGTGTTTAGATGAGAGTATGTGAACACGTTTTAGATTCGCGCGTACCTTTTAAAACTACGTTATAAAAGCAATAGAATACTTTTTCTGTGTTTACATAGCCTCGTCCAAACAGTTATGCATAACTGTCTCAATTCTCCCTACTTCTTCTCCCCTCTTGTCTAGATGAGGCTATGTAAACACGAAAAAAGTACTCTAATTCTTAATTTATACACAACATTAAAACGACATTATCGGCAAACGCTTTTTCTGGTGATAAATGATCTATTTATGAACATTAAAATATGAATTCGCTAATATACGGACAAAATACATTTTCTGCTGGGCATAAATTAGAAAGCAAGCGAGCTTAAGAGGAAGAATATTATTAAGAAATTCAAGTAATCTGGTAATTATAGTTTTGCAATTTAGTATTTCCACGAATTAGACTGCCACGTTGAATATAAATGACAGATTCTTACCAACAGTTTTGTTCAGAATTAGATAAAACACAAGATAAGATTGGATAAGAAAGTAATGCCACGATCTTTTGAAGCGAGTTGTAATTTCAATTTCAAAGATCTTTTGAAAGGGCTATAGGTCTACTTGGTTCGTCACGAAGGGTGGGGGGGGGGGGGGGGGTACTTACCGAATTTTTCCTGGGGTGTTAAGCTCGCTCTTGAAACTCTTACCCTATTTTAGGCCAAAATATTCTATTATCGACGCCCTTTTTCAGACCTGACTCAAATAGATACTCTATTTTAGACCTCTGAGAGATCAGTACAAGTCTTTGGTCATGTGACTGCACTTTGACCAATCAAATTATCAACATGCAAATACCGTTTTTATAAAATGGAGCCCTAGTATTAATATCTTCCTCTTTGCTTTTAACCTTCAACTTAACCATCAGGTAATTTAGTCCTTTATTATTTTATATTTTCAGTATGGTACAGTTAATCTAGAAAATATTGGCATTGACTTACATGGGGGATTTTCTTTTAGAAATTATCAGTCTATGCTACGTTTAAATTCTGCGATGTTTCGTTCTACGAGAATTCACGTTTCGTGCCGTCGTTCATGATCAGTTTGCTAATACGGACGCAAATGAACAGCAGAAAGCGTTTTCAAAGCTACCCAATTTCTGCTTTAGATAAAAGATTGGAGGAATAAAAAATTGCTATCAATGATGTATCATTTCGCTTCGTGTTCGCTTCATTGAGGATTCTTTTCGCGGGTGGCAAGAACTAAACTTGATGGAAAATTCACAAAACACCGTGATTTTATTTGCACATTTTGAAATTATCTAGTCACAATCGAATTCCCTATCGATAGCCTCTTTCTGTAGCGCTGACGATCTCGTTTTGCTAAAGCCCTGGTCAAACGGCGCATGATAGTTGGTGATAGTCGACGATAGTTGTAGCGCCTGCTTCCATTTGACGAAAAACAATCATCAACTATCAATCACTTTGAGCTTGTTCAAATTTTTCATGATAGTCGATGGTAGCTTTCCCATTTGAGCACGCATATCATACTCGATGATAGCAAGGGCAGAATCAACTATCATGGGCCGTTTGACCACGGCTTATAGGTGTTCATTTCCGTGTGAAGGCGATTTTGAATCCATTCACCTTGCCTTGTGCAATATAACCCAGAATCAAAAAATAATTTCACATCTGCTTGCGCCCAGTTTAACAATCTTCAACCTGCTACACTCAAAAATGATCGCAGTGTGTCTCCAGGTGTAGATTAAGGTATTGGTAACATTTTTTTCTTGGCTGCTAATGTTATCATGTTTACTGTCATATTTCTGTCATAGCGCCGGAAAAGGTATTCTTCCTTTTATATCGCTGTGTACTGACACTTGTAATTTTTAATATCGCTGCGGTGCACTAAGTATTTTCTTAAACAGACTTGTTTCCTTTTTATTTGCAATTAATTTTCCTTTGTTGGGATTTCTTTCAGTTTGCGTTGTAATTCATGACCAGTTACTGAAATGAGAAGCCGGAATGAGCCAAAGATTAAGTTCTTGAGTGTATAACAAAGGTAGCAGCGTAAAACTTAACTTAGTTAGATATTGTAAATTCCATTTTGCGAAGATCTTAGTAAGTTCTTGTGCGACGAAAACTGAACTAAATTGAAAACAGCAAAAATTAATCTTGTAATTCTCAACAAATATAAGATCAATTTTGTGTGGCCTTTGTTTGGCCACGATTCCATCTGGTCGAGATCACTGATGTTGGCTTCTTTTTTCCATAGCCATGACCAAGATATTTTCAACCTCTTTGCAATAACTGGAGCATTATCGATAATAAACATAACTTGGATTGTAAACAATTTCTCGGACGTGCTCATAAAAACTCAGGCGTCCCATAATTGTAGCTACCAATATCCTTACAAGTGGAAATAAGTGGTTTTCCGAAAATCCTCAAGCTTGACAGCACCATATACCTCCCCAAAAAGGTTATATATGGCTCAACACTCAAAACATGGAAAAATATCTTGAGTACTTCTCAATTCTTAAGTTGCTGTTTTCAGCTTACCTTGGGAAATGGAGAAATACCTGAAAGACGCATGTTACACTGCAATTTAAAGTGATTTGTACTGAATAACCAACACGGAGCCATAATCTGCAGCGAGTTCCGCAAAGGGGTTTCAGCTGTGTTGGCCATCAACTTTCATGATTAATTTTTCAAGTCCATAACATGCGCCCCATAAACTATTTTCACAAATGCACTAGACCTCGGAGCAAAGCAGACTCTAAAGAAAACCACAAAGAAACAGATTGCAAAAACAGACATTCGCCATAACCTTTTAGTGATTTACTTGAACCTCATCTCTTCTAAGAAGCCGAGGAGAACACAGGACGTGATTGTAATATAATAGTAGTTTCAGTAATATTGAGCGTATGCTGGAAATCAAAGATGTAATCGCCGAATATGCAGTTGCAATATGAGCTTTTGCTTAGACAACTCACTGGGGCGGGGGAATCCCATATAGAGAAGACGAGGGTGCTCGTCGGAAATTTTGAAAAGAACCTCTAAGAGGTACAAATTTCCTATTTTGTGGGCGTGGCTTGAACTTTTTTAGACCTTTAAGAGGTGCCATTTCTTAAAAAAAACATAATCCTCTGTCATATTTTTTGGGAGTCAATCCCCTAAAAGATCCCGCAGAAGCTCTCGCTGTGGACCGTTTAAGGCTGATCACCCCAAGAGGAACCAAAACCACTAAAAGGTACGACGAGAACCCCTGTCCTTTTTCCATGGGAGTCCCCCCCGGAAGACAAACTACAACTTTTACAAAGACATTGTAATTTCATAAAATCTTAAAAATTGTTGTCACTGACTTAAAAATCTTAAAAATAGACGTTTCGGCTAAAATACTATAACCTTCTTCAGTGATGAAATGAATGTTAACGGCGTCTAAATGTAAATGAGATGTTTATAAAAATGTGACGAACTCGCTAGGGATTAATTTAGCATTTTGTAAATGTCTGGAATATGCGTGTAGTCATTAATTGAGTTCGGTTCGCGAATGGAATGCCACGCTTCCAAGAACAATCTACGCGACCACAAGGGACAGCGGTCTATGACCTTGACATTATTAAAATCAAATTCGTGGTTGTTTTTCATACAGTGTTGCGCCAAAAGAGAGTTCTTGTCACATGTGAGGACGGCTCTTTTATGTTCTTTTGTTCTGGATCTCAGTGCTCTGGATGTTTGACCGATGTAAAGTTTTTCACAGTTTTTATAATTGATTTTATACACGACACCAGTTGACAGGTCTTGATCGAATTTGTCCTTCGGTTTCTTCAGGATCGAACCAACCGTTTTGACGGGTTTATGAGCAACATTTACGTCGAATTGTCCTAAAGTTCTTGCAATTTTTTTAGAGATTCCTTGAAAATATGGCAAAGTGACAAAGCCTCTATGGCTTTGAGGCTGATTATTTTTGGGCTGATTTAATGCTTTAGGTGGTTTGGTTTGGCTCATAAACCCGTGAAAACGGTTGGTTCGATCCTGAAGAAACCGAAGGACAAATTCAAGCTCATAAACCCGTCAAAACGGTTGGTTCGATCCCGAAGAAACCGAAGGACGAATTCGATCAAGACCTGTCAACTGGTGTCGTGTATAAAATCAGTTGTAAAAACTGTGAAAAACTTTACATCGGTCAAACATCCAGAGCACTGAGATCCAGAACAAAAGAACATAAAAGAGCCGTTCTCACATGTGACAAGAACTCTCTTTTGGCGCAACACTGTATGAAAAACAACCACGAATTTGATTTTAATAATGTCAAGGTCATAGACCGCTGTCCCTTGTGGTCGCGTAGATTGTTCTTGGAAGCGTGGCATTCCATTCGCGAACCGAACTCAATTAATGACTACACGCATATTCCAGACATTTACAAAATGCTAAATTAATCCCTAGCGAGTTCGTCACATTCTTATAAACATCTCATTTACATTTAGACGCCGTTAACATTCATTTCATCACTGAAGAAGGTTATAGTATTTTAGCCGAAACGTCTATTTTTAAGATTTTTAAGTCAGTGACAACAATTTTTAAGATTTTATTACTATGCCTGACTACAACTACAGTATTTTTAAACATTGTAGTTTCGTTTTTCTCTATTTGATTTATTATTTTCATTTTAGGGAAACGTCCCTGCTGTTTGCCCTTCGAGTATCTGATTACCAACGATGTTTTCAGGTATGAAAAATTATTATATTAATTATCTCAAATCAAGAGAGTATAAAGGAAGAGTTATTCACACGCATAGCAAGGTAATCCCTTTCGAGTTATTTTTAGACATGGCACTCAGTTTCTCCGCCGATTTTACCACGCGCGTCGCGTGGATGTTTTCGTGAAGGATGATGGGCTTTACACGTGAGCAAAATCGGCTTTACGGGATTGGCTACATTTAGACCCTCCAGGGATTTCCTAAACCGGAAGTGATCTAAAAAGAGCTTGAGAGGGGTATACTGAGTATAACATCCGTATAAAGGATTAACTCTCTCTTATCCTCTCTCGCTCAAATCAATCGCATCTCGCAAGTTGACCCTAAGCTTTTCTCCGTCTGACACTTTTATTTTGCTTTGACAGTAATTTCAAGATCGTTTGGAAAACACGCGCCACCTTTAATCGACATTTCACCATTGCTGAAAGGTACAAGTCTTAAGAAGATAATATGGCTAATGTTATCGATAATGTTAAGGTTGGTCATATTGTAGAAAGTAACTGTATTTAGCTTGTCATGCACGGGGACAAAAAAGAGGAAAATTTGAATGCCCGATGGGAGTTGAACCCATGGTCTTCTGCACTCGGTAGAAAGCGAACGGAAGATCATGGATTCCAATCCTACCAGGTTCAGAATTGAATGAAACTTTCCCACGTGCTAACAATGTTGCTGAGTCAATGATGCCGAGTCATGCCAACAATGGAGCTGTATAAAATGAAAGAAATGTTGGAAAATACCTCAACGCTATTCGATAAAATATATCGCTTTTACGTACTGAAATGGAATGTGAGAAAGATTCACTGATAACGTTTTTGTTCCATACTCTTGGTAGACTGAACCGCATAGTAGGGTACTACACTTTTAAACATGAAAAAACGATGTTCGTCGATGCGTTTGAGTCCCCGGGGGACTCCCATGTAAAAAGGACGGGGGTGCTCGTCGCACCTTTCAGGGATTAAAAAAGGGCTTTTGTTACCGGCCTCTTAGAGTATTCAGCCTCACAAGGTCCACAGTGAGAGCTTTTGCGGTACCTTCTGAAGGTACTGAGACGAAAAATATGGGACAGGAGATGATGTGTCGTTTAGAATTGGTACCTGTTAGGGGTGAAAAAAAATTTCAAGCCAAATCCACATTATTATTCAAAATTCCCGACGAGCGCCCTCATTCTTTTTGCATGGGAGTCAGCTAATGAACCTGACCAAGCCGTACTAGGGAGCTTGTTATAACCATGCTGTTTGTTTTGAATAACAGAGGGACAGTCCTCTTTGATCTACGCGAGTGAGGTAGTGAAGCAAATTCACGAAGCGTGTCGCGACATAGGATTCTTTTACATCTCTGGCCACGGTGTCCCCCAGCAAACAACAGATGATATTATGGAGGCCGCAAGATTGTTCTTTGACATGCCCTTCAAGAAGAAAATTGCTCTTAACATTAGGAACAGCAAGGCTTACAGAGGGTATATACAGAAAGGTTTGTTCAAATAAAGCTTTCAGCTTAAATTTCTTATTCCTGTTAACTGATAGCCCGATATCCGATCAAAACATATTACAATTTAAGAATAATAAAATAAATATTGCACGACTCTCCCCTTACTACTCCACCACCTCCACCCCCCTCTAGGGGGGAGAGAGGGTGCCTCTTAACCGGTTAGCAACAAATGCGTTTAGAGACCCTGGCAAGATTCCCGGCCCAGGACCTAATCATGTTATTGAATAAAGCAAAAATAGCCAAGAAGTTAATTATCTCGGCTATAAGCCCAGTGGCTGACTATTGGGCCCAATTTGATTGGCTATTTCCGCGGCGGTCAACTGCAATGCGCGCTCATCTCCCGCCTTAAACTGTAGCTTACAAGTTGGTATCCACATCCAGGTCAAAAGCAAAGACCAAACACAAAACTTAATAATGTTTATTAACCTAATAAACTGGTTCGCAATTCTGTTTATTATTGCTCTTTTTGGTAAAAGTCTTGAACATTTCGGACATTTCGCTTTAAACTCTTACAACCGAGGAAAACCGAAATCGCGTTCAGAATTTTTGCGTTTGAGTGCTGTGGACCTACTATTCAAAGAGTTGGCATTGGGTGTTTTTGTCGAGGACCTATGGGCTGACAGTTGCCTGCGATTATGTTACAAAAAATTACAAAAAACAGCAAACAATATAACGATCTATCTTGAGGCGCATAAGTGCATGGTTCTTCATGCATTATGACTCGAAAGTAATACACAAAACCGTAAATAAATTAGTTTTATCAACATCGTATATTCATAAGTCTCAACTGGGTTATGCTAAAAGAATTGGACTGTTGACTATCGTAGTTAACTGAAGGCTTTCCTTCCTCGCCAATTATCAGCCGATAGAAACCCTTTATCACGAGGTCTGGTTCCTGTGAACTTTTATTTCATCCTATTTGTACTCCTACAGGATCAGAAAAGACAGCAGGCAAGGTAGATATCAAGGAAGGGATCTACTTTGGACCGGATGTCAGTTTTGATGACCCGGATATCATTTCTGGCACTCCCATGGTGGGGCCAAATCAGTACCCAGACGAGAGGGACCTTCCAAACTTTGCTAATGCTGTAAAGCAATACAGGGATCAAATGAAGACAGTTGGGTGCGTTCATACTTAGTTACTCGTATTTAGAAAATGCCGTTTTCGAAGTCATACGCTGACACACAGTCACACTTCTTTTGTATTCTAGTTTTATAAAATTTTTCGCACCCCTTTTCGTAAATATTTTCATTCGCGCGCCAACATTTCCATTCGTTAAAGGCCATAGACTGATAGCCGAAAGCTTATGTTTTAATATTTTTAACCAGACAACGTTTTTTAACTACTTTTTACATACGTCCTATCCGGGTTACAGCTCTATTTTCACTCGAAAAAAGTATCGTTTAGGAACATATTGGTGTAGACAGAAAAAAATAGTTTTGCCCTTTATTGGTTTAAATTCTCAAATTTGTCTGAGCTAAGGTTTTAATTGGATTTCTGCTGCAGAGGCGGGGCAGCCGTTTCTGGCAGGAAATAAACGCTTAAAGCATTTGAAACAAAACTACAAAAATCGTTAATTTGCAGAGCACTTTGCAGGTTTTTTGAAATCAGTCAGGAATTTCGAAAAAACTAAACTCGCATCTGGTTTTGTCTCTTGTGATTACAGTTATTAGCAACTATGCGCCCTCGGGAAAGGTGTCGGCGGATACTCCTAGAAAATTGGAGAGGAATGCGCGCTAGAGCCTTTCGCCATGCGACAGAACAAGAAACTATTTTTTTGACCTTATAACAGACTAAAATGAATACAGCAATACAAACACAATAGGAAATATGCGGGAAACATTGAGTTAGCACCACTCAAAGTTAACGCTACCTAACTTTATTGATTGGAACACTATCCAAAACTTGGTCAAACACAGAAAGCAGTAAGATACCTTTGTTACTGCTAGACAGACCGACACAGAGACAGGCGGACAGACGGACAGACAAACAGACAGACAGACAGATAGACAGAGAGACAGGCGGACAGACGGACAGACGGACAGACAGACAGAGAGACATACAGACAGACAGACGGACAGACATACAATTTCATTTAAACACGATTAAATTAAAGCTCACTAGCTTTTGGAGTCGTGCAAAAATATAATATAAGTAAGAAACGAGGTACCGAAACAGATTCGGTGTTCTATCGATCACAAACTTTCGATGCTGTCGCAGCGTCTTTCTCAAGTGAATATGGCGGGAATTTATTTGTCTCGTGATCAAGTCACATGCCACAGCATCTCCGTATAGGGCCGGAAGTCCACGGTCTCGATCGAGCGTCCGAGACTGGCATAGAATTTCCAAGGCCTCACGAATTCTCCTTCTGAAGTTGCTTTCTTGTTTAGCTAAGACAGCCGCCTTACTCTCTTCTAACACCCAGACTACAGAGTCGGGAAACAATATTTAAGGATTTAGACACTTTTTTTCCAAAATGAAATCGCCGAAAAAAAATTCTTATATCCTGCAGTCTAACAACACTGACATACCAAAATATTTCACTTAAGATAGGGTGGAAAGTACCTCTTGTCGTCAGTGAAATTTTCGTTGGGTAACGAGGAAAAAAAAGCTCTTGATTCACGCTGTCGCTTATGAATATCAAACATTTATTTCCAGGTTATCTTTAATGCGTGCTATAGCAATGGCACTACAACTCAGGAACAATTATTTTGACGACATGTTTTCTAATCCAAGTGCGTGGATGGCAATGTGGTCGTACCCTGCTCACCCCGGTGAGGAGGGCAGCTCGTGGGGGGTGGGGCCACATACGGACCACGAAGTGCTTACAATGGTACTGCAGGATGAGGTCGGTGGATTGGAAGTTCAGACCCCGGATGGAGACTGGATAGATGTACCTCCCATTCCTGGTGAGTTTTGTTAAAGTAGAAAATAGTAGTTGTCATTTTTACCCCAATTTCTATATCCCTTAGTAATCACACCCTCACAATCAAATCGATAGTGCGAGGCCTAATGGTTGGTGTGCTGTGACATCTGGATCGAGCGGTCCGGATTCCAGCCCTGGGCGCCGGTGTCTTACATTGGACGCTGTCCTTTCGATGATGAATTCCGGTTTGAATTTCCGGAAATCTCCAGCAACGAATGGAACAGCATTTTCGAAAATTTCCGGAAAAGAAGAAAACCTTGCGCGGTATACCGAAACTTTCGGAAACTTCTTACCGGAATTTCCAGAATTTTCGTTTGAATGGTTGCTTTTCGGAAATTCAGCAATTTTCTGATTTTCTGGAAAATTTCCCTGGAAATTTCTGCAACAGTTTCCCCATTTCGAAATTTTTTGTTGAATGGAAAGCGTCCCAATGCTATCACATTGCTTTTCTCCATCCTGCTGCATAAATGAGTATCAGTGATTTAAATGCTATAGGGAGGGGGAGGGGAAGGGGGAGGGGTATCCCTACGATGGACCAGCATCCCATCCAGGGGGAAGTCGTACTCCTGATCGCTTCATGAGCGAAACCGCTGTATGCTCAGACGGTATGGAACGTTTGGCGCGACGTAGACTTGAGAAATCGCTTAACCTGAAATGTCTTAAGCCTTATAAGTTCCTGACCAAAGAGCCCATATTTGGTCTTTAAGTTCAGAAACATTTTCCGTTTAATTCACGACTCATCACATGAAACTATTTGCACATTTTATCAGCGACCACCACCATAATACAAGTGCAATTCGTAAGCAATGGAGACGCGAAAATTCTCTTCAAATAAACTACCTCTCCCCAGCAAAGTCCGCTGGAATAAATTTTAACTTTTAAAAAAAAGACTGTTGCTTTAGCAGTTGAGGTATACACTCGATCTGCCTGATCTGAAATCAGGCGCATAGGAAAACTGAGTTTGCTTAGTGTTATATAAGCTAACTGACACCGCTTCAGCTTACAGCTTAGCAGCTAAGGGACCGCCCGGTTTTTTTTTGAGGGGGGTGGGGGAGGGGTTGGGCAATTTTCTAGAGCATCACATTTTAATCATTTTTAGGTTGTGCATGATTCTTTTTGGTGGGCAACAGTTAGCAAGAATGTTTTTAAAGTCGAACACAGGACCTGGATAGTACAAAGAACTTGCTCGATGTTTTTCCCCATGGCTCTGCTTGCACGATTTTTTTCCCCGCAGTTTTTGCTGTGCAGGAATTTGTTTTTGGAAATTGCCCAATCCCGCCCCCACTCAAGAAAAGAATTATCCGTCTATTAAGTCCTTTATTTTTACCGCAGTGGTTCATAATTGTAGGATATAAAGAATTCTAAAGAAAATTAAACTCATTATTTCTTCCCACAGGCACCTTCGTCGTTAATGTCGGAGACCCACTAGAGGCTTGGACCAAGGGTCTTTATCGCGCAAGTATCCATCGTGTGAGGAGCTCTCCAAATAAGCACAGATATTCAGCCCCATTCTTTTACGGACCCAACCCCAAGTGTGTCATCGAGCCTTTGGATAGCGACCTGACGAGGCACCTTGCCTACACCCCAGAGTTACTATTAAAAATGCCCTTCAGATTTGGTGATTATTATCTTGCCAAATTCCAACAAAGTTTTGATTGGTTTTCCAAATAGTTATATACGGACGGAGTGTCTTAACATATCAAATGGGGGATGGGAGGAAGGAGAGGGGATATGTGTGTTATTTTCCGGCTTGGAGGTCCGTGTAGTGGAAAACAGTGACCGACAGTTAAATACTATACGGAGCGACCCTAAGCCGGTAAATAACTTATTTTTTCCTTTCTCTCAAGCCACTTTCATAATTGTTTACCTTTTCAATACAGACATCGATATCAGATCCTGTATCGATACCAGAACTAGCTGCTAAGAATTAACCTTGATAGAATATTTCACGAAACAGTGGAAAGTATTTTTCAAAAGAAAATTGAAGATAGTATACTAATGAAAATGCGGCACTCCGATTGGCTAATCCTGTCGTAGACTGTTAGCCATTAGTGTGTTAGCTATTAGTGTGCTGGGTTGTCTACAATTGCGCCGTTTCCAAGTTCTCTGAAGACCGGAAGAAAGATTTAGAAACGTTACCAATTAATTCATTTCCAAAGTAGCCTCTTCCGGGCGTTCAGTTAGTAGGGCGTGGCATGAAAAGACGGCGGAGCGAAAAAAGGAAAGAGAAGCTTGGCGCGCTTCTCCCCTATTTTTTCGCGCTGTGCCCCAAGTAACCCAACGCCTTGAAGGGGCTATTTCCCAAGAAGACTGAACGAATGACATTTACCGTTATGTGACTTAACAAAAATATAACATCAGTTTAATTCAAAATTGCCACATGTACCGAGGGTCGCTTTCGCTTTGTACGCAGCTGCAAGCTTCAATTGACGACGCAATACGTCTCGCTAAATAAGCCTGTGGTTTCTTACTACTACAAGTACTACAGGAACACATAACTGGAAATCATTATTAGACGGAAGTTTAGTTATAGTTCTGCTTAAGTGAGATGATTCGCTCTTGATTTCTATTTTACAAAACGGCGTCCTCGTGGTTTCTATCGGCTGTCTTCGGCCAGGAGCAAAGCCCCGAGTTAGCTGTTCATTATCCACCGACCGATCCATCGAAAAAATAAATAAATAAAAGAAACATAATCACAACAACAACAACATCAACAACTAATAATGATGATGATGATGATAATGATAAATCATAACAACATCAGCAAATAATAATAATGATGATGATAATGATAATAATAATATCCCTCCTCCTCTTAACCTGCCAACCCTGGCTTGGAGATGATCGAAGCATGGCTTCCCCGCCTTGAATTGAAACATTTTTCAATATTTCCAGGAAAAGGGAAGAAACTTTGCGATCAAAACAAAGGTTTTTAGCTTCGAAGAACAGTTGGAGGTAATCGTAGTGGGTTTTCTGTCAGAATGTCGCCACACCCAACAAGTAACTTGTAAACAATTAATAAAGCAACATTTCACTCTGTGTATATTTTATTTAGGTTCTCTATCCCCATCTCCACTATAGTTTTCCCCATTAACCAACAATTACTAGACTACCAAAGTCAGACTGTACAAGGGAGAGATTTTTTTCATTCCTCTTTAGCCAAAAAAGCAAAAAAGCAAAAAAAACAAAAAAACAAAACAAAAACAAAAACAAAAACAAAAAAAAAAACAAACAAAAAAAACCCAATCATGCAAGTAACAAATTCAGTTAAAGTCTATCCAAAGTTGAAGGGCAACGACAAATAGATGCAAGCAAGAGAATATACTACATAACCAGTGTCTTCATTGTAGTAATAATAAAAAATCTCATGCACTCTTGTTAAGTATACATGTACAGTTGAACTCCACTATTTTGAACACCCAAGGAAAATAAAGAATAGTTCAAAGAGCAGGAGTGTTGAAATACCCGATAGTAACTGACTGAAGGGTAAATCCAAGGGAAATAATTTTGAGTTTGAAATTTGAAACTTGAAATAACAGAGTTCCAATTAGCAGAGTCCAACTGTACAAGCACCTTTGTTCTGAGAACTCTCTTGTCTTGCAGTCATAGACCAGTGTGTGCACAGGTTTTACATGCATGGCCGACATTGTTGTGACATAGAGTGATCAAGGTCTGCAAAAATCATACTTAAACCCTTGGTCTGAGAGTTATCTCTCCCTTGTACATGTAGAGACGGCAAATATTGCAACGTTTAACGTAAACACAGCAACAGATGACTACAAATGCACTATAATAAAATAAGCAATAAAATAAACATAGCCTTAACCATGTCTAGTAACCACAAAACGCATCTCTTGGTGATAACAAAAATAAATAATGGTACTGAAGCACCGTTAAAATGATATTTTACAAATTATCATTGCCTTTTAGGCCAAAATGGGAGTTCTATAATTTCAAATAAAATCAGCAAACTTCACCAGCTTTCTACCTTTGAATAGTAAAATCATCCCCATAACAAAAGATGTTTTTATTGTTATTTTATCTTATTTCAGTTCATTATCATTATTATTATTATGTTTGAGACCCAGATATTTCCACAGTGATAATGCAGGGGCAGATCTAGGGGGAGGGTGTAGGGGGTGCGCACCCCTCCTGAGATAAACATACGGGTTTCTAATATAACTGGTATTGGACAGTCAGTTACGCCATTCCTTAGTGGTGCATCCCCTCCTAAGAAAAATCCCGGATCCGCCACTATGAACACAACTGCACAAAGATCTGTCTGTGTCTCTGGAGGTGCACAAAGTTCCATTGTGTAGTTCCAGAAAATATCCATACCTCCCCCATGGAAGGGATTTTTTTCGAAGACCCCTCTTCACCCCTCTGGAAATTCCAATCAAGCTTCATACATTTGTTTTAATTTGTTGGTCTTATGGAATTCCCACTGCTAGGAAATTCCAGTCCCTCCCATGGGGGAGTATGGATATTTTCTGGTCTTCACATTCAAAACTGACCACACAGGTGTGAGTTTGCAACATGCACGAAGCTGTGACTAGTACACACTCTCCTACCACTAATGAATAACGATGGATACTGATGAAAATGTCATTATTCTGTTTGAAAACTTAAAATCGAAGAGCTTAATTTTTTTATTCATCCTGACCTTATACCTACATGTATTTACTGTTTATTAACAAGGAAAATAGTTTGAGTGTGAAAAAAAAATATCCTATAGTAACTCCCTCTGTAAAGCCAGCACTTCCCTTACCCTGAGATAAAAATTTAACAGCTGCTTGGCGTTAAAAACACTCACTAGTATATTTAGCTAGGCACAACACAAGTTAGAAGAAATCTGAGATAAAAATTTAACAGCTGCTTGGTGTTAAAAACACTCACTAGTATATTTAGCTAGGCACAACACAAGTTAGAAGAAATATTTTGACAAATCTGGTGAAATACCAAGATTCAAGTCAACTTACACTGAAAGAAAGTCAACTTCTGTGTTTTTATGCCATTATCAAGTAAACAGTCAAGTGTGGAAATTAATTCCACAAAATTAATGCCCTGTTATTTTCAAGCTTGGGATGTCTCTGAGAGACATTTGCCATTTCAAACTATTTTCTTGGTTAATAAATAAGCAGCCAGAAATTCAAAGGTGCTAAAAAAAAGAAAAATGTCAATTATTTTATGCCAGTTAATTATTTTATGACCCAAGAGTGACATGCATGGTCCATAAATCTATGGGAAATTCACATGGGGATCCACATTTTACAATATATG
This sequence comes from Orbicella franksi, assembly GCF_964199315.1. Taxonomy (NCBI): domain Eukaryota; kingdom Metazoa; phylum Cnidaria; class Anthozoa; order Scleractinia; family Merulinidae; genus Orbicella; species Orbicella franksi. The sequence continues at coordinate 25,598,210 of NC_138156.1, forward strand.
AACTGAGAAAGTGAGGTTACCAGATGTTTATCATTGTTTTTTCAAGTCAATACACTGTAGAGTGTAGCCAATACAATTCACCAGTCGTGGCTTGTATTGTTTGAGAGATACGTACAATGTAGCTAAAAGAAAGGTGAACTGTGTTGGCTGAGCTTAAAGGAGCTCAGTCACGGCATTCTGACTATGTACAAAATATCTTTTTAATTGAGGAAAACCTGGCAATAGTAGTTTAGATAATAATAAAGATAATAATAAAGCATAAAGGTACCAGGATGGTTTAGGATTGAAAGGATTGTCATGGATTACAAAAGACAAATTTGAAAAATTTACAAGTTGGCTTAACTTTTCAAGATGCGAAAAACATGACGTAGCTTCTTTAAAGGGATGGGCTTGACATGGGGTGAGGGACTACATGCTGTGAAGGACCAGTCCCATTAAAAGCAGATCATTGATGCCTTATTTCCCACCCAGGATAAAGAGGACTAAGTACGTAAAGGAAAGGTGAAAGTAGAGTGAATGATATAGTTAGTACCTTTGAATTCCTGGCTTTTGTGTTTTACGGTTCTTTATGGATCAGTATGCACTTGAGAATATTCTCCTTGCGAACTTTCACTGCCTCTATATTTCTTGGCAAGCATGATGGCGAGAGCCAGTGCCAACATCAGTGAAACAAGGCAAACAATCGTCAGACCAATGACCAGTGAAACTGGGACCGGCCTTTTGTCGTCATCTGTTTTAACTTCTTGTAACTCAGTACCAGCTTCATCATGACTCTGGCCCTTTTGTGCAAGGGTGAATTCTTGTCTTGTTGCTGGTCCTCGGGTCACTTCGATGGTCCTCTTTACAGGGAAATAGCCTTTCTTTGAAACTTCGACTTCGTATGAACCGGGTAGGAGCAAACGCCAATAGTCTCCATCCCTGGCACTTGTCACAGGATGATTTCGGTTGTCAACCTTTATCTTAGCTCCTTCAATTCCTGCAAAACAATGATCATTCTTATACATATATCTCCCAACACCAATACGCTTTGCGATTGCAGGAAAATGTGTAATATATCATGGGTCAAGACTCATTAACTCCCTAGGGTGAACAAAACTCACTAACTCGCTGGGGAAACAACAACTTGAGTGTTTGACTTGCACATGATCAGGTCTGATATGTTGAAACTGCAGCAAATTTGTCTTTTTTCATAGTTTGTGCTTTTTTGAGTTGATAGGTATAACAAAACAATTCACCCCTCAGTCTTCCCTGAAGGGGAAACAAAACTCACTGTTTCCCTTGGGCCTAGTCATTGAGTGCTTATTAACAATTTAAACTCCATGTTAAAACCTGATCAATTCCAGTTTCGACAGTTTTCACTGACGAGGAGTAATGTTTAACACTCTCCATAGATGGGATGCCACAAGAACACCAAAATTAAAATTCATTATTTAAGGTCACATTTTCAAAAAAAATGAAAATAAAATATCAAAAAGCATGCAGGTTATAATAATAAAAAGTTAATAAACCGTTAATAAACCGTCAAGGTGTCATAATCCCCAAGAGGCATGGACTCCTCGGCAACCTTTTTGTGGCAAATGGCTAAATCCAGAGATCTTATATCAAATACTTTCAATTTTTAATTTCATGTCTGTCAAGAGTGCCTGCTTGTAATCACGCCTCAGCAATTACTCCTCGCTTTCTTTTTGCTTTGTTGCACATCACTTTCCTTCTGTTTTGACCATTATTGTTGGACACTCATGTAAAATATCAACTATCACCTCATAGAAATCTCAAGCTCATGATGTTGTTAAATATAAATGTAGTTTATAGGGGTTTCCTTGAAAACAGTGCGCATACAAATTTTTTCCTGGAGGACACCTGCAAAGGTTTGGAGTAACCTTAATACTCTGGGGGCTAATGTCAAGGTAATGTTACATGCCCTGAAACACAACAAACTAACCCTGGCAAGGTTTGTGTGGCCTACTGGTGAGAAAATTAATGGGGTTCAAATGTAATTACTTATTTGCCTAACCTTCTCCATGCTGGTCTTTTACAAAGCCAGTAATGCCAGTATGAACAAGCTTCAGAAATTCAAGCAAAGATTTCTCATTATCTTTCCAAAATTCCGGAAGTGTACTTTCATCGGGGAACTTACAGCAGCTGACCTCAAGAGTTAATTCAAAGCAGTTGGTATTGACATAGTTGTAGTCCTGCATTCCACCAGCGACGGAGTACCATGCTGCACCATTAGTGATACCTACCCAAGCAAGATAATAGTTTTATGTTTAACTTCATCAATTCCTACATCTGTTCTACAAGTACATACAGTTGGACACCACTGATTCAAACTTAGTTATTTTGAATTCCCCGTTTCAAACTCAAAACCATTTCCCTAGGGTCAGCCCTTTAGTCATTTACTATTGGCTATTTCAAACTCCCGCTAATTCAAACTATTTTTCATTTCTCCTGAGAACTCGAAATAGTGGGGTTCAACTGCAGTTCATCCCAAAGACTTTCCAAGGACACACAAATAACTTTCAGTGTTCCAGATGAGTAGTCTCAGGTCCAAAACCTGACAAGATCAGCTACATGACTTGAAAATTAATAAGAAATTTCTAATGATTTGGAGGGTGTAGTGGGAATTGACTTGTTGGAATTCCTTCTTGACACCCTACCTTAAAAACTTATTTGGAAACCTGACTTTATAAATACTTCAATTAAAACCTTAACTCTGATTTACTGTCTCTGTTAAATATTTTACATGTTGGTGATAATGCAGCCAAACTTCCCTTTGTGTCCCAGACTGCAACCTTGTGATCAGTGCTTTTCCTCTCTAAAATCAGAGAATTTTGGGGAAGAATTGCCTCTGACATGAATGTTTTATTTTTCCTTTCTGCACTGTTTCAAATTTGACAGTCTTAAGACTGTAATATGACCCTGTAGTTTTGAATTTTTCTTTTTTTTCTAGAACTTTTAGATCTTGGAATGGCCTCCCTGAAGACATAGTCGAAAGTACTCACAGTATTATTAGACAATAAAGTTAGTACGCTTTTAAATGTATCCCCAATTAGCAGAGGGTGTTTCCTCTCAGCTAAACATTTTTTTGACAGGTTTATATAGTGTAATGTATGAACAGTAGTTCTTTGGAGTCACTTAATACAAAGGCCTCTACAGGTACATTTTAATGATACGTAACCTTCAAGGTGTGTTTGACACTGACTCTAAAACGATAAAACGACGTTTATGGCTACTTATACATGCACAAAGACGTTTCGACCAAACGTTGTTTTCACGTTTTAGTAAAGTCAGTGTCAAACACAACTTCAAATGCATACTACTGATGTCCATCCCTGACTGCAATTTTAGTATTATATGTAACCTATTTTTCAGAAAAGTTGGTGTGATATCTTGTGATTGTTTTATGACTAAATTAAATGTAGATGTAGATGAATAAAGCATGAGAAATTGGTTCATAGGTATGAAATGGTGTATGACTGAAGTTTTGCCCTGAAGGCGTGTGATGTGTGACCAGAGTTGGCAGTATAAGACACTAGCAGCTGTTCAGAGCATCTTTTCTTGTATTTGTGTTCTAGAAGACAATAGATGGTTTTCACTGTCATGCAACGAAAACGTAAATTGAAAACTATTCAGTGGACAAAGTCAAGAAATTTTAATATTATAGGAGACAGGTAAAATAGACACTCTGCATATCCCCAAACTTCAGATGTTCGTCGAAATGTTTTGCGCAAATTGACAGAGCCCAGTATGGAGCCGCCATGTTGGTGGAGCTCTGTGCAAACATCTGGATCTTGCTTTGGCTACCTAGGTGGCTGATTATCTGAACTGAACCAACAAACATTTACACAAGCACTTTTCCTAACACTTTAACTCCTAAAAGACTAAAATTCACTAGATACATGTAAGGGTATATTTTTCCACAAATACGATCAGAGCAGTACATGTATGTCACGCACAGCCATAACTCTGAACTTCAAACGGCGTTGGTTTCCAAACAAAGCATGCTTTTGAGCTGAAAAGTTGTAAACAGATATAAGTTTAGATCCTCTTGTGCCTTATAAGATAAAAAAATTCATGGCTCTTTAGTTTTGGATTTTGGAAATTGATGGCATCATGTGAAAACGATCTATAGCTTATTTTAGCTGCATGTACTACGTGCAAAACACTTACAGCTGTTCAGAGCATCTTGCAGTTTTGAAAAGTGTGGTAATTGTTGTGAATTCCCCGTAAAACTCATGCACAATGAAAACGTGGCACAAACACACAAACAGAAACTCATACAAAGAGAGTGGTACAAGAGAAACAGGTCAGGAATAAAAAGATTCTTGCACCTGCCAGACATAAAAATTGGAATGAATTATTTTGTACCACTGAATAGCAGTGAGAAATCAGCAACAAACTATATACCATCTTTGAAATGATCTCCTTCACAAGCCGTTGAAAGCATTTTGCGATGGTTTGAAGAATACGTGAATGCCAAGTTGCGGAAAACATCATCATCTGGAGAGGCACTGTACTCGCTACGTTTGTCTGATCTATCATCATAGGGGTAATTAGCCACTAATGAGCCGCCATGAATGTTGGCTGACAGAACAAAGGGATTCTTATCAATCCACTCCTTCACAAGTTGGGTTTCTTTTGCTAGCTTGCTTTCATCTGCAATTTTGTCAGGAGAAAATTGGTCTGGAAAATTCCTGGCGAGAAAATGGACACGAGTAATGAGTGCATGAGTCAAGCATACAGTTGTATATATCAATTTAATTACCAATACCATTAACCTGAACTTGGAGGTGCAGTCGCCTCATGGTTAGTGTACTTGTCTCTGGATCAAGCAGTCTGGGTTTGAGCCCTGGTTGGGGACATTGTGTCGTATTCTTGGGCAAGACACTTTACTCTTACAGCGCCTCTCTTCACCCAGGTATATATATGGGTACCCGCAAATTTAATACTGGGGGTAACCTGGTGATGGACCAGCTTCCCATCCAGAGGGGGAGTAGAAATTGAACTAGTTGCTCCATGTTACAGAAACCGGGATAAGCTCCGGCTTGATGGGCCACTTGGCTCATATAAAGACTTTACCATTTTACCATTCTGACAGAGAAAAGGATTCTGCCAAATTAAACAATTAGATTATGAGCTCAAGATTTCTATAGCGTGATAGTGGATGAGGGCGCAGCCAGAGTCAACTATCATGTATAGAAATCGAGAGTGAATAATCTAATTGTTTTAGTATAAATCTACTAGTTGTTCAAAACTTTACCTAAATCCTCTTCAGACACTTCAAAAATGCCAAGAAGGGGCCGTCATTTTGTTAAGAAGGGTACACTGCTATCCTACTCACTACTTATCACAGAATAGATTAGTGATTAGCGTAGCCAATCAAAGAACGGCATTTGTGATAGAACACTAGTAGATTTATACTAAAATTCGATAGAAACACAGAACTAGCACAAGCTGTTGATGTAATGATGACATGAGCACAGAGAATTTACATTTGATGAGCAAAGTACATAAGCTTGTTTTCATTGCAGAATTTTCTAAAAGAAATAGAAAACATGTTCTCCATGTTTTTTATTGAGTTATAGAAAGACTTGTGGAAGTTTGCACACTCGCCTGTCGGCTCGTGTTCCCACAGCATTTCTTGTTCACCCAAACTTTCACTCGTGTCTATGACTTGATAGGAACTAGCACATTTTTTCTCTTTCTTCAGTAAAGCTCAATCCATGTAAGTTGCTATGATCACTTGATAGAGGTTATAACTTCCCAAGTATGCATAAATCTACAATGAACAATTTCATAATTCTTTCACCCTTGTCATCCAACAGAAAGCACATTTAACTTAAATATGTGTAAAACATCAAACGTCTCGTAAACAATGTGGACATAGAATACGTCGAGAAGTACAGTGAGAGATAATTTGAAGGCCTTTTATGGCCTGTGACAACCTGTCTTATTGCTGAATATTCATTTTCACGCAATAATTTACATAAATTATATGAACGTTTTGGTTTTAAACGACTTACATTGTTTGTAAACGATTTGGCAAAAACCAAGTTAAGAATTTATGAAACTATAGACTTAAAAAATAACTTACATGTATGGCTATTTAAAAACCGTGAAAGCTAGAGGAAAAAAATAATTCTCCCCAACATCTAAAAGTATATTCTTATTTCAAAATATGCTTTGAAGTAGGGCTATGGCTTTTTCAATATTTATACAAAGTAGTTTTAGTACTCACCGATTCAAATCAACGCCATCAGCATTTGCCCTTCCATGCAGACCAGTGCACCTGTCCTTTTCATCACGTTTGCTGTTTTTGGCTATCTCGTAGCCATCAGGGTTCATGGATGGCATAATGTGGATCCTTGTTGAATCAACAAGCCGTGTTATTTCATCATCCTTGTTGTAATTCTCCAGCAACTTCTCAATAAAGTGTAGAAGTATTTCTCGACTCACCACTTCATTGCCATGCATGTTGCCTATGTACTTGAACTCTGGTTCCCCTGGCTCATGGCTTCCTGGATTGTCCGAGATTTCCAATACCCACAAATTTCTCTTCTCGACTGATTCACCTAGAGAATACAGCCGTGTTATGGTTGGGTACTTTTCCGCGAACTGGTTCAGAATATCAGTCATCTCACCGTAGTCGTGATGTGAAAAGTCGACAACTTTGTCTTGCTGTGCTCCGCGAGCGTTAAAGGACACCAAAATGATGAACGCTAGAACTCGCCAATATGCCGCCATGATTTTTCTACTTCGATCGAAGTTTTTATGTCAATCTCTCCTTAGATTTTCAAGCCACCATAAAGAAGCCTTGTCTCAAAACAATAACAGGCAAAGAATGGAATCTCTGACTGTTTTAGTACCTTCAGTTCGCTACGATTTTTCGCTACGATTTTCTGTTACTGCTTCAGCAGATGGGTAAACTACGTCACAACGTCAGGATGTTCCCCCACCGTCAACAAGGATGTAAAATTGAGATCAGGAAAGCAGATCCATTTACAACCAAGGCGCATAAATAAACAATTCTGACAGCTTTGGCAAAAATTTCTTAAGAGATGTAGCGGTCTTCAAAGTCTTCTGGTCCTCGGAGATACAAAGGATCAGTTTCTCGTCGAGATTTTCGTTATCATTAGATTATCCATAAATCAAGGGTGAAGCTTGTAATTCGTGGCGTTCGAAAACAGTTAAAACCTTCTCAGCGCCCAATTTAGTGGCGCCCACTTTGTGACATCTGCTTCGCTTGGCTTCTTCCTGCTACTCTGATCGCATGGGATGATGGGATCGCCCGCCACTCCACCCAGGTTTTTCGCGGTTTGGGTTTGAATGCCTGGCAGTTTTTGCCTTCTTCCTCCCTAAGACAATCTTCATGAACCGGATAAAAAGAAAATTAAAAGAACTTCACAGTATAACTGAAGCTTATGTTCCAGAAAGACTGTCTCAGAAAAAATTGGAGGACGATGGTCTGCAAGGAATTCATTTACGCGGATACCAGCTGGACGGAGTGAAGTGGATGAAGCGTTGTTTTGAATGCGAGCATGGTTGTATTCTCGGAGATGAAATGGGTCTTGGAAAAACTATACAGGTTTGAAAATTAAATGCTGTGCCATGCAAATCTTTGGTAACTGTTTGTATCATACGTAGTATTGTAACCAGAATAGCATCTTGAAAAGTTGAAACATGAGGCTTTTCAACAACCTGTTTCAGCTGTTTCAGCTGTTTCAGCTGTTTGCAGCGTTTTGTCAAAACAAGCAGCTTATCTGGGCAAGTTCCGTTTATGGTCCCTTTCTGGAGCAGGTTTTTTTTTTTTTTTTTTTTAACTAAGACTTGAAAGCAATCTTTCTTCCAAGAAGCTGACGAGAAAATATAAGTTGGCTGAATTTTTTGAAATGATTATGGCTGTGCATGTAGGAGTCTTACTGTTACATAAATGACTATTTTGCCAGTATACACATGGGTAGGGGTGAGGTAGAGGTACAAGGAGTGAGGAGGGTTGGAAGGGGTACCATAAATGGAACATCTTTTTGAGTGATACTGACACATCACCCATGTCAGTTACACATGTATTGTTTTGTTAGTCAGTTTATGTACATGGTAACAACTCTATTTCAGCCTTATTAAGTTTACAAACTTGGTTTAAATATTCAAATTTATAGTTAATTAAAAGAAATTATTTAATAAACAAAATAAGAGACTTTTTCGCAGTTTTGCATGGATCTTGGGGATGCCAGATCTAAGATTTGGGGATTTTAATAAGTATTGAAAGTTGAAAGCTTACTAATCTAAAGGCTAAAAAGTTTTTATTGTCCCTGATCCCATAAAACCTTAAAATTAATATGATCAAATTACAAAACATGAAATTGAGATATTGTATTTATCAGACTAGGTGAAATTTTATTTTACTTTGCAGACAATTGCTCTCTTGGCTAATTTTCAAGGATTGAAGAACTGCCAAGGTCCTTTTCTTATAGTCTGTCCATTGTCAGTTTTACAAAACTGGCAAAATGAATTTTCAAGGTAATAAAAATAAACTGTCTTAAGATTGCATGAGTCTGTTTTGGGGATGCACAATTATTTTAACCATTTCTCAAATACTCCTGCTGGGATAGAATTAACACAGGAAGGGGGGAGGGGGGGGGGGTTCGGTCAAATCCCCAAAATTAAAAACAAAAGAGATAATTATTATGCTGACTTGGCCTCAGAATGCTGGAGATCTCATTTTCAAGGATCTCAATTTTTAAAAAAATTATGGGGAGGATGTCCCTGGACCCCCCTACAGCAGACTGCCTTCTGTGGTCAGTATCTTGAAGCCTCTTCTCTAAAATCCTGTAGCAACATGGCATTTTCTAATAAGAAAATAGGTCCGCAATGTGTACTTGTGAGCTTTTGCTTAGTTTTATTCCATTTGGTTGGAATTTGTTTTAAAAAGTCAGTATCTGGGAATTTAATTGCTATAAGTGAGAAGGCAATCACTACAAAGATGAAGGTGTTACCTTGAATCTGGAGATATTGTACTTGTAGTAGAAAACTTGTGGTTCCTTAGTTGCATCCTGGAAGTAAAACCAAAAAAGGATACCTCCGCAAGTTGCCTATTAGTGTGTAATTGGCTTATAAACAATGGAATTGAGTGGTTCACTGTTGGAGCAAGACGGAACACACAAAAGGGATTTTTACCCATGGGAGATGTAGCCTCTATCACTGGGTTGCCAATAGAGTACTGTATAAACTGCATAAAACAACAGGGGGTTGAGCAACAGTGGCCTTGTGTTAAATGATGTTTATGAGGACTTTTGTATTTCAAGATTTTCAAGAAAACAGAATGTACTAAACTTCACTGGTGATAAAGATGAGAGGGAGGAACTGAAAGACTCCATAAGGAAGCTTGTTAAGTCTCAGGTAGATCAGCTAATTTTTGTTTGTTTGTTCAGAGAAAAATATATGTTTGCAACTACATAATAGTATATTTGGATTACAAGTTTTATAATAAAAATAATCTGTTTATTTAATAAGGGAACAAGCATTGTATTTATGAGATAGGGGGCTTTAATAGTTTAATCATTTTTTGATTCTTTGCAGAATGTGGGATATAAAAATGCATCTCTTTCATTCAGTGTCCTTCTAACAACATATGAGGTATGGCAATCAGCAATTTATATTATTTTATTTTTTTAGTGACAAGTGGATTTTATTGATGACATAGCAAGTTCCATAATTATATTATTTACATGTATTTACTTCCAGTATATTCATAAACTTTATTTCTATTTTCTTTTAAAGGGTTTTTGTAATGACTGTTTTATTGAATGATGAATTTTTCAATATAACTCAGTAAAATATAGTTTTTTTCATTACTGGCAGATGTGTTTACGGGAAACATCTTTTCTCTCCAAGTGAGTTTATGAAACAACACACTGTGTTATGTCGTAATTGAGCACCTTCTAGAAAAAAAGCAACATACTTTCTTGTTACCTTTTTTAACTAACTGCACTGCACTGCACTGCACTAGACTGCACTGCACTGCACTAGACTGCACTGTACTGACCTGCACTGCGCTGCGCTGCACTGCACTGCACTACACTGCACTGCACTGCACTACACTGCACTGCACTGCACTAGACTACTCTGACTGACCTGCACCGCACTGCATGGTACTGCACTGCACTGCACTGCACATCCTTATAGACCCAGGGGCTGCTAGTTGGGACTATGCAATTTTTTCAAGCAAGCGATATTTTCAGGTGAATGTTTACTTTGAGAGTGGGAGAGCTCTCCCACTCTTGAAGTAAACTTTGGCCTGGAGATATCGCCTGCCCGAAAATATTGCATCGTCCTAACTAGCAGCCCCTGGGTCTCCGAGGATGTGCAGTGCGGTGCACTATTTTTTGATTCATCACAAAAATAAAAAAATAAAATCCTGATTTTAAAAATATCAGATCTTACTCTAATAACATTTAGATTGTACAGTGCAGTGCCACCTGTCTGGTTATCTAGCTCAGTGTTTTCTTCATAGATTTCAATGGAAAGCAATGATTGTAGATGAGGCTCACAGGTTAAAAAATTCTAAGAGTGCCCTTTATCAAGAGTTGTCCCAGGTTTGTACAAATGTAGTTTCAATCATATTTCCTTTTATGTTATAGCCATGTTCATGTATATAAGGCGTAATAGACTAGAGCTGTACAATTTTTTCCAATACCAGCTAATAAAAGTTTAGATTTGTTAATTAACAAACACTTAATATTGAACTCATGTTGCTGTTGTTTTACACATTTACACAGTATGATATGGCTTGTAACTGTTTAATTAAATGTGTAATGGAATTGATTATTATTAAGTAAAAAATGATTGTATATAATTTTATGTTAAATTTTTATTTTCATTGCCTCTTAATTGTTTTTAGTTTGATAAAGACTTTGTGGTATTACTAACAGGAACACCAATCCAGAACAACTTAAAAGAAGCAAGTATTTTTAATTGAATTTTATTAATTTGTTTGCATCTATCCAGTATCCAGTCTATTTGTTAAGTACTGTAGATTGCTGAAAGTTGTTACCAACAGGATTCTGCAAATAATTGCAACCAGTAACAATTTAGTTAAAAGTAGCAGGAATTTAAATTTTATTTATTAGGATCAAATTTGTGTGCTAAGGGCATTCGCAGTCGAGTGTTGATCAATACCCTTGATTGATCCTGACATCTCGATCAACACTCAGGCGACAGTCAGTCAATAGTTGGCCGAGTGTTGACTGACTCGTATGTGTCAATCGACACTCATTAAGTTAAAACAAAATCAATTGACACTTGATGGCATATCTGCAACCATTAATTGACTCTTGACCGACTGTCGTCTGGGATGTCAATCGAGTGTTGACAGAGATGTCGATCAAGTGTTGGTGTAGGATATTGGTGTAATGTCAACCAAGTATTGATCGAGATGTTTCAAGATAGATGGAGATGTTGTTTTTTTCCCACAAACTGTGTCTACCCAGCCAAATTTACAGACAAATGTATGGAAAATTAGAAAAATTAACTGAGCGTCTTCTAGCCAAGTTACATCTTTCAAACTTGGTGAATACAAGATTTCTTCAATGTAGTAATTTTAACATTGTGATTCACAAATTGTGTAAAATTCAATTTTGGAAGAATATTTTTTTGCCATTAGTTTCCCATACAAACACAGTAATTTCTGACTGCATTGCCTACCCCTCAAGATGGCATCAAAAACCGTGATAAGGCCTAACAACACACGACCTAGGCTTATTAAAGTTATATATTAAGATGCTTTTAGATTAAAATTTTTGGAACACTCAGAAATGTCATCTTCAACCTTCTTTAACTTTTATAGCTATATTCTCTACTCTCATTTGTGAGTCCAGACATATTTTCCCTCAATGCTGCAGAAGAATTTGTGGAATGTTACACCAATATTGACGACTCAGGTCAGAACGCAACTTTGAGTAATAATATTGTGAAGCAAAAGATAAATTATTTATGAATGCTGTAAAGTTCCAAAATAGAGACAGTCTATTTCTATGATTGGTACCATCTGGGTCCATATTTCTAATCAAGGTGGCATTACTTTTGGGAGGCCAAATCATTTACCATATTATATTAGTCATTCCATCTTACTAGTATTTAATGATAGTGTTAAAATGTTTCAGATACGTTAAGTGATGCACATCACTGGTCCATGAAAAGTTTAAAGCATATTAAACATATTAAAACAACTGTTATGTATAGAAAAGTCGGAGTATAGCTCTAGAAACCAAACTGCGTAGGTGTTGTCAGAGAAAGAGAAGTCTATATACTATCTTTGCATCCTTTGTTCACACAGTTGTTTTCCAAAAACTTGATTAAGGTTACCACTATCAATGTTCTGTTACCCTTGGAGAGTCACCAATTTTGGGATTTTTGTCAACCATAAAAATGCGTTGCTATTTTGGAACTAACTAAAAATAAGTATTCTTCAGTTTTCAATTTAAGCACAGGCTTAAACATGCAACCTCTGATTAGACAGCTACAGGTGATGAACACACAGCTAAACACTTTTACGATCAATAATGTTATTGAAAACAAAAATAATTATAACTGCACTAAGATATCTGTACATGTATATAATTTTTTTTTACAGAACAAAATGCAGAGCTGCAAAATCTCTTGTCTCCATTTCTGTTACGTCGTGTGAAATCAGAGGTGAGGTAGATTATTCAGTACTTAGTTAACACAAAGGTATAATTAATTACAATAACTAGAAACATGGAACTTAGCATAACAATGAACCAATTTATAGTTGTCTGAGATAAATAAGTTGGTAAGGGATTTGTGTACGGACTATTATCAATCGTTAGTTAAGTCACATGCTACAGGGGTTTCATTGAGGGCCAGGTGCCAGGCAAACTGACTGGCTGTGAGGATGATTTTTCTGCCTGGTTTGACCATCTAGAGGAAAGGTTTTCTTGTAAAAGAGATATTCAAAATGTTTTGCCCACCTGAGAAAACCAGTTGCCCTCCTGCAGAAAATGTCAATGAATCCCCTGATGCTACAATACAGTACAATGCCAAAAAGAACTATGAGTCTGTCAAAATGTACTAAAGTAATTATTTGTTACTTGAATGCATAATTGTTAAAAATACTTTTTCTCAATTTAAGGTAATGGCTCATTTACCCCAAAAAACTGAGGTAAGATTGATGTTGGAATGATTTTTTTACACTAGGTTAATTCATCAGCCACACCTCTGTTTTAGTTTACATTATAGTTTATATCATAGTTAGCTAACTATGGTTTACATGCAAGGCCCATGCAAGAGTTTGGCTATTATTATATTTCATTTGGAGCATGTCAAAACAAAGGAAATCAGTGTGAAACTACTAGAGATAATTAAACATACTCTCAGGAACACAACTTACAGTAAAGCAGATTTTACTTCACCATGCAATATTAATAATTTCAGTGGCATAGAAAATGGCAGAGGCTGAGTAGGGGTCCTTTGATGGTTCATAAAAAGACCTTGCTGATCACATATTTTGTTGGAACAGGTCCTTCTCTATACCGGGATGTCAGATATACAGAAAAAATATTACAAGGCCATCCTCATGAAAGATTTGGGTAGGAAATTTTGAAGCCCTTACATAAAATAAATTACAATATTTAGAGAGGAAGCTACATCAGCTTTAGTTGGTTTTCATGCAGGTCCTCTATATATCCTGGTTGGATTGGAATTTGGAGTTGTTGGTTTTTGTGGGGAGAGGAAAGCCGGAGAACCCGGAGAAAAACCCTCAGAGCAAGGCAAGAACCAACAACAAACTCAACCCATATATGGCACCAAGCCAGAGTCAACCCCGGGCATTCTCACCACTGTGTCATCCCTGCTCCTCAGTCATTCTACATGTATGAGTGTTACTTCAAGAAACATTTACTTAATTTTTTTCGTAGGTATGCATGCCAATAATAACAGGTTTCAGTTGATGATTATATCATGAATTATATGCTCGCTTCGTTTCTTTGTTTATTTTTTTCTAGATGCCTTCAATTCCCCTGGTGGTTCTATGAAGACAAGACTTATGAACATTTTGATGCAGCTCAGAAAATGTGTGAATCATCCATATTTGTTTGATGGTACTTTTTTAGAGATGCAGTCATAACATTATTATATAGCCTGCGAGCAGACTCACGCTGGAGCACAAGCTTTGCTCTTCGCCGCTTGCACGTGTGACTCATAGGTGGCCTGCTTGGAGGCTAATTGCTATACAATGTGGCCTACTAAACAAATAGAAATCATTTTCCATGTATCTGTTGAGCTATATTGGAAAAAACGTGACTAATGAAATTTTGGGAGATCAAGGTACAGTCACACCTCTCGTAAGCGACCACCCAAAATGCCAAACCTAAGGTAGTCACTTATGAGGGCTTAGACCATATAGGGTCAAAATCTTGCCTCATAAGCATATGGTACTGCAGAGATTTAGCCCATGCGCCTATGCCCCATTATCATTAATAGGTTTTAGTAGCCACAAAAAAAAAAAAACCCTGAAAAGCCTAAAGACGTAGGTCACTTGCTCAAAATTTTGATTTCTGTGCATGCCAGAGCAAAAATGTCCAGGCTGAAAATGCCAAAAATGTCTAAAAAAAATGCGTTTTTGCCAAAAAGCTCCAGGTGTCAATGGGTTAATATCAGATAATTTATTTCCTGGTAGGGGCCTTTATGCCAGGAAATTTATTTGTCAAAATTCTGTTTTATTTCATATTTTTTAGGAGTGGAACCTGAGCCATTTGAGCTTGGTGAACATCTTGTTGATGCAAGCGGTAAGCTTATTTTAACGAGAATCTTAACTGCACAAGTGACATACATTATTTACTATTTTGGAGTAAGTTCTCTAGCCATTTTGTTGTTATTATGCATTAGTTACTTATATCGACAAATTAAAATTTTATTTTCAGGTAAACTGCAAGTTATCGATCAGTTGCTGGTTTTCCTCAAAGCAAGGTCAGTTGAAAAAAAAAAAAAAAAAAGCAGCTACAAGTTTAAATTCACACGCCACGTCATGCATCGAGCGCATGCTAAAAGTAATAAAATGAACAATGATAGGCCATTGGCCATTGCTATATAGCTTTGCCTGGATTTAACGATCGTGGACGTTCAGTAGATCATTTTCTCTACATTTTCTCTTCAAAATAATGTTTGCACTCCCTTTAAGACTTCCTTTGAAAGTTCACTTCACTCTAAGAACACCAGGAACAATGGTTTATCAGTGAAACTACCTACAGTTCGCCTTGAATTTGGGAAGAAGAACTTTCACTATATGTCAAGGAGCCACGAGTATTAATGAACTTCCGATCGAATTTAGATCCATAACTTCAAGATTTCTATTTAGCATAAGCTTAAGTGAACAATTTTACTAATTTTGTACGCCATTTTTACCAATTTTTACCTTTTTTACCCTATTTCCCCCCCATTTTTGAGCCCCCATTTTTATGTTTCTGAAACAAGTAATTCATTATCTGTTCGCAGTAGAAGTTTGAAGAAAATCTATCGAGTAGACCATTTTCGCGCGAGCGTCCTTAAACCAAGCAACACATCAAAACTGCAAACATCTTCCAACAAAAATCATATCGGTACCTAGACAGACTGAGTATTGACGAACCTAGAGTGCGAGCAGTCTCCCTGCTACTTGAATATCTACGAGGGAAGAAACGCAAACAGACACGGAAACCCCGGTGGATACTCCCGGAAAAATTGGTTGGGGGTGTGTGGCCTGCTTCCCAAAACCCTTAACCTATTAAAGACCAAAATCTGCGATTTTCCTTACCGTATTTATGAGACCTGACCAAAAATTTAAGAACCTATTTAAGACCTGATCGTTAAATCAATACCCTGTGTCAGGTCTGCACTATAATTAGGTACCTAGTTCAGACCGACGTTAAAGGCATTGATGATGGTAGCGATAATGACGAAAAAGTAGCTTCTTCTAAGAAACATACCCAATTCAAGACTAAAGTGCAGAAACCATATGCTATTTGGGACCAAAATGGCCAAAATCAATACCCCATTTACCCTTCAGGTCGGCACATACATATATAGCCCATATAGGGGAGCAGCCCCCTCGGGACACAAACAAACGAAAAGAGCCGAGTGGCGGAACCTTAAGCCTCGAGTCGCACGGCCGTCGGTGACGAACCCTACCCTTTTGTCAACGTGCAGTCTGTAGGTACTGATCTGATTACTGTTGGAAGATGTTTACAGACGTTTGCTGTCTTTCTTTGCTAAGGATGTTTTAAGGTACTTGGTTGAGATCTGGAAGTCCCGGACTAAAATCCTTAACCACCCCGCCACTAACCGTTTTTGTTCTTGATAATTCCAAATTTAACCCCTTCACTACACTTTTTAGAATTGGTCAGCCGACCACCAGTTGGGGTTCTTTAACGAGTTGCCGGGTTATCTCTTAGTTTTTTTTGTACAATTTCCTGGATTAGCACAGTCTTTTATTTTATTTTGGAAATAATATGTTTTTCATTCATGTCACCACCAGGGGTCACAAGGTTTTGATGTTCTCGCAAATGGCGAGAATGCTGGACATTATTCAAGACTATCTCGGCTACAGAGGTTATTATTATACTGTGCAAGTTGTTCAAAGTTTGCATCATAACGCTATACAGCGCATAGATTACGAGTAGTCCCTCTTTTGCTTAGTCTGTCGTGCGTGACGCGAAAGAAAACCGCGAGAAAAGAAATGGCCGCGCGAAATCCTAGGGCCGTTCGCGCGCTTCTCACCCCCGGGATTTCGCGCGACCATTTTTTTCCCCGCGGTTTTCTTTCGCGTCACGCACGACGGATTATTGACTAAGTACGAGGTTATTATAACTGGATATTGGTCAAGTGTTTTTTTGCGTGCTTATGGACCGAGACGTAGTCGAGATCCACTAACGGGCAAAACAAGAGATAGGACGTTATCCAGTCATCTTGACCGGGCAAACTTGGTTAATAAAGGATTTATTTTATGACATTGAGGGCACGTTTTCTTGCGGAATATAACGGGCAATCCCGAGTGGGCAAGAGAGCCCTATTTCCCCGCTCGGGTAGCCAATCACTGCACAGTATTTGGTTCATCTTGCGGAGTTAGCCATATAATAAAGTTGTTTATTCGCTGTGGATAGCGTTATCCATCTTTTGAACAGATTGAGCTGAACATACTTCTTCTTAAGAATAATGTCAGTGAATCATGTCGTAAAGTTGTTAAAAGAACTGAGTATCAACTGAGTTCGGGTAAAAGGCGTCTTCTACTGTAATAATAAGTAACTTTTTCAAGTCTTTAAATCCTCTATCTTGGCTGTCAAGCGGTGATATTGGACAATAGGCGTCTTTAATAACAGACACAGTTCTTTCATTTTTTAGCCGAAAGTAGCACTTTAAATTAAAGAGATTGACGTGCTTCTAGGAAATGTGACGCTATCTACTTCAGGTTTAAAATTTAAAACGTTCACTGGCTATACAAAGTTAAAACTTTCGAGCTTTCGACTCTCAGACTACAGCCTTCGATGGATAAAAATGAAGAAAAAAAGACTCGAAAGTTTTAGCTTTATATCGCCAGTGAACGTTTTTCTAGATATTAAATATGTTTTGTCCTGGCTATCGTTCTTCTATTTTTAAATCTACTTCATGTTTCCGTCATAGGGTATTCCTACGAACGGTTGGATGGTTCTGTCAGGGGGGAGGAGCGCTATCTGGCAATTCAAAATTTCAACGAAACTGAAGAAACCTTTATATTCCTCTTGAGTACACGGGCAGGTAGGAACGGTTTTAATGTCACACTTGTGCATTTGCTGTCAATCTCGTCTGCAACTGCAACATCGCTCCTTGTAGAAAACTGGATAGCACCCGCAACTTTACTTACGCATCTTGAAATGTTTAGCCTAAATTTTTCGAGTTTGTCCTTTACAATCCATGTTAATCTTTTCATCCTTGACCATCCTTGTTCCTTTCTGGTTTATTATTATCTCTTTGATGTCTTTCTATCTTGGTAAACTACTATTTTCAGGTTTCCTTCAGGTTTCGAAGGTAATTAAGTACGTGGACAAGATAACTCAAAGTGCCGTGACTAAGCTCCTTAAACAAAGTCTGCCATGCAAGTAATCATCTAAAAAATTGCGCACATCGTAACCTGTCCCTCCACCCACCTATAGCTAGTTTGGAAATGTGGTTTTGAGCTAGAAGAATACTCCCTTCTAAACCTCAAGAAAAGACCGAAAACCTGCCGAAAAACATTTTCCGGGAAATGAATGTTCGTGGCGTAGGCTTACTTTCTTAATTTTGAAAGGTTTCGGTCGAGTATCTGGTGATCCAGCGAAACTAGTAAAAATTTAGTGAACTGGCAAAGCCGCAAAGTTTATCTTGCCATATATTATACATGTGTTTTTTCCATGCATCTTTTCGTTTGGAAACAAGGTTATGCCTTACTGATCGGTTTGCGCTCTGTAGGTGGTCAAGGATTAAACCTCATGTCAGCGGACACAGTGATATTTGTAGACAACGATTTCAACCCACAGAATGACTTGCAGGCGGCCGCGAGGGCTCATCGTATAGGACAGAGAAGGTTTGTCCCCTCTTCCTGGCAGGATTTTGTTTACAGTTCGCTTTTAAGATTGGGCAGAGGGAAATCTACTCTGAAAAAGGAAGTTCTCGGAAAAAAATTCGATTTTTAACTAAACGTGTTTTTTTAAATGATTGTTTTGAATTCCATATTTATTTGGTACACCCCTTCCGCCGTTCAAATCCAAAAATACCGTTTCGGACAAAATTCTTGGGCAGAAAACTGACTGTAATTCATGACATTTTTTCGTCTAGGCCGGTGAAAGTGATTCGTCTTGTCGCTAGAAGTACAGTGGAAGAAATTGTGTTGAAAAGAGCAGATGACAAGTTAAAGCTTACAAATACAGTGATCGAAGGAGGAAAGGTGTAAGATTCTTTTGCTAACAGTGGTTGATCCACAGATATTATCAATAGCCAGGTTTTAGACATGATTTTTACAACTTTTGAAAGTGTCAACTTTGTTTTCACGGCATAGAATTTCAAGAATTTTATATTTAGGTACAGCAAGTAAGCAAGTATTCCATTTAGTTATCACCGAAAGGGTTTGTTCATTTGTTCGTGCTTTGTTTTCTTGTTTGTGCGTTTGTGTGTTTGCTCGCGTGTTTGTTCGAGCGTGCGCTGGTTCTTCCGTTCGTAGGTGCGTTCTTAATTACGTTCGTTCGTACGTTCGTTCTTGCGTGTGTTCGTACGTTCGTAATCACATTCGTCCGTACATTCGTTCTTGCATTTGTTCGTTCGTAGGCTCCGCGATAGTGCGCTCGTGTTTGGGTTTATCCATTCTTTCGCTTATTTTAAGACACCATGTTAACTACTTTATTTTACTTTATTGCAGTTTTCGGGTAGTTTGTCAGCTGCTAATCAGGTTGCCGAGACCCCAGCTCAGGTAAACGGTGAACTAATGGCATTTATTTAACCAGTCAAAAAGCGATCCCTTGATCACCATTGAAAGCAATCTGAGTTCCTTGCTTTTCCATTGATTGTCCCATTTGTAACAGTTATCTTGTAAATGTATTTTAATGTCTTTAACTACTAAATCTGTTTTTGTTATGTTATTCTTGCCAGCTTACAGACTTACTCAAGTTTGGATTGGACAAGTTATTTGACTCGGATGAACGGTGAGGCGGGATATATTAATGGATAAGATTTTCTCCTCTTCATCGGGTGTGCTTAAACCTTTTGTCAGTTGTTTATGCTGGTCATGTTTTAATCATGGTTTACATGATTCACAATTGAAAAGAAATAATGTTACTTCTTTCTTGTTTTTCACAGCACTATAACAGAGAAAGACTTGGAGAAGTAAGTTACCATAACAGAACGTAAACCAACTCGCTACGTCAAAACGATATCCTTCGGTTTCGTAACGTGGCAGGACTGAGATAAACTATTTCTCGTATAAATCAACGAACCTGTCACTTTAACCGACTTCATAGAGGTGTTGGAAGAGTATCATTATGAACTTCTTAATCTTTAATTCACGTTATTGCCTTAAGCGCAAGCTACTCTGGCAATGTGGCCAGCACACTTGCATACAGATGTTGGCAGTGCTTTGGGCAGCATTTTTAAAAGACACGCTAAGTATATATAAATACTCTTCATCTCAAGAGTCTAACTTTGATGCAAGGAATAAAATCGAATTGCGGAGTTAGAGTTTTGCTTGACTGTAGTGACCCCCCTCCTCCCCTCTGCAGAGAAGAACCACGGCCATGTTAGACTGTTCACAGCCTCTGTATTTTTCAACGCACACGAAAGAGAAAGTGAGCGAAACTCAAAGCGCCCAAATCTCCCGTTTTTCGCTGGCGTCCAGTGTTGTCGCGATTCATCCGCGCGTTCAACGACCGAATAAAAATACCAGAAAATAGAGGGCTGTCAACAGTCAACTGCCATGTCAAAGAGACGGATGTTCATTTTGAAATCTGGGCAAGCCTGAAACTTTCCTAGAAGAAACTATTATAAATTTGAACTGTGATCTAAGAACATTGCCATTGAATGCTTTCATCTGTGAAGAAATGTCAAAGATTTCATGCCAGTTCTGTGTAAATCATTAACAAAGCACGATGTCGCTGCCCCACTAATTTCGCATTTGAGACCACCTCGGCCAACCCCCCTGGCATGGAAGTGAAACTGCGATGCTAGTCAAATACATAAATGTATTTTTAATACTTTTTTTGTCCAGGATTCTTGGCGGAAGCTGTAAAAATGAGTGGATTGTGGAGGAAACGGGAAACGAGACGGATAACGATGGTGACATCATAGCTTCATGTATGGAGACAGATGATGACGAAAAGGGTAAGACAATTAACCCTATTCTTCTGTGGGTCTGTGGCCGGTTACTGGTCAGAGCGGAGATGCTCTTTAATTTAGTCAACGGTCATGAAAAACCAGAACAGTTTTTGACTTAACCTACCTTTCTTTTACTTTCCATCTCGTCAGTTAAGTGCATTCTTCTCGGATCTATGATCGGTTACTTGTTAAGAAATATGTAGCGTTTATCATGTCACGAATCCTCCGACGGGATTTGAACCTATGACCTGCCACACTGGGCAGGCGCTCTGTCCACTGAGCAGCGGAGAGACTAGTACATGTATTGCTTCAAGTCTTGATTAGTTTATTGGATTGTCTGTGTCCTTTCTGATTGGCTAGAGTGATTACTTTGGTTTTATTTTTACCACACTTAATCGAAAACAGTTCTAATAGAATTCTACTAACTGTTAATAAGTAAAGCTACACTAAAGTAACAATTTACAAGGCCAATCAACAATCAGTAATTTGAGTCCCACACTCAGTGCGCTTCGTTGGTAGTGGAGGCCTGGGTACGAATTCCCCAATAATGCACCAACTGTTTTTAAAGGGGCCCAGTCACGGTATTTTGAGTTATTTTGGCCACATACAAAATTGCCTTTAAATGATAGGAAACCTGAAGATAACAGTTTAATAAGATAGAAAAACACCAAAGAGATAATGATAAACCATAAAGGAACAAGGATGGCTAAGGATGGAGAAGATTGACACGGATTACAAACGACGAATTTGAAAAATCCAGGCTAAACTTTTCAATATGCGCAAACCGTGACTGAACTCCTTTAAACTGCATGTCTTTCTAATCAGCTTTTGTCCTGTCAAAGCAGTGAGTAACATGTACATGTATGAAGGCCATGACTACAGAGACACGAGTACTAAGGATCAAGAGGCGTTTGACAACATGATGGCTGGTAAGGTAGTTATACTGACCTCTCTAAGGGTTTGAAAACAGAAAACTTGAGACTTAAATACTCCTTTAACCAGCGTTTTATTCCTAAACTCCAGTTATTCTTTAGGCTGCAAAAGAGATCACGTTTTTGCGCGAATTTTTTGAACGTGGCTCATGTGGGCTATTGACGACTCGCGCACGCAAGCCGCGCCACGCGTGGTAAAACCAAGCCTCCCACGTCGCGCGTCAAGTGACACAAGCGTGAAAAAAAACTACAAGACAGTGTTTTGTTTGAAAAAACAAAGTTGGTGGATGGCAGGCTTTGCAATCCAACACACAAATCCTTTAAATTTTTCGAATTAGCAAACTATCAAACGGCCGCAAAATCTCGCACCTACACATGAATATTCTTAGGATACTAAACTAGCCACCTTACATTTTTTGTCGCTCATTCCTTTCCTTGTATTCTTTTTCGTATTATGATCAACAGAACGTTTTCTTATAACTCTAATGAACATGATATAACCCTTAATTTTTTAACATTCACATTTTTATTGTGGCTGATGAAGCTCGGTTGAGCCGAACGAAATATTTTTACTGCGCTCTGAGTATAGGAGATTAATCTGTATCCAGAGCAGGAAAACAAAATTTTTGTTTGTTTTCTTATTGATAACACGTATAAATTTTCGTTCTTTTTTCAATTTAGACATGTTAGATGAAGCCCACTCCAGTGAAAGACTCCTTCGCAGCGAGAGAAAGGTACCCGTATGTGTGTTACTCTAGAGAGGTACCCGTATGTACCAGGGGCCACAATAGATTATGGTTCCTTTCTATACCAATAGGCCACTTCCAAGTTACCTTGTGCCTCTGTTTCAAAACGAGTCCTCTCGCAAAACCTTTCAAATGAAAATGAATTTGATTTACATGAAATGAACCTCTAGGCGGAACACATTTTCATATAAATGGACTCGTTTTGACAGAAGACTCGTTTTGACACAGGAAATGTCCAAGGCTAACACATTTGCACAACAACATTTCGTCGCTTCGCTTCCATTGGCTACTTAAAAGAGCAAGCTTATTATTTTCTTGTACGTTTAATTTCGAAGAAAGGCAATATTACAAGTTCATTTCTTATATTCTATTCATGCTAGGGGTCTGCAGCTCAATATGTCGATCTTCCTGTTAGAAAACGTAAAGTTCTTACACCAGAAGAACAGGAAGAACGAAGGAGAAAGGTAGTGGTCCTGTTTTCTTGATTAGAGTGATTACTTTCTAAGTGAAATATTCTGCTTGGCCGACCGGACTCTGAGCTAGTGTCGATTTCCGCCCCTTACTCGAGTCCGGTCTATGAAGGAGCGGGGACTCGTTTCTCGAACAACGGCTGGTAGTCGAGCCTAACACTGAGCTGGTCAGTTTGTAAGTAAAATGGTTTTGGTTGACCGCGGCTCTTGCTCTCCGAGGCCGTACTGAGCCCGTAGTTTCGTCTGGAAGTTTCTAAGCAACCGCTGGCGACTTGATGACGTAACAACTTTCCGAGAAGCGGTGGAGCGTTTGTTTTATTTTTGATTGGACAACGAAAATTGGAAGTTTACGGGCTCTTTACCAGTGTTCCAACGAAGATTTGCTAAAAAAGAACTTGTTCACGCGACTGACTGAGTATTGACTGATCTGCTGTTGCCAGGGGACTAGGACGAGCGCGGAACGCAATTTTTCGAGTTTAGTGTAAAGGGCACGTTGTACATTGCTTTTCCATCAAATCCAACACAGGAAAGTTGTTTTTCAGAGAGAAGAAAACGCCGCAAAGAGAGCTAAACTAAAGGAGGAGGAAGAGTCGAGAAAAGAAAGAGAACGACAAAGAAAACTGTGAGTATTTTGTACCGTGACAGGGATTATAAAGCAAGAATTGATAAAGAATAGAGTTAACAAATAGATTCTATGCTGCTGTGCGTCTATTTAAGTAGCCATTCAGTTGTGTTCTATTGGAAATCCGCGAATGTGATTGGTCCTCTCGTCGTTGTCTAAATTTCATGTCGTCGTACGTTTGTTCAGTAATAGATTACAGATGACGTCAAAATATGGAAAGAAAGTGGCACACGAGCCGTTAGGCGGCTGTGCCTCTGTGTCATATAATGCTGAAAAAAAGAAGTTAATAAGAAAAAAAAAGAGAAAATGAAAAATTGGCCTTCTGTAATTAAAATGGTTCTCTTATTGAAGGGAGAAGCTTTGGAGAGATGCCAGTTACACAAGCCATAACATTGCTTTGGACGGCGACGAGGAAGACGATGATGAAAGCGACGAGTCATTTGACGAAGAAGACGAAAATAAACAAAGAGAGATCCAATACGTGCGTGGTGACGTCACACATCCCATCAACACTCGCGGCTCTGATGCGATCATGGTACATTGTGTAGGTAAGTGAAGAGAAGAACTGGAACGTAATGCAAAGCTAGGGGGCACAACAGGGTGCTGTTAGTCACTATAAAGAAAGAAAGTTTGATTAACGGGCGATTGAAATAGTTCTCATATGCAGTGATATCATATGCATAGTTTGACTTGTTCAAAATGTAGGACTCAGTCGATCGAGTTAACACACATTAATTTGAACGCTTCGTACAAGAGCCTCACACAGCTACGTTGAACTCAGACAAGCGGTCTGGGTTTGAAGCCCGGCTAATGCTCTTAGGCGAGATACTTTACTCTCACAGTGCCTCTCTCCACTCAGGTGTATAAATGGGTACCGGCGAATTTAATGCTGGGGGTAACCCTGAGATGGGCTAGCATCCCATCCATGGGGGAGTAGCTCGCGGCTTCGCCGCTGGATTTCGCGCTCGCTGCTACGCCGCGCGCGCTTGTGCTCCAACGTGAGCCTGCTCGTAGGCTATATCCCTAGTCGCGTCATGCCTCTGACATCGGAGATAAGTACTGGCCTGATGGTCACGTGGCATCAATCTGACTTATCGTTCTCGTTTTGTAGAGAGAAGCACTGCGAGAATGAAGCACCCCGGTCGCATATTGAAACAATAATAAACGTGCCCAGCTAACTACAGTCGAACCTCTATTAAGGGGCCACTCTCGGGGACGAGACAACTGGCCGCTTAATAGAGGTGGCACTTTAATAGAAGTTCACGCGAAACAGCGTTGGGCGTGGTCCAGTTTTCAGTTTATCAAATATAAGTACAAACAAATGCAAGTGGAGAAAAAGTAGAACAATGATGGTTATAATACGGTCCATAACGTTAACAAAAGCCAAAGAAAAATTACGTTCCCACATTGTCATTCTTTTACCCTCATCTGGCTAAGAACGTCCGACTTCAAATCTTCCTCGCCGTTTAATAGAGGTATAAAACAAAACAAAATCACCCTTGGGACGGCAAGAAGCTGGCCGCGGCCGCTTTATAGAGGTGGCCGTTGAATAGAGGTTTTTGTTACATTGTATAGCAGACAATTTTTCCGGGACTTTGGCCGCTGGCCGCCAAATAAAGGTTGGCCGCTTAATAGAGATTCGATTGTAATCGCTTTACGTTACCAACAGATGACACAGGGAGGTGGGGACAGGGAGGATTGTTCTCTGCTATATCCCGGCGTTCATTGCTACCGGAAACTCAATATGAGCTGGCCAGTCGAATGAGAGGTAATGTTTTGCTATACGTAGTGTATCATAGACTGTGGTTTATTTGGGTTGAGTTTTCGTATTCTCCTTGAGAAGAACTGCTTTGAGGGACTTTTTAAACCGATATCGGTTGGAACTCTTGATTCGTTTGACGCTGAATTTTCACCAGCACATAAGGATAAGCATAAACAACATACAACAACAGCAACAACTTTTTCAGTGTACTTACTCAGCTAAAATTAAATGAACAAAAATAAGTTCAAAATAAAAGAATACATGGCTGCCCGAAATAACCTTAATGGGCTAATGAGACTGGGCAGCCATCCTTAGTGATTAAAGTAATTATATATTTGGGTCAGATTAGAAGAGAAAGTAAGAAAAAGACACATGCAACAGCACACAAACCACACACACACACACACACACACACACACACACACACACACACACACATACCTAAAGACGCTGTGAGATGTTGATAATTAACGGGCTTTGTTAAGAAAATGTTCTCATTCAAGGCACTAATACACCATTTTGCTAATGCTAGCCCTAGTCCCTTGTGGGGGTAAAATTTGATCTATTTAATGAGGTCATTTTTGGCCGAGTGATCACTTCTTGCCCCCACAAGGGAATGAAACTAGGAAATATTTGCATTAGCAAAATGGCTTATTAACAGCACCTTACTGCGTCCTAGTATGTTGCTGTACTTCTCCTTATGCGATAGCGAAAACTTCATTTGTCCAGCAATTTTCAGTAGACAACATCGTCTTCCTTCCTTTGAGGAAGATCCAAGTGAAAGCTTGAATGTGAAATACAAGCAATAAACAGCAAAAAGTTCTAAACAAAATAATTTGTTTTGGTTTTGTTTCTCAGACCTGAAGTTAGGAGACGCGCATCTTGTGCGAGTGGATGACCAAAAAAGTCGTAAGGATGGCCATGATTATGTGAGCTTAACAAGTTCTGTTTTCTATTTTTTTTCGCGATTCCTTTGTACAGGAATGAAGGTCTATTTAGCAAGTTCAATGGATTTCTCTGATGGCACTCTTAATTCAGGCGAGAACTCAGCCTTTCGGTGTCTTGACAACTCGGTGAAATCCGTTATTATCGATTTAAACAACTATAAACTAAGAAACAATTCATGCTTGCAATTAGTCGGCTAATGCAGTTTTCGTCCCCTCCCATCCCCCCATAGTTCGTGAGTGAGAGTCACTTTCTTACTTTGGTTCTTCAGGTCGCATTGATTGTGGCCCAGTCACGTGACAGGCAGAACAGACTGTCTGGGATAATACTGACGTCACTAAGTCTGGGATTGCAAAGGATTGCTGTAGCGGCCAAGAAAATGAAAGGTAACAGGAGAATAAGCGCGCTCGTCCGGTCAAAGTCTTATCTGGGGATGGCCTTGTGCGAAGTAGGTTTGCTGGATGGTAATTCAAGTAATCTGTCGATACCTCTCTAGTAAACTGCACGTCGACCTTTGTTCGACCTGTTCGTGAAAGGCGTCAGGTGCACAGACATTTTGAACCATGTTGTTCCTTTTGGTGCGCTTCCACTCCCGGGGGGGGGGGGGTACTCCCTTATATGGGCTATGTAGGTATGGGTGGTCCCAAAGAGTGTAACGTTCTGTGTGGTTACCTTCAATTTCACTGACCAGCATCCACATTTTTGGAATAGAAGTCGAGCTATTGGAAAGATGGGTTTTTTGCCTATTTTGCTCACAATCGTATGACATTATTTTGTGAACAAAGTTGCTGTAGAAGTGAGAGAAATACCATAAAGTTCCGAAAGCAACGAACTTCGTTACTTTCAATTTCGAAGAGTCATGTTTTCCACACAAGCATGCACATGGGCCAACCATCTTGATAAAACAAGAACTTCAGGTACCTTTGAATCTTTCGGGTGGTTTTGCTTTTCTTGTCAAAAAGTTCTTCCGGATGAAAGTCTTTAGAAAGTAGAGGAATGTTATCACGGAACGAAAGTCATTTCACACGAAAATATTACATTATCATCATTATCTGATCAGGGCTGCCACATCTCAGGAATTGAAGCGCAAATGGTCAGGGAAAAAACTTTCTTCACAGTCGGGGACAAGTCAGGCAAATTTTATTTTTTCTAGGGAAATGTCAGGGAATTTTGAAAAGTGATGTTTGTGGTAACTATGGTGAAACCTTTAAACAACACGAATAAGAAATTTATTGACAATACATAACGAGCAGGGTATGGAGAGAGAAAAAGTGGAAAATGTAATTTGTAGCAAATATCGGATCATTTCTGTTCAACTAGTTGTGTTTATCGTTTGTATTGTCCTCGTAAAAAGTAAAATTACGTTTGAGGGCACGACTTCCGGAGCATCGTTACCTTCAGAGGTTCGCTACGTTCCGGGTTTGATAACAACCATGAAAACGAAATGTTATCTCTTCTTTCGGAAGTCCTTATTTTTACTATGATAAAAAAGAGCATTATGAAACAAGAAATATAGGAAGTACATGTAACGTAATTCGACCGCCTCTTCCGCCCCCTCTCGGGCGTAGCGTTTTCTCGAACCTTTGATCAGTTGCTTTAGATTACTAGTCTGCGATTTTTCATCTGTTTGTCACGCAACCCTTGAGAGATGCGTCTGGTGATTTGGAAAACTAAGTTTATCTTTCATTTTCCCATTTTTAATCAAACGCGTTTTTTTCTCGCTTCCTTAGCCACTGTTCACCTTCCACGAATTGGCTACAACACACCGAGTTTTAACTGGTACGGCACGGAGAGACTGGTGCGGAAACTCCTTGTCTCCAAAGGAATTGAAACATCCATGTATCCTTATCTCAGACAAGCTCCAGTATAGTTATTATATCTAACCGCACCTTTTTCGGTACGCTTCGGCGGCAAATACTCTTTCTTTTTTATAAGAATATGATTTTTAACCCTTATTAACCGAGCAAGAGGTCTGAAAGGGAGCATCGTGGCCGAGATTGTGAGTACAAACCGAACGCAGTGAGGTCTGTGCACACGACCAAGGTCAAGATTTTCCCATACCAACCGACTAAGCTCGGTTAATAAGATGTTTGTTATATGGCAAGCAAGAGAAATTTAATTCGTTTAATGTAACTGGTTTGTACTAGCCGACATTTTGCTTGCGAACGGCGATGAGCTGAACTTAATTCTGCCGAAGTCTGCTCGTCCTCTTTATTTTTCTTTTCTTTTCTTATCAGGCTTTTTGGCACTGCCATAAATAAATATTGTCAGAAGAAAATAGTCAATAGTTTTGCATTTTAGTTTGCAACTTTTTCACTGCAAAACATTACCGGTCTAGATGCTGGTCTAGATGCTGGTCTAGATGGGAAAATCTAGACCGCGGTCAATATCGATTTCAGCCAATCAAATTCGTGAATTTGGTAGTTCCCAGTCCTTGTGAGACACAGCCATGATACGAATATTGAGGCTGAAATTTGCGAAAAAGAAGAGTGTATCATGCAAGTTTGGTGGAGCCATGGTTCGTATTCGTCGAGCCAAAAGAGCCTGATATGCTGCCGAAGCGTGTCAAAAAGGTAGGATTACGTATTTACCGTACCTAAATTCTGGCAACTGAGCACGATATCGTAGCCTTATAAGGTGACTTGATATCGTATGATATCAGGATAGTAGATTGGCTAATTGCGAATTTGAATGCGGTGAAGGTTGAAACCAAGTGTCGATCTCTTTCAGCAGCACTGTTGCGGAAATGAATGTATGAAAACTTTGTTGAAGTATCGAGGTATTCAGCTTTTTGTGGGAAAAACTTCATCCGCTTAGCATGTCCACTCTCCCAATGGAATCTCGGTGGACAATCCCTATAGGTTATTACAGTAATGAGTTTCTGAATGATCACCGATAATTCTTAACGTAATCTCAGATATTACTTTGCTAGACGCCAATCAAACACATCCAAACCAGATCCGCCGCTTCCTGTAAACGATGATTCACAATCAAAAAAGAGTGCAAAGTTGAGAGACAAGAGCAAAACAACGAAAAAAAACGCTTCGTCCAACGATGAACACAATAAGAGCGGGTCCCACACACTCCCAGATTTCATGTTTGGTGTAAACGCCTTGTTTTATAATGTTGAAGAGGAGAAAAGAAAGCGACTGACACGGCATTTGCTGGCATATCCTTTTGATCGCCTTTTTTTTTTTTTTTCCAATAATCATAGACGATGTGTGTTTTTATTTTATTTTAGTAAAGTTAATAAAGGGGGAGGCGAGGTGGCCTCATGGTTAGTGCGCTCGTCTCCGGATCGAGCGGTCCAGGTTCGAGCCCTGGGGCCCGTTTCTCGAAAGCCCCGGAAGCTTTTCGGGCCCGCAAATCCATCTTTAGTTAATCTGAAACCATTCTTTGTAGATATACGGCTGAAACTTCTTGTATGAATGGAGCCTCTGTTCATCTTAAGTATATGTGAATAAAACAGCTCTGTAATCATATGGTTTGAGATTTTGCTCCGGCTTTTCGGGTGTGAAAACTTTTTGGGACCGTCGAGAAACAGGCCCCTGGCAGGAGACATTTTGTTGTGTTCTTGGGCAAGACACTTTACTCTCACAGTTTCTCTCACCACCCAGATGTAGAAATGGGTACCGGCAAACGTAATGCTGGGGGTAACCCTGCGATGGACTAGCATCCTATCCAGGGGGGAGTAGGAATACCCCTAGTCGCTTCATGCTACAGAAACCGGGATAAGCTCCGGCCTGATGCGCCACTTAATAATAATAATTTACATTTATATTGCGCCGCCTAAATCACCTGCACTTGGCTCGTATGCCGGCAGACTTTACCTATAGTTAACACCGGGAAATGGTTTGGAGAAAAAATTCTTTTTTGTACGTTTTTGTTTGATTCTGTGTCCTTGACCTTGCTCAAAACACTATACGTAGTAGTTGTGGAACTAACCAAAAAATGTAATTTGTGATAATGGGTATTGAAATAAATTAATATGCTGCCGACACGGAACAGACAACTGGGTGCGAACGTAGTACGCGAGGGCTCATGGGTAGCACGTTTGTAAAAAAGAGACGGTTGAAAAACTTGTAACATTCCACGGTCAGCCTTGCCACTAGCACTTTCACATAAAGTTTATTTTTATTGTGTAAATAGCATTATCTGATTTATCTTTCATTCTGTTGTTTATATATCAACCTTAAAACCCCAAAGGTGGTGCCACGGCATTTGGTCGGGGGTACACGGTCCCTATTTTTTCCTAATAAGACAGGTTTTTGGCGTTTACCTTTCCGGCTTTGGCGCATGTAGGACGTTACTTGATTTACCTCTTATCCACTTTCTTGTAACCTTATGGTCGCAATTAAAACATGTTCTTGGGCCTGGCTGACCAACGCGCCCATGCCTCAACCTTTGAGTGTGTTCGGTTGTGTAGTGAAGGTAAAATAAACATTTTGGTTACGTAATTCGTGCATAGTGTATGAGCACAAAAGAACAGATTGTGCACGGTGGTGATCCTTCCGACATAAATCTGTTATTATCATCTTGTCATTATTGTTTTCTTCTTTGAATTTTGTGGACTTCTTTACCATACCTCTATTAACTATGATTTGAGGTACTTAACGGCTGTTGAACTTTAGTAATTAGAAGAGTTCTTTAACACTTACTTAACTACAACGGAGACGTCGCGCAGATTCCCTCCCAAGATGTCACGCATGTGATTTGTCATAATAACGAAGAAAAAGTAAGTATTTACATAGTTTTTTTTTTCTGTGGTTTGTTTACTATTACCAGACGGTTGAACCCGCTCCGCTAACGAACATCTCCCGATCACGACCAAACGCTTAAACCAAAACCCTTGGACGGGTAGGTGCGAAGACATTTTTCGGGCTTTGAAATTTGGGACCTGAGGGCGTGACTTTTTGGGGGGTGAAAGATTTGTGTAAGGATGTTTTGGGAGCTCTCTAACTTTTGTCGTAGACAACTGTTTCAACATTTTTATTGCAAATTACTAAATAAAGAGACTTCTTGTTTTAGCGGTTTATTGATAAGAAGCCACTTTCTGGGTCACGTTGCAGAAAGAATGTTTTGAGGTGGGGGTGGGAGTCACGGTTTAGACCTGGTTTTAGCTCGGTAGGACCATTTTGGGTCTGATAATTTGGCCTCTTTCGCACCCTTCCGTCATAGTTACACCCGAGTCACTAACCCACCCTTGTGCATATGTCACTTAAATAGCGACTTCCGGCGCATTCCACTGAAGGTGAATGTGCAAATATGGTCTCTTTCAGACGTCTAGAGTTCTTTCTATTTTTTTTATTTTTTCAGTTTTCCTCCCAAGAATTGAATGCTGGCGTGAAGATTGTCAGTTTAAAATGGCTTGAAAACTGCTTCACGAAAGGAAGAATTCTGGAAACTGAACCTTATGAGATACCAGAACAAAAGAAGGACAGCGATTTGTAACTGAAGAAAGCTCTGACAAAATAAAGCCTTGATTAAAACACGTGATGCAAGCGGTTGCGTTCATGGCCGGTCGCTGCACGAGAACACCAAGGAAAATCCTATGTAATTGGTGAAACTGCTCGACAAGAGAATTCGCGCGGAATTCCGCGAGCTAAAGATTACGAAAAGTTGCTAGCAAAATTTCCCTGTTTGAAATTAAGTAAATAGCCTTGCTTGCTATGAGGCTTTCCGTCGCTCAGTGGTTAGAACGCCTGACAGGTTTGAGGTTAATGGTTC